>NC_141004.1:82133628-82733628 GCF_052327205.1 Somniosus microcephalus
AGAGGGTGGGGAGTTGGATGGGGTACAGTGTGTGTGAGGGTGGGGAGTTGGATGGGGTACAGTGTGTGTGAGGGTGGGGAGTTGGATGGGCTACAGTGTGTGAGAGGGTGGGGAGTTGGATGGCGTACAGTGTGTGTGAGTGTGGGGAGTTGGATGGGGTACAGTGTGTGTGAGGGTGGGGAGTTCGATGGCGTACAGTGTGTGTGAGGGTGGGGAGTTGGATGGGGTACAGTGTGTGTGAGGGTGGGGAGTTGGATGGGGTACAGTGTGTGTGAGGGTGGGGAGTTGGATGGGGTACAGTGTGTGTGAGGTTGGGGATCTGGATGGGGTACAGTGTGTGAGGGTGGGGAGTTGGATGGGGTACAGTGTGTTCGAGAGGGTGGGGAGTTGGATGGGGTACAGTGTGTGTGAGGGTGGGGAGTTGGATGGGGTACAGTGTGTGTGAGGGTGGGGAGTTGGATGGGGTACAGTGTGTGTGAGGGTGGGGTGTTGGATTGGGTACAGAGTGTGTGAGGGTGGGGTGTTGGGTGGGGTACAGTGTGTGTGAGGGTGGGGAGTTGGATGGGGTACAGTGTGTGTGAGGGTGGTGAGTTGGATGGGGTACAGTGTGTGTGAGTGTGGGGAGTTGGATGGGGTACGGTGTGTGTGAGGATGGGGAGTTGGATGGGGTTCAGTGTGTGTGAGGGTGGGGAGTTGGATGGGGTACAGTGTGTGTGAGGGTGGGGAGTTCGATGGGGTACAGTGTGTGTGAGGGTGGGGAGTTGGATGGGGTATAGTGTGTGTAAGGGTGGGGAGTTAGATGGGGTACAGTGTGTGTGAGGGTGGGGAGTTGGATGGGGTACAGTGTGTGTGAGGGTGGGGAGTTGGATGGGGTACAGTGTGTGTGTGAGGGTGGGGAGTTGGATGGGGTACAGTGTGTGTGTGAGGGTGGGGAGTTGGATGGGGTACAGTGTGTGTGTGAGGGTGGGGAGTTGGATGGGGTACAGTGTGTGTGAGGGTGGGGAGTTGGATGGGGTACAGTGTCTGTGAGGGTGGGGAGTTGGATGGGGTACGGTGTGTGTGAGGGTGGGGAGTTGGATGGGGTACAGTGTGTGTGAGGGTGGGGAGTTGCATGGGGTACATTGTGTGTGAGGGTGGGGAGTTGGATGCGGTACAGTGTGTGTGAGAGTGGGGAGTTGGATGGGGTACAGTGTGTGTGAGGGTGGGGAGTTGGATGGGGTACAGTGTGTGTGAGGGTGGGGAGTTGGATGGGGTACAGTGTGTGTGAGGGTGGGGAGTTGGATGGGGTACAGTGTGTGTGAGGGTGGGGAGTTGGATGGGGTACAGTGTGTGTGAGGGTGGGGAGTTGGATGGGGTACAGTGTGTGTGAGGGTGGGGAGTTGGATGGGGTACAGTGTGTGTGAGGGTGGGGAGTTGGATGGGGTACAGTATGTGTGTGAGGGTGGGGAGTTGGATGGGGTACAGTGCGTGTGAGGGTGGGGAGTTGGATGGGGGACAGTGTGTGTGAGGGTGGGGAGTTGGATGGGGTAGAGTGTGTGTGAGGGTGGGGAGTTGGATGGGGTACAGTGTGTCTGAGGGTGGGGAATTGGATGGGGTACAGTGTGTGTGAGGATGGGGCGTTGGATGGGGTACAGTGTGTGTGAGGGTGGGGCGTTGGATGGGGTACAGTGTGTGTGAGGGTGGGGAGTTGGATGGGGTACAGTGTGTGTGAGGGTGGGGAGTTGGATGGGGTACAGTGTGTGTGAGGGTGGGGAGTTGGATGGGGTACAGTGTGTGTGAGGGTGGGGAGTTGGATGGGGTACAGTGTGTGTGAGGGTGGGGAGTTGGATGGGGTACAGTGTGTGTGAGGGTGGGGAGTTGGATGGGGTACAGTGTGTGTGAGGCTGGGGAGTTGGATGGGGTACAGTGTGTGTGAGGGTTGGGAGTTGGATGGGATACAGTGTGTGTGAGGGTGGGGAGGTGGATGGGGTGCAGTGTGTGTGAGGGTGGGGAGTTGGATAGGGTACAGTGTGTGTGAGGGTGGGGAGTTGGATGGGGTACAGTGTGTGTGAGGGTGGGGAGTTGGATGGGGTACAGTGTGTGTGAGGGTGGGGAGTTGGATGGGGTACAGTGTGTGTGAGGGTGGGGAGTTGGATGGGGTACAGTGGATGTGAGGGTGGGGAGTTGGATGGGGTACAGTGTGTGCGAGGGTGGGGAGTTGGATGGGGTACAGTGTGTGTGAGGGTGGGGAGTTGGATGCGGTACAGTGTGTGTGAGGGTGGGGAGTTGGATGGGGTACAGTGTGTGTGAGGGTGGGGAGTTGGATGGGGTACAGTGTGTGTGAGGGTGGGGAGTTGGATGGGGTACAGTGGATGTGAAATATCTGTCATATTGGGCAGAAACAACAAAAACCCAAATCAAACTCAATTGCTACTTGGCCCTAAACAGACAATACAACATAGCTGATTACCTGACCATGGTAAAGGATAACAAACTGAGAAGAACCTTGACAAGGTACAGACTTAGCGAACATAGCCTAGCGATCGAAAAAGGCAGACACAGGCAGACCAGGCTGCCAAGAGAAGACAGGATATGCTCTCACTGCAGTCAGGGAGTAGTTGAGACAGAGATGCACTTCCTCACAGCCTGTGGAAAATATCAGGGCATCAGAGAGAATTTCTATCAAAAATTCTCACAAATATGCCCTGAATTCAGAAATCTGACTGACAACCAAAAACTCCCATTCCTACTGGGGGAGGAGAGAAGCTGTGCAACACTGGCGGCACACTATGTTACAACTTGCCATGAACAGAGGGACAACCAGTAAAATAAGACAAGAGTATATATAAACAAGGCGAAAATATATTTATAAACTCAGGGATATACCTGTTTATACACTGTATGAATGGAACCGCGTTTATGTGTTCAACCATAAATGTATTTTGATGCTTTGGCAACATAAGATGTACCTTATCATGCCAATAAAGCGATTTGTATTGTATTGTATTGTATTGGATGTGAGGGTGGGGAGTTGGATGGGGTACAGTGTGTGCGAGGGTGGGGAGTTGGATGGGGTACAGTGTGTGTGAGGGTGGGGAGTTGGATGGGGTACAGTGTGTGCGAGGTTGGGGAGTTGGATGGGGTACAATGTGTGTGAGGGTGGGGAGTTGGATGGGGTACAGTGTGTGTGAGGGTGGGGAGTTGGATGGGGTACAGTGTGTGTGAGGGTGGGGAGTTGGATGGGGTACAGTGTGTGGGAGGGTGGGGAGTTGAATGGGGTACAGTGTGTGCGAGGGTGGGGAGTTGGATGGGGTACAGTGTGTGTGAGGGTGGGGAGTTGGATGGGGTACAGTGTGTGTGTCAGGGTGGGGAGTTGGATGGGGTACAGTGCGTGTGAGGGTGGGGAGTTGGATGGGGTACAGTGTGTGTGTGAGGGTGGGGAGTTGGATGGGGTACAGTATGTGTGAGGGTGGGGAGTTGGATGGGGTACAGTTTATATGAGGGTGGGGAGTTGGATGGGGTACATTGTGTGTGTGAGGGTGGGGAGTTGGATGGGGTACAGTGGATGTGAGGGTGGGGAGTTGGATGGGGTACAGTGTGTGTGAGGGTGGGGAGTTGGATGGGGTACAGTGTGTGTGAGGGTGGGGAGATGGATGGGGTACAGTGTGTGTGAGGTTGGGGAGTTGGATGGGGTACAGTGTGTGAGAGGGTGGGGAGTTGGATGGGGTACAGTGTGTGTGAGGGTGGGGAGTTGGATGGGGTACAGTGTGTGTGAGGGTGGGGAGTTGGATGGGGTACAGTGTGTGTGAGGGTGGATAGTTGGATGGGGTACAGTGTGTGTGTGAGGGTGAGGAGTTGGATGGGGTACAATGGATGTGAGGGTGGGGAGTTGGATGGGGTACAGTGTGTGCGAGGGTGGGGAGTTGGATGGGGTACAGTGTGTGTGAGGGTGGGGAGTTGGATGGGGTACAGTGTGTGTGAGGGTGGGGAGTTGGATGGGGTACAGTGTGTGTGAGGGTGGGGAGTTGGATGGGGTACAGTGTGTGTGAGGGTGGGGAGTTGGATGGGGTACAGTGTGTGTGAGGGTGGGGAGTTGGATGGGGTACAGTGTGTGTGAGGGTGGAGAGTTGGATGGGGTACAGTGTGTGTGTGAGGGTGAGGAGTTGGATGGGGTACAATGGATGTGAGGGTGGGGAGATGGATGGGGTACAGTGTGTGTGAGGGTGGGGAGTTGGATGGGGTACAGTGTGAGTGAGGGTGGGGAGTTGGATGGGGTACAGTGTGTGTGAGGGTGGGGAGTTGGATGGGGTACAGTGTGTGTGAGGGTGGGGAGTTGGATGGGGTACAGTGTGTGTGAGGGTGGGGAGTTGGATGGGGTACAGTGTGTGTGAGGGTGGGGAGTTGGATGGGGTACAGTGTGTGCGAGGGTGGGGAGTTGGATGGGGTACAGTGTGTGTGAGGGTGGAGAGTTGGATGGGGTACAGTGTGTGTGTGAGGGTGGGGAGTTGGATGGGGTACAGTGTGTGTGAGGGTGAGGAGTTGGATGGGGTACAATGGATGTGAGGGTGGGGAGATGGATGGGGTACAGTGTGTGTGAGGGTGGGGAGTTGGATGGGGTACAGTGTGAGTGAGGGTGGGGAGTTGGATGGGGTACAGTGTGTGTGAGGGTGGGGAGTTGGATGGGGTACAGTGTGTGTGAGGGTGGAGAGTTGGATGGGGTACAGTGTGTGTGTGAGGGTGGGGAGTTGGATGGGGTACAGTGTGTGTGAGGGTGAGGAGTTGGATGGGGTACAATGGATGTGAGGGTGGGGAGATGGATGGGGTACAGTGTGTGTGAGGGTGGGGAGTTGGATGGGGTACAGTGTGAGTGAGGGTGGGGAGTTGGATGGGGTACAGTGTGTGTGAGGGTGGGGAGTTGGATGGGGTACAGTGTGTGTGAGGGTGGGGAGTTGGATGGGGTACAGTGTGTGTGAGGGTGGGGAGTTGGATGGGGTACAGTGTGTGTGAGGGTGGGGAGTTGGATGGGGTACAGTGTGTGTGAGGGTGGGGAGTTGGATGGGGTACAGTGTGTGCGAGGGTGGGGAGTTGGATGGGGTACAGTGTGTGTGAGGGTGGGGAGTTGGATGGGGTACAGTGTGTGTGAGGGTGGGGAGTTGGATGGGGTACAGTGTGTGCGAGGGTGGGGAGTTGGATGGGGTACAGTGTGTGTGAGGGTGGGGAGTTGGATGGGGTAAAGTGTGTGTGAGGGTGGGGAGTTGGATGGGGTACAGTGTGTGTGAGGGTGGGGAGTTGGATGGGGTACAGTGTGTATGAGGGTGGGGAGTTGGTTGGGGTACAGTGTGTGTGAGGGTGGGGAGTTGGATGGGGTACAGTGTGTGTGTGAGGGTGGGGAGTTGGATGGGGTACAGTGTGTGTGAGGGTGGGGAGTTGGATGGGGTACAGTGTGTGTGAGGGTGGGGAGTTGGATGGGGTACAGTGTGTGTGAGGGTGGGGAGTTGGATGGGGTACAGTGTGTGTGAGGGTCGGGAGTTGGATGGGGTACAGTGTGTGTGTGAGGGTGGGGAGTTGGATGGGGTACAGTGTGTGTGAGGGTGGGGAGTTGGATGGGGTACCGTGTGTGTGAGGGTGGGAAGTTGGATGGGGTACAGTGTGTGAGGGGGTGGGGAGTTGGATGGGGTACAGTGTGTGTGAGGGTGGGGAGTTGGATGGGGTACAGTGTGTGTGAGGGTGGGGAGTTGAATGGGGTACAGTGTGTGCGAGGGTGGGGAGTTGGATGAGGTACAGTGTGTGTGAGGGTGGGGAGTTGGATGGGGTACAGTGTGTGTGAGGGTGGGGAGTTGGATGGGGTACAGTGTGTGTGAGGGTGGGAAGTTGGATGGGGTACAGTGTGTGAGGGTGGGGAGTTGGATGGGGTACAGTGTGTGTGAGGGTGGGGAGTTGGATGGGGTACAGTGTGTGTGAGGGTGGGGAGTTGGATGGGGTACAGTGTGTGTGAGGGTGGGGAGTTGGATGGGGTACAGTGTGTGTGAGGGTGGGGAGTTGGATGGGGTACAGTGTGTGTGAGGGTGGGGAGTTGGATGGGGAACAATGTGTGTGAGGGTGGGGAGTTGGATGGGGTACAGTGTGTGTGAGGATGGGGAGTTGGACGGGGTACAGTGTGTGTGGAGGGTGGGGAGTTGGATGGGGTACAGTGTGTGTGAGGGTGGGGAGTTGGATGGGGTACAGTGTGTGTGAGGGTGGGGAGTTGGATGGGGTACAGTGTGTGTGAGGGTGGGGAGTTGGACGGGGTACAGTGTGTGTGTGAGGGTGGGGAGTTGGATGGGGTACAGTGTGTGTGAGGGTGGGGTGTTGGATGGGGTACAGTGTGTGTGAGGGTGGGGAGTTGGATGGGGAACAGTGTGTGTGAGGGCGGGGAGTTGGATGGGGTACAGTCTGTGTGAGGGTGGGGAGTTGGATGGGGTACAGTGTGTGTGAGGGTGGGGAGTTGCATGGGGTACAATGTGTGTGAGGGTGGGGAGTTGGTTGGGGTACAGTGTGTGGGAGGGTGGGGAGTTGGATGGGGTACAGTGTGTGTGTGAGGGTGGGGAGTTGGATGGGGTACAGTGTGTGTGAGGATGGGGAGTTGGATGGGGTACAGTGTGTGTGAGGGTAGGGAGTTGGATGGGGTACAGTGTGTGCGAGGGTGGGGAGTTGGATGGGGTACAGTGTGTGTGAGGGTAGGGAGTTGGATGGGGTACAGTGTGTATGAGGGTGGGGAGTTGGTTGGGGTACAGTGTGTGTGAGGGTGGGGAGTTGGATGGAGTACAGTGTGTGTGAGGGTGGGGAGTTGGATGGGGTACAGTGTGTGTGAGGGTGGGGAGTTGGATGGGGTACAGTGTGTGTGATGGTGGGGAGTTGGATGGGTTACAGTGTGTGTGATGGTGGGGAGTTGGATGGGGTACAGTGTGTGTGAGGGTGGGGAGTTGGATGGGGTACAGTGTGTGTGAGGGTGGGGAGTTGGATGGGGTACAGTGGATGTGAAATATCTGTCATATTGGGCAGAAACAACAAAAACCCAAATCAAACTCAATTGCTACTTGGCCCTAAACAGACAATACAACATAGCTGATTACCTGACCATGGTAAAGGATAACAAACTGAGAAGAACCTTGACAAGGTACAGACTTAGCGAACATAGCCTAGCGATCGAAAAAGGCAGACACAGGCAGACCAGGCTGCCAAGAGAAGACAGGATATGCTCTCACTGCAGTCAGGGAGTAGTTGAGACAGAGATGCACTTCCTCACAGCCTGTGGAAAATATCAGGGCATCAGAGAGAATTTCTATCAAAAATTCTCACAAATATGCCCTGAATTCAGAAATCTGACTGACAACCAAAAACTCCCATTCCTACTGGGGGAGGAGAGAAGCTGTGCAACACTGGCGGCACACTATGTTACAACTTGCCATGAACAGAGGGACAACCAGTAAAATAAGACAAGAGTATATATAAACAAGGCGAAAATATATTTATAAACTCAGGGATATACCTGTTTATACACTGTATGAATGGAACCGCGTTTATGTGTTCAACCATAAATGTATTTTGATGCTTTGGCAACATAAGATGTACCTTATCATGCCAATAAAGCGATTTGTATTGTATTGTATTGTATTGGATGTGAGGGTGGGGAGTTGGATGGGGTACAGTGTGTGCGAGGGTGGGGAGTTGGATGGGGTACAGTGTGTGTGAGGGTGGGGAGTTGGATGGGGTACAGTGTGTGCGAGGTTGGGGAGTTGGATGGGGTACAATGTGTGTGAGGGTGGGGAGTTGGATGGGGTACAGTGTGTGTGAGGGTGGGGAGTTGGATGGGGTACAGTGTGTGTGAGGGTGGGGAGTTGGATGGGGTACAGTGTGTGGGAGGGTGGGGAGTTGAATGGGGTACAGTGTGTGCGAGGGTGGGGAGTTGGATGGGGTACAGTGTGTGTGAGGGTGGGGAGTTGGATGGGGTACAGTGTGTGTGTCAGGGTGGGGAGTTGGATGGGGTACAGTGCGTGTGAGGGTGGGGAGTTGGATGGGGTACAGTGTGTGTGTGAGGGTGGGGAGTTGGATGGGGTACAGTATGTGTGAGGGTGGGGAGTTGGATGGGGTACAGTTTATATGAGGGTGGGGAGTTGGATGGGGTACATTGTGTGTGTGAGGGTGGGGAGTTGGATGGGGTACAGTGGATGTGAGGGTGGGGAGTTGGATGGGGTACAGTGTGTGTGAGGGTGGGGAGTTGGATGGGGTACAGTGTGTGTGAGGGTGGGGAGATGGATGGGGTACAGTGTGTGTGAGGTTGGGGAGTTGGATGGGGTACAGTGTGTGAGAGGGTGGGGAGTTGGATGGGGTACAGTGTGTGTGAGGGTGGGGAGTTGGATGGGGTACAGTGTGTGTGAGGGTGGGGAGTTGGATGGGGTACAGTGTGTGTGAGGGTGGATAGTTGGATGGGGTACAGTGTGTGTGTGAGGGTGAGGAGTTGGATGGGGTACAATGGATGTGAGGGTGGGGAGTTGGATGGGGTACAGTGTGTGCGAGGGTGGGGAGTTGGATGGGGTACAGTGTGTGTGAGGGTGGGGAGTTGGATGGGGTACAGTGTGTGTGAGGGTGGGGAGTTGGATGGGGTACAGTGTGTGTGAGGGTGGGGAGTTGGATGGGGTACAGTGTGTGTGAGGGTGGGGAGTTGGATGGGGTACAGTGTGTGTGAGGGTGGGGAGTTGGATGGGGTACAGTGTGTGTGAGGGTGGAGAGTTGGATGGGGTACAGTGTGTGTGTGAGGGTGAGGAGTTGGATGGGGTACAATGGATGTGAGGGTGGGGAGATGGATGGGGTACAGTGTGTGTGAGGGTGGGGAGTTGGATGGGGTACAGTGTGAGTGAGGGTGGGGAGTTGGATGGGGTACAGTGTGTGTGAGGGTGGGGAGTTGGATGGGGTACAGTGTGTGTGAGGGTGGGGAGTTGGATGGGGTACAGTGTGTGTGAGGGTGGGGAGTTGGATGGGGTACAGTGTGTGTGAGGGTGGGGAGTTGGATGGGGTACAGTGTGTGCGAGGGTGGGGAGTTGGATGGGGTACAGTGTGTGTGAGGGTGGAGAGTTGGATGGGGTACAGTGTGTGTGTGAGGGTGAGGAGTTGGATGGGGTACAATGGATGTGAGGGTGGGGAGATGGATGGGGTACAGTGTGTGTGAGGGTGGGGAGTTGGATGGGGTACAGTGTGAGTGAGGGTGGGGAGTTGGATGGGGTACAGTGTGTGTGAGGGTGGGGAGTTGGATGGGGTACAGTGTGTGTGAGGGTGGGGAGTTGGATGGGGTACAGTGTGTGTGAGGGTGGGGAGTTGGATGGGGTACAGTGTGTGTGAGGGTGGGGAGTTGGATGGGGTACAGTGTGTGTGAGGGTGGGGAGTTGGATGGGGTACAGTGTGTGCGAGGGTGGGGAGTTGGATGGGGTACAGTGTGTGTGAGGGTGGGGAGTTGGATGGGGTACAGTGTGTGTGAGGGTGGGGAGTTGGATGGGGTACAGTGTGTGCGAGGGTGGGGAGTTGGATGGGGTACAGTGTGTGTGAGGGTGGGGAGTTGGATGGGGTAAAGTGTGTGTGAGGGTGGGGAGTTGGATGGGGTACAGTGTGTGTGAGGGTGGGGAGTTGGATGGGGTACAGTGTGTATGAGGGTGGGGAGTTGGTTGGGGTACAGTGTGTGTGAGGGTGGGGAGTTGGATGGGGTACAGTGTGTGTGTGAGGGTGGGGAGTTGGATGGGGTACAGTGTGTGTGAGGGTGGGGAGTTGGATGGGGTACAGTGTGTGTGAGGGTGGGGAGTTGGATGGGGTACAGTGTGTGTGAGGGTGGGGAGTTGGATGGGGTACAGTGTGTGTGAGGGTCGGGAGTTGGATGGGGTACAGTGTGTGTGTGAGGGTGGGGAGTTGGATGGGGTACAGTGTGTGTGAGGGTGGGGAGTTGGATGGGGTACCGTGTGTGTGAGGGTGGGAAGTTGGATGGGGTACAGTGTGTGAGGGGGTGGGGAGTTGGATGGGGTACAGTGTGTGTGAGGGTGGGGAGTTGGATGGGGTACAGTGTGTGTGAGGGTGGGGAGTTGAATGGGGTACAGTGTGTGCGAGGGTGGGGAGTTGGATGAGGTACAGTGTGTGTGAGGGTGGGGAGTTGGATGGGGTACAGTGTGTGTGAGGGTGGGGAGTTGGATGGGGTACAGTGTGTGTGAGGGTGGGAAGTTGGATGGGGTACAGTGTGTGAGGGTGGGGAGTTGGATGGGGTACAGTGTGTGTGAGGGTGGGGAGTTGGATGGGGTACAGTGTGTGTGAGGGTGGGGAGTTGGATGGGGTACAGTGTGTGTGAGGGTGGGGAGTTGGATGGGGTACAGTGTGTGTGAGGGTGGGGAGTTGGATGGGGTACAGTGTGTGTGAGGGTGGGGAGTTGGATGGGGAACAATGTGTGTGAGGGTGGGGAGTTGGATGGGGTACAGTGTGTGTGAGGATGGGGAGTTGGACGGGGTACAGTGTGTGTGTGAGGGTGGGGAGTTGGATGGGGTACAGTGTGTGTGAGGGTGGGGAGTTGGATGGGGTACAGTGTGTGTGAGGGTGGGGAGTTGGATGGGGTACAGTGTGTGTGAGGGTGGGGAGTTGGACGGGGTACAGTGTGTGTGTGAGGGTGGGGAGTTGGATGGGGTACAGTGTGTGTGAGGGTGGGGTGTTGGATGGGGTACAGTGTGTGTGAGGGTGGGGAGTTGGATGGGGAACAGTGTGTGTGAGGGCGGGGAGTTGGATGGGGTACAGTCTGTGTGAGGGTGGGGAGTTGGATGGGGTACAGTGTGTGTGAGGGTGGGGAGTTGCATGGGGTACAATGTGTGTGAGGGTGGGGAGTTGGTTGGGGTACAGTGTGTGGGAGGGTGGGGAGTTGGATGGGGTACAGTGTGTGTGTGAGGGTGGGGAGTTGGATGGGGTACAGTGTGTGTGAGGATGGGGAGTTGGATGGGGTACAGTGTGTGTGAGGGTAGGGAGTTGGATGGGGTACAGTGTGTGCGAGGGTGGGGAGTTGGATGGGGTACAGTGTGTGTGAGGGTAGGGAGTTGGATGGGGTACAGTGTGTATGAGGGTGGGGAGTTGGTTGGGGTACAGTGTGTGTGAGGGTGGGGAGTTGGATGGAGTACAGTGTGTGTGAGGGTGGGGAGTTGGATGGGGTACAGTGTGTGTGAGGGTGGGGAGTTGGATGGGGTACAGTGTGTGTGATGGTGGGGAGTTGGATGGGTTACAGTGTGTGTGATGGTGGGGAGTTGGATGGGGTACAGTGTGTGTGACGGTGGGGAGTTGGATGGGGTACAGTGTGTGTGATGGTGGGGAGTTGGATGGGGTACAGTGTGTGTGAGGGTGGGGAGTTGGATGGGGTACAGTGTGTGTGAGGGTGGGGAGTTGGATGGGGTACAGTGTGTGCGAGGGTGGGGAGTTGGATGGGGTACAGTGTGTGTGAGCGTGGGGAGTTGGATGCGGTACAGTGTGTGTGAGGGTGGGGAGTTGGATGGGGTACAGTGTGTGTGAGGGTGGGGAGTTGGATGGGGTACAGTGTGTGTGAGGGTGGGGAGTTGGATGGGGTACAGTGGATGTGAAATATCTGTCATATTGGGCAGAAACAACAAAAACCCAAAGCAAACTCAATTGCTACTTGGCCCTAAACAGACAATACAACATAGCTGATTACCTGACCATGGTAAAGGATAAAAAACTGAGAAGAACCTTGACAAGGTACAGACTTAGCGAACATAGCCTAGCGATCGAAAAAGGCAGACACAGGCAGACCAGGCTGCCAAGAGAAGACAGGATATGCTCTCACTGCAGTCAGGGAGTAGTTGAGACAGAGATGCACTTCCTCACAGCCTGTGGAAAATATCAGGGCATCAGAGAGAATTTCTATCAAAAATTCTCACAAATATGCCCTGAATTCAGAAATCTGACTGACAACCAAAAACTCCCATTCCTACTGGGGGAGGAGAGAAGCTGTGCAACACTGGCGGCACACTATGTTACAACTTGCCATGAACAGAGGGACAACCAGTAAACTAAGACAAGAGTATATATAAACAAGGCGAAAATATATATATAAACTCAGGGATATACCTGTTTATACACTGTATGAATGGAACCGCGTTTATGTGTTCAACCATAAATGTATTTTGATGCTTTGGCAACATAAGATGTACCTTATCATGCCAATAAAGCGATTTGTATTGTATTGTATTGTATTGGATGTGAGGGTGGGGAGTTGGATGGGGTACAGTGTGTGCGAGGGTGGGGAGTTGGATGGGGTACAGTGTGTGTGAGGGTGGGGAGTTGGATGGGGTACAGTGTGTGCGAGGTTGGGGAGTTGGATGGGGTACAATGTGTGTGAGGGTGGGGAGTTGGATGGGGTACAGTGTGTGTGAGGGTGGGGAGTTGGATGGGGTACAGTGTGTGTGAGGGTGGGGAGTTGGATGGGGTACAGTGTGTGGGAGGGTGGGGAGTTGAATGGGGTACAGTGTGTGCGAGGGTGGGGAGTTGGATGGGGTACAGTGTGTGTGAGGGTGGGGAGTTGGATGTGGTACAGTGTGTGCGAGGGTGGGGAGTGGGATGGGGTACAGTGTGTGTCAGGGTGGGGAGTTGGATGGGGTACAGTGCCTGTGAGGGTGGGGAGTTGGATGGGGTACAGTGTGTGTGTGAGGGTGGGGAGTTGGATGGGGTACAGTATGTGTGAGGGTGGGGAGTTGGATGGGGTACAGTTTATATGAGGGTGGGGAGTTGGATGGGGTACATTGTGTGTGTGAGGGTGGATAGTTGGATGGGGTACAGTGTGTGTGTGAGGGTGAGGAGTTGGATGGGGTACAATGGATGTGAGGGTGGGGAGTTGGATGGGGTACAGTGTGTGCGAGGGTGGGGAGTTGGATGGGGTACAGTGTGTGTGAGGGTGTGGAGTTGGATGGGGTACAGTGTGTGTGAGGGTGGGGAGTTGGATGGGGTACAGTGTGTGTGAGGGTGGGGAGTTGGATGGGGTACAGTGTGTGTGAGGGTGGGGAGTTGGATGGGGTACAGTGTGTGTGAGGGTGGGGAGTTGGATGGGGTACAGTGTGTGTGAGGGTGGAGAGTTGGATGGGGTACAGTGTGTGTGTGAGGGTGAGGAGTTGGATGGGGTACAATGGATGTGAGGGTGGGGAGATGGATGGGGTACAGTGTGTGCGAGGGAGGGGAGTTGGATGGGGTACAGTGTGTGTGAGGGTGGGGAGTTGGATGGGGTAAAGTGTGTGTGAGGGTGGGGAGTTGGATGGGGTACAGTGTGTGTGAGGGTGGGGAGTTGGATGGGGTACAGTGTGTATGAGGGTGGGGAGTTGGTTGGGGTACAGTGTGTGTGAGGGTGGGGAGTTGGATGGGGTACAGTGTGTGTGAGGGTGGGGTGTTGGATGGGGTACAGTGTGTGTGAGGGTGGGGAGTTGGATGGGGAACAGTGTGTGTGAGGGCGGGGAGTTGGATGGGGTACAGTCTGTGTGAGGGTGGGGAGTTGGATGGGGTACAGTGTGTGTGAGGGTGGGGAGTTGCATGGGGTACAATGTGTGTGAGGGTGGGGAGTTGGTTGGGGTACAGTGTGTGGGAGGGTGGGGAGTTGGATGGGGTACAGTGTGTGTGTGAGGGTGGGGAGTTGGATGGGGTACAGTGTGTGTGAGGATGGGGAGTTGGATGGGGTACAGTGTGTGTGAGGGTAGGGAGTTGGATGGGGTACAGTGTGTGCGAGGGTGGGGAGTTGGATGGGGTACAGTGTGTGTGAGGGTAGGGAGTTGGATGGGGTACAGTGTGTATGAGGGTGGGGAGTTGGTTGGGGTGCAGTGTGTGTGAGGGTGGGGAGTTGGATGGAGTACAGTGTGTGTGAGGGTGGGGAGTTGGATGGGGTACAGTGTGTGTGAGGGTGGGGAGTTGGATGGGGTACAGTGTGTGTGATGGTGGGGAGTTGGATGGGTTACAGTGTGTGTGATGGTGGGGAGTTGGATGGGGTACAGTGTGTGTGACGGTGGGGAGTTGGATGGGGTACAGTGTGTGTGATGGTGGGGAGTTGGATGGGGTACAGTGTGTGTGAGGGTGGGGAGTTGGATGGGGTACAGTGTGTGTGAGGGTGGGGAGTTGGATGGGGTACAGTGTGTGCGAGGGTGGGGAGTTGGATGGGGTACAGTGTGTGTGAGCGTGGGGAGTTGGATGCGGTACAGTGTGTGTGAGGGTGGGGAGTTGGATGGGGTACAGTGTGTGTGAGGGTGGGGAGTTGGATGGGGTACAGTGTGTGTGAGGGTGGGGAGTTGGATGGGGTACAGTGGATGTGAAATATCTGTCATATTGGGCAGAAACAACAAAAACCCAAAGCAAACTCAATTGCTACTTGGCCCTAAACAGACAATACAACATAGCTGATTACCTGACCATGGTAAAGGATAAAAAACTGAGAAGAACCTTGACAAGGTACAGACTTAGCGAACATAGCCTAGCGATCGAAAAAGGCAGACACAGGCAGACCAGGCTGCCAAGAGAAGACAGGATATGCTCTCACTGCAGTCAGGGAGTAGTTGAGACAGAGATGCACTTCCTCACAGCCTGTGGAAAATATCAGGGCATCAGAGAGAATTTCTATCAAAAATTCTCACAAATATGCCCTGAATTCAGAAATCTGACTGACAACCAAAAACTCCCATTCCTACTGGGGGAGGAGAGAAGCTGTGCAACACTGGCGGCACACTATGTTACAACTTGCCATGAACAGAGGGACAACCAGTAAACTAAGACAAGAGTATATATAAACAAGGCGAAAATATATATATAAACTCAGGGATATACCTGTTTATACACTGTATGAATGGAACCGCGTTTATGTGTTCAACCATAAATGTATTTTGATGCTTTGGCAACATAAGATGTACCTTATCATGCCAATAAAGCGATTTGTATTCTATTGTATTGTATTGGATGTGAGGGTGGGGAGTTGGATGGGGTACAGTGTGTGCGAGGGTGGGGAGTTGGATGGGGTACAGTGTGTGTGAGGGTGGGGAGTTGGATGGGGTACAGTGTGTGCGAGGTTGGGGAGTTGGATGGGGTACAATGTGTGTGAGGGTGGGGAGTTGGATGGGGTACAGTGTGTGTGAGGGTGGGGAGTTGGATGGGGTACAGTGTGTGTGAGGGTGGGGAGTTGGATGGGGTACAGTGTGTGGGAGGGTGGGGAGTTGAATGGGGTACAGTGTGTGCGAGGGTGGGGAGTTGGATGGGGTACAGTGTGTGTGAGGGTGGGGAGTTGGATGTGGTACAGTGTGTGCGAGGGTGGGGAGTGGGATGGGGTACAGTGTGTGTCAGGGTGGGGAGTTGGATGGGGTACAGTGCCTGTGAGGGTGGGGAGTTGGATGGGGTACAGTGTGTGTGTGAGGGTGGGGAGTTGGATGGGGTACAGTATGTGTGAGGGTGGGGAGTTGGATGGGGTACAGTTTATATGAGGGTGGGGAGTTGGATGGGGTACATTGTGTGTGTGAGGGTGGATAGTTGGATGGGGTACAGTGTGTGTGTGAGGGTGAGGAGTTGGATGGGGTACAATGGATGTGAGGGTGGGGAGTTGGATGGGGTACAGTGTGTGCGAGGGTGGGGAGTTGGATGGGGTACAGTGTGTGTGAGGGTGTGGAGTTGGATGGGGTACAGTGTGTGTGAGGGTGGGGAGTTGGATGGGGTACAGTGTGTGTGAGGGTGGGGAGTTGGATGGGGTACAGTGTGTGTGAGGGTGGGGAGTTGGATGGGGTACAGTGTGTGTGAGGGTGGGGAGTTGGATGGGGTACAGTGTGTGTGAGGGTGGAGAGTTGGATGGGGTACAGTGTGTGTGTGAGGGTGAGGAGTTGGATGGGGTACAATGGATGTGAGGGTGGGGAGATGGATGGGGTACAGTGTGTGTGAGGGTGGGGAGTTGGATGGGGTACAGTGTGTGTGAGGGTGGGGAGTTGGATGGGGTACAGTGTGTGTGAGGGTGGGGAGTTGGCTGGGGTACAGTGTGTGTGAGGGTGGGGAGTTGGATGGGGTAAAGTGTGTGTGAGGGTGGGGAGTTGGATGGGGTACAGTGTGTGTGAGGGTGGGGAGTTGGATGGGGTACAGTGTGTATGAGGGTGGGGAGTTGGTTGGGGTACAGTGTGTGTGAGGGTGGGGAGTTGGATGGGGTACAGTGTGTGTGTGAGGGTGGGGAGTTGGATGGGGTACAGTATGTGTGAGGGTGGGGAGTTGGATGGGGTACAGTGTGTGTGAGGGTGGGGAGTTGGATGGGGTACAGTGTGTGTGAGGGTGGGGAGTTGGATGGGGTACAGTGTGTGTGAGGGTGGGGAGTTGGATGGGGTACAGTGTGTGTGAGGGTGGGGAGTTGGATGGGGTACAGTGTGTGTGAGGGTGGGGAGTTGGATGGGGTACAGTGTGTGTGAGGGTGGGGAGTTGGATGGGGTACAGTGTGTGTGAGGGTGGGGAGTTGGATGGGGTACAGTGTGTGTGAGGGTGGGGAGTTGGATGGGGTACAGTGTGTGTGAGGGTGGGGAGTTGGATGGGGTACAGTGTGTGTGAGGGTGGGGAGTTGGATGGGGTACAGTGTGTGTGAGGGTGGGGAGTTGGATGGGGTACCGTGTGTGTGAGGGTGGGAAGTTGGATGGGGTACAGTGTGTGAGGGGGTGGGGAGTTGGATGGGGTACAGTGTGTGTGAGGGTGGGGAGTTGGATGGGGTACAGTGTGTGTGAGGGTGGGGAGTTGGATGGGGTACAGTGTGTGTGAGGGTGGGGAGTTGGATGGGGTACAGTGTGTGTGAGGGTGGGGAGTTGGATGGGGTACATTGTGTGTGATGGTGGGGAGTTGGATGGGGTACAGTGTGTGTGAGGGTGGGGAGTTGGATGGGGTACAGTGTGTGTGAGGGTGGGGAGTTGAATGGGGTACAGTGTGTGCGAGGGTGGGGAGTTGGATGAGGTACAGTGTGTGTGAGGGTGGGAAGTTGGATGGGGTACAGTGTGTGAGGGTGGGGAGTTGGATGGGGTACAGTGTGTGTGAGGGTGGGGAGTTGGATGGGGTACAGTGTGTGTGAGGGTGGGGAGTTGGATGGGGTACAGTGTGTGTGAGGGTGGGGAGTTGGATGGGGTACAGTGTGTGTGAGGATGGGGAGTTGGACGGGGTACAGTGTGTGTGTGAGGGTGGGGAGTTGGATGGGGTACAGTGTGTGTGAGGGTGGGGAGTTGGATGGGGTACAGTGTGTGTGAGGGTGGGGAGTTGGATGGGGTACAGTGTGTGTGAGGGTGGGGCGTTGGATGGGGTACAGTGTGTGTGAGGGTGGGGAGTTGGATGGGGTACAGTGTGTGTGAGGGTGGGGAGTTGGATGGGGTACAGTGTGTGTGAGGGTGGGGAGTTGGATGGGGTACAGTGTGTGTGAGGGTGGGGAGTTGGACGGGGTACAGTGTGTGTGTGAGGGTGGGGAGTTGGATGGGGTACAGTGTGTGTGAGGGTGGGGTGTTGGATGGGGTACAGTGTGTGTGAGGGTGGGGAGTTGGATGGGGTACAGTGTGTGTGAGGGTGGGGAGTTGGATGGGGTACAGTGTGTGTGAGGGCGGGGAGTTGGATGGGGTACAGTGTGTGTGAGGGTGGGGAGTTGGATGGGGTACAGTGTGTGTGAGGGTGGGGAGTTGGATGGGGTACAGTGTGTGTGAGGGTGGGGAGTTGGTTGGGGTACAGTGTGTGTGAGGGTGGGGAGTTGGATGGGGTTCAGTGTGTGTGAGGGTGGGGAGTTGGATGGGGTCCAGTGTGTGTGAGGGTGGGGAGTTGGATGGGGTACAGTGTGTGTGAAGGTGGGGAGTTGGATGGGGTACAGTGTGTGTGTGAGGGTGGGGAGTTGGATGGGGTACAGTGTGGGTGAGGGTGGGGAGTTGGATGGGGTACAGTGTGTGAGGGTGGGGAGTTGGATGGGGTACAGTGTGTGTGAGGGTGGGGAGTTGGATGGGGTACAGAGTATGTGAGGGTGGGGAGTTGGATGGGGTACAGTGTGTGTGAGGGTGGGGAGTTGGATGGGGTACAGTGTATGTGAGGGTGGGGAGTTGGATGGGGTACAGTGTGTGTGAGGGTGCGGAGTTGGATGGGGTACATTGTGTGTGAGGGTGGGGAGTTGGATGGGGTACAGTGTGTGTGAGGGTGGGGAGTTGGATGGGGTACAGTGTGTGTGAGGGTGGGGAGTTGGATGGGGTACAGTGTGTGTGAGGGTGGGGAGTTGGATGGGGTACAGTGTGTGTGTGAGTGTGGGGAGATGGATGGGGTACAGTGTGTGTGAGGGTGGGGAGTTGGATGGGGTACAGTGTGTGTGAGGGTGGGGCGTTGGATGGGGTACAGTGTGTGTGTGAGGGTGGGGAGTTGGATGAGATACAGTGTGTGTGAGGGTGGGGAGTTGGATGGGGTACAGTGTGTGTGAGGGTTGGGAGTTGGATGGGGTACAGTGTGTGTGAGGGTGGGGAGTTGGATGGGGTACAGTGTGTGTGAGGGTGGGGAGTTGGATGGGGTACAGTGTGTGTGAGGGTGGGGAGTTGGATGGGGTACAGTGTGTGTGAGGGTGGGGAGTTGGATGGGGTACAGTGTGTGTGAGGGTGGGGAATTGGATGGGGTACAGTGTGTGCGTTTGGGGAGTTGGATGGGGTACAGTGTGTGTGAGGGTGGGGAGTTGGATGGGGTACAGTGTGTGTGTGTGGGTGGGGAGTTGGATGGGGTACAGTGTGTGTGAGTGTGGGGAGCTGGATGGGGTACAGTGTGTGTGAGGGTGGGGCGTTGGATGGGGTACAGTGTGTGTGAGAGGGTGGGGAGTTGGATGGGGTACACTGTGTGTGAGGGTGGGGAGTTGGATGGGGTACAGTGTGTGTGTGAGGGTGGGGAGTTGGATGGGGTACAGTGTGTGTGAGAGTGGGGAGTTGGATGGGGTACAGTGTGTGTGTGAGGGTGGGGAGTTGGATGGGGTACAGTGTGTGTGAGAGTGGGGAGTTGGATGGGGTACAGTGTGTGTGAGGGTGGGGAGTTGGATGGGGTACAGTGTGTGTGAGGGTGGGGAGTTGGATGGGGTACAGTGTGTGTGAGGGTGGGGAGTTGGATGGGGTACAGTGTGTGAGGCTGGGGAGTTGGATGGGGTACAGTGTGTGTGAGGGTGGGGAGTTGGATGGGGTACAGTGTGTGTGTGAGGGTGGGGAGTTGGATGGGGTACAGTGTGTGTGAGGGTGGGGAGTTGGATGGGGTACAGTGTGTGTGAGGGTGGGGAGTTGGATGGGGAACAGTGTGTGTGAGGGTGGGGAGTTGGATAGGGTACAGTGTGTGTGTGAGGGTGGGGAGTTGGATCGGGTACAGTGTGTGTGAGGGTGGCGAATTGGATGGGGTACAGTGTGTGTGAGGGTGGGGAGTTGGATGGGGACAGTGTGTGTGAGGGTGGGGGGTTGGATGGGGTACAGTGTGTGTGTGAGGGTGGGGAGTTTGATGGGGTGCAGTGTGTTTGAGGGTGGGGAGTTGGATGGGGTACAGTGTGTGTGAGGGCGGGGAGCTGGATGGGGTACAGTGTGTGTGACGGTGGGGAGTAGGATGGGGTACAGTGTGTGTG
This sequence comes from Somniosus microcephalus, assembly GCF_052327205.1. Taxonomy (NCBI): domain Eukaryota; kingdom Metazoa; phylum Chordata; class Chondrichthyes; order Squaliformes; family Somniosidae; genus Somniosus; species Somniosus microcephalus. Next base: position 82,153,253 of record NC_141004.1, read on the forward strand.
AGGGAGGGGAGTTGGATGGGGTACAGTGTGTGTGAGGGTGGGGAGTTGGATGGGGTACAGTGTGTGTGAGGGTGGGGAGTTGGATGGGGTACTGTGTGTGTGAGGGTGGGGATTTGGATGGGGTACAATGTGTGTGTGAGGGTGGGGAGTTGGATGGGGTACAGTGTGTGTGAGGGTGGGGAGTTGGATGGGGTACAGTGTGTGAGAGGGTGGGGAGTTGGATGGGGTACAGTGTGTGTGAGGGTGGGGAGTTGGATGGTGTATAGTGTGTGTGAGGTTGGGGAGTTGGATGGGGTACAGTGTGTGTGAGGGTTGGGAGTTGGATGGGGTACAGTGTGTGTGAGGGTGGGGAGTTGGATGGGGCACAGTGTGTGTGAGGGTGGGGAGTTGGATGGGGTACAGTGTGTGTGAGGGTGGGGAGTTGGATGGGGTACAGTGTGTGTGAGGGTGGGAGTTGGATGGGGTACAGTGTGTGTGAGGGTGGGGAGTTGGATGGGGACAGTGTGTGTGAGGGTGGGGGGTTGGATGGGGTACAGTGTGTGTGTGAGGGTGGGGAGTTTGATGGGGTGCAGTGTGTTTGAGGGTGGGGAGTTGGATGGGGTACAGTGTGTGTGAGGGCGGGGAGCTGGATGGGGTACAGTGTGTGTGACGGTGGGGAGTAGGATGGGGTACAGTGTGTGTGAGGGAGGGGAGTTGGATGGGGTACAGTGTGTGTGAGGGTGGGGAGTTGGATGGGGTACAGTGTGTGTGAGGGTGGGGAGTTGGATGGGGTACTGTGTGTGTGAGGGTGGGGATTTGGATGGGGTACAATGTGTGTGTGAGGGTGGGGAGTTGGATGGGGTACAGTGTGTGTGAGGGTGGGGAGTTGGATGGGGTACAGTGTGTGAGAGGGTGGGGAGTTGGATGGGGTACAGTGTGTGTGAGGGTGGGGAGTTGGATGGTGTATAGTGTGTGTGAGGTTGGGGAGTTGGATGGGGTACAGTGTGTGTGAGGGTTGGGAGTTGGATGGGGTACAGTGTGTGTGAGGGTGGGGAGTTGGATGGGGCACAGTGTGTGTGAGGGTGGGGAGTTGGATGGGGTACAGTGTGTGTGAGGGTGGGGAGTTGGATGGGGTACAGTGTGTGTGAGGGTGGGAGTTGGATGGGGTACAGTGTGTGTGAGGGTGGGGAGTTGGATGGGGTACAATGTGTGTGAGGGTGAGGAGTTGGATGGGGTACAGTGTGTGTGAGGGTGGGGAGTTGGATGGGGTACAGTGTGTGTGTGAGGGTGGGGAGTTGGATGGGGTACAGTGTATGTGAGGGTGGGGAGTTGGATGGGGTACAGTGTGTGTGAGGGTGGGGAGTTGGATGGGGTTCAGTGTGTGTTCAGAACAAACCCAAAACAAAAAACTATGAAAAATGGTTTGACCGAGATTGCCATAACATGAGGAAAAAACTTAGAAAAATATCAAACCAAAAACACAGACATCCAGAAAACGAGGAACTACGCCTTACTTATTGTCAGACACTAACACAATACAGAAACACACTCAGAACCAAAAAAGAGCAATATATTAAGAATACACTCAGCTCCATGGAGGAATCCATAGATTCCAATTGTTTCTGGGAAAACTTGAAAACACTACACAAAAAACAACACGACGATTTGGCCATTCAAAATGGGGACACATGGGTAAACCACTTTGAAAAATTATACCAGAAAAACACACTAAGACCAGAGCAACACCAAATATGCAAAAAACTGGAAAAGCTAGAAATGGCCATAAAAGATAACCAAAACCCGCTGGACGCCATAATAACAGAAAAAGAACTTCTTGAAAAACTCAAGGACCTGCGACCAGGAAAAGCCTGCGGGACAGACGGCATACTAAACGAGATGATTAAACACACAGACAACAAAATGAAACTGGCTATCCTAAAACTCTTCAACTTGGTTCTGAGTGTCGGTTATTTCCCTGATATCTGGAACAAAGGACTCATAACGCCCATATACAAAAGTGGGGACAAAATCGACCCAAACAACTATCGAGGCATCTGTGTAAACAGTAACCTGGGGAAGGTATTCTGTAGCATCATAAACAAAAGACTTATAAACTTCCTTGAGGAGCACAATGTCTTGAGTAAAAGCCAAATTGGATTCCTGCCAAAATATAGAACATCCGATCATATCTTCACCCTACAGACCCTAATTGACAAACACGTTCACCATAACAAAAGCAAAATCTACGCATGCTTTGTAGATTTCCAGAAGGCTTTCGACTCCATCTGGCATGACGGTTTATTCCTGAAACTTATCGAAAGTGGGGTAGGAGGGAAAACATATGATGTAATTAAATCAATGTATACAAACAACAAATGTGCAGTTAAAATTGGAGACAAACAAACAAAATACTTCCCACAGGGGCGGGGGGTGACGCAGGGCTCGCCAATCTCACCGACACTCTTTAATATTTACATAAATGGATTGGCAAAACTACTTGAACAATCTACAGCACCCGGCCTCACCCTATATGAATCCAAGGTTAAATTCCTCCTCTATGCAGACGACCTGGTTCTGCTGTCACCTACTAAAGAGGGGCTACAGCAAAACCTGGACCTGCTGGAGTCGTACTGCCAGACTTGGGCCCTGACAATAAATCCCCAAAAAACCAAAGTCCTTGTGTTCCAGCAAAGATCCAAACATCAGGGACCCAAAATAAATTTCACAGTAGGAACAACCAAAATTGAACAAACCACTAACTACACATACTTGGGCTTAAAAATCAGTTCTACGGGAAACGTCAAACTGGCTGTGAATGAACTGAAAGAGAAAGCAAGAAGGGCTTTCTATGCCATCAAAAAATCAATCCAAATAGAAATCCCAATTAGCATTTGGCTCAAAATTTTCAAATCAGTAATTGAACCAATTGCACTCTATGGCAGTGAGGTATGGGGACCGCTAACTCAACAAGAATTTGCAAAATGGGACAAACACCCAATTGAGATCCTACATGCAGAATTCTGTAAAAGTATCCTCCGGACTCAAAGGAAAACAGTAAACAATGCATGCAGGGCGGAACTAGGCCAATATCCATTAATAATCACTATCCAAAAAAGAGCCACCAAATTTTGGAATCACCTACAAATGAGCAATCCCCAATGCTATCACTACGACGCCCTGAAATGCCAAGAGCTGACCATAAAGAAGAATACCCTCAGTCAACTAGTCCTGGGACTCAGTGAAGTAACTACTAACAATACTAACAATAACCAGCCCCAGGACAGTGACAGGGTAACACAAAGAATTCAACCCAACACAATTGTCGCTAAGCAAAAGGAAAAATATCTGACATATTGGGCAGAAACAACAAAAACCCAAAGCAAACTCAATTGCTACTTGGCCCTAAACAGACAATACAACATAGCTGATTACCTGACCATGGTAAAGGATAACAAACTGAGAAGAACCTTGACAAGGTACAGACTTAGCGAACATAGCCTAGCGATCGAAAAAGGCAGACACAGGCAGACCAGGCTGCCAAGAGAGGACAGGATATGCTCTCACTGCAGTCAGGGAGTGGTGGAGACAGAGATGCACTTCCTCACAGCTTGTGGAAAATATCAGGGCATCAGGGAGAATTTCTACCAAAAATTCTCACAAATATGCCCTGATTTCAGAAATCTGAATGACAACCAAAAACTCCCATTCCTACTGGGAGAGGAGAGAAGCTGTATAACACTGGCGGCACGCTATGTTACAGCTTGCCATGAACAGAGAGCCAACCAGTAAACTAAGAAAAGAATATATATAAACAATGTGAATGTATATTTATACACTCAGGGATATACCTGTTTATACACTGTATGAATAGAACTGCGTTTATGTGGTAAACCATAAATGTATTTTGATGCTTTGGCAACATAAGATGTAACTTATCATGCCAATAAAGCGATTTGAATTGTGAATTGTGAATTGTGTGTGAGGGTGGGAGTTGGGTGGGGTACAGTGTGTGTGAGGGTGGGGAGTTGGATGGGGTACAGTGTGTGTGAGGATGGGGAGTTGGATGGGGTACAGTGTGTGTGCAAGGGTGGGGAGTTGAATGGGGTACAGTGTGTGTGAGGGTGGGGAGTTGGATGGGGTACAGTGTGTGTGAGGGTGGGGAGTTGGATGAGGTACTGTGTGAGTGAGGGTGGGGAGTTGGATGGAGTACAGTGTGTGTGATGGTGGGGAGTTGGATGGGGTACAGTGTGTGTGAAGGGTGGGGAGTTGGATGGGGTACAGTGTGTGTGAGGGTGGGGAGTTGGATGGGGTACAGTGTGTGTGAGGGTGGGGAGTTGGATGGGGTACAGTGTGTGTGAGGGTGGGGAGTTGGATGGGGTACAGTGTGTGTGAGGGTGGGGAGTTGGATGGGGTACAGTGTGTGTGAGGGTGGGGAGTTGGATGGGGTACAGTGTGTGAGGGTGGGGAGTTGGATGGGGTACAGTGTGTGTGAGGGTGGGGAGCTGGATGGGGTACAGTGTCTGTGAGGGTGGGGAGTTGGATGGGGTACAGTGTGTGTGAGGGTGGGGAGTTGGATGGGGTACAGTGTCTGTGAGGGTGGGGAGTTGGATGGGGTACAGTGTGTGTGAGGGTGGGGAGTTGGATGGGGTACAGTGTGTGTGAGGGTGGGGAGTTGGATGGGGTACAGTGTGTGTGAGGGTGGGCTGTTGGATGGGGTACAGTGTGTGTGTGGGGGTGGGGAGTTGGATGGGGTACAGTGTGTGTGTGGGGGTGGGCAGTTGGATGCGGTACAGTGTGTGTGAGGGTGGGGAGTTGGATGGGGTACAGTGTGTGTGTGGAGGTGGGGAGTTGGATGGGGTACAGTGTGTGTGAGGGTGGGGAGTTGGATGGGGTACAGTGTGTGTGAGGGTGGGGAGTTGGATGGGGTACAGTGTGTGTGAGGGTGGGGAGTTGGATGGGGTACAGTGTGTGTGAGGGTGGGGAGTTGGATGGGGTACAGTGTGAGTGAGGGTGGGGAGTTGGATGGGGTACAGTGTGTGTGTGGGGGTGGGGAGTTGGATGGGGTACAGTGTGTGTGAGGGTGGGGAGTTGGATGGGGGACAGTGTGTGTGAGGGTGGGGAGTTGGATGGGGTACAGTGTGTGTGAGGGTGGGGAGTTGGATGGGGTACAGTGTGTGGGAGGGTGGGGAGTTGGATGGGGTACAGTGTGTGCGAGGGTGGGGAGTTGGATGGGGTACAGTGTGTGTGAGGGTGGGGAGTTGGATGGGGTACAGTGTGTGTGTCAGGGTGGGGAGTTGGATGGGGTACAGTGCGTGTGAGGGTGGGGTGTTGGATGGGGTACAGTGTGTGTGAGGGTGGGGAGTTGGATGGGGTACAGTGTGAGTGAGGGTGGGGAGTTGGATGGGGTACAGTGTGTGTGAGGGTGGGGAGTTGGATGGGGTACAGTGTGAGTGAGGGTGGGGAGTTGGATGGGGTACAGTGTGAGTGAGGGTGGGGAGTTGGATGGGGTACAGTGTGTGTGAGGGTGGGGAGTTGGATGGGGTACAGTGTGAGTGAGTGTGGGGAGTTGGATGGGGTACAGTGTGTGTGAGGGTGGGGAGTTGGATGGGGTACAGTGTGTGTGAGGGTGGGGAGTTGCATGGGGTACAGTGTGAGTGAGGGTGGGGAGTTGGATGGGGTACAGTGTGTGTGAGGGTGGGGAGTTGGATGGGGTACAGTGTGAGTGAGGGTGGGGAGTTGGATGGGGTACAGTGTGTGTGAGGGTGGGGAGTTGGATGGGGTACAGTGTGTGTGAGGGTGGGGAGTTGGATGGGGTACAGTGTGTGTGAGGGTGGGGAGTTGGATGGGGTACAGTGTCTGCGAGGGTGGGGAGTTGGATGGGGTACAGTGTGTGCGAGGGTAGGGAGTTGGATGGGGTACAGTGTGTGTGAGGGTGGGGAGTTGGATGGGGTACAGTGTGTGTGAGGCTGGGGAGTTGGATGGGGTACAGTGTGTGAGAGGGTGGGGAGTTGGATGGGGTACAGTGTGTGCGAGGGTGGGGAGTTGGATGGGGTACAGTGTGTGTGAGGGCGGGGAGTTGGATGGGGTACAGTGTGTGTGAGGGTGGGGAGTTGGATGGGGTACAGTGTGTGCGAGGGTAGGGAGTTGGATGGGGTACAGTGTGTGTGAGGGTGGGGAGTTGGATGGGGTACAGTGTGTGTGAGGCTGGGGAGTTGGATGGGGTACAGTGTGTGAGAGGGTGGGGAGTTGGATGGAGTACAGTGTGTGCGAGGGTGGGGAGTTGGATGGGCTACAGTGTGTGTGAGGCTGGGGAGTTGGATGGGGTACAGTGTGTGCGAGGGTGGGGAGTTGGATGGGGTACAGTGTGTGCGAGGGTAGGGAGTTGGATGGGGTACAGTATGTGTGAGGGTGGGGAGTTGGATGGGGTACAGTGTTTGTGAGGGTGGGGAGTTGGATGGGGTACAGTGTGTGTGAGGGTGGGGAGTTGGATGGGGTTCAGTGAGTGTGAGGGTGGGAGTTGGATGGGGTACAGTGTGTGTGAGGGTGGGGAGTTGGATGGGGTACAGTGTGTGCAAGGGTGGGGAGTTGGATGGGGTACAGTGTGTGAGGGTAGGGAGTTGGATGGGGTACAGTGTGTGTGAGGGTGGGGAGTTGGATGGGGTACAGTGTGTGTGAGGGTGGGGAGTTGGATGGGGTACAGTGTGTGTGAGGGTGGGGAGTTGGATGAGGTACTGTGTGTGTGAGGGTGGGGAGTTGGATGGGGTACAGTGTGTGTGTGGGGGTGGGGAGTTGGATGGGGTACAGTGTGTGTGTGGGGGTGGGGAGTTGGATGGGGTACAGTGTGTGAGGGTGGGGAGTTGGATGGGGTACAGTGTGTGAGGGTGGGGAGTTGGATGGGGTACAGTGTGTGTGAGGGTGGGGAGTTGGATGGGGTACAGTGTGTGTGAGGGTGGGGAGTTGGATGAGGTACTGTGTGTGTGAGGGTGGGGAGTTGGATGGAGTACAGTGTGTGTGATGGTGGGGAGTTGGATGGGGTACAGTGTGTGTGAGGGTGGGGAGTTGGATGGGGTACAGTGTGTGTGAGGGTGGGGAGTTGGATGGGGTACAGTGTGTGTGAGGGTGGGGAGTTGGATGGGGTATAGTGTGTGTGAGGGTGGGGAGTTGGATGGGGTACAGTGTGTGTGAGGGTGGGGAGCTGGATGGGGTACAGTGTCTGTGAGGGTGGGGAGTTGGATGGGGTACAGTGTGTGTGAGGGTGGGGAGTTGGATGGGGTACAGTGTCTGTGAGGGTGGGGAGTTGGATGGGGTACAGTGTGTGTGAGGGTGGGGAGTTGGATGGGGTACAGTGTGTGTGAGGGTGGGGAGTTGGATGGGGTACAGTGTGTGTGAGGGTGGGCTGTTGGATGGGGTACAGTGTGTGTGTGGGGGTGGGGAGTTGGATGGGGTACAGTGTGTGTGTGGGGGTGGGGAGTTGGATGCGGTACAGTGTGTGTGAGGGTGGGGAGTTGGATGGGGTACAGTGTGTGTGTGGGGGTGGGGAGTTGGATGGGGTACAGTGTGTGTGAGGGTGGGGAGTTGGATGGGGTACAGTGTCTGTGAGGGTGGGGAGTTGGATGGGGTACAGTGTGTGTGAGGGTGGGGAGTTGGATGGGGTACAGTGTGTGTGAGGGTGGGGAGTTGGATGGGGTACAGTGTGTGTGAGGGTGGGCTGTTGGATGGGGTACAGTGTGTGTGTGGGGGTGGGGAGTTGGCTGGGGTACAGTGTGTGTGTGGGGGTGGGGAGTTGGATGCGGTACAGTGTGTGTGAGGGTGGGGAGTTGGATGGGGTACAGTGTGTGTGTGGGGGTGGGGAGTTGGATGGGGTACAGTGTGTGTGAGGGTGGGGAGTTGGATGGGGTACAGTGTGTGTGGGGGTGGGGAGTTGGATGGGGTACAGTGTGTGTGAGGGTGGGGAGTTGGATGGGGTACAGTGTGTGTGAGGGTGGGGAGTTGGATGGGGTACAGTGTGTGTGAGGGTGGGGAGTTGGATGGGGTACAGTGTGTGGGAGGGTGGGGAGTTGGATGGGGTACAGTGTGTGCGAGGGTGGGGAGTTGGATGGGGTACAGTGTGTGTGAGGGTGGGGAGTTGGATGGGGTACAGTGTGTGTGTCAGGGTGGGGAGTTGGATGGGGTACAGTGCATGTGAGGGTGGGGTGTTGGATGGGGTACAGTGTGTGTGAGGGTGGGGAGTTGGATGGGGTACAGTGTGAGTGAGGGTGGGGAGTTGGATGGGGTACAGTGTGTGTGAGGGTGGGGAGTTGGATGGGGTACAGTGTGAGTGAGGGTGGGGAGTTGGATGGGGTACAGTGTGAGTGAGGGTGGGGAGTTGGATGGGGTACAGTGTGTGTGAGGGTGGGGAGTTGGATGGGGTACAGTGTGAGTGAGTGTGGGGAGTTGGATGGGGTACAGTGTGTGTGAGAGTGGGGAGTTGGATGGGGTACAGTGTGTGTGAGGGTGGGGAGTTGGATGGGGTACAGTGTGTGTGAGGGTGGGGAGTTGGATGGGGTACAGTGTGTGTGATGGTGGGTAGTTGGATGGGGTACAGTGTGTGTGAGGGTGGGGAGTTGGATGGGGTACAGTGTGTGTGAGGGCGGGGAGTTGGATGGGGTACAGTGTGTGTGAGGGCGGGGAGTTGGATGGGGTACAGTGTGTGTGAGGGTGGGGAGTTGGATGGGGTACAGTGTGTGCGAGTGTAGGGAGTTGGATGGGGTACAGTGTGTGTGAGGGTGGGGAGTTGGATGGGGTACAGTGTGTGTGAGGCTGGGGAGTTGGATGGGGTACAGTGTGTGCGAGGGTGGGGAGTTGGATGGGGTACAGTGTGTGTGAGGCTGGGGAGTTGGATGGGGTACAGTGTGTGTGAGGGTGGGGAGTTGGATGGGGTACAGTGTGTGTGAGGGTGGGGAGTTGGATGGGGTACAGTGTGTGTGAGGGTGGGGAGTTGGATGGGGTACAGTGTGTGTGAAGGTGGGGAGTTGGATGGGGTACAGTGTGTGAGAGGGTGGAGAGTTGGATGGGGTATAGTGTGTGAGAGGGTGTGGAGTTGGATGGGGTACAGTGTGTGAGAGGGTGGGGAGTTGGATGGGGTACAGTGTGTGTGAGGGTGGGGAGTTGGATGGGGTACAGTGTGTGAGAGGGTGGGGAGTTGGATGGGGTACAGTGTATGTGAGGGTGGGGAGTTGGATGGGGTACAGTGTGTGTGAGGGTGGGGAGTTGGATGGGGTACAGTGTATGTGAGGGTGGGGAGTTGGATGGGGTACAGTGTGTGTGAGGGTGGGGAGTTGGATGGGGTACAGTGTGTGTGAGGGTGGAGAGTTGGATGGGGTACAGTGTGTGTGAGGGTGGGGAGTTGGATGGGGTACAGTGTGTGTGAGGGTGGGGAGTTGGATGGGGTACAGTGTGTGTGAGGGTGGGGAGTTGGATGAGGTACAGTGTGTGTGAGGGTGGGGAGTTGGATGGGGTACAGTGTGTGAGAGGGTGGAGAGTTGGATGGGGTATAGTGTGTGAGAGGGTGTGGAGTTGGATGGGGTACAGTGTGTGAGAGGGTGGGGAGTTGGATGGGGTACAGTGTATGTGAGGGTGGGGAGTTGGATGGGGTACAGTGTGTGTGTGAGGGTGGGGAGTTGGATGGGGTACAGTGTGTGTGAGGGTGGGGAGTTGGATGGGGTACAGTGTGTGTGAGGGTGGGGAGTTGGATGGGGTACAGTGTGTGTGAGGGTGGGGAGTTGGATGGGGTACAGTGTGTGTGAGGGTGGGGAGTTGGATGGGGTACAGTGTGTGTGAGGGTGGGGAGTTGGATGGGGTACAGTGTGTGTGAGGGTGGGGAGTTGGATGGGGTACCGTGTGTGTGAGGGTGGGGAGTTGGATGGGGTACAGTGTGTGTGAGGGTGGGGAGTTGGATGGGGTACAGTGTGTGTGAGGGTGGGGAGTTGGATGGGGTACAGTGTGTGAGAGGGTGGGGAGTTGGATGGGGTACAATGTGTGTGAGGGTGCGGAGTTGGATGGGGTACAGTGTGTGAGAGGGTGGGGAGTTGGATGGGGTACAATGTGTGTGAGGGTGCGGAGTTGGATGGGGTACAGTGTGTGTGAGGGTGGGGAGTTGGATGGGGTACAATGTGTGTGAGGGTGCGGCGTTGGATGGGGTACAGTGTGTGTGAGGGTGGGGAGTTGGATGGGGTACAGTGTGTGAGAGTGTGGGGAGTTGGATGGGGTACAGTGTGTGTGAGGGTGGGGAGTTGGATGGGGTACAGTGTGTGTGAGGGTGGGGAGTTGGATGGGGTACAGTGTGTGTGAGGGTGGAGAGTTGGATGGGGTACAGTGTGTGTGAGGGTGGGGAGTTGGATGGGGTACAGTGTGTGTGAGGGTGGGGAGTTGGATGGGGTACAGTGTGTGTGAGGGTGGGGAGTTGGATGGGGTACAGTGTGTGTGAGGGTGGGGAGTTGGATGGGGTACAGTGTGTGTGAGGGTGGGGAGTTGGATGGGGTACAGTGTGTGTGAGGGTGGGGAGTTGGATGGGGCACAGTGTGTGTGAGGGTGGGGAGTTGGATGGGGTACAGTGTGTGTGAGGGTGGGGAGTTGGATGGGGTACAGTGTGTGTGAGGGTGGGGAGTTGGATGGGGTACAGTGTGTGTGAGGGTGGGGTGTTGGATGGGGTACAGTGTGTGTGAGGGTGGGGAGTTGGATGGGGTACAGTGTGTGTGAGGGTGGGGAGTTGGATGGGGTACAGTGTGTGTGAGGGTGGGGAGTTGGATGGGGTCCACATGCTGACTGTTTTCCAACTGTAACATTTGCATATTGAATTATCATTCTCCCGCAGGCATCTGTAAGGAACACCTATTATATTCACATGTGATCACATGCTGAATTGTCATTGGCCTGCAGGCATCTGTAAGGACTACTTTTTTTTGAAGACCCAGGCTAGTGGTCCTAATGCCAGGCTTTTCCCCATGGTGCTGCATGAGTAAGATCGCAGACCTGATGCTTAATAAAAGAGTTTAAGCTGTAATACTCCGTTATCCTGCAAGTTATTGGTTTTATACAAAGTTTGTAAAACAAGACATGGTGTCAGAACAGGGATTTGAGACGGACATCGTTGGAGCTCCCTTGCCTCGAATGAATTGGGAATCTTTGAACTTACATAGAGAATGGAGCAAGTTCAAGCAACACGTGGAGTTGATGTTCTCGGGTCCGTTCAAAAGCAAAGGAGAGGAAGAAAGATGGAGCTATCTATTCCTGTGGATCGGAGAAAAAGGGAGAGACATTTTTAACACATGGTCTCTCACCGCGGATGAAGCAAAGGTACTGAAAAGTTATTTTTACCATTTTGAATCATATGTGATGCCCAAGACAAATACGATATTCGCTAGGTACAATTTTCAGGAGAAAGTGAGAGAGAAACTTTTGAATGTTGGATCCGGGTTAACGCCATACAAAGCTATGGACATAGCTAGATCGCACGAGATAGCCCAAGCACAGTTGAAAACCATAACCGGCGCCACGAGCAGCTCGCGTGAACAGACAGTGCACACAGTTAATAGATACACACCAAAGAACATCGCCCAGAGAGCGTGTTTCAGAACAGAAAGAACAGAGAGTTCTAAAAATGAGTGACACAGACATAAAACGCTTCAAAAACTGTGGATATTGTGGAAACAAGGTGCATGGGGAAAAGGAGCAATGCCCTGCCAAAGGAAGGCAATGTGCTAAATGTGGTAAACGGAAACACTTTGCTAAAGTTTGCAGGATTGGTTTGGAATGGCAGTACACACAGTGAGCGACAGCCAAATGCCAGTTAGAGAGCCAAATGCAGAGGAACTTTTTATTGATTCTGTGTCACAGAAAAAACAGATTTCAGAGACTGAGCAAGCTTTTGCAGATATTGAGATAGGAAAACAGGGCACAGAGCTTAGGTTTAAACTAGACACTGGAGTTCAGGTTAATGTAATTCCTCTGAGTGAGTATCACAGCTTGAAGGATGATGTGAGCTACAGCCCACCTCACGCAGACTGACCAGCTATGGGGGCGAGCAGCTCATTGTAAAAGGCACATGCACGATGAAATGCAAGTACAAAGAAAGCGACATGATGCTGGACTTTTACATTGTTGACACTCGAGCACCTCCAGTGCTAGGTCTAAAGGCATGTTTAGACATGGACCTGGTCAAGCTAGTGCTATCATTGACAGCACCAGTTGAGAAGCAGACAGTCATGGAGGAGTTTGCTGACGTTTTCAAAGGAATCGGACTATTCCCAGGTGAATGCACTATTCACCTTGACCCAGCAGCAACCCCTGTGGTTTGCCCACCGAGAAGGATACCCCTTGCTCTACGTAGTCGCCTGAAGGAGGAGCTGCAGAGCATGGAGAATACAGAAATCATTGTTCGGGAAACAGAACCGACAGAGTGGGTCAACGCGTTAGTAGTGGTGGAGAAACCACGTACAGGCAAGCTCAGAGTCTGTCTCGACCCCAGAGATTTGAACAAGGCTATCAAACGCCCTCACTACCCTCGACCAACGCTAGATGACATCACACCCAAGCTAGTGGGAGCACGTTACTTCAGTGTAATGGACGCACGATCAGGATACTGGACTATCAAGCTCACGGAAGAGTCATCTAAGCTAACAACGTTCAACACACCATTTGGACGCTACCGATTTCTGTGTTTACCATTTGGTCTTATCTCAGCTCAGGATGAATTCCAGTGGAAGATCAACGAAACCTATGAAGGCCTCGACGGAGTAGTCGCATTCGTAGACGACATCCTCATCTATGGCAGGAATAGAGAGGAACATGACAGGAACCTCTGTGCGATGCTACAATGATCACGGGAGAAAGGTATCTGGCTCAACCCCGAGAAAAGCATAATCGGATCCACCGAGATCAGTTATTTCGGGCATCACCTCTCAACTGATGGCATTAAGCCGGATCCAGAGAAAATCTCCGCCATCAAGAAGATGGAGCCGCCGAAGAACCGCGCAGAGCTAGAGACAATACTAGGCATGGTTAACTACTTAGCCAAGTTTGTCCTGAGCCTCTCCGAAATCAACGCACCCATGCGTCAGTTGTTCAAACAATCCAATGAGTTCCTGTGGGACAAACAACATGACACAGCATTTCAGAAAATGAAAGACCTAATCACCAGAGAACCAGGACCAGTTCTTGCCTACTTCGACCCCAACAAAGAGCTCAGACTACAAGTGGATGCGTCAAAGTATGGACTAGGTGCAGTATTACTGCAAGAAGGAAAGCCCATCAGCTATGCTTCCAGATCTCTGACAGGCAGTGAAATCAACTATGTTCAAATTGAGAAACAGCTGTATGCAATTCTGTTTGGATGTAAGCATTTCCACCAGTACGTCTATGGCCGACAAGTCATTGTGGAATCCGACCACAAGCCCCTCGAGTCAATCATGAGGAAACCACTAGCCGCAGCCCCACCAAGGCTACAGAGAATGATCCTTCAGCTACAGAAGTATGACTTCACAATCATTCAGCGTCCAGGCAAAGACATTCCTGTCGCAGACAAGCTCTGCAGAAAGTCTCTTAGCTACCAGGACAGCAGCCTCAGTGAAGGCATGGATGTGCAGGTGCACATTGTGTACAACAGCTTACCTGTGAGTGACTCAAAACTGAAGGAGCTCCGAGCAGGAACAGAGAAAGATGCACAACTCACACTGCTGAGCAAAGTCATACATGAAGGATGGCCTGAGGAAAGGAGGAAATGCCCTCAGAGCATATCTGAATTCTGGAACCACAGAGACGAACTGTCACAAATCAACGGAATCGTCTTCAAAGGGGAGAAAATCATCATTCCTACCAGTCTCAGAGAAGAGATGTTGACAAAAATTCATGCTGGACATATGGGCATGGAAAAATGCAAACAAAGAGCACGTGACATTATGTTTTGGCCCGGAATGTGCAAACACATTGAGGACATTGTCGGAAAATGTTCCATTTGTCTAGAACGCTGCCCATCAAATGTCAAAGAGCCCATGATACCTCACCGTATCCCAGACAGGCCCTGGCAGGTCACGGCAACGGATCTGTTCACATGGAACAACGAGGATTACATAGTGACTGTTGATTACTACAGCAGATTTTTTGAATTGGACAAGCTTCACAGCACCACATCTGCAGCTGTGATCCACAAGCTAAAGGCAGCCTTTGCCAGGCATGGCATTGTAGAGACTTTAGTCTCAGACAATGGCCCCCAATACAAATCAAAAGAGTTCAAGTCATTTGCCAAGGCATGGGATTTCACACATGTCACATCAAGCCCACATTACCCTCAAAGTAATGGCCTTGCTGAAAAAACTGTCCAGATTGCAAAAACACTCATGGACAAAGCCAAAGCGGACAAAAGAGACCCCTACATCAGTCTCCTTGAGTACCGCAACACTCCGGTTGACAACTTCAAGTCACCAGCACAGCTGTCGATGAGCCGCAGACTTCGCTCAATCCTTTCAAGCACCAACCAGCAGCTGCAGCCAGAGGTCGTCAGCTGCAAGCAAGTGCATGCAAAACGTGTACAGAGACAGCAACACCAAAAGAGATACTATGACAGGTCAGCTAGACTACTGCCGCCGCTGCACAATGGAGAATCCATCAGAATCCAGGAGCATGACTACTGGAAGCCAGCAGTCGTCATCCAGCCAGCTGACACTGAGCGATCGTATCACATCCGCACCCCAGAAGGACAGGTGTACCGCCGCAATCGCAGGCACCTCCTGAACACCAAGGAACAACACCGTCATTCCGACGAGAGGATCAGTTCAACAGAGTGTGATGAACAGAGCAATACACAAAACACATCATACTTACCTGAACCTAAACCTGAACCAGAATTGTTGACCGATGCAGGAGCATGCTCAGTTCCATACCACACAAGGTCGGGACGAGAGGCCAAGCCTAGAGTTATCCTTGACTTGTGAACTGTCAAAGGGTGTAGGCGGATCGCTGCCCTAAATAAAAACTGTACATCGTTATTGAAACATTGAGATGTTTTCCGTGCTAGTTAAATGCTGAGTTTACTTTTTTATTTATGCTACTGAGAACATTAGGTAGAAGAAAGGTTTAAAAGTAATGCATAACATTTTTCTTTTAAAAGAAAGGGGATGTAACATTTGCATATTGAATTACCATTGGCCCACAGGCATCTGTGAGGAATACCTATTATATTCACATGTGATCACATGCTGAGTTGTCATTGGCCTGCAGGCATCTGTAAGGACTACTATTTTTTTGAAGACCCAGGCTAGGGCTCCGAATGCCAGGCTTTTCCCCATGGTGCTGTATGAGTAAGATCACAGACCTAATGCTTAATAAAAGAGTTTAAACTGTAATTGTAGTGTATGTACCTTTAAGAGCCCCTGTGTACTGTAATACTGGTAGTGACCACTCGGGTATATAAGCCTGTATATTGTCTTGTATCTTTTAGTTCACCTCCAGACTTTGTTCAGTAAACACCTGTTAAACCAACTCCTGCATTCCGTGTCTCCATTAATACACGGATACAACAGTGGCGATGAATTGGAAACAGACTTACCTGCAATTCGGCAGCACCTCAAGGAGATCGATTCCTCAGACGAAGGTCGAAGAAAAAAAAACTGTGGTTTCACCAGCTAGCCGGGCTGGTGGCAGGTACTGCACTAATCCTTCCTGGGCGGCGGGCTGGGGCTTGATCGGGTGGCTCTGCAGCGGGGTCAAGCAGCGAGTCGGAAGGCGGAGGCAAACAGAGACAGAGGGTGGAGCACTCGGGGGACGGCCGGCGCTCCAATGCAGGTCAGCGTTCGGACCGAGCAGAGGGAGGGGAAAATCCCAGAGAGTCCGGCGGGAACGAGTCTCCAACTATTAAAAATATCTGTGTAAATAAAAACCGCGGAGAACAGCAGCGGCAGTGGCGGGAAAGCGCGGCAGGCGCCATTTTTTCTTGGCAGGGAAGAAAGGAAAGCGTGGGAGGCGCCATTTTTGATTTTCAGGATGCCTAAGACTGGCAATATTATTGCTTTCGATAGTAATATAGAGGATTGGACCACATATGTGGAAAGAGTGGAGGTATATTGCACAGCGAATGAAGTAGAGGATGATAAAAAGGCATCGGAACTTCTAAATCTGATGGGCGCAAGGACATACGGGCTGTTACGAAACTTAATAGGATATATTTCTGAAGGCTAAGGGGATTAAGGGTTACGGAGAAAAGGCGGGGACGGGGTACTGAACTGGTAAGATCAGCTAAGATCTCAGATGAAGATCAGCCATGATCTCATTGAATGGCGGAGCAGGCTCGAAGGGCCGAATGGCCTACTCCTGTTCCTATCTCTATGTTTCTATGTTTAATCACTCCAGCCAAACCGATGGACAAGAATTTTAAGGAGATTGTTGATACCCTATAGGAGCACTTAAACCCAACACCGCTGCTGATAGCGGAACGATTCAAATTCTTCAGGAGGAATCAGCACAAGAATGAAAGTAACGCTGATTACCTCACCGAATTAAGAAAGCTGTCAAAGCACTGCCAATTCGGGGCAGGACTGGCAGATTCTCTACGAGACAAATTCGTCTGCGGTCTCCTAAGTGAAGGAACACAGAAAAGGCTACTTTCTGAGAAAGATTTGACACTGGACAAGGCTTTCAGTGTGGCTGTATCATACGAAGCAGCAGCAAGAGGAGCTGCAGAGATACAGCAAAAGCCACAGGACTTTGGCACCCATGAAATGACACGGGGTTTCGAGAGATGTTATCGCTGCGGCAGATCCACCCATGACCAGAGGGACTGCTGGTTCAAGGACAAAGCATGCAGGCAATGCGGAAAGATGGGACACATTGCACGTGTATGCCGATCTGGAAACAAAAAATCCACTGACAGAAAAAAAATCAATAAGGAAAAGTACAGAAAGGTACAAATGATGACAGACAGTAGCTCCGAAGACCAGAAGAGCGATAGCGACTCCGGAAACAAGAGACTAAGCTGTCTCAAATTACATAATGTAATTGCCAAAGAAGATTACCAGACCATTTGGGTTACCCTCACGATAGCGGGGTCCCCAGTTAAAATGGAGCTAGATACAGGATCAGCTCTGACTGTCATAAGTCGACGGGATTACGAGCGGCTATTTCCGCATATACCTTTGAAAGACACATCCATTATCTTGAAGACATATACGGGGCAGAAAGTATACCCCAGAGGGAAAATAAGGGTGCCTGTTGTATACAACGGCAAGGAAATACAGAAGTTGTATTTATACGTTCTACAAGATGGTGGTCCACCGCTGTTGGGACATGAATGGATCAGGAAGATACGTTTAGACTGGCACTCCATTCAGGCACTGACGGTGACCAGTAAGAAAAAAAATGATGATGATGTCATACCTGAACGATTAAAAGACATCTTGGCCAACGCCAAAGAAGTGTTTCAACAGGAATTAGGAACCTTGAAAGGCGTCACCGCCTCAATAAAAGAGGAAGATGTGGCAATTCCCAAGTTTTTTAAGGCAAGGCTGGTGCCATACGCAATTCGTCCAGCAGTCGAGGCAGAGCTGGAGAATTTTGAAAAGACAGGCGTATTATCCAAGGTAGATTGGAGCGAGTGGGCAACACCCATCATCCCGGTCATGAAGAAAACGTTGAATAATGATAAATCTGAAGAACAGAGAAAAATTCGCATCTGTGGGGACTTCAAGGTGACTGTAAACCCGGTCCTTCACATGGTACAGTATCCTCTTCCGAGGATAGAAGATATTTTCGCCTCACTATCCGGAGGGAAACGTTTCACCAAAATTGACTTGGCACAGGCATATCTACAGATGGAGGTTGAGGAGGCCTCTAAAAAGTATCTCACGATAAACACACACAAAGGCCTGTACCAGTACAATCAACTGGTTTTCGGAGTAGCATCAGCTCCAGCTATCTGGCAAAGAGCTATGGAGCAAGTCCTCCAAGGGATTCCGGGGACTCAATGCTACCTAGACGACATCCTTGTAACAGGAGAAAACAACAACGAGCACCTTGCCAATTTGGAGCAGGTGCTCACGAGGCTGAGAGAACGGAGCCTACGAGCAAATCGCCCCAAGTGCGAATTTTTCCAGAAACAAATATCATATTGTGGCCATATAATTAACGAAGAAGGGTTGCATAAGTCACCTGAAAAAATTGAAGCGGTCATAAAAGCCCCAGCACCTGAAAATGTCTCACAATTAAGTTCGTTACTGAGATTGATAAATTACTATCATAAATTTTTACTGAACTTGTCAACTGTTCTGCACCCTCTTAACGCACTGCTACAAACGGGAGTAATTTGGAAATGGAGCAAAGACTGTAAACGTGCCTTCCATAAATGCAAAGGCTTGATCACGTCCAAGGAAGTGTTGGCTCATTACAACCCATCAGCCAATCAGACTGGCGTGCGATGCACCCCCTTACGGCGTAGGAGCAGTATTATCGCATAGATTCCCTGATGGCTCGGAGCGGCCGATAGCTTTTGCGTCACGCTCATTGAACTCAGCTGAGCGTAACTACGCCCAGATCGACAGGGAAGCACTCAGCCTGGTGTGGGGAGTGAAGAAATTCAACCATTACCTACACGGACAAAAATTTACCTTGTTGACTGACCATCAACCCCTCGTCTCCATATTCAACCCTAAAAAGGGCGTTCCCATTATGACAGCGCAAAGGCTACAGAGGTGGTCCCTTTCCCTAGGGGCACACCAATATGACATAGAATACAAAGGATCATAACAGCATGGGAATGCTGATGGTTTATCGTGCCTACCGTTGCCAACCGTAGAAGAGGCACCTACAGTGGACCCAGTGGAAATGTTCCACTCAACCATAGTGGAATGTCTACCAGTAACAAATTCTACCATTGAAAAGGAAACGAGAAATGACCCAACTCTCTCACGAGTCTACGACTTAACGGTGAAGGGATGGCCAGCACATGGCGAACCACTGTTGCCAGCATTCTCGCAAAGAAGAGAACAGCTGTCAGTGTGCCGAGGAACCTTGATGTGTGGATCCAGAGTGGTGATTCCACCCAAACTCCAGGATAAAGTGCTAAAGGAGCTTCACGAGGGGCATCTAGGTGGAGTGAAAATGAAGACCCTAGCCAGAGCGTTTGTGTGGTGGCCAGGTATCGATGGAGACATCGAAGAAATTACCAAGAGCTGTCTAGGATGCCAGAAGGTCCAAAACGCCCCACCACAAGCCCCTCTACATCCATGGGAGTGGCCCTCATCTCCCTGGCAAAGGGTACACATCGACTTTGCTGGTCCATTTATGGACTCAATGTTCTTAATCGCGGTTGATGTACACTCCAAGTGGCCGGAGGTAATAAAGATGTCCTCCACCACCACGGAAAAAACCATCACAGTATTAAGGACCATATTTGCCAGGAATGGGCTGCCTGAACAGATCTGTTCTGATAATGGACCGCAATTTGTGTCCGAAGAATTCAGGAAGTTCTTAAAAAACAATGGGGTTAAGCACTACACGTCCGCCCCATACCATCCCGCCACCAATGGATTGGCTGAAAGGTTTGTCCAGACCTTCAAGAAGGCCATAAAGGCCATGGGTAATGAAGACATAAATCTACAACATAAGGTAGATAACTTCTTGTTTGTGTACAGGAATGCAACACATGTGGTTACAAACCAAACTCACGCCATGATGTTTTTCAATAGAAGACTAAGATGCCGGCTGGATTTGATCAAGCCAAACATCAGAAGGGATGTAGAGAACCAGCAATTTCAAGGCATGAATGAAAGGTCAACTAGAACCTTCCAGATAGGTCAACAAGTTTTGGCCCGGGACTACCGTACCGAGAAATGGCAGCCTGGAACTATTTGCACACGACTAGGACCACTGATGTATACCGTGGACATTGGAGAAAGCATAATAAGGCGCCATGCTGACCAGATCATAGAGTCATCCAAAAAGGGACAACCTACACCACAACTCTATACGCCTAATGATGAAGCAGAGATACCCGTAGTATCTACCTCCGATCCGGTGATACTGGAACCAGATGAACCCGACACTGGCATTCAAAGCAAATGTGTAGATTATTGTTCTTGTAAACATGTTAATTAATGATTACTTAAAATGTTATGTACTAATTATCTAAAAGGGGAGGAATTGTAGTGTATGTACCTTTAAGAGCCCCTGTGTACTGTAATACCGGTAGTGAACACTCGGGTATATAAGCCTGTATAGTGTCTTGTATCTTTTAGTTCACCTCCAGACTTTGTTCAGTAAACACCTGTTAAACCAACTCCTGCATTCCGTGTCTCCATTAATACACGGATACAACAGTAATACTCCGCAGTGCTGCAATTTATTAGTTTTCACAGAATCACAGAATCACAGAAACCCCACAGTGCAGATAGAGGCCATTTCGGCCCATCGAGCCTGCACCGACACATATCCCACCCGATCCCTGTAACCCCTACACCAACACATATCCCACCCTATCCCCGTAACCCCACGTATTTAATCCCCCTAACACTAAGGGTCAATTTATCATAGCCAATCAACCTTTTATACAAAGTGTGCAAAACAAGACACCAACCTTTCTATCGTTGTGTTTCTGTGTGACGTACAAGTCCAGTGTAGTTCCTGGGGACAGCTACTTCATCACTTCTCACCCTGTAATTACAGACTCCTTCACAGTCTGTACAGAATCCGAACAGGCCGTGAAATGTCAGCACTGACATGGGTCGTGTGTATAGAACTAACAACAGTGTCGTCAGTAAGGATGACAGCACCGCGGAGACAGAAGGACCAAGGTAAACCAGAACACAATACAGAGCTGTCATTGTGCACAGCTCCCCAGGGTCATTGCAGCAGTGCTCGGCATCTCGCTCAAACAGGGGCCGAAAGAGCCCACAGATGACTGAGAGATAGACAATTCCTGTAAACACTGACCCACGGCCCACGGTCAGACCGACTCACCACTGACCCACAGCCCAGGGTCAGACCGACTCACCACTGACCCACAGCCCAGGGTCAGACCGACTCACCACTGACCCACAGCCCAGGGTCAGACCGACTCACCACTGACCCACAGCCCAGGGTCAGACTGACTCACCAAACACTGACCCACAGCCCAGGGTCAGACCGACTCACCAAACACTGACCCACAGCCCAGGGTCAGACCGACTCACCACTGACCCACAGCCCAGGGTCAGACCGACTCACCACTGACCAACAGCCCAGGTTCAGACCGACTCACCAATGACCCACGGCCCAGGGTCAGACCGACTCACCACTGACCCACAGCCCAGGGTCAGACCGACTCACCACTGACCCACAGCCCAGGGTCAGACCGACTCACCACTGACCCACAGCCCAGAGTCAGACCGACTCACCAAATACTGACCCACAGCCCAGGGTCAGACCGACTCACCAAACACTGACCCACAGCCCAGGGTCAGACCGACTCACCACTGACCCACAGCCCAGGGTCAGACCGACTCACCACTGACCCACAGCCCAGGGTCAGACCGACTCACCACTGACCCACAGCCCAGGGTCAGACCGAATCACCACTGACCCACAGCCCAGGGTCAGACCGACTCACCACTGACCCACGGCCCAGGGTCAGACCGACTCACCACTGACCCACGGCCCAGGGTCAGACCGACTCACCACTGACCCACGGCCCAGGGTCAGACCGACTCACCAAACACTGACCCACGGCCCAGGGTCAGACCGACTCACCACTGACCCACAGCCCTGGGTCAGACCGACTCACCAAACACTGACCCACAGCCCAGGGTCAGACCGATTCACCAAACACTGACCCACAGCCCAGGGTCAGACCGATTCACCAAACACTGACCCACAGCCCAGGGTCAGACCGACTCACCAAACACTGACCCACAGCCCAGGGTCAGACCGACTCACCAAACAATGACCCACAGCCCAGGGTCAGACCGACTCACCAAACACTGACCCACAGCCCAGGGACAGACCGACTCACCAAACACTGACCCACAGCCCAGGGTCAGACCGACTCACCAAACACTGACCCACAGCCCATGGTCAGACCGACTCACCACTGACCCACAGCCCAGGGTCAGACCGATTCACCACTGACCCACAGCCCAGGGTCAGACCGACTCACCACTGACCCACAGCCCAGGGTCAGACCGACTCACCACTGACCCACAGCCCAGGGTCAGACCGACTCACCAAACACTGACCCACAGCCCAGGGTCAGACCGACTCACCAAACATTGACCCACGGCCCAGGGTGAGACCGACTCACCAAACACTGACCCACAGCCCAGGGTCAGACCGACTCACCACTGACCCACAGCCCAGGGTCAGACCGACTCACCACTGACCCACGGCCCAGAGTCAGACCGACTCAGCACTGACCCACAGCCCAGGTTCAGACCGACTCACCACTGACCCACAGCCCAGGGTCAGACCGACTCACCAAACACTGACCCACAGCCCAGGGTCAGACCGACTCACCAAATACTGACCCACAGCCCAGGGTCAGACCGACTCACCACTGACCCACAGCCCAGGGTCAGACCGACTCACCAAATACTGACCCACAGCCCAGGGTCAGACCGACTCACCACTGACCCACAGCCCAGGGTCAGAACGACTCACCACTGACCCACAGCCCAGAGTCAGACCGACTCACTACTTTCCCACAGCCCAGGGTCAGACCGACTCACCAAATCGTGACCCACAGCCCAGGGTCAGAACGACTCACCAAACACTGACACATAGCCCAGGGTCAGACCAACTCACCAAACACTGACCCACAGCCCAGGGTCAGACCGACTCACCAAACACTGACCCACGGCCCAGGGTCAGACCGACTCATCAAACACTGACCCACGGCCCAGGGTCAGACCGACTCACCAAACACTGACCCACAGCCCAGGGTCAGACCGACTCACCACTGACCCACAGCCCAGGGTCAGACCGACTCACCACTGACCCACAGCCCAGGGTCAGACCGAGTCACCACTGACCCACAGCCCAGGGTCAGACTGACTCACCACTGACCCACGGCCCAGGGTCAGACCGACTCTCTACTGACCCACAGCCCAGGGTCAGACCGACTCACCAAATACTGACCCACAGCCCAGGGTCAGACCGACTCACCAAACACTGACCCACAGCCCAGGGTCAGACCGACTCACCACTGACCCACGGCCCAGGGTCAGACCGACTCAGCACTGACCCACAGCCCAAGGTCAGACCGACTCACCACTGACCCACAGCCCAGGGTCAGACTGACTCACCAAACACTGACCCACAGCCCAGGGTCAGACCGACTCACCACTGACCCACAGCCCAGGGTCAGACCGACTCACCAAACACTGACCCACAGCCCAGGGTCAGACCGACTCACCACTGACCCACAGCCCAGGGTCAGACCGACTCACCACTGACCAACAGCCCAGGTTCAGACCGACTCACCAATGACCCACGGCCCAGGGTCAGACCGACTCACCACTGACCCACAGCCCAGGGTCAGACCGACTCACCACTGACCCACAGCCCAGGGTCAGACCGACTCACCACTGACCCACAGCCCAGAGTCAGACCGACTCACCAAATACTGACCCACAGCCCAGGGTCAGACCGACTCACCAAACACTGACCCACAGCCCAGGGTCAGACCGACTCACCACTGACCCACAGCCCAGGGTCAGACCGACTCACCACTGACCCACAGCCCAGGGTCAGACCGACTCACCACTGACCCACAGCCCAGGGTCAGACCGAATCACCACTGACCCACAGCCCAGGGTCAGACCGACTCACCACTGACCCACGGCCCAGGGTCAGACCGACTCACCACTGACCCACGGCCCAGGGTCAGACCGACTCACCACTGACCCACGGCCCAGGGTCAGACCGACTCACCAAACACTGACCCACGGCCCAGGGTCAGACCGACTCACCACTGACCCACAGCCCTGGGTCAGACCGACTCACCAAACACTGACCCACAGCCCAGGGTCAGACCGATTCACCAAACACTGACCCACAGCCCAGGGTCAGACCGATTCACCAAACACTGACCCACAGCCCAGGGTCAGACCGACTCACCAAACACTGACCCACAGCCCAGGGTCAGACCGACTCACCAAACAATGACCCACAGCCCAGGGTCAGACCGACTCACCAAACACTGACCCACAGCCCAGGGACAGACCGACTCACCAAACACTGACCCACAGCCCAGGGTCAGACCGACTCACCAAACACTGACCCACAGCCCATGGTCAGACCGACTCACCACTGACCCACAGCCCAGGGTCAGACCGATTCACCACTGACCCACAGCCCAGGGTCAGACCGACTCACCACTGACCCACAGCCCAGGGTCAGACCGACTCACCACTGACCGCCGGCCCAGGGTCAGACCGACTCACCAAACACTGACCCACAGCCCAGGGTCAGACCGACTCACCAAACACTGACCCACAGCCCAGGGTCAGACCGACTCACCAAACACTGACCCACGGCCCAGGGTGAGACCGACTCACCAAACACTGACCCACAGCCCAGGGTCAGACCGACTCACCACTGACCCACAGCCCAGGGTCAGACCGACTCACCACTGACCCACGGCCCAGAGTCAGACCGACTCAGCACTGACCCACAGCCCAGGTTCAGACCGACTCACCACTGACCCACAGCCCAGGGTCAGACCGACTCACCAAACACTGACCCACAGCCCAGGGTCAGACCGACTCACCAAATACTGACCCACAGCCCAGGGTCAGACCGACTCACCACTGACCCACAGCCCAGGGTCAGACCGACTCACCACTGACCCACAGCCCAGGGTCAGAACGACTCACCACTGACCCACAGCCCAGAGTCAGACCGACTCACTACTTTCCCACAGCCCAGGGTCAGACCGACTCACCAAATCGTGACCCACAGCCCAGGGTCAGACCGACTCAGCACTGACCCACAGCCCAGGTTCAGACCGACTCACCACTGACCCACTGCCCAGGGTCAGACCGACTCACCAAACACTGACCCACAGCCCAGGGTCAGACCGACTCACCAAATACTGACCCACAGCCCAGGGTCAGACCGACTCACCACTGACCCACAGCCCAGGGTCAGACCGACTCACCACTGACCCACAGCCCAGGGTCAGACCGACTCACCACTGACCCACAGCCCAGGGTCAGACCGACTCACCACTGACCCACGGCCCAGGGTCAGACCGACTCACCACTGACCCACAGCCCAGGGTCAGACCGACTCACCACTGACCCACAGCCCAGGGTCAGACCGAGTCACCACTGACCCACAGCCCAGGGTCAGACTGACTCACCACTGACCCACGGCCCAGGGTCAGACCGACTCACCACTGACCCACAGCCCAGGGTCAGACCGACTCACCAAACAATGTACTCACTGATGGTCTCTGTTACATTGTTATAGTATCACATCGTTAAATGGAACTACTTTGGTATGGTGTAGTTATATTGCTATGTGGCACACTGTGCACGGGCAGGACAAGGAATCCCGGAAAAGGTAATCTGTGACAATGGAACCCAGTTCACATCGAGTGAATTCCGAGCTCTGGCAGAAAAGTATGGGTTCAAAATAGTAACCTCATCCCCACATTTCCCAAGGGGACACGGGTTCATCAAAAGACAGATCCAGACTGTCAAGAGAACTCTCATCAAAAATAGTGAGATGGGGGAAGACCAAGACCTTGCCCTCCTATCACTCAGATCAACACCACTGAAAGCAGACATGAAATCACCTGCGGCATTGCTGAATGGGAGGAAGTTTAAGACTGCACTACCAGCAAAAATACATCCTCCCCAGGACCAGGAGGACTTCAGACAGAAGCTGGCAGAAGCACAAATCGTAGGAAGCAAACATTACGATAAACATGCAAAGACGCTACCAGAATTGCTGAATGGACAATCAGTGCATGTGCAAGACCCGGTGTTGAAAACTTGGAATCCAGCCAAGGTCATTGGAAAAGCTGATACTCCAAGATCCTACTTCGTAGAGACTGAACCTGGTAACCAATGCAGACGGAACAGACTCCACATCAGACCTTTACCTGAACTGGATAAGCAGCAGACAACATCAGCAACATTGACAACACCAGCTACCACAAGCAGCACAACACCAGAAACAAGCGCCACAAATCAAACAACCACGAGCATGCACACTCCAACTCCAAAGGTGACAGCAACAACAACGAGAGCGGAACACACCAAAACACCGCAGAGAGGAATGGTCACCACCAAATCCACAAGGTGGAGGGACAACATCCAACCACCTGAGCAATATCGCGAATAAAAAAAAACTCACGATTCTTTGCAGTTGATAATAATAGTTTAGATATAATATTTGTTAATTTAAATTGTTAAATTTCATGTTTTAGTTTTTTTTGAGAAAGAGGGATGTTACATTGTTATAGTATCACACCGTTAAATGGAACTACTTTGGTATGGAACTACTTTGGTATGGTGTAGTTATATTGCTATGTGGCACACTGTGCACGGGCAGTGCACAGTGCAGCGTTGGACATCTTGTATCACTCCGCACCATGCGGCAGCACAGAAACAAGGCAAGAATGCAGCTAGTAAAAGCAGTAACTAAAATGAGCTAAAAGTGTCTATATTATTTTTAGTATAAGAACACACGGAGACACAACAGTCTCACTTTGTTTTTGGTTTCTGGTAACAAACATACAGCTCTCTGCTATTTCTAACGGTTTTGAGTTGAAATGCTCCTCGAGTTTCTTGACAATTTTTTGCCAATTTCCATAGACATCTGGCGCGATCTCCGTTAGAGAAATGGCTTTTTTCCATTCAGGAATTACTTGAACATTCTCATCTGCACCTTCAGTCTCAATAATGTTTTTGGCCCTAAAAAACATCTCCATCCGCTCGGTGTAAGAACTGAATGGCTCGCGAGCTCGGTCACACATGCCGAGGCTTCCGATGAATCCCGTAGGAGCGGCTATGACTGTCCCGATCCCGACGAACAGTGACTCAGCTCGCTACATGTGTACCTGTGAGAATCAATGCTGCTATTGCTGGGTATACACACACAAAGGCAAAGCACATACAATTCTGCATCAGCATTAACAGTAAAACATCACAAAAATTCAGTTTAAGTGTCACAAATTCACCTTAAACATTTCCACTCGAAAGTTGAACACTGTGTCCTTCCATGATCCCTAAAAATGTCTTTGGGATCCCATCCTCGTCGCCAAAATGTAATATATGTGGGTAGAACAAATGAAGGACAGAGACGGTGAGCTGCGAGTTCACGAGCTTGCTTTACTAGGCTAGAGCGAACTGAGCATGCTCATATTAAACCATGTGACAAACCATGTGACTCTACATTACAGAGGTGTTGCTTAACCAGCGAGCACAGGAGCGATGGGTGAACGGGATTTGGTGCGAGTTAGGACAGGGGCAGCCGAGTTTTGGATGACCTCAATTTTACCGGGGGTTGAGTGTGGTAGGCCAACCAGGAGTGTGTTGGAATAGTGGGCTATCAGAATTGGGTAGGAGCGACCTGCTTTAATTTATTCTCTCTCATCACTTGAAAATAGCAACTCGCTCCCTCTTCATTTCTCTCTTCCTCCTTGATGTGCCTTCAATAACCACAAAACTAGCAGTTATAGACTTTAACAAGTTGGCTTTTAATCACTAAGATCAGAGCTAACATCTCAACACACTGACTGGCTCGCAGGAATGAGTCATGCAGGTTAGTCAGGAAAGAGGAAGTGAAACTGTACACCGTGTGGGGGAGGGTAATATACACGAGTGCAAAACGAATACAGGCAAGAACAAACAGATTTCATTACATTCACCCCTTCTTTAGATTTAGTCCATCGGGGTGATGTTTCTTAAAAGTTGGTATAAGTGAGTCTGTCAGGAGGTTTTGTGGTTCTCAGTGATCGGCGCAAAGCCGGTCGGGGTGCCTCTAGGGGAATGGATTCTGGTTCCTCCGCTGTCCGGGCCTCCGCAGTGTCTTCCAGGTTATCTGCAGTGTCCTCCAGGTTAAAGTTGGGTTTTGATACCTCTGGGCGTCCTGTCTCTTTTTGGTGTAGGTCTTCCTCGGGTAGTCTCTCATCGTTCTCTCCGCTCCCCGAGGGAGCGAGGTCTTTTATGGAAACAGTGTCCTCTCGCCCGTCAGAGTATTCGATATAGGCGTACTGAGGGTTTGCATGGAGGAGCTGTACCTTTTCCACAAGGGGGTCCGTTTTATGGCCTCTCACGTGCTTCCGCAATAGTACTGTCCCCGGAGACGTCAGCCACGCGGGTAGAGATATGCCCGAGGTAGATTTCTGGGGGAAAACGAACATCTTTTCGTGAGAGGTAGCGTTAGTGGCAGTACATAACAGAGACCTTATGGAGTGGAGCATGTCTGGGAGGACTTCCTGCCAGCGGGAGGTCGGAAGGCCTTTTGACTTTAAGGCTAACGTGACAGCCTTCCAAACAGTAGCATTCTCCCTTTCCACTTGCCCATTACCCCGGGGGTTGTAGCTAGTGGTTCTGCTAGTGGCTATCCCCTTCGAGAGCAAGAACTGGCGCAGCTCGTCACTCATGAATGACGTCCCCCTATCGCTGTGTATGTAGTTCGGCGTGCCAAACATGCAGAATAGATTACCGAGACACTTGATGACCGTGGCACTGGTCATGTCTGGGCAGGGAATGGCGAAGGGGAAGCGGGAATATTCATCGATGATATTGAGGAAGTATACGTTACGGTCGGCAGAGGGAAGGGGTCCCTTGAAGTCCAGACTTAGGCGCTCGAATGGCCGTGTGGCTTTGATAAGGTGTGCACGGTCAGGCCTGTAGAAACGAGACTTGCATTCTGCACAGAAGCGGCAGGCTCTGGTCATTGCCCTGACCTCCTCGATGGAGTGGGGCAGATTGTGGGACTTTATAAAATGGTATAGTCGGGTGACCCCTGGGTGACAGAGGTCGTTGTGGAGACCCTGTAATTTGTCCGTATGAATGCTGGCACACATTCCCCGCGATAGGGCGTCTGGGGGTTCATTAAGGGCTCCCGGCCTGTACATAATATCATAGTCGAACGTGGATAGTTCGATCCTCCACCTGAGTATTTTGTCATTCTTGATTTTCCCCCTTTGTTTGTTATTAAACATGAAAGCCACCGACTGCTGGTCGGTGAGCAGGGTGAAACGTTTGCCGGCTAGGTAGTGTCTCCAGTGCCGCACTGCCTCCACTATAGCCTGTGCCTCCTTCTCGACAGAAGAGTGCCTGATTTCAGGTCCCTGAAGGGTTCGGGAGAAGAAGGCCACAGGTCTCCCAGCCTGATTGAGGGTCGCAGCTAAGGCAAAGTCTGACGCATCGCTTTCGACTTGAAAGGGAATGCTTTCGTCCACTGCACACAGTGCAGCCCTTTCAATGTCCTGTTTGATACTGGTGAAAGCCTCCCGAGCTTCAGCTGATAGTGGGAAGGACGTTGATTTAATGAGGGGTCGGGCCTTATCAGAGTAATTGGGCACCCATTGGGCATAATACGAAAAAAATCCCAGGCACCTTTTTAAAGCTTTGGGATTGTGTGGCAGGGGCAGTTCCTTTAGGGGGCGTAATCGGTCAGGGTCCGGTCCAATTACCCCATCTTCCACCACACAGCCGAGGATACAGAGACGGGTTGTGTTGAAGACACATTTGTCTTCGTTGTAGGTTAGATTCAGCTTTAGGGCAGTTTTTAAAAATCTCGCAAGATTTAGATCGTGGTCTTGCTGGTTGTGCCCGCAGATAGTGACATTGTCCAGATAGGGGTAGGTAGCTTGTAGTTTATTCTCGTCAACCATGCGGTCCATCTCACGTTGGAAGACCGAGACCCCATTTGTTACCCCGAAGGGCACTCTGAGAAAATGGTAGAGGCGCCCGTTCGCCTCGAAGGTGGTGTATGGGCGGTCCTCCGTTCTAATGGAGAGCTGGTGATACGCGGATTTGAGATCGATAGTCGAGAAGACTCGGTATTGCGCAATCTGGTTGACCATTTCTGATATGCGGGGTAAAGGGTAGGCGTCCAGCTGGGTATAAATATTAACAGTCTGGCTGTAGTCAATTACCATCCGTTTCTTTTCGCTATTTTTAACTATGACTACTTGGGCACGCCACGGGCTGGTACTGCATTCAATAATGCCTTCCCGCAGGAGTCTGTCCACTTCCGCCTTGATAAAGTGTCTCTCTTCCAGACTGTACCGTCTACTTTTGGTCGCCATGGGCCCACAGTTCGGAGCGAGATTAGCGAATAAAGAGGGCGGGCTGATTTTTAAGGTTGATAGGCCACAGACTGTGAGTGGCGGCTGGGACCCGCCATATGCTAGCGTGACACTTTCGTGGTGGCACTGGAAGTCCAGGCCCAAGATTACATTAACACAGATTTCTGGCATCACGAGGAGTTTAAAATCCTTGTAGTCCGTGCGTTTTATCGTCAGTGTTACCACACAGTAGCCCAAAAATGTCCGAAGTGTGGGGCTTAGCAGCCATAGCAATTCTGCTCCGTGTAGGGGTTACCGTTAATGAGTGCTGCCGTACCAGGCTAGGGTGGATAAAACTCTCGGTACTCCCACAGTCAATTAAACATTTCGTTAAATTCCCGTTTACCTGTATGTCCATCATGGATTTTGTCAACAGGTGTGGCCTGGATTGATCCACCGTGATCGAAGCCACTGTTGGGCCCTGGGCGGCCGTTGAGTCGGGAAAAGATGGCGGATCCCAAGATGGCGGCCCGCATGGCACGCACGAGGCGGTGACGGAGTTGGAAATCGGATTCCCCTTGCAGACTTTGCTAAAATGCCCCTTTTTCTTACATTTGAAGCATGTAGTGTCCTTCGCTGGGCATCGTTGTCTGGGGTGCTTGGCCTGGCCGCAGAAGTAGCATTTCGGGCCTCGAGACATTGCCGCTGTAGTAGGACTCCTGGGTGGACTTCTGTGTGGGGACTCCGGCGGTGTAGAGCTGGTCTGAGACCTGGATGGGGAAGATGGCTGATTCCAAGATGGCAGCCCGCTCGGCGCGCACGAGACGGTGAGGGCCGCATGGCCGGAAGAATAAGAGTCAGAGTTTTTCTGGGCCACGTCCAGCGATCGCGCAGTGGCCACTGCCTTTTTTAAGTCCAGGACCTCCTTCTCCAGCAGTCTCTGCCGGATATAATTCGATTTGAGGCCCGTGATGAAGGAATCGCGGACCAATTCGTCAGAGTACGCGTTGGCCGTCACGGCCTTGCAGTTACAGTCCCGGACCAAGTCCTTTAGGCCCTGTAAGAAATCGTCCATTGATTCCTCAGGTCGCTGCCTGAGTGTAGCCAGCAGATGTCTGGCGTACACTTCGTTTACTGGCCTCTGGTATTGGGCCTTCAGGATAGTGATGGCCTCCGTGTAAGAGGTGGCGTCCCGGATGAACGAATAAATCCGATGATTAACGCGAGTAGTCAGTAGACTCAGTTTATCTACCTCGCTAGCGGATGAGGCCCTCGCGAAGAGTTTGAAGCATTTGAGCCAGTGTCCAAATTGATTTGATGCTTCAGCAGAATGTGGATCCAAGTCCAGACGCTCTGGTTTTAGGAGTCGATCCATCCTAGTATTCTTTAGTGATTAAAATTAATGTGCCTTCAATAACCACAAAACTAGCAGTTATAGACTTTAACAAGTTGGCTTTTAATCACTAAGATCAGAGCAAACATCTCAACACACTGACTGGCTCGCAGGAATGAGTCATACAGGTTAGTCAGGAAAGAGGAAGTGAAACTATACACCGTGTGGGGGAGGGTAATATACACGAGTGCAAAACGAATACAGGCAAGAACGAATACAGGCAAGAACAAACAGATTTCATTACACTCCTTTAGTCTTCAGACAAGCTTATCCCCCCTAAACTCTTCCTCTCCTCTCTGGGTCAGTGTGTGGTGAGTGTGAGTCGGTCTGACCCTGGGCCGTGGGTCAGTGTTTGGTGAGTTGGTCTGACCCTGGGCCGGCGGTCAGTGTTGGTGAATCGGTCTGACCCTGGGCTGTGGGTCAGTGTTTGCTGAGTCGGACTGACCCTGGGCCGGCGGTCAGTGTTTGGTGAGTCAGTCTGACCCTGGGCTGTGGGTCAGTGTTTGGTGAGTCGGTCTGACCCTGGGCTGTGGGTCAGTGTTTGGTGAGTCGGTCTGACCCTGGGCGGTGGGTCACTGTTTGCTGAGTCGGACTGACCCTGGGCCGGCGGTTAGTCTTTGGTGAGTCGGTCTGACCCTGGGCTGTGGGTCAGTGTTTGGTGAGTCGGTCTGACCCTGGGCCGTGGGTCAGTGTTTGATGAGTCGGTCTGACCCTGGGCCGGCGGTCAGTGTTTGGTGAGTCGGTCTGACCCTGGGCTGTTGGTCAGTGTTTGGTGAGTCCGTCTGACCCTGGGCCGTGGGTCAGTGTTTGATGAGTCGGTCTGACCCTGGGCCGGCGGTCAGTGTTTGGTGAGTCGGTCTGACCCTGGGCCATGGGTCAGTGTTGGTGAGTCGGTCTGACCCTGGGCCATGGGTCAGTGTTGGTGAATCGGTCTGACCCTGGGCCGGCGGTCAGTGTTTGGTGAATCGGTCTGACCCTGGGCTGTTGGTCAGTGTTTGGTGAGTCCGTCTGACCCTGGGCCGGCGGTCAGTGTTTGGTGAGTCGGTCTGACCCTGGGCTGTGGGTCAGTGTTTGGTGAGTTGGTCTGACCCTGGGCCATGGGTCAGTGTTTGGTGAGTCGGTCTGACCCTGGGCTGTGGGTCAGTATTTGGTGAGGTGGTCTGACCCTGGGCCGGCGGTCAGTGTCTGGTGAGTCGGTCTGACCCTGGGCTGTGGGTCAGTATTTGGTGAGTCGGTCTGACCCTGGGCTGTGGGTCAGTGGTGAGTCGGTCTGACCCTGGGCTGTGGGTCAGTGTTTGGTGAGTCGGTCTGACCCTGGGCTGTGGGTCAGTGTTTGGTGAGTCGGTCTGACCCTGGGCCGGCGGTCAGTGTTTGGTGAGTTGGTCTGACCCTGGGCTGTGGGTCAGTGTTTGGTGAGTTGGTCTGACCCTGGGCCGTGGGTCAGTGTTTGGTGAGTCTGTTGTGTATGTACCTTTAAGAGAGAACTGTTTTACAGCCCCTGTATACTGTCGTACCAGCAGTGACCACACCTGTATATAAAGCCGGAGCAGGCTTCTGTACTTCAGTCTTGAGAGTACTTTACCCCAGTAAACACCTGTTGATTGTTAAGTTACAGCATCCGTGCAGTTCTTGGGGAAACATCCTCTTTAAAGAATCACCGATCTAACAGTGGCAACGAGTGTCGATTCGAATCTACCTGCAACTCTGCATTTCCCTTCGAGGATTCGCTCCAGGAGGGCAGTGGAAGAAAGTCGAGGCCAGAAACACGGGCGTCGACCACGAGCAACCGCTCAGTTGTCCGGCAGAGAGTGAACATCGCAGGGGAGGCTGTGGAGAGCCGGGCTTGGTTCCCCAGCCACGACAATCAGCAACAGACTGACGACAGGTACCAGGTGCAGCGCAGACCCTTCCCAGACAGTGGCGGCTGGAGCCGACCGATGGCAGAGAAAAAGCTGAGCAGCGTCGACGGGGTAAGATAGAGGGTGAAGCTCACAGGGCGCAGCCGGGGGCTGAAAACCGAGCGGCGTCGAGGAAAAACAAAACGGAGAGAGAGAGGGTAAAGCAGCAGCCGGGTTCAGGACCGAGCGGCGGAAATGGGAAAGGCGCACAGAAAAAAAAAACACGCAGAGCACAGCCAGGGCTCAAGGGCTGAACAGTGTCCGCGGGGAGAAGAAGGGACAGCGCGGGAGACGCCATTGAGCCACGGAGAAGAAGGAAGAGCGCGGGAGACACCATTTTTAGAAGCCGCAGCGGAGAAGAAGGGCGAGCGCGGGAAGAAAGGAAAGCGTGGGAGACGCCATTTTGTGCCAGCGTAGAAGAAGGGAAAGCGCGGGAGATGCCATTTTTGACAGTTAAATCACATCCAGGGATGCCGAAGAGTGGCAGTATCTCTACGTTCGACAATGAAGTCGAAGATTGGGCAACATATGTGGAACGTATTGAGGTGTACTGCAGGGCGAATGAAGTGCCAGATGCTAGGAAAGCACTAGTTTTGTTAAATTCCATGGGTGCAAAAACTTATGGGTTACTGCGAAACCTAATAACCCCAGAGAAGCCTGTGAATAAGAATTTCGAAAGCATAGTAGAAATCCTACAGGACCGCTTAAACCCCACATCGCTGCTGATAGCAGAACGATTTAAGTTCCATAAAAGGGACCAACACAAAGACGAAAGCAATGCTGAGTACTTAACGGAACTGCGCAAGCTATCGAAACACTGCCAGTTTGGAGTGGGACTAGCAGATACGTTAAGGGACAAGTTTGTGTGTGGGCTTCAAAGTGAAGGAACCCAGAAACGGCTTTTATCAGAAAAGGATCTTACGTTGGACAAGGCTTTCAGTATGGCATAGAAACATAGAAACATAGAAGATAGGAGCAGGAGTAGGCCATTCGGCCCTTCGAGCCTGCTCCGCCATTCAATGAGATCATGGCTGATCATCCAAATTCAGTACCCTGTCCCTGCCTTCTCCCCATATCCCTTGATCCCTTTAGCCTCAAGAAATATATCCAACTCTTTCTTGAATATATTTAATGAACTGGCCTCCACCGCCCTCTGCAGCAGAGAATTCCACAGGTTAACCACTCTCTGGGTGAAGAAATTCCTCCTCATTTCAGACCTAAATGGCTTACCCCTTATCCTTAGACTATGACCCCTGGTTCTGGACTCCCCGGCCATCAGAAACATCCTTTCTGCATCTAGTCTCTCCAGACCTGACAGAATTTTATAGGTTTTGATGAGATCCCCTCTCAATCTTCTAAACTCCAGTGAGTATTGTAATGATATCAGCAAATAGTGATGTTATTTGCCTGTTCGATTATGATGTCTTAATAGCATGATTGCAGGTATTGATTACTTATGCCTGACCAGCAGAGGTCATGTGACCGAGAGAAGCAAGGCAGAGAGTTTTACTTTCACTTTGATTCTAGCTGCATCACAGCATAGAGTGTTCTGTAAAAAGGCTGTTAAAAAGAGTTGAATAGACTTTAGATTAAAACAACTTTCTCTTTCAATAAATGAGTCTTTATTGAACCCAAGAAGAAATCAAAACAAGTATAAGCCCAATTGACACAATCTCTCCTCGTACGTCATTCCTGCCATCCCAGGTATCAGCCTGGTGAATCTTCGCTGCACTCCCTCCATGGCAAGAACGTCCTTCCTCAGGTAAGGTGACCAAAACTGCACACAATACTCAAGGTGCGGTCTCACCAAGGCCCTGTAGAACTGCAGCAAGGCATCCTTGTTCTTGTGCTCGAACCCCATTGCTACGAAGGCCAACATACCATTTGCCTTCTTAACCGCCTGCTGCACCTGCATGCTTACCTTCAGCGACTGGTGCACAAGAACACCCAGGTCTCTTTGCACTTCCCCTTCTCCCAATCTATTGCCATTCAAATAATAATCTGCCTTCCTGTTTTTGCCACCAAAGTGGATAACCTCACATTTATCCACATTATAGTGCATTTGCCATGTTTCTGCCCAATCACCCAACCTGTCCAAATCATACTGGAGTTTCATGACATCCTCCTCACAGCATACCCTCCCACCCAGCTTTGTGTCATCTGCAAATTTGGAGATATTACATCCAATTCCCTTGTTCAGATCATTAATATATATTGTGAACAGCTGGGGTCCTAGGACCGATCCTTGCGGTACCCCACTAGTCACTGCCTAGAGGAGTATAAAAAATGCAGGGGCATACTTAAAAAAGAAATTAGGAGGGCGAGGAGGGGCCATGAAATAACACTGGCGAGCAAAATAAAGGAAAATCCTAAGATGTTTTATAAGTATATTAAGGGCAAGAGGATAACCAGGGAAAGGGTAGGGCCCATTAGGGACCAAAGTGGCAATCTGTGTGTAGAGCCAGATGATGTAGGCGGGGTTTTAAATGAATTTTTTGCATCTGTGTTCACTATGGAGAAAGACGATGCAGACATAGAAATCGGGCAAGGGGGCTGTGACATACTTGAACATATTAGCATCGAGAGGGAGGAGGTGCTAGCGGTTTTAGCAGGCCAAAAAGTGGATAAATCCCCAGGCCCAGACGAGATGTATCCCAGGCTGCTGTGGGAGGCAAAGGAGGAGATTGCAGGGGCTCTGACACAAATTTTCAGAACCTCTCTGGCCACAGGGGATGTACCAGAGGACTGGAGAACAGCTAACGTAGTACCATTATTCAAGAAGGGTAGCAGGGATAAACCAGGGAATTACAGGCCAGTGAGCCTAACATCTGTGGTAGGGAAATTATTGGAAAAAATTCTGAGGGACAAAATTAGTCTCCACTTGGAGAGGCAAGGATTAATCGGGGATAGTCAGCATGGCTTTGTCAAGGGTAAATCATGTCTGACAAATCTGATTGAATTTTTCGAGGGGGTGACTAGGGGGGTGGATGAGGGAAATGCTGTGGATGTGGTTTACATGGACCTCAGTAAAGCTTTTGACAAAGTCCCGCATAGGAGACTGGTCAAGAAGGTAAGAGCCCATGGGATCCAGGGTGCCTTGGCGCGTTGGATCCTAAACTGGCTGAGTGGCAGGAGGCAGAGGGTGATGGTCAAAGGATGCTTTTGTGACTGGAAGCCTGTGTCCAGTGGGGTACCTCAGGGATCGGTGCTGGGTCCCTTGCTGTTTGTGATCTACATAAATGATTTGGATGAGAATGTAAAAGGTATGATCAGTAAGTTCGCAGATGACACGAAAATTGGTGGGGTGGTAAATTGTGAGGAGGAAAGCCTCAGGCTACAGGACGATATAAACGGGTTGGTCAGATGGGCGGAAAAGTGGCAAATGGAATTTAACCCTGAAAAGTGCGAGGTGATGCATTTTGGACGGACAAATAAGGCAAGGGAATACACAATGAGTGGTAGGACCCTAGGAAGTACAGAGGGTCAGAGGGACCTTGGTGTACATGTACATAGATCCCTGAAGGCAGCGGAACAGGTAGATAAGGTGGTTAAAAAGGCATATGGGATACTTGCCTTCATTAGCCGAGGCATAGAATATAAGAGCAGGGAGGTTATGATGGAACTGTACAAAACGCTGGTGAGGCCACAGCTGGAGTACTGTGTGCAGTTCTGGTCGCCTCACTATAGGAAGGATGTGATTGCTTTGGAGAGGGTGCAGAGAAGATTCACCAGGATGTTACCTGGGATGGAGCGCCTCAGCTATGAAGAGAGGCTGGACAGGCTGGGGTTGTTTTCCTTGGAGCAAAGAAGGCTGAGGGGGGACCTGATTGAGGTGTACAAAATGATGAGGGGCATAGATAGGGTAGACAAAGAGGAACTTTTCCCCTTAGTAGGGGGGTCAATAACAAGGGGGCATAGATTCAGGGTAAGGGGCAGGAGATTTAGAGGGGATTTGAGGAGGAACTTTTTCACCCAGAGGGTGGTTGGAATGTGGAACTCAATGCCTGAAAGGGTGGTAGAGGCAGGAACCCTCACAACATTCAAGAAGCATTTGGATGAGCACTTGAAATGCCATTGCATACAAGGCTATGGACCAAATGCTGGAAAATGGGATTAGACTGGACAGGGATGGATGGGCGGCGCAGACACGATGGGCCGAAGGGCCTCTTTCTGTGCTGTAAAACTCTATGACTCTATGACTCTATGACACTCGGAAAACGACCTGTTTATTCCAGTATCACATGAAGCAGCTGCAAGGGGCACTGCAGAGATACAACGGAGACCGCAAGAATATGGCACCAATGAAATGTCCTATGGAACAGGGAAGTGTTATCACTGCGGCAGAATAACACATGACCAGAAGGATTGTTGGTTCAAGGACCAAGTGTGCAGACAGTGTGGAAAAGCAGGACACATAGCAAGAGTCTGCAGGTCTGGGAAGAAAACCAACAGCAAGAAATCTCCACAGGAGAAGTACAAAAAGGTACACAAGGTGATGGACAGTAGTTCAGACGAACAGAAAAGTGACACAGACTCCGGAAGCAAGGAGCTGGGTTGTCTGAAACTACATAAGGTAACCAAAATGGAGGATCACCAGACTATCTGGGTTACACTCAAGATAGACGGAGTCCAAGTGAAAATGGAATTGGACACAGGATCAGCCCTAACAGTCATAAACCAAAGGGACTACAAACGGCTATTTTCACATATACCCTTGAAAGCTACAGAGATTGTCTTGAAGACGTACACAGGGCAAAAAGTCTACCCCAAAGGAAAAATAAGAGTGAAAATGATATACAAAGGCCAGGAAATACCTAAAATGGACTTATATGTATTGCCAGATGGAGGACCACCACTGCTAGGATGTGAATGGATCCGGAAGATACAATTAGATTGGCATTCCATACAGGCACTGAAGGTTGAGGCCAAAAAGGATGACGACGTCACACCTGGACGACTGTCAAAAATGCTAACTGACGCAAAAGAAGTGTTCCAGGAGGGACTCGGAACACTAAAAGGCATAACAGCAACGATTAAAATAGAGGAAAATGCAAGGCCAAAGTTTCTTAAGGCCAGACCAGTGCCTTATGCGATCAGACCAGCCGTCGAAGCAGAGCTGGAAGGGTTGGAATGTTCAGGAGTACTGTCCAAAGTAGACTGGAGCGAGTGTGCTACACCCATCGTTCCTGTAATGAAGAGGTCCTTGAGTAATACGCCTGGGGAACCAAAGAAGGTCCGCATCTGTGGGGATTTTAAGGTGATAGTGAACCCAGTCCTTCACACGGTACAATATCCGCTTCCACGAATTGAGGATATTTTCACCTCGCTATCTGGAGGTAAACGCTTCACCAAAATTGATCTAGCCCAGGCGTACTTGCAAATGGAGGTAGAAGAAGCCTCGAAACAATACCTCACGATCAACACTCATAAAGGTCTCTATCAATACAATGGGCTGGTGTTCGGGGTAGCATCGGCTCCGGCTATTTGGCAAAGGGCGGTGGATCAAGTCCTGCAAGGGTTTCCAGGGACCCAGTGTTATTTGGATGACATCCTGGTCACGGGCAAAAATGACAGTGATCACCTCGCCAACTTGGAGAAGGTGCTCACCAGATGAAAGGAATATGGGAGTATGATATTGTTGCTATCACGGAGACATGGTTGAGGGAAGGGCAAGACTGGCAGCTCAATATTCCGGGGTACAGAATCTTCAGGCGAGACAGAGGGGGAGGTATAAGAGGAGGGGGTGTCGCAATATTAATTAAGGAGTCAATTACTGCAGTAAGGAGGGATGATATATTAGCAGGGTCCTCTAATGAGGCCATATGGGTGGAGCTTAAAAACAAAAAGGGGGCAAGCACTTTGCTGGGAGTGTACTATAGGCCTCCAAACAGTCAGGGGGAGATAGAGGAACAGATATGTAGGCAAATCTCAGAGAAATGTGCAAATAATAGGGTAATAATAATGGGGGATTTCAACTTCCCCAATATTAACTGGGATAGTCAGAGTGTGAAAGGCTCAGAGGTTGTAGAATTCTTAAAGTGCATCCAGGAGAGCTTTTTGAGCCAGCATGTAGAAAGTCCTACAAGAGAGGGGGCGGTACTGGACCTAATTCTAGGGAATGTGGCCGGCCAAGTGGAAAAAGTGCTAGTAGGTGAGCACTTTGGTGATAGTGACCATAATATGGTAAGATTTAAGGTGGCCATGGAAAAGGACAGGGATGGGCCGGAAATAAAGGTTCTAAATTGGGGGAAGGCCGATTTTAATAGGATAAGGCAGGATCTGGCCAAAATGGACTGGGATCAGCTACTTGTAGGAAAATCCGCATCGGAGCAATGGGAGGCTTTCAGAAGGGAGATTGAGATCATACAATGGCAACATGTTCCCGTAAAAATCAAGGGTGGTTCCAAAAACCACAGGGAACCTTGGATGTCAGGGGATATACGAGAATGGATTAGGAAAAAAAGGAGGGCTTTTGGTAGATACAAAAGGCTAAAGACGGAGGAAGCCCTAGAGGAGTACAAAAAGTGCAGGGGGATACTTAAAAAAGAAATTAGGAGATCAAGGAGGGGCCATGAAATAACACTGGCAAGCAAAATAAAGGAAAATCCGAAGATGTTTTATAAGTATATTAAGGGTAAGAGGATAACTAGGGAAAAAATAGGGCCCATTAGGGACAAAAGTGGCAATCTGTGTGTGGAGCCGGAAGATGTAGGAGGGGTTCTAAATGAATTTTTTGCATCTGTTTTCACTATGGAGAAGGACGATGTAGACATAGAAATAGGGCGGGGGGACTGTGATATGCTCGAACATATTAACATCGAGAGGGAGGAGGTATTGGCGGTTTTAGCTGGCCTAAAAATGGATAAATCCCCAGGCCCGGATGAAATGTATCCCAGGCTGCTGTGTCAGGCAAAGGAGGAGATTGCGGGGGCTCTAACACATATATTCAGGACCTCTCTGGCCGCAGGGGATGTGCCAGAGGACTGGAGAACCGCTAATGTAGTACCATTATTCAAGAAGGGTAGTAGGGAAAAACCGGGGAACTACAGGCCAGTGAGCCTAACATCAGTGGTAGGAAAATTATTGGAAAAAATCCTGAGGGACAAAATTTGTCTCCACTTGGAGAGGCAAGGATTAATCAGGGATAGTCAACATGGCTTTGTCAAGGGAAGATCATGTCTGACTAATTTGATTGAATTTTTTGAGGGGGTGACTAGGTGTGTGGATGAGGGTAACGCAGTGGATGTGGTATACATGGATTTCAGTAAGGCCTTCGATAAAGTCCCGCACAGGAGACTGGTCAAGAAGGTAAGAGCCCATGGAATCCAGGGTGCCTTGGCACATTGGATACAAAACTGGCTTAGTGGCAGAAGGCAGAGGGTGATGGTCGAAGGTTGTTTTTGTGACTGGAAGCCTGTGGCCAGTGGGGTACCACAGGGATCGGTGCTGGGTCCCTTGCTGTTTGTGGTCTACATTAATGACTTGGATATGAATGTAAAGGGTATGATCAGTAAGTTCGCGGATGATACAAAAATTGGTAGGGTGGTAAATAGCGAGGAGGGTAGCCTCAGTCTGCAGGACGATATAGATGGGTTGGTCAGATGGGCGGAACAGTGGCAAATGGAATTTAACCCGGAAAAGTGCGAGGTGATGCACTTTGGGGGGACTAACAAGGCAAAGGAATACACAATGAATGGAAAGACCCTAGGCAAGACGGAGGGTCAGAGGGATCTGGGTGTGCAAGTACACAGATCCCTGAAGGCGGCGGAACAGGTGGATAAGGTGGTAAAAAAGGCATATGGGATACTTGCCTTCATTAGCCGAGGCATTGAATATAAGAGCAAGGAGGTTATGATGGAGCTGTATAAAACACTGGTTAGGCCACAGCTGGAATATTGTGTGCAGTTCTGGTCGCCACACTACAGGAAGGATGTGATTGCGTTAGAGAGGGTGCAGAGGAGGTTCACCAGGATGTTACCAGGGCTGGAGCGCTTCAGCTATGAAGAGAGACTGGGCAGGTTGGGTTTGTTTTCCTTGGAGCTGAGGAGGCTGAAGGGGGACATGATTGAGGTGTACAAAATTATGAGGGGCATAGATAGGATGGATGCTGAGGAGCTTTTTCCCTTAGTAGAGGGGTCAATAACTAGGGGGCATAGATTCAAGGTAAAGGGCGGGAGGTTTAGAGGGGATTTGAGAAAGAACTTTTTCACCCAGAGGGTGGTTGGAGTCTGGAACTCACTGCCTGAAAGGGTTGTGGAGGCAGAAACCCTCACAACATTTAAGAAGCATTTGGATGTGCACTTGAAATGCCATAGCATACAAGGCTACGGGCCAAATGCTGGAATATGGGATTAGATTAGACAGGGCTTGATGGCCGGCGCGGACACGATGGGCCGAAGGGCCTCTATCCGTGCTGTATTACTCTATGACCCTATGACTCTATGAATATGGGCTACGAGCTAATCGCCACAAGTGCGAGTTTTTCCAGAAACAGATCTCGTATTGTGGCCACGTAATCGATGAAGAGGGGTTACATAAGTCCCCTGAAAAGATAGAGGCAGTAGTCAAAGCTCCAGCACCGGAAAATGTGTCACAACTGAGGTCGTTCCTCGGGCTGGTAAACTACTACCATAAGTTCTTACCAAATTTGTCCACGGTATTACACCCACTGAACACCCTACTGCAAACAGGGGTGCCATGGAAGTGGAATGACGAACGTAGACGAGCTTTCCAGAAGTGTAAAGAATTGATCACATCAAAAGAGGTGTTGGCCCATTTCAACCCAGCACTACCAATTCGTTTGGCATGTGATGCATCACCCTATGGTATTGGAGCGGTGCTGTCGCACAAATTCCCAGACGGGTTGGAGAGGCCAGTAGCCTCTGCGTCTCGGTCACTAACCTCAGCCGAGCGCAACTACGCCCAGATTGACAGGGAGGCCCTCAGCCTAGTATGGGGAGTAAAAAAATTCAACCACTATCTGCATGGGCAGAAGTTCACCTTGCTGACTGACCACCAACCACTTGTCTCCATCTTTAATCCTAAGAAGGGCGTTCCAGTGATGACTGCACAACGGTTACAAAGATGGTCCCTGCTTCTAGGGGCGAATCAATATGAAATAGAATATAAAGGCACGAAACAGCATGGAAACGCTGATGGGCTATCACGCCTGCCACTGCCTACTGTGGAGAAAGCACCAGCAGTGGACCCTATCGAGATATTTTATTCGTCAATAATTGAACAATTGCCAGTAACGAACGCGGATATAGAGAAGGAGACCCGCAATGATCCGACACTGTCTCGGGTATGTGATTTGACGGTGAGGGGATGGCCAACACATGGCGACTCACTGTTGCCAGCATTCTCATCCAGAAGAGAACAGCTGTCAGTATGCCAGGGGACAGTGATATGTGGATTCCGAGTGGTGATTCCACCCAAGTTAATGGAGAGAGTGCTAAATGAGCTTCATGAAGGTCATCTGGGAGGGGTGAAAATGAAAAGCCTTGCTAGGGCTTATGTGTGGTGGCCGGGGATCGATCAACAAATCGAGGACCTAACCAAGAGCTGCTCAGGATGCCAGAAGGTCCAAAATGCACCACCAGATGCCCCTCTACACCCATGGGAGTGGCCCTCCTCTCCATGGCAACAGGTGCATATTGATTTTGTTGGTCCATTCAAGGACTCAATGTTCTTAATAGCAGTGGATGC
The DNA here is from genome assembly GCF_052327205.1 of Somniosus microcephalus. Classification (NCBI taxonomy): domain Eukaryota; kingdom Metazoa; phylum Chordata; class Chondrichthyes; order Squaliformes; family Somniosidae; genus Somniosus; species Somniosus microcephalus. The sequence continues at coordinate 82,196,478 of NC_141004.1, forward strand.
TCACTCGAAATGGCCTGAGGTGATAAAAATGTCCTCAACCACTGCAGAGAAAACGATTGCAGTCCTACGGACCATATTTGCCAGGAACGGCTTGCCAGAGCAGATTTGCTCTGATAATGGACCACAGTTTGTGTCCGAAGAGTTTCAAAAATTTATGAGAAGGAATGGGGTAAGGCATTACACATCCGCCCCATATCATCCAGCCACAAATGGATTGGCTGAAAGGTTCGTACAAACCTTTAAAAAGGCGATCAAGGCCATGTGCGACGATGAAATTCCACTACTGCATAAGGTGGACAATTTCCTATTAGCCCACAGAAATGCGACACATGCAGTTACCAACCAGACCCCGGCCATGATGTTCTTTAACCGAAGGTTGAGATCTCATCTGGATTTGCTCAGACCCAATGTGCGAAGAAATGTTGAGGATAAACAATTCCAGCACATCAATGAGAAGCCGACAAGGAGCTTCAATGTAGGACAACCAGTCTTGGCCCGTGACTACCGAACAGAGAAATGGCAACCCGGAATGATATGCACAAGGCAGGGGCCATTAATGTACACAGTGGATGTCGGGGAGAACATTGTGAGACGCCACGTCGATCAGATCTTAGTGTCACAGGAACAAGTCAACCCCATGTCTCGAGTACCTGGGGATGAACCCGACATACCTCCGAACCAGTAGCAGTGGAAACCGATGAACTAACCAACGAAAAGGGGTCAGAATCGCCTCCGCACCAAGAACAAGAACCTCAGGAAAGGCGCTATCCCGAAAGGATCAGGAAGCCGCCCCAAAGACTGAATCTATAAATGGACTATTTTCAGTTAATGTTGCATGTTAAAAATGTTAATTGTTAAATGAATGTTATGGTACTGTTAATCTAAAAGGGGAGGAATTGTTGTGTATGTACCTTTAAGAGAGAACTGATTTACAGCTCCTGTATACTGTAGTACCGGCAGTGACCACAGCTGTATATAAAGCCGGAGCAGGCTTCTGTACTTCAGTCTTGAGACTATTCTAATCCAGTAAATACCTGTTGATTGTTAAGTTGCAGCATCCGTGTAGTTCTTGGGGAAACATCCTACTTAAAGAATCACGGACCTAACAGAGTCAGTCTGACCCTGGGCTGTGGGTCAGTGTTTGGTGAGTCGGTCTGAACCCGGGCTGTGGGTCAGTGTTTGGTAAGTCGGTCTGACCCCGGGCTGTGGGTCAGTGATTGGTGAGTCATTCTGACCCTGGGCCGGCGGTCAGTGTTTGGTGAGTCGGTCTGACCCTGGGCTGTGGGTCAGTGTTTGGTGAGTCGGTCTGACCCTGGGCTGTGGGTCAGTGTTTGGTGAGTTGGTCTGGCGCTGGGCTGTGGGTCAGTGTTTGGTGAGTTGGTCTGACGCTGGGCTGTGGGTCAGTGTTTGATGAGTCGGTCTGATCCTGGGCCGGCGGTCAGTGTTTGGTGAGTCGGTCTGACCCAGGGCTGGCGGTCAGTGTTTCGTGAGACGGTCTGACCCTGGGCTGTGGGTCGGTCGGACCCTGGGCTGTGGGTCAGTGTTTGGTGAGTCGGGCTGACCCTGGGCTGTGGGTCAATGTTTGGTGAGCCGGTCTGACCCTGGGCCGGCGGTCAGTGTTTGGTGAGTCGGTCTGACCCTGGGCTGTGGGTCAGTGTTTGGTGAGACGGTCTGACCCTGGGCTGTGGGTCAGTGTTTGGTGAGTCGGTCTGACACTGGGCCGGCGGTAAGTGTTTGGTGAGTCGGTCTGACCCTGGGCCGGCGGTCAGTGTTTGGTGAGTCGGACTGCCCTGGGCCATGGGTCAGTGTTTGGTGAGTCGGTCTGAACCTGGGCTGTGGGTCAGTGTTTGGTGAGTCGGTCTGACCCTGGGACGGCGGTCAGTGTTGGGTGAGTCAGTCTAGGCATCTGCTCGCTACTCGCGCACAGCGACCTGGGGAATCGGTGGAGGAGTTCCTAGGCACCCTGAAAACGCTTGGCAAAGACTGCAAGTGCCAAGATGTAAAAGCCGCAGTGTACACTGACGAGCTTGTTCGCGATGCCTTTATCACAGGCCTCAGCTCCACTTACATCCGGCAGAGACTGCTGGAAAAAACGGGATTGGACCTGAAACAGGCTGCGGACACAGCACGATCCCTGGATGTGGCCCAGAGAAACTCGGACGCCTACTCTTCAGCCCGTGCCGTCCACGCCGCCACGTGTGCACCAAGGGCGCCGCCATCTTGGAAGGCATCTTCCCCGCCCGGCAGCCCGACACCGTCGGGGCCCCGCTCTCCCCCCAGAAGCCCTACGACAGCCGCGACGCGTCGGGGACCCAACTGCTACTTCTGCGGGCAGCCGAAGCACACCAGAAACCTGTGCCCGGCGAAAGGCACCACCTGCTTTAAGTGCGGTAAGAAGGGGCAATTCGGGAAGGTGTGCAGAGGGAACCCCGCCGGAAAACCCGCCACCGCCGCGTGTGCGCCGTGGGAGCGGCCATCTTGGACGCCATCTTGCCCAACCTCGTGGGGTCCGCCATCTTGTGAGCAGACAGCGTGGACGCCATCTTGTCTCGATCAGGGCCCTACAGTGGCATCGGTCACAGTGGACCAGACCAGGCCGCACCCGCTATCCAAATCAATGGTGGACATCGAGGTAAACGGGGGCAGGGTTAAATGTTTAATTGACAGTGGAAGCACGGAGAGTTTTATCCACCCTGAACTGGTACAACAACTCTCCCTAAAGGTGGTCCCTACTCGGGGTACCATCTCTATGGCTGATAAAACCCAGACATCGACCATTATGGGTTACTGCACAGTACAATTGTCCGTTAACGGAACTGTATACGATAATTTTAAAGTATTAATCATGAAGAATCTATGTGCGAGCGTGATCTTGGGCCTGGATTTCCAGTGCTACCACCAAAGCATCACGCTCAATTACGGTGGGTCCCAGCCGCCCCTCACAGTGTGCGGTCTGGCTACCCTGAAGGTAAAGCCGCCTTCGCTATTCGCGAACCTTACCCCTAACTGCCGGCCAATAGTGACCAAAAGCAGGAGGTACAGCTGGGAGGACAGGCGGTTTATCGCGACCGAGGTAGACAGGCTCCTGAAAGAGTGCATTATTGAATGCAGCAATAGCCCGTGGCGCGCCCAAGTGGTGGTGGTAAGGGGTAGCGAGAAGAAACGGATGGTGATCGACGATAGCCAAACGATCAACAGGTACACCCAACTAGACGCCTACCCGCTACCCCGCATATCAGAAATGGTGAACCAAATCGCCCAATACCGGGTGTTCTCCACCATCGACCTCAAGTCAGCGTACCACCAGCTCCCTATCAGACCAGAGGACAGCCCGTACACCGCCTTCGAGGCGAACGGACGCCTCTACCAATTCCTGAGAGTCCCCTTTGGGATGACGAATGGGGTCTCGGTCTTCCAGAGGGAGATGGACCGCATGGTCGATGACCACCACTTGCAGGCAACCTTCCCCTACCTCGACAACGTCACCATCTGCGGTCACAACCAGCAGGATCACGACTCGAACCTCGAGAGGTTCCTGAAAACCGCACAAAAACTCAACCTCACCTACAACGAGGACAAGTGCGTTTACAACACCACGCGCCTCTGCATACTAGGCAGCGTGGTGGAGAATGGGGAAATCGGACCAGACCCCGACCAATTGCGCCCCCTACGGGAGCTGCCCCTGCCCAACACTCCCAAAGCCCTGAAAAGGTGCCTGGGGTTATTTTCTTATTATTCCCAATGGGTCCCCAACTACTCCGACAAAGCCCGCCCCCTCTTGAAAGCATCCTCTTTTCCGCTCTCTGCTGAGGCCCATGCCGCCTTCAAAAGCATTAAGCAGGATATTGAGCGGGCCACGCTACAGGCAGTGGATGAGAACACCCCCTTTCAAGTGGAAAGTGATGCGTCTGACTTTGCCTTGGCGGCCACCCTCAACCAGGCGGGGCGGCCCGTAGCTTTCTTCTCGAGGACCCTCCAAGGGCCCGAGATCAGACACTCCTCCGTAGAAAAGGAGGCCCAAGCCATCGTGGAGGCAGTGCGCCACTGGCGCCACTACCTAGCCGGCAAACGCTTCACCCTACTTACCGACCAGCGGTCGGTAGCGTTTATGTTCAATAATAAACAGAGGGGGAAGATTAAAAACAATAAGATTCTTAGGTGGCGGATCGAGCTCTCCACCTTCGATTATGACATCATTTACCGGCCAGGGGCCCTTAACGAATCCCCCGACGCCCTCTCACGAGGGATGTGTGCCAGCGCCACCGGGGATCGGCTACAGACCCTCCACAACGACCTCTGCCACCCAGGGGTCACACGGCTGTTCCACTTCATAAAGTCCCGCAACTTACCCGACTCGATTGAGGAAGTTCGGTCCCTGACCAAGAACTGTCGCACTTGCGCTGAGTGCAAGCCTCGGTTCTACCACCCAGATAGAGCCCACTTAATCAAAGCTACACGGCCCTTTGAGCGGCTCAGCTTAGATTTCAAGGGCCCCCTCCCGTCCGTCGACCGCAATGTTTACTTCCTGAACATTGTGGACGAATACTCTCGTTTCCCATTCGCCTTCCCCTGCCCAGACATGACCAGCGTCATGGTCATTAAATGCCTCAACAGCCTGTTGTGCCTGTTCGGTATGCCAAGCTACATCCATACGGATAGGGGGGCGTCCTTCATGAGTGAAGAGCTACGCCAGTACATGCTGTCCAGGGGGATCGCCACGAGCCATACCACCAGCTACAACCCCCGGGGTAACGGTCAAGTGGAGCGAGAGAACGGGACAGTATGGAAAGCAGTCACTCTAGCTCTAAGGACCAAAGGCCTCCCTATCTCTCGCTGGCAGGAAGTCCTCCCAGATGTGCTCCATTCGATACGGTCGCTATTGTGTACTGCCACTAATGCCACGCCTCACGAGCGAATGTTTGTCTTTCCCCGGAAATCCACCTCAGGCTTATCCATGCCGTCATGGCTCTCCACCCCAGGTCCGGTATTTGTGCGAAGGCATGTGAGGGGCCACAAGACGGACCCTCTCATGGAGTCAGTGCACCTGCTCCACGCCAAACCCCAATACGCGTATGTCCGGCACGCTGACGGAAGGGAGGACACCGTGTCCATAAAAGACATCGCCCCAGCCGGTAACGACAACAACCACGACAACAGCAGCAACAACGACCACAGCAACTCTTACCCACCCACTACTCTTTCATCACCCCCGGAAGAACATCGACCAACGGTACCCCCACCAACTACCCCTTCAACAACCCTGGCGGCACCCCCGGCAGAGACCCAGGAGGCCACCGGGGACACCCAGCCAACACCCGCGGCACCACAACAGCCACGTCGGTCGCAGAGGACTATCAAACCCCCGAACAGACTAAATCTATAGAAGGGGTGAATGTGATGAAATATTCCATTCATCACTCATCAGTATTTCTCTGCCTGTGTCTGTGGTTGGTTTCAGTTTCATTTCCATTGTATTGTACTGTGTGTAGGGCTCCGCCCATACCTGGCTCCTATGTAAGCTGGCCCAGCCTGCAGCACATCCAGTACGGCAGAACTCTGGATGGAAGATACATTCTCCTCTGTGTGTTACCTTCTAAGTCAATAAAAGCATTGTTTTGTTTCGCTAACATCGAGTCTCGGATTTATTGAGGCACATCAGTGGGTTAGTGTTTGGTGAGTCGGTCTGACCCTCGGCTGTGTGTCAGTGTTTGGTGAGTCGGTCTGACACTGGGCCGGCGGTCAGTGTTTGGTGAGTTGGTCTGACCCTGGGCTGAGGGTCAGAGTTTGGTGAGTCGGTCTGACCCTGGGCCGTGGGTCAGTGTTTGGTGAGTCGGTCTGACCCTCGGCTGTGTGTCAGAGTTTGGTGAGTCGGTCTGACCCTGGGCCAGTGTTTGATGAGTCAGTCTGACCCTGGGCTGTGGGTCAGTGTTTGGTGAGTCGGTCTGACACTGGGCCGGCGGTCAGTGTTTGGTGAGTCGGTCTGACCCTGGGCAGTGGGTCAGTGTTTTGTGAGTCGGTCTGACCCTGGGCTGTGGGTCAGTGTTTGGTGAATCGGTCTGACCCTGGGCCGTGGGTCAGTGTTTGGTGAGTCTGTCTGACCCTGTGCTGTGTGTCAGTGTTTGGTGAGTCGGTCTGACCCTGGGCCGGCGGTCAGTGTTTGGTGAGTTGGTCTGACACCGGGTTGTGGGTCAGTGTTTGATGAGCTGTTCTAACCCTGGGGTGGCGGTCAGTGTTTGGTGAGTCGGTCTGACCCTGGGCTGTGGGTCAGTGTTTGGTGAGTCGGTCTGACCCTGGGCCGTGGGTCAGTGTTTGGTGAGTCGGTCTGACCCTTGGCCGTGGGTCAGTGTTTTGTGAGTCGGCCTGACCCTGGGCTGTGTGTCAGTGTTTGGTGAGTCGATCTGACCCTGGCCGGCGGTCAATGTTTGGTGAGTTGGTCTGACCCTGGTCTGTGGGTCAGTGTTTGGTGAGTTGGTCTGACGCTGGGCTGTGGGTCAGTGTTTGGTGAGTTGGTCTGACCCTGGGCTGTGGGTCAGTGTTTGGTGTGTCGGTCTGACCCTGGACCGGCGGTCAGTGTTAGGTGAGTCGGTCTGACCCTGGGCCGGCGGTCAGTGTTCGGTCAGTCGGTCTGACCCTGGGCCGTGGGTCAGTGTTTGTTGAGTCGGTCTGACCCTGGGCTGTGGGTCAGTGTTTGGTGAGTTGGTCTGACGCTGGGCTGTGGGTCAGTGTTTGGTGATTCGGTCTGACCCTGGGCCGGCAGTCAAAGTTTGTTGAGTCGGTCTGACCCCGGGCTATGGGGCAGTGTTTGGTGAGTCGGTCTGATCCTGGGCTGTGGGTCAGTGTTTGGTGAGTTGGTCTGACGCTGGGCTGTGGGTCAGTGTTTAGTGAGTTGTTCTGACCCTGGGCTGTGGGTCAGTGTTTGGTGAGTCGGTCTGACCCTGGGCCGGCGGTCAGTGTTTGGTGAGTCGGTCTGACCCTGGGCTGTGGGTCAGTGTTTGGTGAGTTGGTCTGACTTTGGGCTGTGGGTCAGTGTTTGGTGAATCGGTCTGACCCTGGGCCGGCGGCCCGTGTTTGGTGAGTCGGTCTGACCCCAGGGTGTGGGTCAGTGTTTGGTGAGTCGTTCTGACCCTGGGCCGGCGGTCAGTGTTTGGTGAGTCGGTCTGACCCTGGGCTGTGGGTCAGTGTTTGGTGAGTCGTTCTGACCCTGGGCCGGCGGTCAGTGTTTGGTGAGTCGGTCTGACCCTGGGCTGTGGGTCAGTGTTTGGTGAGTCGGTCTGACCCTGGGCCGTGGGTCAGTGTTTGGTGAGTCGGTCTGACCCTGGGCCGTGGCTCTGTGTTTGGTGAGTCTGTCTCACCCTGTGCTGTGTGTCGGTGTTTGGTGAGTCGGTCTGACCCTGGGCCGGCGGTCAGTGTTTGGTGCGTTGGTCTCACCATGGTCTGTGGGTCAGTGTTTGGTGAGTCGGTCTGACCCGGGGCTGTGGGTAATTGTTTGGTGAGTCGGTCTGACCCTGGGCCGGCGGCCACTGTTTCGTGAGTCGGTCTGACCCTGGGCTGTGGGTCTGTGTTTGGTGAGTCGGTCTGACCCTGGGCCATGGGTCAGTGTTTGGTGAGTCGGACTGACCCTGGGCTGTGGGTCAGTTTTTGGTGAGTCGGTCTGACCCTGGGCTGTGGGTCAGTGTTTGATGAGTCAGTCTGACCCTGGGCTGTGGGTCAGTGTTTGGTGAGTCGGTCTGACCCCGGGCTGTGGGTCAGTGTTTGGTGAGTCGGCCTGACCCTGGGCCGGCGGTCAGTGTTTGGTGAGTCGGTCTGACACTGGGCTGTGGGTCAGTGTTTGGTGAATCGGTCTGACCCTGGGCCGGCGGTCAGTGTTTGGTGATTCGGTCTGACCCTGGGCCGGCAGTCAAAGTTTGGTGAGTCGGTCTGACCCTGGGCTATGGGGCAGTGTTTGGAGCGTCGGCCTGACCCTGGGCCGGCGGTCAGTGTTTGGTGAGTCGCTCTGATCCTGGGCTGTGGGTCAGTGTTTGGTGAGTTGGTCTGATGCTGGGCTGTGGGTCAGTGTTTAGTGAGTTGGTCTGACCCTGGGCTGTGGGTCAGTGTTTTGTGAGTTGGTCTGACCCAGGGCCAGCGGTCAGTGTTTGGTGAGTCGGTCTGTCACTGGGCTGTGGGTCAGTGTTTGGTGAGTTGGTCTGACGTTGGGCTGTGGGTCAGTGTTTGGTGAATCGGTCTGACCCTGGGCCGGCGGCCAGTGTTTGGTGAGTCGGCCTGACCCCAGGGTGTGGGTCAGTGTTTGGTGAGTCGTTCTGACCCTGGGCCGGCGGTCAGTGTTTGGTGAGTCGGTCTGACCCTGGGCTGTGGGTCAGTGTTTGGTGAGTCGGTCTGACCCTGGGCCGTGGGTCAGTGTTTGGTGAGTCGGTCTGACCCTGGGCCGTGGGTCAGTGTTTGGTGAGTCTGTCTGACCCTGTGCTGTGTGTCAGTGTTTGGTTAGTCGGTCTGACCCTGGGCCGGCGGTCAGTGTTTGGTGAGTTGGTCTGACACCGGGTTGTGGGTCAGTGTTTGATGAGCTTTTCTAACCCTGGGGCGGCGGTCAGTGTTTGGTGAGTCGGTCTGACCCTGGGCTGTGGGTCAGTGTTTGGTGAGTCGGTCTGACCCTGGGCCGTGGGTCAGTGTTTGGTGAGTCGGTCTGACCCTTGACCGTGGGTCAGTGTTTTGTGAGTCGGCCTGACCCTGGGCTGTGTGTCAGTGTTTGGTGAGTCGATCTGACCCTGGCCGGCGGTCAATGTTTGGTGAGTTGGTCTGACCCTGGTCTGTGGGTCAGTGTTTGGTGAGTCGGTCTGACCCGGGGCTGTGGGTCATTGTTTGGTGAGTCGGTCTGACCCTGGGCCGGCGGTCATTGTTTGGTGAGTCGGTCTGTCCCTGGGCTGTGGGTCAGTGTTTGGTGAGTCGGTTTGACCCTGGGCCGTGGATCAGTGTTTGGTGAGTCGGTCTGACCCTGGGCTGTGGGTCAGTGTTTGGTGAGTCGGTCTGACCCGGGGCTGTGGGTCATTGTTTGGTGAGTCGGTCTGACCCTGGGCCGGTGGTCAGTGTTTGGTGAGTCGGTCTGACCCTGGGCTGTGGGTCAGTGTTTGGTGAGTCGGTCTGAACCTGGGCCATGGTTCAGTGTTTGGTGAGTCGGTCTGACCCTGGGCCGTGGGTCAGTGTTTGGTGAGTCAATCTGACCCTGGACTGTGGGTCAGTGGTGAAACGGTCTGACCCTGTGTTGTGGGTTAGTGTTTGGTGAGTCGGTCAGACCCTGGGCTGTGGGTCAGTGTTTGGTGAGTCGGTCTGACCCTGGGCCATTGGTCAGTGTTTGGTGAGTCGGTCTGACCCTGGGCCGGCGGTCAGTGTTTGGTGAGTCGTTCTGACCCTGGGCAGTGGGTCAGTGTTTGGTGAGTCGGCCTGACCCTGGGCTGTGGGTCAGTGTTTGGTGAGTCGGTCTGACCCTGGGCCGGCGGTCAGTGTTTGGTGAGTCGGTCGGACCCTGGGCTGTGGGTCAGTGTTTGGTGAGTTGGACTGACGCTGGGCTGTGGGTCAGTCTTTGGTGAATCGGTCTGACCCTGGGCCGGCGGTCAGTGTTTGGTGAGTCGGTCTGACCCCGGGTTGTGGGACAGTGTTTGGTGAGTTGGTCTAGCCCTGGGGCGGCGGTCAGTGTTTGGTGAGTCTGCCTGACCCTGGGCTGTGGGTCACTGTTTGGTGAGTCGGTCTGACCCTGGGCCGTGGGTCAGTGTTTGGTGAGTCGGTCTGCCCCTGGGCTGTGTGTCAGTGTTTGGTAAGTCGATCTGCCCCTGGTCGGCGGTCAATGTTTGGTGATTTGGACTGACCCTGGTCTGTGGGTCAGTGTTTGGTGAGTCAGTCTGACCCGGGGCTGTGGGTCATTGTTTGGTGAGTCGGTCTGACCCTGGGCCGGCGGTCATTGTTTGGTGAGTCGGTCTATCCCTGGGCTGTGGGTCACTGTTTGGTGAGTCGGTCTGACCCTGGGCCGTGGGTCAGTGTTTGGTGAGTCGGCCTGACCCTGGGCCGGCGGTCAGTGTTTGGTGAGTCGGTCTGACACTGGGCTGTGGGTCAGTGTTTGGTGAATCGGTCTGACCCTGGGCCGGCGGTCAGTGTTTGGTGATTCGGTCTGACCCTGGGCCGGCAGTCAAAGTTTGGTGAGTCGGTCTGACCCTGGGCTATGGGGCAGTGTTTGGAGCGTCGGCCTGACCCTGGGCCGGCGGTCAGTGTTTGGTGAGTCGCTCTGATCCTGGGCTGTGGGTCAGTGTTTGGTGAGTTGGTCTGATGCTGGGCTGTGGGTCAGTGTTTAGTGAGTTGGTCTGACCCTGGGCTGTGGGTCAGTGTTTTGTGAGTTGGTCTGACCCAGGGCCAGCGGTCAGTGTTTGGTGAGTCGGTCTGTCACTGGGCTGTGGGTCAGTGTTTGGTGAGTTGGTCTGACGTTGGGCTGTGGGTCAGTGTTTGGTGAATCGGTCTGACCCTGGGCCGGCGGCCAGTGTTTGGTGAGTCGGCCTGACCCCAGGGTGTGGGTCAGTGTTTGGTGAGTCGTTCTGACCCTGGGCCGGCGGTCAGTGTTTGGTGAGTCGGTCTGACCCTGGGCTGTGGGTCAGTGTTTGGTGAGTCGGTCTGACCCTGGGCCGTGGGTCAGTGTTTGGTGAGTCGGTCTGACCCTGGGCCGTGGGTCAGTGTTTGGTGAGTCTGTCTGACCCTGTGCTGTGTGTCAGTGTTTGGTTAGTCGGTCTGACCCTGGGCCGGCGGTCAGTGTTTGGTGAGTTGGTCTGACACCGGGTTGTGGGTCAGTGTTTGATGAGCTTTTCTAACCCTGGGGCGGCGGTCAGTGTTTGGTGAGTCGGTCTGACCCTGGGCTGTGGGTCAGTGTTTGGTGAGTCGGTCTGACCCTGGGCCGTGGGTCAGTGTTTGGTGAGTCGGTCTGACCCTTGACCGTGGGTCAGTGTTTTGTGAGTCGGCCTGACCCTGGGCTGTGTGTCAGTGTTTGGTGAGTCGATCTGACCCTGGCCGGCGGTCAATGTTTGGTGAGTTGGTCTGACCCTGGTCTGTGGGTCAGTGTTTGGTGAGTCGGTCTGACCCGGGGCTGTGGGTCATTGTTTGGTGAGTCGGTCTGACCCTGGGCCGGCGGTCATTGTTTGGTGAGTCGGTCTGTCCCTGGGCTGTGGGTCAGTGTTTGGTGAGTCGGTTTGACCCTGGGCCGTGGATCAGTGTTTGGTGAGTCGGTCTGACCCTGGGCTGTGGGTCAGTGTTTGGTGAGTCGGTCTGACCCGGGGCTGTGGGTCATTGTTTGGTGAGTCGGTCTGACCCTGGGCCGGTGGTCAGTGTTTGGTGAGTCGGTCTGACCCTGGGCTGTGGGTCAGTGTTTGGTGAGTCGGTCTGAACCTGGGCCATGGTTCAGTGTTTGGTGAGTCGGTCTGACCCTGGGCCGTGGGTCAGTGTTTGGTGAGTCAATCTGACCCTGGACTGTGGGTCAGTGGTGAAACGGTCTGACCCTGTGTTGTGGGTTAGTGTTTGGTGAGTCGGTCAGACCCTGGGCTGTGGGTCAGTGTTTGGTGAGTCGGTCTGACCCTGGGCCATTGGTCAGTGTTTGGTGAGTCGGTCTGACCCTGGGCCGGCGGTCAGTGTTTGGTGAGTCGTTCTGACCCTGGGCAGTGGGTCAGTGTTTGGTGAGTCGGCCTGACCCTGGGCTGTGGGTCAGTGTTTGGTGAGTCGGTCTGACCCTGGGCCGGCGGTCAGTGTTTGGTGAGTCGGTCGGACCCTGGGCTGTGGGTCAGTGTTTGGTGAGTTGGACTGACGCTGGGCTGTGGGTCAGTCTTTGGTGAATCGGTCTGACCCTGGGCCGGCGGTCAGTGTTTGGTGAGTCGGTCTGACCCCGGGTTGTGGGACAGTGTTTGGTGAGTTGGTCTAGCCCTGGGGCGGCGGTCAGTGTTTGGTGAGTCTGCCTGACCCTGGGCTGTGGGTCACTGTTTGGTGAGTCGGTCTGACCCTGGGCCGTGGGTCAGTGTTTGGTGAGTCGGTCTGCCCCTGGGCTGTGTGTCAGTGTTTGGTAAGTCGATCTGCCCCTGGTCGGCGGTCAATGTTTGGTGATTTGGACTGACCCTGGTCTGTGGGTCAGTGTTTGGTGAGTCAGTCTGACCCGGGGCTGTGGGTCATTGTTTGGTGAGTCGGTCTGACCCTGGGCCGGCGGTCATTGTTTGGTGAGTCGGTCTATCCCTGGGCTGTGGGTCACTGTTTGGTGAGTCGGTCTGACCCTGGGCCGTGGGTCAGTGTTTGGTGAGTCGGTCTGACCCTGGGCTGTGGGTCAGTGTTTGGTGAGTTGGTCTGACCCTGGGCAGTGGGTCAGTGTTTGGTGAGTTGGTCTGACGCTGGGCTGTGGGTCAGTGTTTGGTGATTCGGTCTGACCCTGGGCCGGCGGTCAGTGTTTGGTGAGTCGGTCTGACCCTGGACTGTGGGTCAGTGTTTGGTGAGTTGGTCTGACGTTGGGCTGTGGGTCAGTGTTTGGTGAATCGGTCTGACCCTGGGCCGGCGGCCAGTGTTTGGTGAGTCGGTCTGACCCTGGGCTGTGGGTCAGTGTTTGGTGAGTCGTTCTGACCCTGGGCCGGCGGTCAGTGTTTGGTGAGTCGGTCTGACCCTGGGCCGTGGGTCTGTGTTTGGTGAGTCTGTCTGACCCTGGGCTGTGGGTCAGTGTTTGGTGAGTCGGTCTGACCCTGGGCCGTGGGTCAGTATTTGGTGAGTCGGTCTGACCCTGGGCTGTGGGTCAGTGTTTGGTGAGTCGGTCTGACCCTGGGCCGTGGGTCAGTATTTGGTGAGTCGGTCTGACCCTGGGCCGTGGGTCTGTGTTTGGTGAGTCTGTCTGACCCTTTGCTGTGTGTCAGTGTTTGGTGAGTCGGTCTGACCCTGGGCCGGCAGTCAGTGTTTGGTGAGTTGGTCTCACCCTGGTCTGTGGGTCAGTGTTTGGTGAGTCGGTCTGACCCGGGGCTGTGGGTAATTGTTTGGTGAGTCGGTCTGACCCTGGGCCGGCGGTCAGTGTTTCGTGAGTCGGTCTGACCCTGGGCCGGGGGTCAGTGTTTGGTGAGTCGGTCTGACCCTGGGCCAGCGGTCAATGTTTGGTGAGTCGGTCTGACCCTGGGCTGTGGGTCAGTGTTTGGTGAGTCGGTCTGACCCTGGGCTGGCGGTCAGTGTTTGGTGAGTCGTTCTGATCCTGGGCTGTGGGTCAGTGTTTGGTGACTTGGTCTGACGCTGGGCTGTGGGTCAGTGTTTGGTGAGTTGGTCTGACCCTGGGCCGGCATTCAGTGTTTGGTGAGTCGGTCTGACCCCAGGGTGTGGGTCAGTGTTTGGTGAGTCGTTCTGACCCTGGGCCGGTGGTCAGTGTTTGGTGAGTCGGTCTGACCCTGGGCTGTGGGTCAGTGTTTGGTGAGTCGTTCTGACCCTGGGCCGGCGGTCAGTGTTTGGTGAGTCGGTCTGACCCTGGGCTGTGGGTCAGTGTTTGGTGAGTCGGTCTGACCCTGGGCCGTGGGTCAGTGTTTGGTGAGTCGGTCTGACCCTGGGCCGTGGGTCTGTGTTTGGTGAGTCTGTCTGACCCTGTGCTGTGTGTCAGTGTTTGGTGAGTCGGTCTGACCCTGGGCCGGCGGTCAGTGTTTGGTGAGTTGGTCTCACCCTGGTCTGTGGGTCAGTGTTTGGTGGGTCGGTCTGACCCGGGGCTGTGGGTAATTGTTTGGTGAGTCGGTCTGACCCTGGGCCGGCGGTCAGTGTTTCGTGAGTCGGTCTGACCCTGGGCCAGCGGTCAATGTTTGGTGAGCCGGTCTGATCCTGGGCTGTGGGTCAGTGTTTGGTGAGTCGGTCTGACCCTGGGCTGGCGGTCAGTGTTTGGTGAGTCATTCTGATCCTGGGCTGTGGGTCAGTGTTTGGTGACTTGGTCTGACGCTGGGCTGTGGGTCAGTGTTTGGTGAGCTGGTCTGACCCTGGGCTGTGGATCAGTGTTTGATGTGTCGGCCTGACCCTGGACCGGCGGTCAGTGTTAGGTGAGTCGGTCTGACCCTGGGCCGGCAGTCAGTGTTTGGTCAGTCGGTCTGTCCCTGGGGCGTGGGTCAGTGTTTGGTGAGTTGGTCTGACCCTGGGCTGTGGGTCAGTGTTTGGTGTGTCAGTCTGACCCTGGACCGGCGTTTCAGTGTTTGGTGAATCGGTCTGACCCTGGGCCGGCGGTCAGTGTTTGGTGAGTCGGTCTGACCCTGGGCTGTGGGTCAGTGTTTGGTGAGTCAGTGACCCTGGGCTGTGGGTCAGTGTTTGGTGAGTCGGTATGACCCTGGGCTGTGGGTCAGTGTTTGGTGAGTCGGTGACCCTGGGCTGTGTGTCAGTGTTTGGTGAGTCAGTGACCCTGGGCTGTGGGTCAGTGTTTGGTGAGTCGGTCTGACCCTGGGCCGTGGGTCTGTGTTTGGTGAGTCAATCTGACCCTGGGCTGTGGGTCAGTGGTGAAACGGTCTGACCCTGGGTTGTGGGTGAGTGTTTGGTGAATCGGTCTGACCCTGGGCTGTGTGTCAGTGTTTGGTGAGTCGGTTTGACCCTGGGACGGCGGTCAGTGTTTGGTGAGTTGGTCTGACCCTGGGCCGTTGGTCAGTGTTTGGTGAGTCGGTCTGACCCTGGCCGGCGGTCAATGTTTGGTGATTTGGTCTGACCCTGGTCTGTGGGTCAGTGTTTGGTGAGTCGGTCTGACCCTGGGCTGGCGGTCATTGTTTGGTGAGTCGGTCTGTCCCTGGGCTGTGGGTCAGTGTTTGGTGAGTCGGTCAGACCCTGGGCCGTGGGTCAGTGTTTGGTGAGTCGGTCTGACCCTGGGCTGTGGGTCAGTGTTTGGTGAGTCGATCTGACCCTGGGCTGTGGGTCAGTGTTTGGTGAGTTGGTCTGACGCTGGGCTGTGGGTCAGTGTTTGGTGAATCGGTCTGACCCTGGGCCGACGGGCAGTGTTTGGTGAGTCGGTCTGACCCCGGGCTGTGGGTCAGTGTTTGGTGAGTCAGCCTCACCCTGGGCCGGCTGTCAGTGTTTGGTGATTCGGTCTGACCTTGGGCCGGCAGTCAATGTTTGGTGAGTCGGTCTGACCCTGGGCTATGGGGCAGTGTTTGGAGAGTCGGTCTGACCCTGGGCCGGCGGTCAGTGTTTGGTGAGTCGGTCTGATCCTGGGCTGTGGGTCAGTGTTTGGTGAGTTGGTCTGACGCTGGGCTGTGGGTCAGTGTTTGGTGAGTTGGTCTGACCCTGGGCTGTGGGTCAGTGTTTGGTGTGTCGGTCTGACCCTGGGCTGTGGGTCAGTGTTTGGTGAGTCAGCCTCACCCTGGGCCGGCTGTCAGTGTTTGGTGATTCGGTCTGACCTTGGGCCGGCAGTCAATGTTTGGTGAGTCGGTCTGACCCTGGGCTATGGGGCAGTGTTTGGAGAGTCGGTCTGACCCTGGGCCGGCGGTCAGTGTTTGGTGAGTCGGTCTGATCCTGGGCTGTGGGTCAGTGTTTGGTGAGTTGGTCTGACGCTGGGCTGTGGGTCAGTGTTTGGTGAGTTGGTCTGACCCTGGGCTGTGGGTCAGTGTTTGGTGTGTCGGTCTGACCCTGGGCTGTGGGTCAGTGTTTGGTGAGTTGATCTAACCCTGGCCTGTGGGTCAGTTTTTGGTGAGTCGGTCTGACCCTGGGCTGTGGGTCAGTGTTTGGTGAGTTGGTCTGACTCGGGGCTGTGGGTCATTGTTTGGTGAGTCGGTCTGACGCAGGGCCGGCGGTCAGTGTTTGGTGAGTCGGTCTGACCCTGGGCTGTGGGTCAGTGTTTGTTGAGTCGGTCTGACCCTGGGCCATGGTTCAGTGTTTGGTGAGTCAGTCTGACCCTGGGCTGTGGGTCAGTGTTTGGTGAGTCGGTCTAACCCTGGGCCGGCGGTCAGTGTTTGGTGAGTTGGTCTGACCCTGGTCTGTGGGTCAGTATTTGGTGAGTCGGTCTGACCCCGGGCTGTGGGTCAGTGTTTGGTGAGTCGGTCTGACCCTGGGCCGGCGGTCAGTGTTTGATGAGTCGGTCTGTCCCTGGGCTGTGGGTCAGTGTTTGCTGAGTCGGTCTGACCGTGGGCTGTGTGTCAGTGTTTGGTGATTTGGTCTGACCCTGGGCTGTGGGTCAGTGTTTGGTGAGTCACTCTGACCCTGGGCCGGCGGTTAGTGTTTGGTGAATCGGTCTGACCCTGGGCCGGCGGTCAGTGTTTGATGAGTCGGTCTGACCCTGGGCCGTGGGTCAGTGTTTGGTGACTCGGTCTGACCCTGGGCTGTGGGTCAGTGTTTGGTGAGTCGTTCTGACCCTGGGCTATTGGTCAGTATTTGGTGAGCCGGTCTGACCGTGGGCCGTGGGTCAGTGTTTGGTGAGTCGGTCTGACCCTGGGCCGGCGGTCAGTGTTTGGTGAGTCGGTCTGACCCTGGGCCGTGGGTTAGTGTTTGGTGAGTCGGTCTGACCCTGGGCTGTGTGTCAGTGTTTGGTGAATTGGTCTGACCCTGTGCCGGCGGTCAGTGTTTGGTGAGTTGGTCTGACCCTGGTCTGTGGGTTAGTGTTTGGTGAGTCGGTCTGACCCCGTGCTGTGGGTCAGTGTTTGGTGAGTCGGTCTGACCCTGGGCCGGCGGTCAGTGTTTGATGAGTCGGTCTGACCCTGGGCTGTGGGTCAGTGTTTGCTGAGTCGGTCTGACCCTGGGCTGTGGGTCAGTGTTTGGTGAGTTGGTCTGACCCTGGGCTGTTGGTCAGTGTTTGGTGAGTCTGTCTGACCCTGGGCTGGCGGTTCGTGTTTGGTGAGTCGGTCTGACCCTGGGCTGTGTGTCAGTGTTTGCTGAGTCGGTCTGACCCTGGGCTGTGGGTCAGTGTTTGGTGAGTTGGTCTGACCCTGGGCTGTGGGTCAATGTTTGGTGAGTCAGTCTGACCCTGGGCCGGCGGTTAGTGTTTGGTCAGTCGGTCTGACCCTGTGCTGTGGGTCAGTGTTTGGTGAGTCGATCTGACCCTGGGCTGTGGGTCAGTGTTTGGTGAGTTGGTCTGACGCTGGGCTGTGGGTCAGTGTTTGGTGAATCGGTCTGACCCTGGGCCGACGGGCAGTGTTTGGTGAGTCGGTCTGACCCCGGGCTGTGGGTCAGTGTTTGGTGAGTCAGCCTCACCCTGGGCCGGCTGTCAGTGTTTGGTGATTCGGTCTGACCTTGGGCCGGCAGTCAATGTTTGGTGAGTCGGTCTGACCCTGGGCTATGGGGCAGTGTTTGGAGAGTCGGTCTGACCCTGGGCCGGCAGTCAATGTTTGGTGAGTCGGTCTGACCCTGGGCTGTTGGTCAGTATTTGGTGAGTCGGTCTGACCCTGGGCTATTGGTCGGTATTTTGTGAGCCGGTCTGACCATGGGCCGTGGGTCATTGTTTGGTGAGTCGGTCTGACCCTGGGCCAGCGGTCATTGTTTGGTGAGTCGGTCAGACCCTGGGCTGTAGGTCAGTGGTGAGTCGGTCTGACCCTGGGCCTTGGGTCAGTGTTTGATGAGTCGGTCTGACCCTGGACCGGCGGTCAGTGTTTGGTGAGTCGTTCTGACCCTGGGCCGCGGGTCAGTGTTTAGTGAGTCGGTCTGACCCCGTGCTGTGGGTCAGTGTTTGGTGAGTCGGTCTGACCCTAGGCTGTGGGTCAGTGTTTGCTGAGTCGGCCTGACCCTGGGCTGTGGGTCAGTGTTTGGTGAGTCGGCCTGACCCTGGGCTGTGGGTCAGTGTTTGCTGAGTCGGCCTGACCCCGTGCTGTGGGTCAGTGTTTGGTGAGTCGGTCTGACCCCGTGCTGTGGGTCAGTGTTTGGTGAGTCGGTCTGACCCTAGGCTGTGGGTCAGTGTTTGCTGAGTCGGCCTGACCCTGGGCTGTGGGTCAGTGTTTGGTGAGTTGGTCTGACCCTGGGCTGTGGGTCAGTGTTTGGTGAATCGTTCTGACCCTGGGCTGTTGGTCAGTATTTGGTGAGTCGGTCTGACCCTGGGCTATTGGTCAGTATTTTTGAGCCTGTCTGACCGTGGGCCGTGGGTCAGTGTTTGGTGAGTTGGTCTGACCCTGGGCCAGCGGTCAGTGTTTGGTGAGTCGGTCAGACCCTGGTCTGTAGGTCAGCGGTGATTCGGTCTGACCCTGGGCCTTGGGTCAGTGTTTGATGAGTCGGTCTGACCCTGGGCCGTGGGTCAGTGTTTGGTGAGTCGGTCTGACCCTGGGCTGTAGGTCAGTGGTGAGTCAGTCTGACCCTGGGCTGTTATGTTCATTAATAACTAATCGTTTTTATTAAGAACAGCTAGCTTTTGCTAGACACTTTGTTGAGCTCATTTGGACTAGGTACAGCAGCTGTAGAGGCCTCCATCTTGACTGCTGCCTTGTGGGTAGCCTAGTGCATCATGGGTAGCCCACTCTTGTATACAT
This sequence comes from Somniosus microcephalus, assembly GCF_052327205.1. Lineage (NCBI taxonomy): Eukaryota > Metazoa > Chordata > Chondrichthyes > Squaliformes > Somniosidae > Somniosus > Somniosus microcephalus. The sequence goes on from NC_141004.1 coordinate 82,214,912, forward strand.
ACAGCACCACCTAGTGTACCATTCCAGAATGACAGGTTACTGATCATTGCATCCCCCTTTCTTTGAGGTTAAACAAAATCAGTATCAATCAATATTAATCAATAACAACATGAACATCTTCAACAGTCAATACATTTTCAATGTAGTTTTCTTTGTACTCAAAGATTAAGTCTATCAGGCTTTTTTACTTCACGTGTGGACCTTCTCAGCACAAGTAAGTCTGATGTGTTTTCATGAGAGCCTGTATGTGTATTTGTGTTAGATTGTTCTGGTGGTGAGTGACAAGATTCAGTTGCGGGATTGTCATCGATTTGCTCTTCGATAGTCTCTTGTGTTTTTAGGAGGGAACGGCAGTTCCTCCTGAGAATCTGTCCTTCCTCAGTTCCAACAGTGTATGGCCTTGGTCCTACTTCCTCAAGAACTGTAGCTTTCCTGTTCCATGCATCTGGATCCTCAATCCTGACAACATCATCCCTTGCCAATGGTTTCAGAGTTTTGGATGACTTGTCATAGTATGATTTCTGTTTCAGCTTTAACAGTTGAAGTCTCTGTCTCAGTTCCTTACTCTGCTTTTCTTTTGCACAGCAGGATAGCGTGGTACGCAACTTGCGACCCATTAGGAGTTCAGCAGGTGAAGAACCAGAGTCTAAAGGTGAGGCTCGGTAGCTCAGCAGGGTGAGATAAGGATCAGACTTGCTTTCTGTCGCTTTCTTCAGTAGCTGCTTGAGAACTTGAACACCTTTCTCTGCCTTACCATTCGACTGAGCATACAAAGGACTGGATGTGATGTGTTGAAAGTCATAATGTGCTGCAAACTGTTGCCACTCCTTACAGTTGAAGCACGGACCATTGTCGCTAACGGCAATCCTGGGAATTCCATGTCTGGCGAAGATGGATTTCACATGCATTATGACACTGCTTGCTGTGGTGCTTGAGAGCAGCACCATCTCAGGATAATTAGAATAGTAGTCAATCACTATTAGATAGTCTTTACCATTTAAATGAAAAAGGTCCATACCAACCTTTTGCCATGCTGCTGTTGGTATGTCAGCTACTATCATTGGTTCCTTTGCTTGTTTGTTTTGGTGTTTCTGACATGACTCACATTTGCCTATCATGTTCTCAATGTCCTTATTTATGCCAGGCCAATAAACAGTGTCTCTTGCTCTCCTTTTGCATTTTTCAATTCCGAGGTGTCCCTCATGAATCCTTTTGAGCATGTCTTGATGTAGAGCCTGTGGAATGACTATTCTGTTCTGTTTTAGTAATAGTCCACTTGCGACACTCAATTCTGACCTTATGTGAAAATATTTTGGACAGGAACCTTTTGGCCAACCATGATGAGTGTTCTCTATTACTGTTTGTAACACTGTTTCTTCTGCTATTTGCTTTGATTTTGTGTCTGACACGGGCAGCGCAGCAGTGACCATACTCACATGAACATCCACGTCTTCTTCAGTAGAGCTCACATGACTCATTGTGGGTGCTCGGGATAGTGCATCTGCTAACACTATGTTTTTGCCTGGTGTGTAGATCAGTTCAAAGTCATATCTTTGCAGCTTCATCATGAGTCGTTGAATCCTTGGAGACATCTCATTCAGGTTCTTTTTTATGATGGCAACCAGTGGGCTGTGGTCTGTCTCAACTGTGAAGGTGGGAAGTCCATATATGTAGCCATGAAACTTTTCTAGTCCAACTACCAAGCCTAGACATTCCTTTTCAATCTGGGCGTATCGGCACTCAGTATCAGTCATAGACCTGGAGGCATAGGCAACAGGCTTCCATTCTTCACCTTCTGCTTGTAGCAAGACCGCACCTAGGCCATCTTTTGATGCATCCGTTGACACTTTGATTCTTTTTGTTGGGTCAAAGAAGATGAGTACAGGTGTGGTTGTCAGCACTGTTTTGAGGTTTATCCACTCTTGTTCATGTCTTTCTGTCCATGCGAACTCATTTGTTTTACGTAGCAGGTCTCGCAGACAGGCTGTCTTGGCTGACAAGTTAGGAATGAACTTTCCAATGAAGTTTATCATCCCCATGATGCGTAGCACTCCTTTTTTGTCATTGGTCGGGGCATTTTGAGTATGGCGTTTACTTTTTCCATATCTGGCTCTATTCCTTTGCCAGACAGATTATCTCCTCGACGCCAAACTGACACTTGGCTTTGTTGAGCTTCAGTCCATTCCGGCGTATGCTCTGTAGCACTTTAGTCAGTCTCTCGTTGTGTTCTTTCAGTGTGGAGCCCCAGATGATGATGTCATCAACATAGACCCGAACTCCTTCCAGACCTTCAATCATGTGTTCCATCGCTCTATGAAAGATTTCAGATGCAGATATTATCCCGAAAGGCATTCTGAGGAAACAATACCTGCCAAATGGTGTGTTGAAGGTACAGTATTTGGTGCTCTCTTCATCCAGTTTTAGTTGCCAAAATCCTTGTGAGGCATCGAGCTTTGTAAAGTATCTGGCACCTGACATTTCACTGGTGATTTCTTCTCGCTTGGGAATCTGGTAGTGTTCACATTTTATGTTTGCATTTAAGTCCTTTGGATCCATGCATATTCTTAGATCATTGTTCTTTTTCTTTACACATACCATGGAGTTAACCCAGTCTGTTGGCTCTTCGACTTTCCTGATGACTCCTAGTGTGGTCATTCTGTCCAGTTCATTCTTGAGCCGGTCACGCAGGGGTGCTGGAACTCTTCGTGGAGCATGTACCACTGGCTGAGCATCCTCCTTTAGCTGGATCTTGTAAGTGAATGGTAGAACTCCAAATCCTTTGAACACATCCTGGAAATTATTCACTACAGAATCCGCCGAGTCATCTGGTCTGCTTATGGCACAGTTTATACGGTAGACTCTCTTGACCAGTTCTAAGTCCTCACAAGCTTTGTCACCCAGTAGTGAATCAAGTCCTTCAGCCACAACAGAAAACATGAGATGATGCACTTTGTCTTTGACTGTCACTTTAAGTCTGCATACACCTAAGCTATCTATTTTCTGTCCATTATAGTCCTTCAGCAGTACTGACTTTTTCTGTATTTTGGGCTTTTCTTTCATATTGTTAATGTCACTCATACTGATTAAGTTTGCTTTTGCCCCAGTGTCTAGTTTCAATGTAACTAACGCTCCATTTACCTGCAGTGGGATCATCCATTTGTCCTCTTTTACTGCATTAACTTTATGTTCAGCATTGTTAATTCCTGAGGGCTGCACATTTTCTGTATCCTTTTTGATATTGTCACATGACACCATTCCTACAAAACATGTCTCACTTAAATCAGTGTCCTCAATTACATTAACTCGTTGCCCTTTCTTAGTTTTAACTTTTGAAAAGCATTGTTTGGCAAAGTGATTCTTTCCATGACATTTTGTGCACATTTTTCCAAATGCTGGACATTGTTTTAACTGGTGTTTGTAACGACAGCGTTTACAATTAAAAATTCCTTCCTCCAATTGCTTTTCACTTCTGTTCTGCCCATGTTTCTTTGCCTTGTAGGACACAGCACTGACAGCAGCACTTACTGCAATCGCATCATCATTGATTTCACTGAAAATCTTGGCATGCTTTTGAGCTAGCTTGGCATATTTTCACAGCAATTTCCAATGTTAGTTCGGTTTCTCTCAACAGATGTTCCCTGACTTTTTTTATCATGAATACCAAATACAATCTGGTCACGAATCATGGATGCTTTCAGCTCAGAGAAATTACATGTCTGTGCTTTCAGTTTCAGATCAGTCAAAAAGCTATCAAAAGTCTCATTTTGCTGCTGTGTCCGAGAACGGAAGATGTACCTCTCATAGGTTTCATTCTTTTTGGGAGAACAATGTGTATCAAACTTCTTTAGCACATCGTCTAATTTTTCTCTGTCCTCCTCTGGATTAAATACAAATGTATTAAATACCTCTATCGCCTGTGGGCCTGCAATCGTGATGGCAGCAATGTAGAGTTCGAATTGTTGTTTAAAAGTCTGCCAATTGTAGTCGACATTTCCTGTGAGTTTCAAACGCTCTGGTGGCTTCAAATTCTCCATGTCGCGTTGCACAATATTCAGCAGATCTTACCAATCCTGGTACCATGTTATGTTCATTAATAACTAGTCGTTTTTATTAAGAACAGCTAGCTTTTGCCAGACACTTTATTGAGCACATGTGGACTAGGTACAGTATCTGTAGAGGCCTCCATCTTGACTGCTGCCTTGTGGGTAGCCTAGTGCATCATGGGTAGCCCACTCCTATATACATACAGCACCACCTAGTGTACCATTCCAGAATGACAGGTTACTGATCATTACAGGCTGTGGTTCAGTGTTTGGTGAGTTAGTCTGACCCTGGGCTGTGGTTCAGTGTTTGGTGAGTCGGTCTGACCCTGGACCGTGGGTCAGTGTTTGATGAGTCGGTCTGACCCTGGGCCGTGGGTCAGTGTTTGGTGAGTCAGTCTGACCCTGGGCCGTGGGTCAGTGTTTGATGAGTCGGTCTGACCCTGGGCCGTGGGTCAGTGTTTGGTGAGTTGGTCTGACCCTGGGCTGTGGGTCAGTGTTTGGTGAGTTGGTCTGACCCTGGGCAGTGGGTCAGTGTTTGGTGAGTTGGTCTGACCCTGGGCTGTGGGTCAGTGTTTGGTGAGTCGGTCTGACCCTGGGCCGTGGGTCAGTGTTTGATGAGTCGGTCTGACCCTGGGCTGTGGGTCAGTGTTTGGTGAGTCGGTCTGACCCTGGGCTGTGGGTCAGTGTTTGGTGAGTTGGTCTGACCCTGGGCTGTGGGTCAGTGTTTGGTGAGTCGGTCTGACCCTGGGCTGTGGGTCAGTATTTGGTGAGTCGGTCTGACCCTGGGCTGTGGGTCAGTAGTGAGTCGGTCTGACCCTGGGCTGTGGGTCAGTGGTGAGTCGGTCTGACCCTGGGCTGTGGGTCAGTATTTGGTGAGTCGGTCTGACCCTGGGCTGTGGGTCAGTGTTTGGAGAGTCGGTCTGACCCTGGGCCATGGGTCTGTGGTGAGTCGGTCTGACCCTGGGCTGTGGGTCAGTGGTGAGTCGGTCTGACCCTGGGCTGTGGGTCAGTAGTGAGTCGGTCTGACCCTGGGCTGTGGGTCAGTGTTTGGTGAATCGGTCTGACCCTGGGCTGTGGGTCAGTGGTGAGTCGGTCTGACCCTGGGCTGTGGGTCAGTGGTGAGTCGGTCTGACCCTGGGCTGTGGGTCAGTATTTGGTGAGTCGGTCTGACCCTGGGCTGTGGGTCAGTGGTGAGTCGGTCTGACCCTGGGCTGTGGGTCAGTATTTGGTGAGTCGGTCTGACCCTGGGCTGTGGGTCAGTGGTGAGTCGGTCTGACCCTGGGCTGTGGGTCAGTATTTGGTGAGTCGGTCTGACCCTGGGCTGTGGGTCAGTGTTTGGTGAGTCGGTCTGACCCTGGGCCGTGGGTCAGTGGTGAGTCGGTCTGACCCTGGGCTGTGGGTCAGTGTTTGGTGAATCGGTCTGACCCTGGGCTGTGGGTCAGTGGTGAGTCGGTCTGACCCTGGGCCGTGGGTCAGTGGTGAGTCGGTCTGACCCTGGGCTGTGGGTCAGTGTTTGGTGAGTCGGTCTGACCCTGGGCTGTGGGTCAGTATTTGGTGAGTCGGTCTGACCCTGGGCTGTGGGTCAGTGGTGAGTCGGTCTGACCCTGGGCTGTGGGTCAGTGGTGAGTCGGTCTGACCCTGGGCTGTGGGTCAGTATTTGGTGAGTCGGTCTGACCCTGGGCTGTGGGTCAGTGTTTGTAGGAATTGTCTATCTCTCAGTAATCTGTGGGCTCTTTCGGCCCCTGTTTGAGCGAGATGCCGAGCACTGCTGCAATGACCCTGGGAAGCTGTGCACAATGACAGCTCTGTATTGTGTTCTCGTTTACCTTGGTCCTTCTGTCTCTGCGGTGCTATCAACCTTACTGACGACACTGTTGTTAGTTCTATACACACGTCCCGTGTCAGTGCTGACATTTCATGGCCTGTTCGGATTCTGTGCAGACTGTGAAGGAGTCTGTAATTACAGGGTGAGAAATGATGAAGCAGCTGTCCCCAGGAACTACACTGGACTTGTACGTCACACAGAAACACAACGATAGAAAGGTTGGTGTCTTGTTTTGCACACTTTGTATAAAACTAATAAATTGCAGGACAATGGAGTATTACAGTTTAAACTCTTTTAGACTCTGGCCCAGGGTCAGACCGACTCAACAAACACTGACCGCCGGCCCAGGGTCAGACCGACTCAACAAACACTGACCGCCGGCCCAGGGTCAGACCGACTCACCAAACACTGACCGCCGGCCCAGCGTCAGACCAACTCACCAAACACTGACCCACGGCCCAGGGTCAGACCGATTCACCAACACTGACCACCGGCCCAGGGTCAGACCGACTCACCAAACATTGACCCACGGCCCAGGGTCAGACCGACTCACACTCACCACACACTGACCCAGAGAGGAGAGGAAGAGTTTAGGGGGGATAAGCTTGCCTGAAGACTAAAGGAGGAAGAGAGAAATGAAGAGGGAGCGAGTTGCTATTTTCAAGCGGTGAGAGAGAATAAATTAAAGCAGGTCGCTCCTACCCAATTCTGATAGCCCACTATTCCAACACACTCCTGGCTGGCCTACCACACTCAACCCCCGGTAAAATTGAGGTCATCCAAAACTCGGCTGCCCGTGTCCTAACTCGCACCAAGTCCCGTTCACCCATCACCCCTGTGCTCACTGGTTAAGCAACACCTCTGTAATGTAGAGTCACATGGTTTGTCACATGGTTTAATATGAGCATGCTCAGTTCGCTCTAGCCTTGTAAAGCAAGCTCGTGAACTCGCAGCTCACCGTCTCTGTCCTTCATTTGTTCTACCCACATATATTACATTTTGGCGACAAGGATGGGATCCCAAAGACATTTTTAGGGATCATGGAAGGACACAGTGTTCAACCTTCGAGTGGAAATGTTTAAGGTGAATTTGTGACACCTAAACTGAATTTTTGTGATGTTTTACTGTTAATGCTGATGCAGAATTGTCTGTGCTTTGCCTTTGTGTGTGTGTATACCCAGCAATAGCAGCATTGATTCTCACAGGTACACATGTAGCGAGCTGAGTCACTGTTCGTCGGGATCGGGACAGTCATAGCCGCTCCTACGGGATTCATCGGAAGCCTCGGCATGTGTGACCGAGCTCGCGAGCCATTCAGTTCTTACACCAAGCGGATGGAGATATTTTTTAGGGCCAAAAACATTATTGAGACTGAAGGTGCAGATGAGAATGTTCAAGCTCAAAATAAAGTAAATCCTGAATGGAAAAAAGCAATTTTTCTAACGGATATCGCGCCAGATGTCTATGGAAATTGGCAATAAATTGTCAAGAAACTCGAGGAGCATTTCAACTCAAAACTGTTAGAAATAGCAGAGAGCTGTATGTTTGTTACCAGAAACCAAAAACAAAGTGAGACTGTTGTGTCTCCGTGTGTTCTTATACTAAAAATAATACAGACACTTTTAGCTCATTTTAGTTACTGCTTTTACTAGCTGTATTCTTGCCTTGTTTCTGTGCTGCCGCATGGTGCGGAGTGATACAAGATGTCCGACGCTGCACTGTGCACTGCCCGTGCACAGTGTGCCGCATAGCAATATAACTACACCATACCAAAGTAGTTCCATACCAAAGTAGTTCCATTTAACGATGTGATACTATAACAATGTAACATCCCTCTTTCTCAAAAAAGTGAAAACATGAAATTTAACAATTTAAATGAACAAATATTGGCCTAGAAATTCAGTGGGCCTTGCGCCCACTTAGCGCCTAAAGAGGTCTTCTGCGCCGGCGGAGTTGGTAGCGCGGAAATTGAGTGCAGCGTTAATGGCGGCGGTAGCCGGTAGCGCTGCGCCGGCACCCATGATGTCATCGGTGTGCGCAGCGCTCCGGTTCCGCCCCGATGCCGGCCCGACGCCCATATTCAGTTGCAGCCGCCTCTTCCGCAGCGGCCGCAAACAACGTTCGTGAAACACGGCCTTCATGCAGCGTTAGTGGGGCGCATAAAGGTGGAGGTGCGGCCGGCCGCTTTTTCGGCGGCCGCCTGCCCGCACCTCCCTCCCCGGCCTCCTACACCACCCCCCCCGCGACATTGGTGGCTGATTCCCGCGAGCCCGGCACTTCTCCGTGGTGCCGGGCTCATTTACCGGCAGAATCCAGCGGCGATCTCACGGCTGCAGGCAGCTCCTCCTTAAGAGAAGGAGGAGGCCTGCAGTACCGCAGTCTGCCGCACCGCATCGGGTGGCGCAGCAGCAGCTGGAGCGCTGAAATTCACTTTCAGCGCCCCAAGCGGAGGCGGCCACACCCTGGAACAGCGCCCGGTTCCGACTTGGGGCGCTAAAAGTGAATTTCTGGCGGGCGCAACGGGCTCCGGGCGCTGCACAAACTTTTGGGCGCAACTGAGCTGGCGGGGCCATACCTAATTTCTAGGCCATTATATCTAAACTATTATTATCAACTACAAAGAATCGTGAGTTTTTTTTTATTCGCGATATTGCTCAGGTGGTTGGATGTTGTCCCTCCATCTTGTGGATTTGGTGGTGACCATTCCTCTCTGCGGTGCTTTGGTGTGTTCCGCTCTCGTTGTTGTTGCTGTCACCTTTGGAGTTGGAGTGTGCATGCTCGTGGTTGTTTGATTTGTGGCGCTTGTTTCTGGTGTTGTACTGCTTGTGGTAGCTGGTGTTGTCAATGTTGCTGATGTTGTCTGCTGCTTATCCAGTTCAGGTGAAGGTCTGATGTGGAGTCTGTTCCGTCTGTATTGGTTACCAGGTTCAGTCTCTACGAAGTAGGATCTTGGAGTATCAGCTTTTCCAATGACCTTGGCTGGATTCCAGGTTTTCAACACCGGGTCTTGCACATGCACTGATTGTCTATTCAGCAATTCTGGTATCGTCTTTGCATGTTTATCGTAATGTTTGCTTCCTACGATTTGTGCTTCTGCCAGCTTCTGTCTGAAGTCCTCCTGGTCCTGGGGAGGATGCATTTTTGCTGGTAGTGTAGTCTTAAACTTCCTCCCATTCAGCAATGCCGCAGGTGATTTCATGTCTGCTTTCAGTGGTGTTGATCTGAGTGATAGGAGGGCAAGGTCTTGGTCTTCCCCCATCTCCCTGCTTTTGATGAGAGTTCTCTTGACAGTCTGGATCTGTCTTTTGATGAACCCGTGTCCCCTTGGGAAATGTGGGGATGAGGTTACTATTTTGAACCCATACTTTTCTGCCAGAGCTCTGAATTCACTCGATGTGAACTGGGTTCCATTGTCACAGATTACCTTTTCCGGGATTCCTTGTCCTGCCCGTGCACAGTGTGCCACATAGCAATATAACTACACCATACCAAAGTAGTTCCATACCAAAGTAGTTCCATTTAACGATGTGATACTATAACAATGTAACAGAGACCATCAGTGAGTACATTGTAGCTCTTAAGAACCTGCCTTTGCATTGTAACTTCGCCACATTGGATCGTGTGTTGCGAGATAGGTTTGTGTGTGGACTGGTGGATGAGCGCACACAGTCCAAGTTACTGGACACTCCTAACCTAACGTTTGACACAGCATGCAAAATTGCCCTATCTATGGAGATGGCGTCTAAGAATGCTAGGGAGCTCCGTCCAACTCAAGTGACGAGTGCAGCTGAGGTCTACAGTCACAAAGCCACCGCCAAACCTACAGCTGTGAGACCGAGTCAAAAGCATGTCGGTGAGAGCAGTTCAGTGAATTGTTATCACAGCAATGGAAATCACTCACCACAGTCCTGCCAATACAGAAATGTGAAGTGTTTTCACTGCCAGAAGCAAGGCCATATTTCAGCAGCTTGCAGAGCGAGATCGAAAGCAGGAAGTAAGAAACATTCTAGTGGCAATGCAAAGCAGCGACAACAAAAGGGAGGAGTTCACAATATTGAAGTGAACACACCTGATGCTGTAAAACTAGGCATCATGATAAAGACTTCCGTACAAAACTTATGATCAATGAGCAATATATTTTATGTGTATCGACACAGCGGCGGACTGCTCTATCATGAGCAAGGACACATACATGAGTAAGTTTAATCAAATACCAAGTACCGTAGAGTTAAAAACCTACTCCAGAGAAATCCTAGACACAGGTGGACAAATGGACTGTACAGTTCAGCACAATGGCCAGTCAGTAAAGCTGCCCATTATTATAGCAAGCTACAAAAACAGGCCAACCCTCATGGGCAAAGACTGGTTGAGAAAGCTAAAACTAGTCTGGAAAAACATCTGCAGTGTAGATGCTTCAAAGAAGTGACTCGACACAATGCTGAACAAGTATAAAAGCATGTTCACAGACAGTATTGAGGACATCACTGGGTATGACGCGCATATCCGCAACAAGTCCAACGTGAAGCCTGTCTATTGTAAGGCAAGGCCGGTCCCCTATGCGTTGAATAGTCAGGTGAAGGAAGAGCTAGAGAAACTCAGAGAGAACGGAGTGCTAGTAAAAACTGACAAAAGTGAATGGGCTACTCCGATTGTGGTACATAAGAACATAAGAACATAAGAAATAGGAGCAGGAGTAGGCCTGCTCCGCCATTCAATAGGGTCATGGCTGATCTGAACCTAGACTCAGGTCCACTTCCCTGCCCTCTCCCCGTAACCCCTAATTCCCTTATCTGCTAGGAAAATGTCTATCTCCATTTTAAATTTATTTAATGTTGCAGTTTCCACAGCTCTCTGGGGTAGCAAATTCCATAGATTTACTACCCTCTGAGTTTCTCCTCATCTCAGTTTGAAAGGGCAGCCCCTTATTCTTAGATTATGCCCCCTAGTTCTAGTCTCACCCATCAGTGGAAACATCCTCACCGCATCCACCCGATCAAGCCCAAAGCAGACAAAACTGTCCGCTTGTGCGGTGACTACAAAGCTACTACCAACCAAGCAGTTGACGATGAGCAGTACCCGTTACCTACATCACAAGATTTGTATGCTGCACTCTCGGGGTCAAAGGTTTTCTCTAAGCTTGACCTGTCGCACACTTACGCTCAGCTGAATGTTGACAAAGAGAGTCAACAGTATCTCACCATCAACACACAGGGACTGTACTCACACACCAAGCTGTCGTATGGTGTAAAGTCCTCCCCCAAAATCTTCCAGGCTACGATGGATAAGATTTTGCAAAGAATTTCAAATTGCTTATGCAATCAAGATGATGTGCTGATCGCAACAAGCAGCGAGGAAGAAAATCTAGAAGTGTTAGATTTAGTGCTTCAAAGGTTGAATTCCCACAATGTCAAATTGAAAAGGAGCAAATGTGCTTTTGTGCAGCCCGAGGTTGTGGACCTTGGTCTGAAAGTTGATGCAAATGGCTTGCAACCAGTTAAGGAAAAGATTGATGCTGTCATCAATGCTCCAAAGCCACAAAACGTGTCTGAGTTAAGATCTTTCCTTGGAATGGTCTAGTATAACGCATGTTTCTTACCTGAGTTAGTGAGCATGTTAGCTCCATTGCACGAGCTCCTCAAGAAGGATGTCCAGTGGAAGTGGACGAAAGTGCTTGCAAGAGAAGTCTCTCTAGCGATGCTCTACTTGTGCCCTATGACACAGAGTGTGAGCTTAAGTTAGCGTGCGATACTTCTAGCTACAGTGTGGGAGCTGTCATAAGCCACGTAATGGATGATGGCCAAGAGAAACCAATCGCGTTCACATCGCAAATCTTCACAAAGAGCGAAGGAAACCACGCAAATTGAAAAGGAGGCAATCGCCGTAGTGTTTGGAATCAAGAAATTCCAACAGTTCCTGATTGGCAGAAAGTTTACCCTGATAACCGATCACAAACCGCTCCTAGCAATATTGGGGCCCAAATCTGCCAGCCCTGCAATGGCCGCATCAAGAATGCAACGTTGGGCAGTGTTGTTGTCACAATATGGCTACACGATTGAATATCGCACTTCAAAGCAAAACACAATTGCAGATGCCTTGTCCAGATTGCCACATGAGGACTCGTGTGTTGGGAGTGAAGGTGAGATTTTCACGCTAGGTGCAGTTGACAACTGAGATTGCAGATGAGACTCAAAAGGACTCGGTACAGAAAAGAGTGCCTGAAAACACCTTGAATGGATGGACTGGTCAGTGTCTGGACACAGAGTTGAAACCATTCCATAACCGTCGTACTAAATTGTCTTGTGAGCAAGGTTGTATGAAGTGGGGAAACAGAGTGGTGGTACCTACTTCTTTTGAGAGATAGAATTCTGGCCAAACTTCATACTGAACATCCAGGGATCGTCAGTATGAAATCAATCGCACGAAGTTTTGTTGACTGGCCTGGATTGGACAGTGATCTTGAATCATTTGTCAGCAAATGCAGCGTTTGCCAAAATTGCAGAAACAAACCACCCAAAACTCCCCTGGTCATGGGCAAGTAGACCTTTTCAGAGAGTACATGTGGACTTCCATGAGAGCGCAAATGATTATTTCCTGGTACTTGTAGATAGTCACTCAAAGTGGATTGAAGTGAAACACATGGGTTGAAATACTAAAACTGAATGTACTACAGATGAGTTGAAGTCTATCTTCGCATGTCATTGCTTACCTGAAGAGTTTGTTTCTGACAATGGCCCTCAGTTGCTCTATTCCAAGAGTTCATGAAATGGAACCTCAAACACACTCTCGTTCCGCCAGATCACCCAGCTTCAAACGGAGCAGCCGAAAGGTCAGTCAGAATAGTGAAAGAAACTCTCAAAAAGCAAGTGTTGCAGGGTTGTTCGGGACTCAGCATGAAGCAACGTTTGACAAATTTCTTGCTGAAGTACAGAACTACTCCGCACACCACAACTGGATATACCCCAGCAGGACTCTTGATCAATGGGAGATTGAGAACACGATTGAGTTTTGTTCAAACAAACTTGGCCTCAAGAGTTGAACAGAAACAGTTGAGTCAGAAACGTTATTATGACAGCAATCAGGAAGAACGCAGTTTCAGACAAAACGAGTGTGTTCGTGTTCTCAGTCCCCCTGGCAAGTCGAGTTCACATAAGTGGAATATAGGAACCGTGGTAGATGTTGGTGGAACCAAGAGATGTTTGGTTGAGATTGGTGACAATGTGGCAGAACCACTGAATGACTCTGGCTAACTGTATATAATTCTCTTTAACGATGTCCTAACACCAGCCTAAATCTGTACCACTGTGTTAGGCATTACTGTGTTTTGTATATAGAGTTTGCATGTACGGGGCGTGGCCCCTTTAAGAGTGCGGGAAAACGCGGGCAAACGCGATGACGTCACGTCGCAAACCACGGGGCTGCCTAGGCAGTCCTCGTGGCATCTCCATTGAGTAAAGACCTGTTTAGTTGTTCTCTTGTGTCGATCTCCGTTATTCGTTGGAATTCGTTAATTCCTACATTGGTGACCCCGTTTTTGTGAACGTTTTCACATAAGAGCACAGCATGGAAGCAAACACCGTTTCGCTAAAGCTACCGCAGTTCTGGGAGCAGCAAGCGCCCTCGTGGTTTATTCAGGTCGAGGCCCAGTTCGCCCTGAGGAACATCGATGCGGATCAGACCAAGTACCTTTATGTGGTCTCCGCACTCGACAGCTCTACCGCCTCTCGGATCGTCAGCCTCCTCGAAAACCCCCCAACGGAGTGCAAGTATGAAACACTCAAAGCATGGTTACTGCAGGTTTTCGGGCTCACGAAATCGGAACGCGCCCATCGATTACTCGCTATGCCCGGGCTCGGGGACTCCAAGCCTTCAGAGTTGATGAGCCAAATGCTCACACTCCTGGGCTCAGAACGGGAATGTTTCCTATTCCGTGAGATTTTCCTCAGCCAACTGCCTGAACAGGTACAAGCTGCCCTGGCCAGATCTGAAACTGAAGACTGCGCAACACTCGCTGCGAAGGCTGACAAAATTTTCGCTGTAACTCGGCGGTACTGCGCCGCCACGAGGCACCCATCCCCCGCAGACGCCGCCCCAGCTCGTCAGCCTGCTGGGCTGTGTTTCTACCACGCGCAGTTCGGCGTGAAGGCGAAGCGTTGCCGCCCTCCCTGCAGTTTTCCTCAAAAAAACAACCAACAACTGACACTGCGACCACCGACGAACGGGTCTAACGGGCACCCCGCGGCCACGATGGCGATCGGCAACGCGGGAAAATTGCTGTTCATCACTGATACTCTCTCCGGTCGTCGTTTTCTGTGTGACACCGGGGTGCAATGCAGCATTTTACCCGCGTCCGCCCTCGATGTGCAGACGGGGAATCACCGCCCCACCCTTGAAGCGGCCAATGGCGGAACAATTCGGACCTTCGGCAGACGGCGAGTGGAGGTGTGCCTCGGGGGGCAACGTTTTTCACTGGGTGTTTGTTACAGCCAGAGTTTCCCAGCCCCTCCTCGGCGCAGATTTCCTGTGCGCCAACAGCCTCCTGGTTGACATTAGGAACCGGCGGCTGATCAACGCAGCAAATTTTAATTCTCTTCCGTGTTACCGCAGTAACACTATGTCACGCACCGTCTCCTGTGCGTTCCCGACTCTTGATGAGTTCGCTCGCCTGCTCGGCAAATTCCCCGACCTGACAAGACCCACTTTCTCCTCCACCGCCACGAAACATGGTGTGGAACACCACATCACCACCAACGGCCCCCCGGTCTACGCATGGGCCCGGCGCCTGGAACCTGGCAAGCTGGCGGTCGCAAAGGCAGAGTTCGCAACCATGGAATGGTTAGGGATTATTCGCCGGTCGAATAGTCCCTGGTCTTCACCCCTCCATATCGTCCCGAAGCCTGGCGGCGGATGGTGGCCATGCGGCAACTATCAACGCCTCAACGACGCGACCACTCCTGATCAGCACCCGATCCCCCACATCCAGGATTTCTCTGCCCATTTGGCAGGGAACACCGTGTTCTCAAAAGTCGACCTCGTCCGGGGCTACCAGCAGGTCCCAGTTCATCCACAAGACGTCCAGAAAACCACAGTCATCACCCCATTCGGCCTCTTCGAGTTTTTACGAATGCCGTTTGGGTTAAAGAGCGCCGCCCAGGCTTTCCAACGCCTGATGGACTCTGTGCTGCGGGACCTCAAGTTCCTTTTCGTCTACCTGGATGATATTCTAATTGCCAGTCCTACTAAGGAATAACATACCTGTCACCTACACACCCTTTTTCGACGCCTCAGCCAACACGGCCTGATTATCAACCTGGCCAAGTGTCAGTTTGGCCTGCACCAAATTGACTTCCTGGGGCATCGCATCACCTCAGAGGGAGCGGTTCCTTTACCTTCGAAAGTAGAGGCGGTGACATCCTTTCCACGCCCGCAGAACGTAAAGGCCCTGCAGGAATTCCTAGGCATGGTAAACTTCTACCAACCTTTCGTGCCTAAGGCGGCACTACTTATGCAGCCCCTGTACGAGGCCCTCAAGGGCAAGACTGGCAAGAACCCGGTAGACTGGACGGATGACATGGCCCGAGCGTTCGCCGACACCAAAAGCGCCTTAGCCAACGCGACTATGCTGGCGCACCCACTGCCAGGAGCCACCATCGCCCTCACCACCGACGCATCGGACTACGCAGTCAGTGCCGTGCAACAGCAGTGGGTGAACGGGATGTGGCAACCGTTGGCATTCTTCAGCCATCAACTATGGCAGAACGAGAGAGCATACAGCACATTCGACCGGGAGTTGCTCGCCCTTTTTCTGGCCATCTGCCATTTTCGGTTCCTACTGGAAGGACGTCCTTTCACCGCCTTTGTGGACCATAAGCCGCTAACCTTTGCAATGGCCAAGACCGCCGAACCGTGGTCAGCCCGACAGCAGCGTCATCTGACCTACATATTCGAATTCACCACGGATATACGGCACGTGACCGGTAAGGACAACCTGGTGGCAGACTGCCTCTCCCGCGCGATCGTCAATACGGTTCATTTGGGCATCGACTACGCCCTCATGGCAGCGGACCAAGTCTCAGACCCGGAAGTCCAAGCTTACAGAACGGCCATCACTGGCCTTCAGTTGGCCGACATCAAGTTCCATTCGGCAGGTACCACGCTGTTGTGTGACGTCTCCGTACAGGATCCTTGCCCTGTCGTGTCGGTCGTCTGGCGCCGCAAAGTGTTCGACGCGATACATGGGTTGTCACACCCAGGAATGAAGGCCTCTCAGAAATTGATGTCAGCGAAATTTGTATGGCATGGCATGCATAACGATGTCTGTGACTGGGCCAACACCTGCGTGGTCTGCCAAAAGGCCAAGGTACAGCGCCACATCAAAGCTCCATTAGCCACCTTCACAGTTCCGGAGCGACGTTTTGACCATGTCAACGTGGACCTGGTAGGACCACTCCCACCCTCCCATGGTTTTTCACACATCCTGACCATGGTTGACCGCACCACCAGATGGCCGGAGGCGGTCCCCCTGTCATCCACTACTTTGGCGGACATGGCCAGGGCGTTCATTTCCTCCTGGATCGCCCGTTTCAGAGTGCCCGCAGATATTTCGTCAGACAGGGGACCGCAGTTTACCTCCGAACTCTGGAATGCAGTGGCCCAAGGACTCGGTGTCAAATTACACCACACCACAGCCTACCACCCACAGGCGAATGGCCTCTGCGAACGCTTCCACCGGTCAATGAAAGCCGCCCTGAGGGCCAGCCTCCAGGACGCTGGATGGGCAGACAAGCTACTGTGGGTCCTGTTGGGCCTTCGCACGGCCCCCACAGAAGACCTTCACTCTTCATCAGCGGAGCTTGTGTATGGTCAGCCGCTGCGAGTCCCAGGGGACTTCCTACCAACATCGACGGAGCCATGGTCCACGTCTGCCCAGCTTGCTAGTCACCAAGAGGCGGCCAGATGTTTCGCACCGGTGCCCACTTCGCACCACAGGCTGCAGAGGTCACACGTTCCCACGGAGCTTCACAAGGCTGAATACGTTTTTATTCGCCATGACGCACATAGGGATCTGCTCAAGGCCCCATATACCGGTCCCTTCCGCGTGTTGGAAGCAGGGGACAAAACCTTCACGGTAAATGTCGGTGGTAAACCGGACCACATTTCGGTCGACCGCTTAAAGCCAGCACATTTAGACCTCGACCGCCCCGTCGAGACAGCACAACCGCCGAGACGTAGTCGGCCACCCATCGTCGTTACGGCAGACCGAGTGCGACCGCCCGCCAGACCGCCAGCCGACCAGCAGCCTCCACCTCGAGAGTACAGGAGTCGTTCTGACAGGCTCGTCAGACCCCCTCACCGTTTGACTTTGTCCGTTAAAGCGAATTCTGGGGGGGCGCATGTGGCAGAACCACTGAATGACTCTGGCTAACTGTATATAATTCTCTTTAACGATGTTCTAACACCAGCCTAAACCTGTACCATTGTGTTAGGCATTACTGTGTTTTGTATATAGAGTTTGCATGTACGGGGCGTGGCCCCTTTAAGAGCACGGGAAAACGCGGGCAAACGCGATGACGTCACGTCGCAAACCACGGGGCTGCCGAGGCAGTCCTTGTGGCATCTCCGTTGAGTAAAGACCTGTTTAGTTGTTCTCTTGTGTTGATCTCCGTTATTCGTTGGAATTCGTTAATTCCTACAACATCCGAAGTGTTCATGTAGATCAAATGATCTCTGCTAGAGATGAACCAAGACGTGATCTTGAACCACTTGATCATGAACACATACATGAGTTTGACTCCGTTCAGACTTCAGAAACTGAAGGACCCGGTTCAAACAAATCTGAGATAGAAACAGAATCATCTGAGCTCGGAACCAGAACAAAACAGCCCGAAAATTGGTTCAACACCAAAACCTTCTGTAAGGAGATCAGGAAGGCTCTGCAAACCTGTTATTAAACTGGATTTGTCATTCATTTGTAGCATTTGTAGTTGATTTTTTTTTAAAACAGGAGTTTTTGTTATTGTGGTAAACCACTGTTTGTATTCCACTGTGTACATGCCTGTACATGTCTCGGCTGACTCCTCCCACGAGTCCAGGTATAAAGGTGACTGCTCCACAGTCCCTCTGTATTCTGGACTGGTCGACCACTTGAGGCACACCTTCATTCTCTTGTTAATAAAAGCCTGTTAATTACTCGCTTAATCTCAGTCTTTTGAGTTATTGATAGCGCATCAATTTTATTAACAAGATTTTTATAATGGAGAAGATCCTCACACCAGCATGCCTGGACTTAGATCATCGGGAGGCGGACTCATCCACGAAGTTTACTCACTGGCTTAGGTGTTTTGAAAAATTTCTGATCGCCTCCGCTGAAACGGTCAAATCGGACGAGGACAAACTGGATGTCCTGACCTCCAAAGTGAACCACCGAGTGTACTCGGTCATCCAGGACGCGGATGCTATCAAGCTCCTCAAGGACCAGTACACGCGCCCAGTGAACGAGGTGTACGCTAGGCACCTCCTGGGGAGTCGTAAACAACAACCTGGGGAATCGACCGAGGAATACCTTCAGGCACTGTCTGTGCTTGGCCGGGCCTGTGGTTGTAAGGATGTAAAGGCCGCCGTGTACACAGAGGAACTTATCCGGGACGCTTTTGTAGCGGGCCACAGGTCCAATTACACCCGACAGCGACTGTTGGAGCAGAGTGACCTCGATCTCAACAAGGCCTCTGAACTCGCACTATCATTGGACGCAGCCTACCGGGGCATGGATGCCTACTCCTCTGCACCGTGGATGCCGCGGGGAACGACAGCCTGGGACACGGTAGGACCATCTCATAGCGCCGTGCCACCCCAGCCACATCCCAGCAATGGCCCAACTACCGCAGCAGTGTCCCAAGGCCAGACAGCAGTGCCCCAAGGCCAGAAATGCTACTTCTGTGGCCAGGCCAAACACCCCAGAGCGCGCTGCCCGGCGAAAAATGCGATCTGCTCGGGCTGCAGGAAGAAAGGACACTACGCCAGCATCTGCAGGGCCAAAGCCACCCCGAACCCCAGCAGCGCCGCGTGTGGGCTGTGCGGGCCGCCATCTTGGGCCTCCCCAGCCATGTGCGAACCACCGGAACAACAGCCATTTTGGACGCCTCCAGCCACATGGGGATCATGGACGCCGCCATCTTGGACGACAGCCAGGACGCAGCAGGCCCCCAACACCGCCTCATCTGATACCCGCAGTGACACACCGACCCCTACGCTGGCCTCCGTTGCGCTGGACCAAGTGAGACCGCACCAGCTGGCCCGGTCCACAATGGACATTAAGGTAAATGGTCACGAAACAATCTGCCTTTTTGACTCTGGGAGCACGGAGAGCTTCATCCACCCCGACACGGTGCGGCGTTGCTCTCTCCCAGTCCTGCCTGCGCACCAGCGGATTTCTATGGCCTCTGAGTCCCAGTCGGCGGACATTGGCAGCTACTGCGTGGTGACACTCGTAGTAGACGGGACTGTGTACGATAATTTTAAACTTCTGGTCCTGCCCCACCTCTGCGCTGCCGTTCTACTGGGGTTAGATTTTCAGTGCCACCTTAAAAGTGTTACGATGGTGTACGGTGGACCCCTCCCCCCACTCAGTCCGCAGCCAGCAGCTTCAAAATTGCCCGCCGCGCACCAGGTGCAACCTCTCCACACTCAGAGTCACCCCACCCCCCACTGTTTGCTAACCTCACCCCCGACTGTAAGCCCATCACAGAAAGAATCACAGAATCACAGAAACCCTACAGTGCAGATAGAGGCCATTTCGGCCCATCGGGCCTGCACCGACACATATCCCACCCGATCCCCGTAACCCCTACACCAACACATATCCCACCCTATCCCCTTAACCCCACACATTTTAATCCCCCTAACACTAAGGGTCAATTTATCATAGCCAATCAACCGAACCCGCACATCTTTGGACTGTGGGAGGAAACCGGAGCACCCGGAGGAAACCCACGCAAACACGGGGAGAATGTGCAAACTCCACACAGACAGTCACCCGAGGCCGGATTTGAACCCGGGTCCCTGGCGCTGTGAGGCAACAGTGCTAACCACTATGCCACCGTGCTGCCACAAAGAGCAGGCGATACAGTGCCGGGGACAGGGTTTTCATTAAAACCGAAGTGGAGCGGCTCCTGAAGGAGGGGATTATTGAGGGCAGCACCAGCCCCTGGCGAGCCCAGGTTGTGGTCGTTAAGACCGGCGAGTAGCAGCGCCTGGTCATCGACTACAGCCAGACAATAAATCGCTACACCCTGCTGGATGCCTACCCACTCCCCCGTATAGCTGATATGGTCAACCAGATCGCGCAGTACCGCGTCTTCTCGACCATTGACCTGAAATCAGCATACCACCAGCTCCCTATCCGCCCTGAGGACCGCCAGTATACTGCCTTTGAGGCAAACGGCCGCCTCTATCACTTCCTTAGGGTTCCCTTTGGCGTCACCAACGGGGTCTCCGTCTTCCAAAGGGAGATGGACCGGATGGTCGATCAAAATGCGTTGCAGGCCACCTTCCCATATCTGGACAATGTGACCATCTGCGGCCATGACTTGCAGGACCATGACGCAAACCTCGAAAAATTCCTCTGCACCGCCAAACTCCTCAACCTGACGTATAACAAGGAGAAGTGCATATTCCGCACAACCCGCCTCGCCATCCTTGGCTGTGTTGTGGAACACGGAGTCATCGGTCCCGACCCCGACCGGATACGTCCCCTTATGGAACTCCCACTGCCCCACTGCCTCAAGGCCCTGAAGAGGTGCCTAGGGTTTTTCTCTTATTACGCCCAGTGGGTCCCCTACTATGCGGACAAGGCCCGTCCGCTGATCAAGTCCACCTCTTTTCCCGTGACGGCAGAGGCCCGCTTAGCCTTCCACCGTATCAAGGAAGACATTGCCAAAGCCACCATGCACGCAGTGGACGAATCCATCCCCTTCCAGGTGGAAAGCGACGCGTCCGACTTTGCCCTGGCCGCTACCCTCAATCAGGCGGGGAGACCTGTGGCCTTCTTTTCACGAACCCTCCAGGGCCCGGAGACCAGACACTCCGCCATTGAGAAGGAGGCCCAGGCTATTGTGGAGGCTGTGCGTCATTGGAGGAACTACCTGGCCGGAAAACGATTTACCCTGCTCACTGACCAGCGTTCAGTTGCGTTTATGTTTAACAACAAGCAGAGGGGCAAAATCAAAAACGACAAGATCTTGAGGTGGAGAATCGAACTTTCCACCTACAATTACGAGATCTTGTACCGGCCCGGGAAGCTCAATGAACCCCCGGATGCTCTATCGCGTGGCACCTGCGCCAGCGCGCAGATCAATAGACTGCGGGCCCTCCACAATGACCTCTGCCACCCGGGGGTCACCAGGTTCTTCCACTTCATCAAGGCCCGCAACCTGCCTTACTCCATTGAGGAGGTCAGGACCATGACCAGGAACTGCCAAGTCTGCGCTGAGTGCAAACCGCACTTTTATCGACCAGACAGGGCTCACCTGATAAAAGCCACTCGCCCCTTCGAGCGCCTGAGCGTTGATTTTAAAGGGCCTCTCCCCTCCTCCGACCGCAATGTGTACTTCCTCAATATTATTGATGAGTACTCCCGTTTCCCGTTCGCCATCCCCTGCCGGGACATGACCAGTGCCACGGTCATTAAATGTCTGAACGACCTCTTCACCCTGTTCGGTTTCCCCAGCTATATCCATAGCGACCGGGGCTCATCGTTTATGAGCGACGAACTCCGTCAGTACCTGCTCGCTAGGGGTATTGCCACAAGCAGGACCACCAGTTACAACCCCCAGCTTGGAAGGCCGCCCTGCTAGCCTTAAAGTCTAGGGGCCTTCCGACCTCCCGCTGGCAGGATGTGCTCCCCGATGCGCTCCACTCTATTTGGTCACTGCTCTGCACTGCCACTAACGCCACCCCTCATGAGAAAATGTTTGCCTTCCCAAGGAAGTCCACATCGGGGACATCACTACCGCCATGGCTGATGTCCCCAGGGCCAGTCCTACTGAGAAGACACGTGAGGACCCATAAAATGGACCCCCTGGTCGAAAGGGTCGACCTCCTCCACGCCAACCCCCAGTATGCTTACGTTGCGTACCCGGACGGGCGGGAGGACACAGTCTCCATACGAGACCTCGCACCCTCGGGGGCCGCAGTAACCCACTACCACCACCCCCCCCCACGACCCGATATCCAGCCCCAGCAGACAGCGGGCCTGGGCCCTGCGACCCGCTCGACACCTACGAGGACTACACACCAGTGCCCCAGCCTACGCGGGACTCGACGCCGGAAGCTTCACTACCCCTGCCGTCGCCACATCGATCACAGCGGCAGACAAGACCTCCGGAGAGACTCCAATACACTAACTTTTAATACACTTCACCCCGCCGGACTCATTTTTTAACAAGGGGTGAATGTGGTAAACCACTGTTTGTATTCCACTGTGTACATGCCTGTACATGTCTCGGCTGACTCCTCCCACGAGTCCAGGCATAAAGGTGACTGCTCCACAGTCCCTCTGTATTCTGGACCGGTCAACCACTCGAGGCACACCTTCATTCTCTTGTTAATAAACGCCTGTTAATTACTCGCTTAATCTCAGTCTTTTGAGTTATTGATAGCGCATCAGTTATGTGGTGCAGGTAACGCTGGGAAAGGTGGGGCCAGAGTTGTGTTGTATTTGAGGGGGAATATCTACATTGTTTTTAAGGGGAAAGCCGTGTAATGTATTATCACATGGTTTAGTATGAGCATGCTCAGTTTGCTCTGGCCTAGTAAAGCAAGCACATGGACTGCAACTGGTGTCTCTGTTCTTCATTTGTTCTGCCCACATATATTACAACCTTAATTTTAAAATTCTCATCCTTGTGTTCAAATCCCTCCATGGCCTCACCCCTCCCTATCTCTGTAATCTCCTCCAGCCACACAACCCTCCGAGATCTCTGCGCTCCTCTAATTCTGGCCTCTTGAACATCCCCGATTTTAATCGCTCCACCATTGGCGGCCGTGCCTTCAGCTGCCTGGGTCCTAAACTGTGGAACTCTCTCCCTAAACCTCTCCGCCTCACTACCTCTCTCTCCTCCTTTAAGACGCTCCTTAAAGCCTCCCTCTTTGACCAAGCTTTTGGTCACCTGTCCTAATATCTCCTCATTTGGCTCGGTGTCAAATTGATAACACTCCTGTGAAGCGCCTTGGGACATTTTACTATGTTAAAGGCACTGTATAAATGCAAGTTGTTGTTGTATTACTCCATTAGTTCAAGGGCAGTGTTATCATAGCCAGTGACTGTGTACAGTGAGGCCTGTGAAGAGGCTGACATTTGGGCAGAATAAACTGCTGAAGCCTGTTTATTTAACATTTCACTCAAATATTTCAGAAAGGTCCTTTGAAAGGAAGGGGCTGGGCATCTGTTGGTGCAAACTCAGGACATAAATACAGGCAGCTCCTGGGGTGAAGCAGCCTGAAGACAGAATGAGAATGAAGGCCTTTGCCATACTGTGTGTTGTGCACTGCTTCACTCTTTGTCTCTGGACAACAACACTCACTTTAGGTAAGCACACCTGCAGGGCTACGGACCAAGCGCTGGGAAGTGGGAGTAGGCTGGGTAGCTCTTTGTTGGCCGGCGCGGACACGATGGGCCGAAATAGCCTCCTTCCGTGCTGTAACTTTCTATGATTCTATGATTCTATGACACAGAAGGACCTCAACTGGAAAAAATCAGCTGATTCAACCTCACCAGATTCTTCATTGTTTCCATCCCTCTCTCAATCTCTAGGCCAATCCCTGTCTCCATCCCTCTCTCAATCTCTAGGCCAATCCCTGTCTCCATCCCTCTCTCAATCTCTAGGCCAATCCCTGTCTCCATCCCTCTCTCAATCTCTAGGCCAATCCCTGTCTCCATCCCTCTCTCAATCTCTAGGCCAATCCCTGTCTCCATCCCTCTCTCAATCTCTAGGCCAATCCCTGTCTCCATCCCTCTCTCAATCTCTAGGCC
This sequence comes from Somniosus microcephalus, assembly GCF_052327205.1. NCBI lineage: Eukaryota > Metazoa > Chordata > Chondrichthyes > Squaliformes > Somniosidae > Somniosus > Somniosus microcephalus. The sequence continues at coordinate 82,238,805 of NC_141004.1, forward strand.
AATCCCTGTCTCCATCCCTCTCTCAATCTCTAGGCCAATCCCTGTCTCCATCCCTCTCTCAATCTCTAGGCCAATCCCTGTCTCCATCCCTCTCTCAATCTCTAGGCCAATCCCTGTCTCCATCCCTCACTCTGTCTCCATCCCTCTCTCGATTTCTAGTCTCATTTCTGTCTCCAAAGGCAGAGCTCCCTGGATGATGAAGGAGTTAGCTAGTAGGATGAAGCAGGAACTGGGGGCATGTGACAGTGTGGCAATACAAGGGAGAATCAGGCTGAATATAAAAAGTACAGAGGAGAAATGAAAAAGGAAATATAAAGGGCAAAGAGACAGTACCAGAATAGATTGGTGGCTAATATAAAAGGGAATCCAAAGGTATATTAATCTATAGGCATATTATTTGTGAAAGGGTTGTCAGAGGAGCGGTGGGACGATTAGGGACCAAAATGGAGATCAATTGGTGGAGACAGCAGATGTATATCAAAATGTCTATAAGATGTTGTTGTAGTTGTATTGCTCAGTTATGGCTGAGGTAATAAATGAATACTTTGCATCAGTGTTTACCAAGGAAGAGGATTTTGCCAAAGCTATGGTAAACAAAGAGGTTGTCAGGATACCGGATGATATAAAAATAGATAAAGAGGAGGTACTAGAAAGGCTGGCAGTACTTAAAGTGGATAAGTCACCTGGGCTGCATCCTAGGTTGCTGAGGGAAGTAAGGATAGAAATTGCAGAGGTTCTGGCCACAATCGTCCAATCCTCCTTAGATACCGGGGTGGTGCCTATTGGAACATGGGACATGATGAAACATGGAGAAGGAAGAGGCAGAGAGCTTGATGGGATATTAAGGCTAGCTTAGCATATAGTATAGGGAGTAAACACTACAATATAGTGCACATTTGTTTATTAACATGTATTTTCTTTATATATTCACATAGATAATTACAATAAACTTGTGAGCCAAATGAACTAACTTAGAGAGCCTGCTGGGAAATTAGAAGTCAGCTTAGCGTACAAAATAAAATCAGGTGATGGAGACATTAAGATATTAGCTTGGTAGAAAGATGGTGGGAAAACTAGCAGCTAGTTTAGCACAGTGAACAGGTAACATCAGTGCAGGATAATGTGTGTGTACATCATTAATTGAGTAAAGTATTGTGCTTGGAATTTGAACGCCTGCCAGATGAAGGTTTTTTGGCTGTAAAGGTTTGAAAGACAGAGGAGTTATTAAATGCAGCTGCTGTTCACACAGAAAAGCAGACAGATAATGTTCGGAGGACAGACGAGATAAAGGAAACTATGTGATGTGGAGCTTGAACCTGATACGCTTATCAATTACTTCATAAAAGGTGATGAGTCGAAGAAGAGATGATGAGTCGAAAGAAGAGATGAATAAGGCTTTTATTAGCTAAGAAGAGACCATGCTTCTTCGTGAGTGACTGAACAAGTCTGAACGAAACCCACACAGTGGTGGGTGGAGTCAGCTGAGGCATGCCTCCATACACAGCGCCACCCAGAGGTGGCAATATACAATACAGTGGTTTACCACATTCACCCCTTGTTTAATGTGAAGTCCGGCGGGGTGAAGGGTACTACAAGTTAAGTCTATCAGGAGGCCTTGTCTGACGTCCTGATCGTCGTGGTGGCGGCGGTGGTGTTGCAGCATCCGACGTCGGGTCTGGTGTCTGGGTGGTTGGCGAAGATTCCTGGGGCTTTGGCATGCCGTCTGCAGGGGTTGGGTTGGGAGGGGTGGTGGGGGATAACAGTGGTAAGGGGGATAACGGTGGTAAGGGGGATAACGGTGGTAATTCAGGGGTACCCGAGGGTGCGAGATCTCGTATGGAGACCGTGTCCTCCCGCCCGTCTGGGTATGTCACCCAGGCATACTGGGGGTTGGCGTGTAGGAGGTGCACCCGCTCGACCAGGGGGTCCGTTTTATGCGTCCTCACGTGCCTCCGCAGTAGGACGGGCCCAGGAGAAGTCAACCATGCCGGTAGCGAGGTTCCCGATGTAGACTTCCGGGGGAAAACGAACATTTTCTCATGAGGGGTCGCATTAGTGGCAGTACAAAGCAGTGACCGAATGGAGTGAAGCGCTGCAGGGAGGACCTCCTGCCAGCGGGAGGTCGGAAGGCCCTTAGATTTTAGTGCTAAGAGGACTGCCTTCCAAACCGTCGCGTTCTCCCTTTCCACCTGGCCGTTCCCCCGGGGGTTGTAACTGGTGGTCCTGCTCGTGGCGATACCTCTTGTTAGCAGGTACTGCCGAAGTTCGTCGCTCATGAACGATGAGCCCCTGTCGCTATGTATATAGCTGGGGAACCCGAACAGAGCGAAGATGTCATTCAGACACTTGATGACCGTGGTACTGGTCATGTCTGGGCAAGGGATGGCAAAGGGGAAACGGGAGTACTCATCAACTATGTTGAGGAAGTACACATTGCGGTCAGCGGAGGGGAGGGGCCCTTTAAAATCGACGCTCAGGCGTTCGAAGGGGCGGGTGGCCTTGATCAGGCTTGCTCTGTCCGGCCTATAGAAGTGCGGTTTGCACTCGGCGCAGATTTGGCAGCTCTTGGTCATGGTCCTGACCTCCTCGATGGAGTAGGGCAGGTTACGGGATTTGATAAAATGGAAAAACCTGGTGACCCCCGGGTGGCAGAGGTCATTGTGGAGGGACTGCAGCCTATCACTCTGTGCGTTGGCGCATGTACCACGTGATAGGGCATCTGGGGGCTCATTGAGTTTCCCTGGCCGATACAAGATATCATAATTGTAGGTGGAGAGTTCGATTCTCCACCTCAAGATCTTGTCGTTCTTGATTTTACCCCTCTGCTTATTATTAAACATAAAAGCTACTGAACGCTGGTCAGTGAGCAGGGTAAATCGTTTCCCGGCCAGGTAATGCCTCCAGTGACGCACCGCTTCTACAATAGCCTGGGCCTCCTTTTCGACGGAGGAGTGTCTCGTCTCGGGGCCCTGGAGGGTCCTTGAGAAAAAGGCCACGGGTCTGCCCGCCTGGTTAAGGGTCGCGGCTAGGGCGAAGTCGGAGGCATCGCTCTCCACTTGGAAGGGGATGGACTCATCCACCGCGTGCATTGCGGCCTTCGCGATATCGTTCTTGATAAGAGTGAAGGCTGCACACGCCTCTGGTGTCAGGGGGAAGGAGGTGGCTTTGATGAGGGGCCTGGCTTTGTCTGCATAGAGGGGCACCCACTGGGCGTAGTAGGAGAAAAACCCCAGGCATCTCTTCAGTGCTTTTTGGCAGTGGGGAAGGGGTAGCTCCATTAGGGGGCGCATTCTGTCGGGGTCGGGCCCGATGACTCCGTTCTCCACCACGCAGCCGAGGATGGCCAGGCGCTTGGTGTGAAACATACATTTTTCCTTATTGTACGTTAGGTTCAGCCGTTGGGCCGTACGGAGGAAATTTGCTAGATTAACGTCGTGGTCCTGCTGGTCGTGGCCGCAGATGGTGACGTTATCCAAATAGGGGAAGGTTGCCCGCAGCGCGTTCTGGTCAACCATTCGGTCCATCTCCCTTTGGAAGACCGAAACCCCGTTGGTGACGCCGAAGGGGACCCTAAGGAAGTGGTAGAGGCGGCCGTTTGCCTCGAAGGCAGTATACTGGCGGTCCTCATGGCGGATGGGCAGCTGGTGGTACGCTGACTTAAGGTCGATGGTGGAGAATACTTTGTATTGCGCAATCTGATTGACCATATCAGATATGCGAGGGAGGGGGTACGCGTCCAGCTGGGTGTACCGGTTTATGGTTTGGCTGTAGTCGATTACCATGCGGCGTTTTGCAGTGGTTTTAACGACTACAACCTGGGCTCGCCAGGGGCTAGTGCTACCTTCGATAATGCCCTCCTTCAAGAGCCGCTCCACCTCAGAGCTGATAAAAGCTCTGTCCCCGGCACTGTACCGCCTGCTTTTGGTAGCGATGGGTTTACAGTCGCGGGTGAGGTTAGCGAACAGGGGAGGGGGGGGACTTTTAATGTGGAAAGGCTGCAGGTGGTTTGCAGCGGGCGATTTAAAAGTTGTTGGTTGCAGACTGTGAGTGGGGGGAGGGGTTCACCGTATGCTAGTGTGACACTCTTAAGGTGGCACTGAAAATCCAACCCTAGCAGGACGGCAGCGCAAAGACGGGGCAGGACTAGCAGTTTAAATTTTTGATATTCAGTGCCCCCTACTGACAGGGTCACCACACAGCAGCCGCTGATGTCCATTGACTGGGACTTGAACGCCATAGAAATGCGATGGTGCGTTGGCAGAATCGTGAGGGAGTGACTACGTACCGTGTCGGGGTGGACGAAACTCTCTGTGCTCCCGCTGTCGATCAGGCAACTGGTGGCGCGGCCGTTTACCGCGATATCCATCATGGAGCTGGATAGATGGTGAGGGTGGCCTTGATCCAGCATCACGGAGGCCAGTATGTGGCTTAGTGAGTCACTATAGTCATCCGCCGAGACGGTGGTCGGTTCCGGTGACGAAATGGCGGTTGAGTGCGTTGGATACGATGGCGGCGGATGCCATGCGGCCGGGGGTACACAAAATGGCGGATAAGATGGCTGCTCCCACGGCCCGCACGCTGCGCTGCTGGCTGGCTTCCCCTTGCAGGCGTTAGCGTAATGGCCTTTCTTCCCGCAGCCCGAGCAGGTAGCTGTCTTAGCTGGGCAGTGCGCTCTGGGATGTTTTAACTGGCCACAGAAATAGCATTTTTGGGCCTGGTTACTGGGCATCGAAGCAGTTCTTACCGGAGGCTGCTGTCTCGGTTGGGTCGCTGCAGCGGTTGGTGCCGGGGGCGGCGGTCCCGTGTCCCACGGTTTCGATTGCCATGTCTCGGCGCCGTTACGGGGGTATGCATCGAGGTTTCGGTGGGCCTCCTCTAACGAGAGCGCAAGGGCAATGGCCGTCTTCAGGTCGGGTTCCTTGCTTTCTAGCAGTCTCTGCCGGGTGTGGTCTGACTGGAGGCCCCTGACGAAGGCATCACAGGCGAGTCCCTGCGCGTGCTCCACAGCCGTTACCGCTTTACAATCGCAGTCTCTGCAGAGTGCCAGTAGCGCCCGTGCAAATGCCCCTACCGATTCTCCCGGTTGCTGCCTGCGGGATCCCAAGAGGTGTCGGGCGTAAATTGTGTTCACTGGGCGCGTATATTGCCCTTTTAGTAGCTCGAGGGCCGCCACGTACGTATTAGAGTCCCGGATTAGCATATATACTTGATGGCTCACCTGGGCGGTCAAAATTTTCAGTTTGTGATCCTCCTCTGTAACCTGTGAGATTGCGAGGAAGGATTCAAAGCAGCTCAGCCAGTGTTCAAACTTGGCTGATGCACCCACATCTTGAGGGTCGAGGTCCAGGCATGGTGGTCTGAGGGCTCTCAGCAATGTCTGCTGTATCCATTGCTGTTGTTGCTCCTCAGGTGTCGCCATTTAACTTTTAGCTAATAAAATTGATACGCTTATCAATTACTTCATAAAAGGTGATGAGTCGAAGAAGAGATGATGAGTCGAAAGAAGAGATGAATAAGGCTTTTATTAGCTAAGAAGAGACCATGCTTCTTCGTGAGTGACTGAACAAGTCTGAACGAAACCCACACAGTGGTGGGTGGAGTCAGCTGAGGCATGCCTCCATACACAGCGCCACCCAGAGGTGGCAATATACAATACAGTCGTTTACCACAGAACCTTGATTCAAAATGGAGACCTTGGGAAGATTACTAAAGGGGAGGGTCATGTTGAGTCAGGTGACAGCAGGAATCCAATCAAGGGAAAAGAGGCAGATTCGAGTTCACTACAGGCACAGAATGATATAAAAACAGAGATTTGTGTTTTAAAGTTTAGTACAATGTTAGGATGCATGTTTACATCTATTATTCTTGTATCTGTTTAACCTACTCTGCTTGTAAAGTGCTTTGCATACTGGCTGAAGAGATAAAGGTGTTGGACCTGAAGCAAGGACTATTTTTGGTACTACTCAAGTGAAGAGACAACACGGTTCTATCTCGCTTCATTACAACAGTGACAGAGGACTGGAGGATTGCAAATGTTACACCCTTGTTCAAAAAAGGGTGGCAGAGTAAACCTGGCAATTACAGGCCAGTCAGTTTAACGTCGGTGGTTGGGAAGCTTTTAGAAACAATAATCCAGGAGAAGATTAACAGCCACTTAGACAAGCATGGACTAATGGAGGCGAGCCAGCACGGACTTGTTAAAGGCAAATCATGTTTGACTAACTTGATTGAGTTTTTTGATGAGGTAACAGAGAAGGTGTGTAATGTATGTACCTTTAAGGGGGGAACTTCTTTCTATGGCTCATGTATACTGTAGTACCGGCAGTGACCACACCTGTATATAACGCTGAGTAGTGATCTGTTGTTTCAGCTGCAGTCTGAGCCACGTTGAGTAAACATCGTTTGTACCGTTCTCCGCAGCCTGTGTCTGATTATACCCGGACGTTACAGGGTGGATGAGGGCAGTGCAGTTAATGTTGTGTATATGGACTTTCAAAAGGCGTTTGATAAAGCACCAAATATTAGGCTTGTTAGCAAAATTGAAGCCCATGGGATAAAAGGGGCAGTAGCAGCATGGATACAAAATTGCCCAAGGGATAGAAAACCGGGAGTGGTGGTGAATGGCTGTTTTTTGGACTGGAGGGAGGTACACAGTGGGGTTTCCCAAGGTTCAGTACTGGGACCACTGCTGGTTTTGATATACATTAATGACTTGGACTTGAGGGTACAGGGCACAATTTCAAAATTTGCAGATGACACAAAACTTGGAGGTGTAGTAAAGTGTAGTGAGGAAGATAGTGATAGACTTCAAGAAGACATAGACAGGCTGGTGGAATGGGTGGACACATGGCAGATAAAATTCAGTGCAGAAAAATGTGAGGTGATACATTTGGTAGGAAGAATGAAGAGAGACAATACAAGCTAAATGGTGCAATTATAAAGGGGCTGCAAGGAGAGAGACCTGAGAGTGTTAGTGCACAAATCTTTGAAAAGTGGAGGACAGGTTAACAAAGCAATTAATAAAGCATCTGGGATCCTGGGCTTTATAAATACAGGCTATGGGCTGGATGTTCATTCAGATACGGTCCCAGCAGTTCTGGTGGAGGTTCAGTCCCAGTAGTTCTGGTGGAGGTTCAGTCCCAGTAGTTCTGGTGGAGATACGGTCCCAGGAGTTCTGGTGGAGGCTCGGTCCCAGTAGTTCTGGTGGAGGTTCAGTCCCAGTAGTTCTGGTGGAGGTTCAGTCCCAGTAGTTCTGGTGGAGATACGGTCCCAGGAGTTCTGGTGGAGGTTCGGTCCCAGTAGCTCTGGTGGAGGTTCAGTCCCAGTAGTTCTGGTGGAGGTTCAGTCCCAGTAGTTCTGGTGGAGATACGGTCCCAGGAGTTCTGGTGGAGGTTCAGTCCCAGTAGTTCTGGTGGAGGTTCAGTCCCAGCAGTTCTGATGGAGATACGGTCCCAGGAGTTCTGGTGGAGGTTCGGTCCCAGTAGTTCTGGTGGAGGTTCAGTCCCAGTAGTTCTGGTGGAGGTTCAGTCCCAGTAGTTCTGGTGGAGGTTCAGTCCCAGTAGTTCTGGTGGAGGTTCAGTCCCAGTAGTTCTGGTGGAGGTTCAGTCCCAGGAGTTCTGGTGGAGGTTCAGTCCCAGCAGTTCTGGTGGAGGTTCAGTCCCAGTAGTTCTGGTGGAGATACGGTCCCAGTAGTTCTGGTGGAGGTTCAGTCCCAGGAGTTCTGGTGGAGGTTCAGTCCCAGTAGTTCTGGTGGAGATACGGTCCCAGTAGTTCTGGTGGAGGTTCAGTCCCAGGAGTTCTGGTGGAGGTTCAGTCCCAGTAGTTCTGGTGGAGGTTCAGTCCCAGTAGTTCTGGTGGAGGTTCAGTCCCAGTAGTTCTGGTGGAGATACAGTCCCAGTAGTTCTGGTGGAGGTTCAGTCCCAGTAGTTCTGGTGGAGATACAGTCCCAGTAGTTCTGGTGGAGGTTCAGTCCCAGTAGTTCTGGTGGAGATACGGTCCCAGTAGTTCTGGTGGAGGTTCGGTCCCAGCAGTTCTGGTGGAGGTTCGGTCCCAGTAGTTCTGGTGGAGGTTCAGTCCCAGTAGTTCTGGTGGAGGTTCAGTCCCAGTAGTTCTGGTGGAGATACGGTCCCAGGAGTTCTGGTGGAGGTTCGGTCCCAGTAGTTCTGGTGGAGGTTCAGTCCCAGTAGTTCTGGTGGAGGTTCAGTCCCAGTAGTTCTGGTGGAGATACGGTTCCAGGAGTTCTGGTGGAGGTTCAGTCCCAGTAGTTCTGGTGGAGGTTCAATCTCAGCAGTTCTGATGGAGATACGGTCCCAGGAGTTCTGGTGGAGGTTCGGTCCCAGTAGTTCTGGTGGAGGTTCAGTCCCAGTAGTTCTGGTGGAGGTTCAGTTCCAGTAGTTCTGGTGGAGGTTCAGTCCCAGGAGTTCTGGTGGAGGTTCAGTCCCAGCAGTTCTGGTGGAGGTTCAGTCCCAGTAGTTCTGGTGGAGATACGGTCCCAGTAGTTCTGGTGGAGGTTCAGTCCCAGGAGTTCTGGTGGAGGTTCAGTCCCAGTTGTTCTGGTGGAGATACAGTCCCAGTAGTTCTGGTGGAGGTTCAGTCCCTGTAGTTCTGGTGGAGATACGGTCCCAGTAGTTCTGGTGGAGGTTCAGTCCTAGCAGTTCTGATGGAGGTTCGGTCCCAGTAGCCTGTACAGTCCCAGTAGTTCTGGTGGAGGTTCAGTCCCAGTAGTTCTGGTGGAGGTTCGGTCCCAGTAGTTCTGGTGGAGATACAGTCCCAGTAGTTCTGGTTGAGGTTCAGTCCCAGCAGTTCTGGTGGAGATACGGTCCCAGTAGTTCTGGTGGAGGTTCAGTCCCAGCAGTTCTGGTGGAGATGCAGTCCCAGTAGTTCTGGTGGAGGTTCAGTCCCAATAGTTCTGGTGGAGGTTCAGTCCCAGTAGTTCTGGTGGAGGTTCAGTCCCAGTAGTTCTGGTGGAGATACAGTCCCAGTAGTTCTGGTGGAGGTTCAGTCCCAGTAGTTCTGGTGGAGGTTCGGCCCCAGCAGTTCTGATGGAGATACGGTCCCAGTAGTTCTGGTGGAGGTTCAGTCCTAGCAGTTCTGGTGAAGGTTCAGTCCCAGCATTTCTGATGGAGATACGGTCCCAGTAGTTCTGGTGGAGGTTCAGTCCCAGTAGTTCTGGTGGAGATACAGTCCCAGTAGTTCTGGTGGAGGTTCAGTCCCAGTAGTTCTGGTGGAGGTTCGGTCCCAGCAGTTCTGATGGGGATACGGTCCCAGGAGTTCTGGTGGAGGTTCAGTCCCATTAGTTCTGGTGGAGTTTCAGTCCCAGTAGTTCTGGTGGAGGTTCAGTCCCAATAGTTCTGGTGGAGATACGGTCCCAGTAGTTCTGGTGGAGGTTCAGTCCCAGCAGTTCTGGTGGAGGTTCAGTCCCAGTAGTTCTGGTGGAGATACAGTCCCAGTAGTTCTGGTGGAGGTTCATGTTAGATCCGTGATTCTGAGAGTATGATGTTTTTCAATAACCACATGGATACTGTAACTTAACAATCAACAGGTATTTACTGGAGTAGGGTAGTCTCAAGACTGGGGGTACAGAGGCATGCTCAAGGCTTATATACAGGTGTGGTCACTGCCGGTACTACAGTATACAGGAGCTGTAAAAGTAGTTCTCTCTTACATACACTACAATTCCTCCCCTTTTAGATTAGCAGTACCCATAATATTCAAATAACAATTAACACTTTAACATGTACATTAAACAACAATAGTCCATTTATAGATTCAGTCTTTGGGGCGGCTTCCTGATCCTTTCGGGATAGCACCTTTCCTGAGGTTCTTGTTCTTGGTGCGGAGGCGATTCTGGCCCCTTTTCATCGGTTAGTTCATCGGTTTCCACTGATACTGGTTCGGAGGTAGATGCTACCGGTATGTCGGGTTCATCCCCAGGCACTCGAGACATGGGGTTGACTTGTTCCTGTGACGCTAAGATCTGATCGACGTGGCGTCTCACAATGTTCTCCCCGACATCCACTGTGTACATTAATGGCCCCTGCCTTGTGCATATCGTTCCGGGTTGCCATTTCTCTGTTCGGTAGTCACGGGCCAAGACTGGTTGTCCTACACTGAAGCTCCTTGTCGGCTTCTTATTGATGTGCTGGAATTGTTTATCCTCAACATTTCTTCGCACATTTGGTCTGAGCAAATCCAGACGAGATCTCAACCTTCGGTTAAAGAACATCATGGCCGGGGTCTGGTTGGTGACTGCATGTGTCGCATTTCTGTAGGCTAATAGGAAATTGTCCACCTTATGCTGTAGTGGAATTTCATCGTCGCACATGGCCTTTATCGCCTTTTTAAAGGTTTGTACGAACCTCTCAGCCAATCCATTTGTGGCTGGATGATATGGGGCGGATGTGTAATGCCTTACCCCATTCCTTCTCATAAATTTTTGAAACTCTTCGGACACAAACTGTGGTTCATTATCAGAGCAAATCTGCTCTGGCAAGCCGTTCCTGGCAAATATGGTCCGTAGGACTGCAATCGTTTTCTCTGTAGTGGTGGAGGACATTTTTCTCACCTCAGGCCATTTCAAGTGAGCATCCACTGCTATTAAGAACATTGAGTCCATGAATGGACCAACAAAATCAATATGCACCCGTTGCCATGGAGAGGAGGGCCACTCCCATGGGTGTAGAGGGGCATGTGGTGGTGCATTTTGGATCTTCTGGCATCCTGAGCAGCTCTTTGTTAGGTCCTCAATTTGTTGATCGATCACCGGCCAACACACATAAGCCCTAGCAAGGCTTTTCATTTTCACCCCTCCCAGATGACCTTCATGAAGCTCATTTAGCACTCTCTCCCTTAACTTGGGTGGAATCACCACTCTGGATCCACACATCACTGTCCCCTGGCATACTGACAGCTGTTCTCTTCTGGATGAGAATGCTGGCAACAGTGAGTCGCCATGTGTTGGCCATCCCCTCACCGTCAAATCATATACCCGAGACAGTGTCAGATCATTGCGGGTCTCCTTCTCTATATCCGCGTTCGTTACTGGCAATCGTTCAATTATTGACGAATAAAATATCTCGATAGGGTCCACTGCTGGTGCTTCCTCCACAGTAGGCAGTGGCAGGCGTGATAGCCCATCAGGGTTTCCATGCTGTTTCATGCCTTTATATTCTATTTCATATTGATTCGCCCCTAGAAACAGGGACCATCTTTGTAACCGTTGTGCAGTCATCACTGGAACGCCCTTCTTAGGATTAAAGATGGAGACAAGTGGTTGGTGGTCAGTCAGCAAGGTGAACTTCTGCCCATGCAGATAGTGGTTGAATTTTTTTACTCCCCATACTAGGCTGAGGGCCTCCCTGTCAATCTGGGCATAGTTGCGCTCGGCTGAGGTTAGTGACCGAGACGCAAAGGCTACTGGCCTCTCCAACCCGTCTGGGAATTTGTGCGACAGCACTGCTCCAATACCATAGGGTGATGCATCACATGCCAAACGAATTGGTAGTGCTGGGTTGAAATGGGCCAACACCTCTTTTGATGTGATCAATTCTTTGCACTTCTGGAAAGCTCGTCTACGTTCGTCATTCCCCTTCCATGGTACCCCTGTTTGCAGTAGGGTGTTCAGTGGGTGTAATACCGTGGACAAATTTGGTAAGAACTTATGGTAGTAGTTCACCAGCCCAAGGAACGACCTCAGTTGTGACACATTTTCCGGTGCTGGAGCCTTGACTACTGCCTCAATCTTTTCAGGGGACTTATGTAACCCCTCTTCATCGATTACGTGGCCACAATACGAGATCTGCTTCTGGAAAAACTCGCACTTGTGGCAATTAGCTCGTAGCCCATATTCCTTTAATCTGGTGAGCACCTTCTCCAAGTTGGCGAGGTGATCACTGTCATTTTCGCCCATGACCAGGATGTCATCCAAATAACACTGCGTCCCTGGAATCCCTTGCAGGACTTGATCCATCGCCCTTTGCCAAATAGCCGGAGCCGATGCTACCCCGAACACCAGCCGGTTGTATTGATAGAGACCTTTATGAGTGTTGATCGTGAGGTATTGTTTCGAGGCTTCTTCTACCTCCATTTGCAAGTACGCCTGGGCTAGATCAATTTTGGTGAAGCGTTTACCTCCAGCTAGCGAGGCGAAAATATCCTCAATTCGTGGAAGCGGATATTGTACCGTGTGAAGGACTGGGTTCACTGTCACCTTAAAATCCCCACAGATGCGGACCTTCTTTGGTGCCCCAGGCGTATTACTCAACGACCTCTTCATTACAGGAAGGATGGGTGTAGCCCACTCGCTCCAGTCTACTTTGGACAGTACTCCTGAGCGTTCCAACCCTTCCAGCTCTGCTTCGACGGCTGGTCTGATCACATAAGGCACTGGTCTGGCCTTAAGAAACTTTGGGCTTGCATTTTCCTCTATTTTAATCATTGCTGTTATGCCTTTTAGTGTTCCGAGTCCCTCCTGGAACACTTCTTTTGTGTCAGTTAGCATTTTTGACAGTCGTCCAGGTGTGACGTCGTCATCCTTTTTGGCCTCAACCTTCAGTGCCTGTATGGAATGCCAATCTAATTGTATCTTCCGGATCCATTCACGTCCTAGCAGTGGTGGTCCTCCATCTGGCAATACATATAAGTCCATTTTAGGTATTTCCTGGCCTTTGTATATCACTTTCACCCTTATTTTTCCTTTGGGGTAGACTTTTTGCCCCGTGTCTTCAAGACAATCTCTGTAGCTTTCAAGGGTATATGTGAAAATAGCCGCTTGTAGTCCCTTTGGTTCATGACTGTTAGGGCTGATCCTGTGTCCAATTCCATTTTCACTTGGACTCCGTCTATCTTGAGTGTAACCCAGATAGTCTGGTGATCCTCCATTTTGGTTACCTTATGTAGTTTCAGACAACCCAGCTCCTTGCTTCCGGAGTCTGTGTCACTTTTCTGTTCGTCTGAACTGCTGTCCATCACCTTGTGTACCTTTTTGTACTTCTCCTGTGGAGATTTCTTGCTGTTGGTTTTCTTCCCAGATCTGCAGACTCTTGCTATGTGTCCTGCTTTTCCACACTGTCTGCACACTTGGTCCTTGAACCAACAATCCTTCTGGTCATGTGTTGTTCTGCCGCAGCGATAACACTTCCCTGTTCCGTAGGACATTTCATTGGTGCCATATTCTTGCAGTCTCCGTTGTATCTCTGCAGCGCCCCTTGCGGCTGCTTCGTGTGATACTGCCATACTGAAAGCCTTGTCCAGCGTAAGATCCTTTTCTGATAGAAGCCGTTTCTGGGTTCCTTCACTTTGAAGCCCACACACAAACTTGTCCCTTAACATATCTGCTAGTCCCACTCCAAACTGGCAGTGTTTCGATAGCTTGCGCAGTTCCGTTAAGTACTCAGCATTGCTTTCGTCTTTGTGTTGGTTCCTTTTATGGAACTTAAAGCGTTCTGCTATCAGCAGCAGTGTGGAGTTTAAGTGGTCCTGTAGGATTTCTACTATGCTTTCGAAATTCTTATTCACAGGCTTCTCTGGGGTTATTAGGTATCGCAGTAACCCATAAGTTTTTGCACCCATGGAATTTAACAAAACCAGTGCTATCCTAGCATCTGGCACTTCATTCGCCCTGCAGTACACCACTATACGTTCCACATATGTCGCCCAATCTTCGACTTCATTGTCGAACGTAGAGATACTGCCACTCTTCGGCATCCCTGGGTGTGACTTAACTGTCAAAAATGGCGTCTCCCGCGCTTACCCTTCTTCTCCGCTGGCACAAAATGGCGTCTCCCACGCTTTCCTTTCTTCCCACGCTCGCCCTTCTTCTCCGCTGCGGCTTCTAAAAATGGCGTCTCCCGCGCTCTTCCTTCTTCTCCCCACGGACACTGTTCAGCCCTTGAGCCCTGGCTGTGCTCTGCGTGTTTTTTTTTCTGTGCGCCTTTCCCGTTTCCGCTGCTCGGTCCTGAACCCGGCTGTTGCTTTACCCTCTCTCTCTCCGTTTTGTTTTTCCTCGACGCCGCTCTGTTTCCAACACACGGCTGCACCCTGTGCGCTTCACCCTCTATCTTACCCCATCGACGCTGCTCAGCTTTTTCTCTGCCGTCGGTCGGCTCCAGCCGCCACTGTCCGGGAAGTGTCTGCGCTGTACCTGTCGTCAGTCTGTTGCTGATCGTCGTGGCTGGGGAACCAAGCCCGGCTCTCCACAGCCTCCCCTGCGATGTTCACTCTCTGCTGGACGACTGGGCGGTTGCTCGTGGTCGACGCCCGTGTTTCTGGCCTCGACTTTCTTCCACTGCCCTCCTGGAGCGAATCCTTGAAGGAAAATGCAGAGTTGCAGGTAGATTCGAATCGACACTCGTCGCCACTGTTAGATCCGTGATTCTGAGAGTATGATGTTTTTCAATAACCACACGGATGCTGTAACTTAACAATCAACAGGTATTTACTGGAGTAAGGTAGTCTCAAGACTGGGGGTACAGAGGCATGCTCAAGGCTTATATACAGGTGTGGTAACTGTCGGTACTACAGTATACAGGAGCTGTAAAAGTAGTTCTCTCTTAAAGGTACATACACTACAGTTCAGTCCCAGTAGTTCTGGTGGAGGTTCAGTCCCAGCAGGTGTTGCCACTGCGAGTATTTAAATGTTTTGACAGAGTTATTAGGATTGACTAATGGCTGTGCAGATGTTTTAAACAATTGAGTACATGTTTCTAACATCTTTAGATGTTTATTATGTTGCTATCAGTTATAAGGAGTCAATGTCCTGAAATGGTGCACAGGGAAGTAATCGCTGCATTCTATTGAGCCAAAATCCTGCACCGTTAAATATGGAACCAAATATAACGAGATGATAGAAGATTAATTGATCAGTTTCATTCCATCCTGTCACATTCCAATTCAATGACAGCCTGTGTCCCATTCCCCGTTAACCTGTGTCCCATTCCCTGTTAACCTGTGTCCCATTCCCCGTTAACCTGTGTCCCATTCCCCGTTAGCCTGTGTCCCATTCCCTGTTAGCCTGTGTCCTATTCCCTGTTGGCCTGAGTCCCATTCCCTGTTAGCCTGAGTCCCATTCCCTGTTAGCCTGTGTCCCATTCCCTGTTAGCCTGTGTCCCATTCCCTGTTAGCCTGTGTCCCATTCCCTGTTAGCCTGAGTCCCATTCCCTGTTAGCCTGTGTCCCATTCCCTGTTAGCCTGTGTCCCATTCCCTGTTAGCCTGTGTCCCATACCCTGTTAGCCTGTGTCCCATTCCCTGTTAGCCTGTGTCCTATTCCCTGTTAGCCTGTGTCCCATTCCCTGTTAGCCTGAGTCCCATTCCCTGTTAGCCTGTGTCCCATTCCCTGTTGGCCTGTGTCCCATTCCCTGTTGGCCTGTGTCCCATTCCCTGTTAGCCTGTGTCCCATTCCCTGTTAGCCTGTGTCCCATTCCCTGTTAGCCTGTGTCCTATTCCCTGTTAGCCTGTGCCCCATTCCCTGTTAGCCTGTGTCCCATTCCCTGTTAGCCTGTGTCCCATTCCCTGTTAGCCTGTGTCCCATTCCCTGTTAGCCTGTGTCCCATTCCCTGTTAGCCTGTGTCCCATTCCCTGTTGGCCTGTGTCCCATTCCCTGTTAGCCTGTGTCCCATTCCCTGTTGGCTTGTGTCCCATTCCCTGTTAGCCTGTGTCCCATTCCCTGTTAGCCTGTGTCCCATTCCCTGTTAGCCTGTGTCCCATTCCCCGTTAGCCTGTGTCCCATTCCCTGTTAGCCTGAGTCCCATTCCCTGTTAGCCTGTGTCCCATTCCCTGTTAGCCTGAGTCCCATTCCCTGTTAGCCGGTGCCCCATTCCCTGTTAGCCTGTGTCCCATTCCCTGTTAGCCTGTGTCCCATTCCCCGTTAGCCTGTGTCCCATTCCCCGTTAGCCTGTGTCCCATTCCCTGTTAGCCTGTGTCCCATTCCCTGTTAGCCTGTGTCCCATTCCCTGTTGGCCTGTGTCCCATTCCCTGTTAGCCTGTGTCCCATTCCCTGTTAGCCTGAGTCCCATTCCCTGTTAGCCTGTGTCCCATTCCCCGTTAGCCTGTGTCCCATTCCCTGTTAGCCTGTGTCCCATTCCCTGTTAGCCTGTGTCCCATTCCCTGTTAGCCTGTGTCCCATTCCCTGTTAGCCTGAGTCCCATTCCCTGTTAGCCTGTGTCCCATTCCCTGTTAGCCTGTGTCCCATTTCCTGTTAGCCTGTGTCCCATTCCCTGTTGGCCTGAGTCCCATTCCCTGTTAACTTGAGTCCCATTCCCCGTTAGCCTGTGTCCCATTCCCTGTTAGCCTGTGTCCCATTCCCTGTTAGCCTGTGTCCCATTCCCCGTTAGCCTGTGTCCCATTCCCTGTTAGCCTGTGTCCCATTCCCTGTTAGCCTGTGTCCCATTCCCTGTTAGCCTGTGTCCCATTCCCTGTTAGAAACATAGAAACATAGAGATAGGAACAGGAGTAGGCCATTCGGCCCTTCGAGCCTGCTCCGCCATTCAATGAGATCATGGCTGATCTTCGTCTGAGATCATAGCTGATCTTACCAGTTCAGTACCCCGTCCCCGCCTTTTCTCCGTAACCCTTAATCCCCTTAGCCTTCAGAAATATATCCAATTCTCTCTTGAAAATATTTATTGAATTAGCCTTCACAGCCCTCTGTGGCAGGGAATTCCACAGGCTCACCACTCTTTGAGTGAAGAAATTCTTCCTCATCTCTGTTTTAAATGATTTGCCCGCTATTTTTAGACTGTGGCCCCTGGTTCTGTGCTCCCCGGCCATTGGAAACATTCTCTCTGAATTCAGCCTGTCCAGGCCTGCCATAATTTTATATGTTTCGATGAGATCCCCTCTCAATCTTCTAAACTCCAGTGAGTACAAGCCCAAACTATTTAATCTCTCTTCGTAGGTCATTCCCGCCATTCCAGGTATCAGCCTGGTGAATCGCCGTTGCACTCTTTCCATGGCAAGAACATCCTTCCGCAGATGGGGCGACCAAAACTGTACACAATACTTCAGATGCGGTCTCACCAGCACCTTGTACAGCTGTAGTAAGGTATCCCTATTCCTATACTCGAACCCCCTTGATATGAAGGCCAACATACCATTTGCCTTTTTAATCGCCTGTTGCACCTGCATGCTCTCCTTCAGTGACTGGTGCACAAGAACACCCAGGTCCCTCTGCACTTCCCCATCTCCCAATCTATTGCCATTTAGATAATAATCTACCCTCCTGTTTTTACCCCCAAAGTGGATAACCTCGCATTTATCCACATTATAGTGCATCTGCCACGTATCCGCCCATTCCCCCAACCTGTCCAAATCGCACTGTAGCCTCCTGACATCCTCATCAGAGCCCACCCCTCCTCCTAGTTTAGTGTCGTCAGCGAATTTGGAAATATTGCATCCAATTCCCTGATCCAGATCATTTATATATATTGTGAACAGCTGGGGTCCCAGGACAGATCCTTGCGGCACCCCGCTGGTCACTGCCTGCCACTCCGAAAACGAGCCGTTTATTCCAACTCTCTGTTTTCTATCCGCCAGCCAGTTCTCTATCCACGTTAATACTTTGCCCCCAATCCCATGAGCCTTAATTTTGCATGATAATCTTTTGTGTGGAACCTTATCGAAGGCTTTCTGGAAGTCAAGGTACACCACATCCACTGGCTCTCCCCCATCTATTTTACCAGTTACTTCCTCAAAAAATTCCAGCAGATTAGTCAAACACGATTTACCCTTTGTAAATCCATGTTGACTCTGTCCGATCCATTCCCCATTTGTCAAGTGCTCCGCTATTTTATCCTTAATAATGGACTCTAGCATTTTGCCCACAGCCGATGTAAGGCGTACTGGTCTATAATTCCCTGCTTTCTCTCTACCCCCCTTTTTAAATATTGGGGTAACATTAGCTACCCTCCAATCCACGGGTACTGTTCCCGAGTCAATGGAGTTCCGGAAGATGATCCTTAGAGCATCTGCTATCTCCAGGGCCACCTCCTTAAGTACCCTAGGATGTAGTTTATCAGGCCCCGGGGATTTGTCGGCCTTCAGTCCCCTCAACCTACCCAACACCATATCCCTAGAGATACTAATTTCTGTCAGCTCCTCCCTCTCATTAGTCCCTATGTTTGCCGATATTCCTGGGAGGTTATTTGTGTCCTCCTTTGTGAATACAGAACCAAAGTATGAGTTTAATTGGTCTGCCATTTCCTTATTCTCCATTATATATTCTCCCGAATCGGACTGCAAGGGACCGACTTGGGATTTTACCAGTCTTTTCCTCCTGATATACCGATAAAAGCTTTTGCAGTCTGTCTTTATGTTTGCTGCAAGTTTACTTTCGTATTCTATTTTCCCCTTCCTGATTAATCCCTTTGTCCTCTTTTGCTGTATCCTGTACTGCCCCCAATCTTCCGGTCTGGTGCTTTTTTTGCCAGTTGATATGCCCTTTTTTTTGATTTTATGCTGTCCCTAATTTCCCTCGTTATCCACGGTTGAGTCACCTTTTTAGGTTTATTTTTATGCCAAACCGGTATAAACATGTTCTGGAATTCTTCCATTCTATCTTTGAATGCTTGCCATTGTCTATCCACTGTCAATCCCCCCAGAAACACCACCCAATCAATCTTACCCAATTCCCGTCTCATACCCTCGTAATTCCCTTTATTTAAGTTCTGGACCTTAGTCTCTGATTCAATTTCCTCACTCTCCATCTCGACTGAGAGCTCGATCATATTATGATCGCTCTGACCCAAGGGGCCTCGTACAAGAAGATTGCTGATAAGTCCCTTCTCATTGCACAATACCCAGTCTAAAATGGCCTGATCTCGAGTCGGCCCCTCGACGTATTGGTCCAGATAACCGTCCCGAAAACATTCCAGGAATTCCTCCTCCTCAGAATTTTTACTAATTTGGGTAGTCCAATCAATATGTAAATTAAAGTCACCCATGATGACAGCTGTGCTCTTATCGCACGCTTCTCTAATTTCCCTTTTTATGCCTTCCCTCACCTCCATATTACTATTTGGAGGCCTATATATCACACCCACTAACGTTTTCCTCCCCTTGCTATTTCTCATTTCTACCCATACAGATTCCGTTTCATCCGAGTTAATATCCTTCCTTTCCATTGCATTAATCCCCTCCTTTACCAGCAATGCTACCCCACCTCCCCTACCTTTTTGCCGATCCTTCCTAAATATTGTATATCCCTGGATGTTAAGTTCCCAGCCTTGCCCACCCTGCAGCCACGTTTCTGTAATCCCAATCAAATCATACTTGTTTACCTCTATTTCCACAACTAATTCATCCACCTTGTTCCTAATGCTTCTAGCATTAAGATACAAAGCCTTCAGGCTTGCTTTTTTCACACTCTCATTATGAATTAGTTTGGCCCTTTGTGTTTCTCTCCTTTGCTTATTGCTTCTCACCTTTCTACCATCTATTTCTGACTTCATATGACTTCCCTCTTTTCCACTACCTAGGTTCCCATCCCCCTGCCAAATTAGTTTAAATCCTCCCGAACCGCCCTAGAAAATATTACCCCGAGGACATCGGCTCCCTCACAGTTCAGGTGTAGACCGTCCCCTTGGTACAGGTCACTCCTCCCCAAGAACTGGTTCCAATGCCTCAAGAATTTAAATCCCTCTCCCTTGCACCACTGCTCAAGCCACGTATTTAGCTTATCTATCTGACTCTCTCTAGACTTATTAGCTCGTGGCACTGGTAGCAATCCAGAGATTACTGCCTTTGAGGTCCTACTTTTCAATTTAGCTCCTAACTCCCTAAATTCAGCTTGTAGGACCTCCTCCCTCTTTTTACCTACATCGTTGGTACCTACATGTACCACGACAACTGGCTGATCCCCCTCCCCCTTCAGAATGCTCTGCACCCGCTCCGAGACATCCTTGACCCTTGCACCAGGGAGGCAACATACCATCTTGGAGTCTCGGTCTCGGCCACAGAAACTCCTATCTATCCCCCTTACAATTGAATCCCCTATCACTATAGCCCTATCCCTCTTTTTCCCGCCCTTCTGTGCAGCAGAGCCAGTCATGGTGCCCTGAACCTGGCTGCTGGTGCCTTCCCCTGATAAGTCATCTCCCCCAACAGTACCCAAAACGGTAAACCTGTTTTGGAGGGAGATGACCGCAGGTGACTCCTGCACTACCTTCCTGCCTTTACCCTGCCTTTTGGTCACCCATTTACTGTCTGTGCTAGCCTTTACCTGCGGTGTGACCAACTCACTGAATGTGCTATCCACAACATCCTCAGCATCGCGTATGCTCCAGAGTGAGTCCATTCGCAGCTCCAGCGCCGCCATGCGGTCCGCTAGGAGCTGCAGCTGGACACACTTCCTGCACACATAGTTGTCAGGGACACTGTCCCTGATTTCCCACATGGCACAGGAGGAGCATGACACGGGTCCGAGCTGCCCTTCCATGACTTAACCCTTACAATACCCTTTTATTTACTACGATTTAGCTTAATTATTGAATTCTACTTAGAATAAGTTTGTGAAAGTACTCACCAACCAGTCACCTACCTGTTTTCTGGTGTTGTATTTTCACTGCCGCCTCCTGTCCTGGAACCTTTTCCACCTAGGTTAGGCTCCTGAAATAAAATAAATTGAACCTACCTTTTCAACTTCCCCTAACCCCTAAAAGGTTAGAGGAGGTGGAAGGGTGGGAGACACTACACTGTAGTGTTTCGGGTTTAGCAACAGCTCCACCTATATAAGAGTTACTGGCCTCCTGCTCTCCCGACTGCACCAGCTGTGAAAGAAAAAGCCCGCGAAAGGTGAGCTTTTAAACTCACCAGTTACTGGCCTCCTGCTCTCCCGACTGCCCCAGCTGTGAAAGAAAAAGCCCGCGAAAGGTGAGCTTTTAACTCACCAGTTACTGGCCTCCTGCTCTCCTGACTGCCCCAGCTGTGAAAGAAAAAGCCCCCGAAAGGTGAGCTTTTAAACTCACCAGTTACTGGCCTCCTGCTCTCCCGACTGCCCCAGCTGTGAAAGAAAAAGCCCCCGAAAGGTGAGCTTTTAAACTCACCCGTTACTGGCCTCCTGCTCTCCCGACTGCCCCAGCTGTGAAAGAAAAAGCCCCATTCCCTGTTAGCCTGTGTCCCATTCCCTGTTAGCCTGTGCCCCATTCCCTGTTAGCCTGTGTTCCATTCCCTGTTAGCCTGTGTCCCATTCCCTGTTAGCCTGTGTCCCATTCCCTGTTAGCCTGTGCCCCATTCCCTGCTAGCCTGTGTCCTATTCCCTGTTAGCCTGGGTCCTATTCCCTGTTAGCCTGTGTCCCATTCGCTGTTAGCCTGTGTCCCATTCCCTGTTAGCCTGTGTCCCACTCCCTGTTAGCCTAAGTCCCATTCCCTGTTGGCCTGTGTCCCATTCCCTGTTAGCCTGTGTCCCATTCCCTGTTAGCCTGTGTTCCATTCCCTGTTAGCCTGAGTCCCATTCCCTGTTAGCCTGTGTCCCATTCCCTGTTAGCCTGAGTCCCATTCCCAGTTAGCCTGTGCCCCATTCCCTGTTAGCCTGTGTCCCATTCCCTGTTAGCCTGTGTCCCATTCCCCGTTAGCCTGTGTCCCATTCCCCGTTAGCCTGTGTCCCATTCCCTGTTAGCCTGTGTCCCATTCCCTGTTAGCCTGTGTCCCATTCCCTGTTGGCCTCTGTCCCATTCCCTGTTAGCCTGTGTCCCATTCCCTGTTAGCCTGAGTCCCATTCCCTGTTAGCCTGTGTCCCATTCCCCGTTAGCCTGTGTCCCATTCCCTGTTAGCCTGTGTCCCATTCCCTGTTAGCCTGTGTCCCATTCCCTGTTAGCCTGTGTCCCATTCCCTGTTAGCCTGTGTCCCATTCCCTGTTAGCCTGTGTCCCATTCCCTGTTGGCCTGAGTCCCATTCCCTGTTAACTTGAGTCCCATTCCCCGTTAGCCTGTGTCCCATTCCCTGTTAGCCTGTGTCCCATTCCCTGTTAGCCTGTGTCCCATTCCCCGTTAGCCTGTGTCCCATTCCCTGTTAGCCTGTGTCCCATTCCCTGTTAGCCTGTGTCCCATTCCCTGTTAGCCTGTGTCCCATTCCCTGTTAGCCTGTGCCCTATTCCCTGTTAGCCTGTGTCCCATTCCCTGTTAGCCTGTGCCCCATTCCCTGTTAGCCTGTGCCCCATTCCCTGTTAGCCTGTGTCCCATTCCCTGTTAGCCTGTGTCCCATTCCCTGTTAGCCTGAGTCCCATTCCCTGTTAGCCTGTGTCCCATTCCCTGTTAGCCTGTGCCCCATTCCCTGTTAGCCTGTGTCCTATTCCCTGTTAGCCTGTGTCCCATTCCCGGTTGGCCTGTGTCCCATTCCCTGTTTGCCTGTGTCCCATTCCCTGTTAGCCTGTGTCCCATTCCCTGTTAGCCTGTGACCCATTCCCTGTTAGCCTGTGTCCCATTCCCTGTTAGCCTGAGTCCCATTCCCTGTTGGCCTGTGTCCCATTCCCTGTTGGCCTGTGTCCCATTCCCTGTTGGCCTGTGTCCCATTCCCTGTTGGCCTGTGACCCATTCCCTGTTGGCCTGTGACCCATTCCCTGTTAGCCTGTGTCCCATTCCCTGTTAGCCTGAGTCCCATTCCCTGTTAGCCTGTGTCCCATTCCCTGTTAGCCTATGTCCCATTCCCCGTTAGCCTGTGTCCCATTCCCCGTTAGCCTGTGTCCCATTCCCTGTTAGCCTGTGTCCCATTCCCCGTTAGCCTGTGTCCCATTCCCCGTTAGCCTGTGTCCCATTCCCCGTTAGCATGTGTCCCATTCCCCGTTAGCCTGTGTCCCATTCCCCGTTAGCCTGTGTCCCATTCCCTGTTAGCCTGTGTCCCATTCCCTGTTAGCCTGTGTCCCATTCCCCGTTAGCCTGTGTCCCATTCCCTGTTAGCCTGTGTCCCATTCCCTGTTAACTTGAGTCCCATTCCCTGTTAGCCTGTGCCCCATTCCTTGTTAGCCTGAGTCCCATTCCCTGTTAGCCTGTGTCCCATTCCCTGTTAGCCTGTGTCCCATTCCCTGTTAGCCTGTGTCCCATTCCCTGTTAGCCTGAGTCCCATTCCCCGTAAGCCTGTGTCCCATTCCCTGTTAGCCTGTGTCCCATTCCCCGTTAGCCTGTGTCCCATTCCCCGTTAGCCTGTGTCCCATTCCCTGTTAGCCTGTGTCCCACTCCCTGTTAGCCTGTGTCCCATTCCCCATTAGCCTGTGTCCCATTCCCTGTTAGCCTGTGTCCCATTCCCTGTTAGCCTGTGTCCCATTCCCCATTAGCCTGTGTCCCATTCCCTGTTAGCCTGAGTCCCATTCCCTGTTAGCTTGTGTCCCATTCCCTGTTAACTTGAGTCCCATTCCCTGTTAACTTGAGTCCCATTCCCTGTTAGCCTGTGTCCCATTCCCCGTTAGCCTGTGTCCCATTCCCTGTTAGCCTGTGTCCCATTCCCTGTTAGCCTGTGTCACATTCCCTGTTAACCTGTGTCCCATTCCCTGTTAGCTTGTGTCCCATTCCCTGTTAGCCTGAGTCCCATTCCCTGTTGGCCTGTGTCCCATTCCCTGTTAGCCTGTGTCCCATTCCCCGTTAGCCTATGTCCCATTCCCCGTTAGCCTGTGTCCCATTCCCCGTTAGCCTGTGTCCCATTCCCCGTTAGCCTGTGTTCCATTCCCTGTTAGCCTGTGTCCCATTCCCTGTTAGCCTGAGTCCCATTCCCCGTTAGCCTGTGTCCCATTCCCTGTTAGCCTGAGTCCTATTCCCCGTTAGCCTGTGTCCCATTCCCTGTTAGCCTGTGTCCCATTCCCTGTTAGCCTGTGTCCCATTCCCCGTTAGCCTGTGTCCCATTCCCTGTTAGCCTGAGTCCCATTCCCTGTTAGCCTGTGTCCCATTCCCCGTTAGCCTGTGTCCCATTCCCTGTTAGCCTGTGTCCCATTCCCTGTTAGCCTGTGTCCCATTCCCTGTTAACCTGTGTCCCATTCCCTGTTAGCTTGTGTCCCATTCACTGTTAGCCTGAGTCCCATTCCCTGTTGGCCTGTGTCCCATTCCCTGTTAGCCTGTGTCCCATTCCCCATTAGCCTATGTCCCATTCCCCGTTAGCCTGTGTCCCATTCCCCGTTAGCCTGTGTCCCATTCCCCGTTAGCCTGTGTTCCATTCCCTGTTAGCCTGTGTCCCATTCCCCGTTAGCCTGAGTCCCATTCCCCGTTAGCCTGTGTCCCATTCCCTGTTAGCCTGTGTCCCATTCCCTGTTAGCCTGTGTCCCATTCCCCGTTAGCCTGTGTCCCATTCCCCGTTAGCCTGTGCCCCATTCCCCGTTAGCCTGTGTCCCATTCCCTGTTAGCCTGTGTCCCATTCCCCGTTAGCCTGAGTCCCATTCCCTGTTAGCCTGTGTCCCATTCCCTGTTAGCCTGTGTCCCATTCCCTGTTAGCCTGTGTCCCATTCCCCATTAGCCTGTGTCCCATTCCCTGTTAGCCTGTGTTCCATTCCCTGTTAGCCTGTGTCCCATTCCCCGTTAGCCTGTGTCCCATTCCCCATTAGCCTGTGTCCCATTCCCCGTTAGCCTGTGTCCCATTCCCCGTTAGCCTGTGTCCCATTCCCTGTTAGCCTGTGTCCCATTCCCCGTTAGCCTGTGTCCCATTCCCCGTTAGCCTGTGTCCCATTCCCTGTTAACTTGAGTCCCATTCCCTCTTAGCCTGTGTCACATTCCCTGTTAACCTGTGTCCCATTCCCTGTTAGCTTGTGTCCCATTCCCTGTTAGCCTGTGTCCCATTCCCTGTTAACTTGCGTCCCATTCCCTGTTAACTTGAGTCCCATTCCCTGTTAGCCTGTGTCCCATTCCCCTTTAGCCTGTGTCCCATTCCCTGTTAGCCTGTGTCCCATTCCCTGTTAGCCTGTGTCCCATTCCCTGTTAGCCTGTGCCCCATTCCCTTTTAACCTGTGTCCCATTCCCTGTTAGCCTGTGTCCCATTCCCTGTTAGCCTGTGTCCCATTCCCTGTTAACCTGTGTCCCATTCCCTGTTAGCCTGTGTCCCATTCCCCGTTAGCCTGTGTCCCATTCCCCGTTAGCCTGTGTCCCATTCCCCGTTAGCCTGTGTCCCATTCCCCGTTAGCCTGTGTCCCATTCCCCGTTAGCCTGTGTCCCATTCCCTGTTAGCCTGTGTCCCATTCCCCGTTAGCCTGTGTCCCATTCCCCGTTAGCCTGTGTCCCATTCCCTGTTAGCCTGTGTCCCATTCCCTGTTAGCCTGTGTCCCATTCCCTGTTAGCCTGTGTCCCATTCCCTGTTAGCCTGTGTCCCATTCCCTGTTAGCCTGAGTCCCATTCCCCGTTAGGCTGTGTCCCATTCCCTGTTAGCCTGTGTCCCATTCCCCGTTAGCCTGTGTCCCATTCCCCATTAGCCTGTGTCCCATTCCCTGTTAGCCTGTGCCCCATTCCCCGTTAGCCTGTGTCCCATTCCCCGTTAGCCTGTGCCCCATTCCCTGTTAACCTGTGTCCCATTCCCTGTTAGCCTGTGTCCCATTCCCTGTTAGCCTGTGTCCCATTCCCTGTTAACCTGTGTCCCATTCCCTGTTAGCCTGTGTCCCATTCCCCGTTAGCCTGTGTCCCATTCCCTGTTAGACTGTGTCCCATTCCCCGTTAGCCTGTGTCCCATTCCCTGTTAGCCTGTGTCCCATTCCCCGTTAGCCTGTGTCCCATTCCCTGTTAGCCTGTGTCCCATTCCCTGTTAGCCTGTGTCCCATTCCCTGTTAACCTATGTCCCATTCCCTGTTAGCTTGTGTCCCATTCCCTGTTAGCCTGTGTCCCATTCCCTGTTAGCCTGAGTCCCATTCCCCGTTAGCCTGCGTCCCATTCCCTGTTAGCCTGTGTCCCATTCCCCGTTAGCCTGTGTCCCATTCCCTGTTAGCCTGTGTTCCATTCCCTGTTAGCCTGTGTCCCATTCCCAGTTCGCCTGTGTCCCATTCCCCGTTAGCCTGTGTCCCATTCCCCGTTAGCCTGTGTCCCATTCCCCGTTAGCCTGTGTCCCATTCCCTGTTAGCCTGTGTCCCATTCCCCGTTAGCCTGTGTCCCATTCCCCGTTAGCCTGTGTCCCATTCCCTGTTAACTTGAGTCCCATTCCCTGTTAGCCTGTGTCCCATTCCCTGTTAGCCTGTGTCCCATTCCCTGTTAGCCTGTGTCCCATTCCCTGTTAACCTGTGTCCCATTCCCTGTTAGCTTGTGTCCCATTCCCTGTTAGCCTGAGTCCCATTCCCCGTTAGGCTGTGTCCCATTCCCTGTTAGCCTGTGTCCCATTCCCCGTTAGCCTGTGTCCCATTCCCCGTTAGCCTGTGTCCCATTCCCTGTTAGCCTGTGTCCCATTCCCCGTTAGCCTGTGTCCCATTCCCCGTTAGCCTGTGTCCCATTCCCTGTTAGCCTGTGTCCCATTCCCTGTTAGCCTGTGTCCCATTCCCTGTTAGCCTGTGTCCCATTCCCTGTTAGCCTGTGTCCCATTCCCTGTTAGCCTGAGTCCCATTCCCTGTTAGCCTGTGTCCCATTCCCTGTTAACCTGTGTCCCATTCCCTGTTAGCTTGTGTCCCATTCCCTGTTAGCCTGAGTCCCATTCCCTGTTAACCTGTGTCCCATTCCCTGTTAGCTTGTGTCCCATTCCCTGTTAGCCTGAGTCCCATTCCCTGTTAGCCTGTGTCACATTCCCTGTTAACCTGTGTCCCATTCCCCGTTAGCCTGTGTCCCATTCCCCATTAGCCTGTGTCCCATTCCCCGTTAGCCTGTGTCCCATTCCCCGTTAGCCTGTGTCCCATTCCCCGTTAGCCTGTGTCCCATTCCCTGTTAGCCTGTGTCCCATTCCCTGTTAGCCTGTGTCCCATTTCCTGTTAGCCTGTCGCCCATTCCCTGTTAGCCTGTGCCGCATTCCCTGTTAACCTGTGTCCCATTCCCTGTTAGCCTGTGTCCCATTCCCTGTTAACCTGTGTCCCATTCCCTGTTAGCTTGTGTCCCATTCCCTGTTAGCCTGTGTCCGATTCCGTGTTAGCCTGAGTCGCATTCCCCGTTAGCCTGTGTCCCATTCCCCGTTAGCCTGTGTCCCATTCCCCGTTAGCCTGTGTCCCATTCCCCGTTAGCCTGTGTCCCATTCCCTGTTAGCCTGTGTCCCATTCCCCGTTAGCCTGTGTCCCATTCCCTGTTAGCCTGTGTCCCATTCCCTGTTAACCTGTGTCCCATTCCCTGTTAGCTTGTGTCCCATTCCCTGTTAGCCTGTGTCCCATTCCCTGTTAGCCTGTGTCCCATTCCCCGTTAGCCTGTGTCCCATTCCCCGTTAGACTGTGTCCCATTCCCCGTTAGCCTGTGCCCCATTCCCCGTTAGCCTGTGTCCCATTCCCTGTTAGCCTGTGTCCCATTCCCCGTTAGCCTGAGTCCCATTCCCTGTTAGCCTGTGTCCCATTCCCTGTTAGCCTGTGTCCCATTCCCTGTTAGCCTGTGTCCCATTCCCCATTAGCCTGTGTCCCATTCCCTGTTAGCCTGTGTTCCATTCCCTGTTAGCCTGTGTCCCATTCCCCGTTAGCCTGTGTCCCATTCCCCATTAGCCTGTGTCCCATTCCCCGTTAGCCTGTGTCCCATTCCCCGTTAGCCTGTGTCCCATTCCCTGTTAGCCTGTGTCCCATTCCCCGTTAGCCTGTGTCCCATTCCCCGTTAGCCTGTGTCCCATTCCCTGTTAACTTGAGTCCCATTCCCTGTTAGCCTGTGTCACATTCCCTGTTAACCTGAGTCCCATTCCCCGTTAGCCTGTGTCCCATTCCCTGTTAGCCTGTGTCCCATTCCCTGTTAGCCTGTGTCCCATTCCCCGTTAGCCTGTGTCCCATTCCCCGTTAGCCTGTGCCCCATTCCCCGTTAGCCTGTGTCCCATTCCCTGTTAGCCTGTGTCCCATTCCCCGTTAGCCTGAGTCCCATTCCCTGTGAGCCTGTGTCCCATTCCCTGTTAGCCTGTGTCCCATTCCCTGTTAGCCTGTGTCCCATTCCCCATTAGCCTGTGTCCCATTCCCTGTTAGCCTGTGTTCCATTCCCTGTTAGCCTGTGTCCCATTCCCCGTTAGCCTGTGTCCCATTCCCCATTAGCCTGTGTCCCATTCCCCGTTAGCCTGTGTCCCATTCCCCGTTAGCCTGTGTCCCATTCCCTGTTAGCCTGTGTCCCATTCCCCGTTAGCCTGTGTCCCATTCCCCGTTAGCCTGTGTCCCATTCCCTGTTAACTTGAGTCCCATTCCCTGTTAGCCTGTGTCACATTCCCTGTTAACCTGTGTCCCATTCCCTGTTAGCTTGTGTCCCATTCCCTGTTAGCCTGTGTCCCATTCCCTGTTAACTTGCGTCCCATTCCCTGTTAACTTGAGTCCCATTCCCTGTTAGCCTGTGTCCCATTCCCCTTTAGCCTGTGTCCCATTCCCTGTTAGCCTGTGTCCCATTCCCTGTTAGCCTGTGTCCCATTCCCTGTTAGCCTGTGCCCCATTCCCTTTTAACCTGTGTCCCATTCCCTGTTAGCCTGTGACCCATTCCCTGTTAGCCTGTGTCCCATTCCCTGTTAACCTGTGTCCCATTCCCTGTTAGCCTGTGTCCCATTCCCCGTTAGCCTGTGTCCCATTCCCCGTTAGCCTGTGTCCCATTCCCCGTTAGCCTGTGTCCCATTCCCCGTTAGCCTGTGTCCCATTCCCCGTTAGCCTGTGTCCCATTCCCTGTTAGCCTGTGTCCCATTCCCCGTTAGCCTGTGTCCCATTCCCCGTTAGCCTGTGTCCCATTCCCTGTTAGCCTGTGTCCCATTCCCTGTTAGCCTGTGTCCCATTCCCTGTTAGCCTGTGTCCCATTCCCTGTTAGCCTGTGTCCCATTCCCTGTTAGCCTGAGTCCCATTCCCCGTTAGGCTGTGTCCCATTCCCTGTTAGCCTGTGTCCCATTCCCCGTTAGCCTGTGTCCCATTCCCCATTAGCCTGTGTCCCATTCCCTGTTAGCCTGTGCCCCATTCCCCGTTAGCCTGTGTCCCATTCCCTGTTAGCCTGTGCCCCATTCCCTGTTAACCTGTGTCCCATTCCCTGTTAGCCTGTGTCCCATTCCCTGTTAGCCTGTGTCCCATTCCCTGTTAACCTGTGTCCCATTCCCTGTTAGCCTGTGTCCCATTCCCCGTTAGCCTGTGTCCCATTCCCTGTTAGACTGTGTCCCATTCCCCGTTAGCCTGTGTCCCATTCCCTGTTAGCCTGTGTCCCATTCCCCGTTAGCCTGTGTCCCATTCCCTGTTAGCCTGTGTCCCATTCCCTGTTAGCCTGTGTCCCATTCCCTGTTAACCTGTGTCCCATTCCCTGTTAGCTTGTGTCCCATTCCCTGTTAGCCTGTGTCCCATTCCCTGTTAGCCTGAGTCCCATTCCCCGTTAGCCTGCGTCCCATTCCCTGTTAGCCTGTGTCCCATTCCCCGTTAGCCTGTGTCCCATTCCCTGTTAGCCTGTGTTCCATTCCCTGTTAGCCTGTGTCCCATTCCCAGTTCGCCTGTGTCCCATTCCCCGTTAGCCTGTGTCCCATTCCCCGTTAGCCTGTGTCCCATTCCCCGTTAGCCTGTGTCCCATTCCCTGTTAGCCTGTGTCCCATTCCCCGTTAGCCTGTGTCCCATTCCCCGTTAGCCTGTGTCCCATTCCCTGTTAACTTGAGTCCCATTCCCTGTTAGCCTGTGTCCCATTCCCTGTTAGCCTGTGTCCCATTCCCTGTTAGCCTGTGTCCCATTCCCTGTTAACCTGTGTCCCATTCCCTGTTAGCTTGTGTCCCATTCCCTGTTAGCCTGAGTCCCATTCCCCGTTAGGCTGTGTCCCATTCCCTGTTAGCCTGTGTCCCATTCCCCGTTAGCCTGTGTCCCATTCCCCGTTAGCCTGTGTCCCATTCCCTGTTAGCCTGTGTCCCATTCCCCGTTAGCCTGTGTCCCATTCCCCGTTAGCCTGTGTCCCATTCCCTGTTAGCCTGTGTCCCATTCCCTGTTAGCCTGTGTCCCATTCCCTGTTAACCTGTGTCCCATTCCCTGTTAGCCTGTGTCCCATTCCCTGTTAGCCTGAGTCCCATTCCCTGTTAGCCTGTGTCCCATTCCCTGTTAACCTGTGTCCCATTCCCTGTTAGCTTGTGTCCCATTCCCTGTTAGCCTGAGTCCCATTCCCTGTTAACCTGTGTCCCATTCCCTGTTAGCTTGTGTCCCATTCCCTGTTAGCCTGAGTCCCATTCCCTGTTAGCCTGTGTCACATTCCCTGTTAACCTGTGTCCCATTCCCCGTTAGCCTGTGTCCCATTCCCCGTTAGCCTGTGTCCCATTCCCCGTTAGCCTGTGTCCCATTCCCCGTTAGCCTGTGTCCCATTCCCCGTTAGCCTGTGTCCCATTCCCTGTTAGCCTGTGTCCCATTCCCTGTTAGCCTGTGTCCCATTCCCTGTTAGCCTGTCGCCCATTCCCTGTTAGCCTGTGCCGCATTCCCTGTTAACCTGTGTCCCATTCCCTGTTAGCCTGTGTCCCATTCCCTGTTAACCTGTGTCCCATTCCCTGTTAGCTTGTGTCCCATTCCCTGTTAGCCTGTGTCCGATTCCGTGTTAGCCTGAGTCGCATTCCCCGTTAGCCTGTGTCCCATTCCCTGTTAGCCTGTGTCCCATTCCCCGTTAGCCTGTGTCCCATTCCCCGTTAGCCTGTGTCCCATTCCCTGTTAGCCTGTGTCCCATTCCCCGTTAGCCTGTGTCCCATTCCCTGTTAGCCTGTGTCCCATTCCCTGTTAACCTGTGTCCCATTCCCTGTTAGCTTGTGTCCCATTCCCTGTTAGCCTGTGTCCCATTCCCTGTTAGCCTGTGTCCCATTCCCCGTTAGCCTGTGTCCCATTCCCCGTTAGACTGTGTCCCATTCCCCGTTAGCCTGTGCCCCATTCCCCGTTAGCCTGTGTCCCATTCCCTGTTAGCCTGTGTCCCATTCCCCGTTAGCCTGAGTCCCATTCCCTGTTAGCCTGTGTCCCATTCCCTGTTAGCCTGTGTCCCATTCCCTGTTAGCCTGTGTCCCATTCCCTGTTAACCTGTGTCCCATTCCCTGATAGCCTGTGTCCCATTCCCCGTTAGCCTGTGTCCCATTCCCTGTTAGACTGTGTCCCATTCCCCGTTAGCCTGTGTCCCATTCCCTGTTAGCCTGTGTCCCATTCCCCGTTAGCCTGTGTCCCATTCCCTGTTAGCCTGTGTCCCATTCCCTGTTAGCCTGTGTCCCATTCCCTGTTAACCTGTGTCCCATTCCCTGTTAGCTTGTGTCCCATTCCCTGTTAGCCTGTGTCCCATTCCCTGTTAGCCTGAGTCCCATTCCCCGTTAGCCTGCGTCCCATTCCCTGTTAGCCTGTGTCCCATTCCCCATTAGCCTGTGTCCCATTCCCTGTTAGCCTGTGTTCCATTCCCTGTTAGCCTGTGTCCCATTCCCAGTTCGCCTGTGTCCCATTCCCCGTTAGCCTGTGTCCCATTCCCCGTTAGCCTGTGTCCCATTCCCCGTTAGCCTGTGTCCCATTCCCTGTTAGCCTGTGTCCCATTCCCCGTTAGCCTGTGTCCCATTCCCCGTTAGCCTGTGTCCCATTCCCTGTTAACTTGAGTCCCATTCCCTGTTAGCCTGTGTCCCATTCCCTGTTAGCCTGTGTCCCATTCCCTGTTAGCCTGTGTCCCATTCCCTGTTAACCTGTGTCCCATTCCCTGTTAGCTTGTGTCCCATTCCCTGTTAGCCTGAGTCCCATTCCCCGTTAGGCTGTGTCCCATTCCCTGTTAGCCTGTGTCCCATTCCCCGTTAGCCTGTGTCCCATTCCCCGTTAGCCTGTGTCCCATTCCCTGTTAGCCTGTGTCCCATTCCCCGTTAGCCTGTGTCCCATTCCCCGTTAGCCTGTGTCCCATTCCCTGTTAGCCTGTGTCCCATTCCCTGTTAGCCTGTGTCCCATTCCCTGTTAGCCTGTGTCCCATTCCCTGTTAGCCTGTGTCCCATTCCCTGTTAGCCTGAGTCCCATTCCCTGTTAGCCTGTGTCCCATTCCCTGTTAACCTGTGTCCCATTCCCTGTTAGCTTGTGTCCCATTCCCTGTTAGCCTGAGTCCCATTCCCTGTTAACCTGTGTCCCATTCCCTGTTAGCTTGTGTCCCATTCCCTGTTAGCCTGAGTCCCATTCCCTGTTAGCCTGTGTCACATTCCCTGTTAACCTGTGTCCCATTCCCCGTTAGCCTGTGTCCCATTCCCCGTTAGCCTGTGTCCCATTCCCCGTTAGCCTGTGTCCCATTCCCCGTTAGCCTGTGTCCCATTCCCCGTTAGCCTGTGTCCCATTCCCTGTTAGCCTGTGTCCCATTCCCTGTTAGCCTGTGTCCCATTCCCTGTTAGCCTGTCGCCCATTCCCTGTTAGCCTGTGCCGCATTCCCTGTTAACCTGTGTCCCATTCCCTGTTAGCCTGTGTCCCATTCCCTGTTAACCTGTGTCCCATTCCCTGTTAGCTTGTGTCCCATTCCCTGTTAGCCTGTGTCCGATTCCGTGTTAGCCTGAGTCGCATTCCCCGTTAGCCTGTGTCCCATTCCCTGTTAGCCTGTGTCCCATTCCCCGTTAGCCTGTGTCCCATTCCCCGTTAGCCTGTGTCCCATTCCCTGTTAGCCTGTGTCCCATTCCCCGTTAGCCTGTGTCCCATTCCCTGTTAGCCTGTGTCCCATTCCCTGTTAACCTGTGTCCCATTCCCTGTTAGCTTGTGTCCCATTCCCTGTTAGCCTGTGTCCCATTCCCTGTTAGCCTGTGTCCCATTCCCCGTTAGCCTGTGTCCCATTCCCCGTTAGACTGTGTCCCATTCCCCGTTAGCCTGTGCCCCATTCCCCGTTAGCCTGTGTCCCATTCCCTGTTAGCCTGTGTCCCATTCCCCGTTAGCCTGAGTCCCATTCCCTGTTAGCCTGTGTCCCATTCCCTGTTAGCCTGTGTCCCATTCCCTGTTAGCCTGTGTCCCATTCCCCATTAGCCTGTGTCCCATTCCCTGTTAGCCTGTGTTCCATTCCCTGTTAGCCTGTGTCCCATTCCCCGTTAGCCTGTGTCCCATTCCCCATTAGCCTGTGTCCCATTCCCCGTTAGCCTGTGTCCCATTCCCCGTTAGCCTGTGTCCCATTCCCTGTTAGCCTGTGTCCCATTCCCCGTTAGCCTGTGTCCCATTCCCCGTTAGCCTGTGTCCCATTCCCTGTTAACTTGAGTCCCATTCCCTGTTAGCCTGTGTCACATTCCCTGTTAACCTGTGTCCCATTCCCTGTTAGCTTGTGTCCCATTCCCTGTTAGCCTGTGTCCCATTCCCTGTTAACTTGCGTCCCATTCCCTGTTAACTTGAGTCCCATTCCCTGTTAGCCTGTGTCCCATTCCCCTTTAGCCTGTGTCCCATTCCCTGTTAGCCTGTGTCCCATTCCCTGTCAGCCTGTGTCCCATTCCCTGTTAGCCTGTGCCCCATTCCCTTTTAACCTGTGTCCCATTCCCTGTTAGCCTGTGTCCCATTCCCTGTTAGCCTGTGTCCCATTCCCTGTTAACCTGTGTCCCATTCCCTGTTAGCCTGTGTCCCATTCCCCGTTAGCCTGTGTCCCATTCCCCGTTAGCCTGTGTCCCATTCCCCGTTAGCCTGTGTCCCATTCCCCGTTAGCCTGTGTCCCATTCCCCGTTAGCCTGTGTCCCATTCCCTGTTAGCCTGTGCCCCATTCCCCGTTAGCCTGTGTCCCATTCCCTGTTAGCCTGTGCCCCATTCCCTGTTAACCTGTGTCCCATTCCCTGTTAGCCTGTGTCCCATTCCCTGTTAGCCTGTGTCCCATTCCCTGTTAACCTGTGTCCCATTCCCTGTTAGCCTGTGTCCCATTCCCCGTTAGCCTGTGTCCCATTCCCTGTTAGACTGTGTCCCATTCCCCGTTAGCCTGTGTCCCATTCCCTGTTAGCCTGTGTCCCATTCCCCGTTAGCCTGTGTCCCATTCCCCGTTAGCCTGTGTCCCATTCCCTGTTAGCCTGTGTTCCATTCCCTGTTAGCCTGTCTCCCATTCCCAGTTCGCCTGTGTCCCATTCCCCGTTAGCCTGTGTCCCATTCCCCGTTAGCCTGTGTCCCATTCCCTGTTAGCCTGTGTCCCATTCCCTGTTAGCCTGTGTCCCATTCCCCGTTAGCCTGTGTCCCATTCCCCGTTAGCCTGTGTCCCATTCCCTGTTAACTTGAGTCCCATTCCCTGTTAGCCTGTGTCCCATTCCCCGTTAGCCTGTGTCCCATTCCCTGTTAGCCTGTGTCCCATTCCCTGTTAGCCTGTGTCCCATTCCCTGTTAACCTGTGTCCCATTCCCTGTTAGCTTGTGTCCCATTCCCTGTTAGCCTGAGTCCCATTCCCTGTTAACCTGTGTCCCATTCCCTGTTAGCTTGTGTCCCATTCCCTGTTAGCCTGAGTCCCATTCCCTGTTAGCCTGTGTCACATTCCCTGTTAACCTGTGTCCCATTCCCCGTTAGCCTGTGTCCCATTCCCCGTTAGCCTGTGTCCCATTCCCCGTTAGCCTGTGTCCCATTCCCCGTTAGCCTGTGTCCCATTCCCCGTTAGCCTGTGTCCCATTCCCCGTTAGCCTGTGTCCCATTCCCTGTTAGCCTGTGTCCCATTCCCTGTTAGCCTGTCGCCCATTCCCTGTTAGCCTGTGCCGCATTCCCTGTTAACCTGTGTCCCATTCCCTGTTAGCCTGTGTCCCATTCCCTGTTAACCTGTGTCCCATTCCCTGTTAGCTTGTGTCCCATTCCCTGTTAGCCTGTGTCCGATTCCCTGTTAGCCTGAGTCGCATTCCCCGTTAGCCTGTGTCCCATTCCCTGTTAGCCTGTGTCCCATTCCCCGTTAGCCTGTGTCCCATTCCCCGTTAGCCTGTGTCCCATTCCCTGTTAGCCTGTGTCCCATTCCCCGTTAGCCTGTGTCCCATTCCCTGTTAGCCTGTGTCCCATTCCCTGTTAGCCTGAGTCCCATTCCCTGTTAGCCTGTGTCCCATTCCCTGTTAACCTGTGTCCCATTCCCTGTTAGCTTTTGTCCCATTCCCTGTTAGCCTGTGTCCCATTCCCTGTTAACTTGAGTCCCATTCCCTGTTAGCCTGTGTCCCATTCCCTGTTAGCCTGTGTCCCATTCCCTGTTAACCTGTGTCCCATTCCCTGTTAGCCTGTGTCCCATTCACCGTTAGCCTGTGTCCCATTCCCTGTTAGCCTGTGTCCCATTCCCCGTTAGCCTGTGTCCCATTCCCTGTTAGCCTGTGTCCCATTCCCCGTTAGCCTGTGTCCCATTCCCTGTTAGCCTGTGTCCCATTCCCTGTTAGCCTGTGTCCCATTCCCTGTTAACCTGTGTCCCATTCCCTGTTAGCTTGTGTCCCATTCCCTGTTAGCCTGTGTCCCATTCCCTGTTAGCCTGAGTCCCATTCCCCGTTAGCCTGTGTCCCATTCCCTGTTAGCCTGTGTCCCATTCCCCGTTAGCCTGTGTCCCATTCCCTGTTAGCCTGTGTCCCATTCCCTGCTAGCCTGTGCCCCATTCCCTGTTAGCCTGTGTCCCATTCCCTGTTAGCCTGTGCCCCATTCCCTGTTAGCCTGTGTCCCATTCCCTGTTAGCCTGTGTCCCATTCCCCGTTAACCTGTGTCCCATTCCCTGTTAGCCTGTGTCCCATTCCCTGTTAGCCTGTGTCCCATTCCCTGTTAGTCTGTGTCCCATTCCCTGTTAGCCTCTGTCCCATTCCCTGTTGGCCTGTGTCCCATTCCCTGTTAGCCTGTGTCCCATTCCCTGTTAGCCTGTGTCCCATTCCCTGTTAGCCTGTGTCCCATTCCCTGTTAGCCTGTGCCCCATTCCCTGTTAGCCTGTGTCCCATTCCCTGTTAGCCTGTGCCCCATTCACTGTTAGCCTGTGTCCCATTCCCTGTTAGCCTGTGTCCCATTCCCCGTTAACCTGTGTCCCTTTCCCTGTTAGCCTGTGTCCCATTCCCTGTTAGCCTGTGTCCCATTCCCTGTTAGCCTGTGTCCCATTCCCTGTTAGCCTGTGTCCCATTCCCTGTTAGCCTGTGTCCCATTCCCTGTTGGCCTGTGTCCCATTCCCTGTTGGCCTGTGTCCCTTTCCCTGTTAGCCTGTGTCCCATTCCCTGTTAGCCTGTGTCCCATTCCCTGTTAGCCTGTGTCCTATTCCCTGTTGGCCTGTGTCCCATTCCCTGTTGGCCTGTGTCCCATTCCCTGTTAACCTGTGTCCCATTCCCTGTTAGCCTGTGTCCCATTCCCTGTTAGCCTGTGTCCCATTCCCTGTTAGCCTGAGTCCCATTCCCTGTTAGCCTGTGTCCCATTCCCTGTTAGCCTGTGTCCCATTCCCTGTTAGCCTGTGTCCCATTCCCTGTTAGCCTGTGTCCCATTCCCTGTTAGCCTGTGTCCCATTCCCTGTAAACCTGAGTCCCATTCCCTGTTAGCCTGTGTCCCATTCCCTGTTAGCCTGAGTCCCATTCCCTGTTAGCCTATGTCCCATTCCCCGTTAGCCTGTGTCACATTCCCCGTTAGCCTGTGTCCCATTCCCTGTTAGCCTGTGTCCCATTCCCCGTTAGCCTGTGTCCCATTCCCCGTTAGCCTGTGTCCCATTCCCTGTTAGCCTCTGTCCCATTCCCTGTTAACCTGTGTCCCATTCCCTGTTAGCTTGTGTCCCATTCCCTGTTAGCCTGAGTCCCATTCCCTGTTGGCCTGTGTCCCATTCCCTGTTAGCCTGTGTCCCATTCCCCGTTAGCCTATGTCCCATTCCCCGTTAGCCTGTGTCCCATTCCCCGTTAGCCTGTGTCCCATTCCCCGTTAGCCTGTGTTCCATTCCCTGTTAGCCTGTGTCCCATTCCCTGTTAGCCTGAGTCCCATTCCCCGTTAGCCTGTGTCCCATTCCCTGTTAGCCTGAGTCCTATTCCCCGTTAGCCTGTGTCCCATTCCCTGTTAGCCTGTGTCCCATTCCCTGTTAGCCTGTGTCCCATTCCCCGTTAGCCTGTGTCCCATTCCCTGTTAGCCTGAGTCCCATTCCCTGTTAGCCTGTGTCCCATTCCCCGTTAGCCTGTGTCCCATTCCCTGTTAGCCTGTGTCCCATTCCCTGTTAGCCTGTGTCCCATTCCCTGTTAACCTGTGTCCCATTCCCTGTTAGCTTGTGTCCCATTCACTGTTAGCCTGAGTCCCATTCCCTGTTGGCCTGTGTCCCATTCCCTGTTAGCCTGTGTCCCATTCCCCATTAGCCTATGTCCCATTCCCCGTTAGCCTGTGTCCCATTCCCCGTTAGCCTGTGTCCCATTCCCCGTTAGCCTGTGTTCCATTCCCTGTTAGCCTGTGTCCCATTCCCTGTTAACCTGTGTCCCATTCCCTGTTAGCCTGTGTCCCATTCCCTGTTAGCCTGTGTCCCATTCCCTGTTAGTCTGTGTCCCATTCCCTGTTAGCCTCTGTCCCATTCCCTGTTGGCCTGTGTCCCATTCCCTGTTAGCCTGTGTCCCATTCCCTGTTAGCCTGTGTCCCATTCCCTGTTAGCCTGTGTCCCATTCCCTGTTAGCCTGTGCCCCATTCCCTGTTAGCCTGTGTCCCATTCCCTGTTAGCCTGTGCCCCATTCACTGTTAGCCTGTGTCCCATTCCCTGTTAGCCTGTGTCCCATTCCCCGTTAACCTGTGTCCCTTTCCCTGTTAGCCTGTGTCCCATTCCCTGTTAGCCTGTGTCCCATTCCCTGTTAGCCTGTGTCCCATTCCCTGTTAGCCTGTGTCCCATTCCCTGTTAGCCTGTGTCCCATTCCCTGTTGGCCTGTGTCCCATTCCCTGTTGGCCTGTGTCCCTTTCCCTGTTAGCCTGTGTCCCATTCCCTGTTAGCCTGTGTCCCATTCCCTGTTAGCCTGTGTCCTATTCCCTGTTGGCCTGTGTCCCATTCCCTGTTGGCCTGTGTCCCATTCCCTGTTAACCTGTGTCCCATTCCCTGTTAGCCTGTGTCCCATTCCCTGTTAGCCTGTGTCCCATTCCCTGTTAGCCTGAGTCCCATTCCCTGTTAGCCTGTGTCCCATTCCCTGTTAGCCTGTGTCCCATTCCCTGTTAGCCTGTGTCCCATTCCCTGTTAGCCTGTGTCCCATTCCCTGTTAGCCTGTGTCCCATTCCCTGTAAACCTGAGTCCCATTCCCTGTTAGCCTGTGTCCCATTCCCTGTTAGCCTGAGTCCCATTCCCTGTTAGCCTATGTCCCATTCCCCGTTAGCCTGTGTCACATTCCCCGTTAGCCTGTGTCCCATTCCCTGTTAGCCTGTGTCCCATTCCCTGTTAGCCTGTGTCCCATTCCCCGTTAGCCTGTGTCCCATTCCCTGTTAGCCTGTGTCCCATTCCCTGTTAACCTGTGTCCCATTCCCTGTTAGCTTGTGTCCCATTCCCTGTTAGCCTGAGTCCCATTCCCTGTTGGCCTGTGTCCCATTCCCTGTTAGCCTGTGTCCCATTCCCCGTTAGCCTATGTCCCATTCCCCGTTAGCCTGTGTCCCATTCCCCGTTAGCCTGTGTCCCATTCCCCGTTAGCCTGTGTTCCATTCCCTGTTAGCCTGTGTCCCATTCCCTGTTAGCCTGAGTCCCATTCCCCGTTAGCCTGTGTCCCATTCCCTGTTAGCCTGAGTCCTATTCCCCGTTAGCCTGTGTCCCATTCCCTGTTAGCCTGTGTCCCATTCCCTGTTAGCCTGTGTCCCATTCCCCGTTAGCCTGTGTCCCATTCCCTGTTAGCCTGAGTCCCATTCCCTGTTAGCCTGTGTCCCATTCCCTGTTAGCCTGTGTCCCATTCCCTGTTAGCCTGTGTCCCATTCCCTGTTAGCCTGTGTCCCATTCCCTGTTAACCTGTGTCCCATTCCCTGTTAGCTTGTGTCCCATTCACTGTTAGCCTGAGTCCCATTCCCTGTTGGCCTGTGTCCCATTCCCTGTTAGCCTGTGTCCCATTCCCCATTAGCCTATGTCCCATTCCCCGTTAGCCTGTGTCCCATTCCCCGTTAGCCTGTGTCCCATTCCCCGTTAGCCTGTGTTCCATTCCCTGTTAGCCTGTGTCCCATTCCCCGTTAGCCTGAGTCCCATTCCCCGTTAGCCTGTGTCCCATTCCCTGTTAGCCTGTGTCCCATTCCCCGTTAGCCTGTGTCCCATTCCCCGTTAGCCTGTGTCCCATTCCCCGTTAGCCTGTGCCCCATTCCCCGTTAGCCTGTGTCCCATTCCCTGTTAGCCTGTGTCCCATTCCCCGTTAGCCTGAGTCCCATTCCCTGTTAGCCTGTGTCCCATTCCCTGCTAGCCTGTGTCCCATTCCCTGTTAGCCTGAGTCCTATTCCCCGTTAGCCTGTGTCCCATTCCCTGTTAGCCTGTGTCCCATTCCCCATTAGCCTGTGTCCCATTCCCTGTTAGCCTGTGTTCCATTCCCTGTTAGCCTGTGTCCCATTCCCCGTTAGCCTGTGTCCCATTCCCCATTAGCCTGTGTCCCATTCCCCGTTAGCCTGTGTCCCATTCCCCGTTAGCCTGTGTCCCATTCCCTGTTAGCCTGTGTCCCATTCCCCGTTAGCCTGTGTCCCATTCCCCGTTAGCCTGTGTCCCATTCCCTGTTAACTTGAGTCCCATTCCCTGTTAGCCTGTGTCACATTCCCTGTTAACCTGTGTCCCATTCCCTGTTAGCTTGTGTCCCATTCCCTGTTAGCCTGTGTCCCATTCCCTGTTAACTTGCGTCCCATTCCCTGTTAACTTGAGTCCCATTCCCTGTTAGCCTGTGTCCCATTCCCCTTTAGCCTGTGTCCCATTCGCTGTTAGCCTGTGTCCCATTCCCTGTTAGCCTGTGTCCCATTCCCTGTTAGCCTGTGCCCCATTCCCTTTTAACCTGTGTCCCATTCCCTGTTAGCCTGTGTCCCATTCCCTGTTAGCCTGTGTCCCATTCCCTGTTAACCTGTGTCCCATTCCCTGTTAGCCTGTGTCCCATTCCCCGTTAGCCTGTGTCCCATTCCCCGTTAGCCTGTGTCCCATTCCCCGTTAGCCTGTGTCCCATTCCCCGTTAGCCTGTGTCCCATTCCCCGTTAGCCTGTGTCCCATTCCCTGTTAGCCTGTGTCCCATTCCCCGTTAGCCTGTGTCCCATTCCCCGTTAGCCTGTGTCCCATTCCCTGTTAGCCTGTGTCCCATTCCCTGTTAGCCTGTGTCCCATTCCCTGTTAGCCTGTGTCCCATTCCCTGTTAGCCTGTGTCCCATTCCCTGTTAGCCTGAGTCCCATTCCCCGTTAGGCTGTGTCCCATTCCCTGTTAGCCTGTGTCCCATTCCCCGTTAGCCTCTGTCCCATTCCCCATTAGCCAGTGTCCCATTCCCTGTTAGCCTGTGCCCCATTCCCCGTTAGCCTGTGTCCCATTCCCTGTTAGCCTGTGCCCCATTCCCTGTTAACCTGTGTCCCATTCCCTGTTAGCCTGTGTCCCATTCCCTGTTAGCCTGTGTCCCATTCCCTGTTAACCTGTGTCCCATTCCCTGTTAGCCTGTGTCCCATTCCCCGTTAGCCTGTGTCCCATTCCCTGTTAGACTGTGTCCCATTCCCCGTTAGCCTGTGTCCCATTCCCTGTTAGCCTGTGTCCCATTCCCCGTTAGCCTGTGTCCCATTCCCTGTTAGCCTGTGTCCCATTCCCTGTTAGCCTGTGTCCCATTCCCTGTTAACCTGTGTCCCATTCCCTGTTAGCTTGTGTCCCATTCCCTGTTAGCCTGTGTCCCATTCCCTGTTAGCCTGAGTCCCATTCCCCGTTAGCCTGTGTCCCATTCCCTGTTAGCCTGTGTCCCATTCCCCGTTAGCCTGTGTCCCATTCCCTGTTAGCCTGTGTTCCATTCCCTGTTAGCCTGTGTCCCATTCCCAGTTCGCCTGTGTCCCATTCCCCGTTAGCCTGTGTCCCATTCCCCGTTAGCCTGTGTCCCATTCCCCGTTAGCCTGTGTCCCATTCCCTGTTAGCCTGTGTCCCATTCCCCATTAGCCTGTGTCCCATTCCCCGTTAGCCTGTGTCCCATTCCCTGTTAACTTGAGTCCCATTCCCTGTTAGCCTGTGTCCCATTTCCCGTTAGCCTGTGTCCCATTCCCTGTTAGCCTGTGTCCCATTCCCTGTTAACCTGTGTCCCATTCCCTGTTAGCTTGTGTCCCATTCCCTGTTAGCCTGAGTCCCATTCCCTGTTAACCTGTGTCCCATTCCCTGTTAGCTTGTGTCCCATTCCCTGTTAGCCTGAGTCCCATTCCCTGTTAGCCTGTGTCACATTCCCTGTTAACCTGTGTCCCATTCCCCGTTAGCCTGTGTCCCATTCCCCGTTAGCCTGTGTCCCATTCCCCGTTAGCCTGTGTCCCATTCCCCGTTAGCCTGTGTCCCATTCCCCATTAGCCTGTGTCCCATCCCCTGTTAGCCTGTGTCCCATTCCCTGTTAGCCTGTGTCCCATTCCCTGTTAGCCTGTCGCCCATTCCCTGTTAGCCTGTGCCGCATTCCCTGTTAACCTGTGTCCCATTCCCTGTTAGCCTGTGTCCCATTCCCTGTTAACCTGTGTCCCATTCCCTGTTA
Source organism: Somniosus microcephalus (assembly GCF_052327205.1). Classification (NCBI taxonomy): domain Eukaryota; kingdom Metazoa; phylum Chordata; class Chondrichthyes; order Squaliformes; family Somniosidae; genus Somniosus; species Somniosus microcephalus. The sequence continues at coordinate 82,280,322 of NC_141004.1, forward strand.
GCTTGTGTCCCATTCCCTGTTAGCCTGTGTCCGATTCCCTGTTAGCCTGAGTCGCATTCCCCGTTAGCCTGTGTCCCATTCCCTGATAGCCTGTGTCCCATTCCCCGTTAGCCTGTGTCCCATTCCCCGTTAGCCTGTGTCCCATTCCCTGTTAGCCTGTGTCCCATTCCCCGTTAGCCTGTGTCCCATTCCCTGTTAGCCTGTGTCCCATTCCCTGTTAGCCTGAGTCCCATTCCCTGTTAGCCTGTGTCCCATTCCCTGTTAACCTGTGTCCCATTCCCTGTTAGCTTTTGTCCCATTCCCTGTTAGCCTGTGTCCCATTCCCTGTTAACTTGAGTCCCATTCCCTGTTAGCCTGTGTCCCATTCCCTGTTAGCCTGTGTCCCATTCCCTGTTAACCTGTGTCCCATTCCCTGTTAGCCTGTGTCCCATTCACCGTTAGCCTGTGTCCCATTCCCTGTTAGCCTGTGTCCCATTCCCCGTTAGCCTGTGTCCCATTCCCTGTTAGCCTGTGTCCCATTCCCCGTTAGCCTGTGTCCCATTCCCTGTTAGCCTGTGTCCCATTCCCTGTTAGCCTGTGTCCCATTCCCTGTTAACCTGTGTCCCATTCCCTGTTAGCTTGTGTCCCATTCCCTGTTAGCCTGTGTCCCATTCCCTGTTAGCCTGAGTCCCATTCCCCGTTAGCCTGTGTCCCATTCCCTGTTAGCCTGTGTCCCATTCCCCGTTAGCCTGTGTCCCATTCCCTGTTAGCCTGTGTCCCATTCCCTGCTAGCCTGTGCCCCATTCCCTGTTAGCCTGTGTCCCATTCCCTGTTAGCCTGTGCCCCATTCCCTGTTAGCCTGTGTCCCATTCCCTGTTAGCCTGTGTCCCATTCCCCGTTAACCTGTGTCCCATTCCCTGTTAGCCTGTGTCCCATTCCCTGTTAGCCTGTGTCCCATTCCCTGTTAGTCTGTGTCCCATTCCCTGTTAGCCTCTGTCCCATTCCCTGTTGGCCTGTGTCCCATTCCCTGTTAGCCTGTGTCCCATTCCCTGTTAGCCTGTGTCCCATTCCCCATTAGCCTGTGTCCCATTCCCCGTTAGCCTGTGTCCCATTCCCCGTTAGCCTGTGTCCCATTCCCTGTTAGCCTGTGTCCCATTCCCCGTTAGCCTGTGTCCCATTCCCCGTTAGCCTGTGTCCCATTCCCTGTTAACTTGAGTCCCATTCCCTGTTAGCCTGTGTCACATTCCCTGTTAACCTGTGTCCCATTCCCTGTTAGCTATGGTCCCATTCCCTGTTAGCCTGTGTCCCATTCCCTGTTAACTTGCGTCCCATTCCCTGTTAACTTGAGTCCCATTCCCTGTTAGCCTGTGTCCCATTCCCCTTTAGCCTGTGTCCCATTCCCTGTTAGCCTGTGTCCCATTCCCTGTTAGCCTGTGTCCCATTCCCTGTTAGCCTGTGCCCCATTCCCTTTTAACCTGTGTCCCATTCCCTGTTAGCCTGTGTCCCATTCCCTTTTAGCCTGTGTCCCATTCCCTGTTAACCTGTGTCCCATTCACTGTTAGCCTGTGTCCCATTCCCCGTTAGCCTGTGTCCCATTCCCCGTTAGCCTGTGTCCCATTCCCCGTTAGCCTGTGTCCCATTCCCCGTTAGCCTGTGTCCCATTCCCCGTTAGCCTGTGTCCCATTCCCTGTTAGCCTGTGTCCCATTCCCCGTTAGCCTGTGTCCCATTCCCCATTAGCCTGTGTCCCATTCCCTGTTAGCCTGTGTCCCATTCCCTGTTAGCCTGTGTCCCATTCCCTGTTAGCCTGTGTCCCATTCCCTGTTAGCCTGTGTCCCATTCCCTGTTAGCCTGAGTCCCATTCCCCGTTAGGCTGTGTCCCATTCCCTGTTAGCCTGTGTCCCATTCCCCGTTAGCCTGTGTCCCATTCCCCATTAGCCAGTGTCCCATTCCCTGTTAGCCTGTGCCCCATTCCCCGTTAGCCTGTGTCCCATTCCCTGTTAGCCTGTGCCCCATTCCCTGTTAACCTGTGTCCCATTCCCTGTTAGCCTGTGTCCCATTCCCTGTTAGCCTGTGTCCCATTCCCTGTTAACCTGTGTCCCATTCCCTGTTAGCCTGTGTCCCATTCCCCGTTAGCCTGTGTCCCATTCCCTGTTAGACTGTGTCCCATTCCCCGTTAGCCTGTGTCCCATTCCCTGTTAGCCTGTGTCCCATTCCCCGTTAGCCTGTGTCCCATTCCCTGTTAGCCTGTGTCCCATTCCCTGTTAGCCTGTGTCCCATTCCCTGTTAACCTGTGTCCCATTCCCTGTTAGCTTGTGTCCCATTCCCGGTTAGCCTGTGTCCCATTCCCTGTTAGCCTGAGTCCCATTCCCCGTTAGCCTGTGTCCCATTCCCTGTTAGCCTGTGTCCCATTCCCCGTTAGCCTGTGTCCCATTCCCTGTTAGCCTGTGTTCCATTCCCTGTTAGCCTGTGTCCCATTCCCAGTTCGCCTGTGTCCCATTCCCCGTTAGCCTGTGTCCCATTCCCCGTTAGCCTGTGTCCCATTCCCCGTTAGCCTGTGTCCCATTCCCTGTTAGCCTGTGTCCCATTCCCCGTTAGCCTGTGTCCCATTCCCCGTTAGCCTGTGTCCCATTCCCTGTTAGCCTGTGTCCCATTCCCTGTTAACCTGTGTCCCATTCCCTGTTAGCTTGTGTCCCATTCCCTGTTAGCCTGAGTCCCATTCCCTGTTAACCTGTGTCCCATTCCCTGTTAGCTTGTGTCCCATTCCCTGTTATCCTGAGTCCCATTCCCTGTTAGCCTGTGTCACATTCCCTGTTAACCTGTGTCCCATTCCCCGTTAGCCTGTGTCCCATTCCCCGTTAGCCTGTGTCCCATTCCCCGTTAGCCTGTGTCCCATTCCCCGTTAGCCTGTGTCCCATTCCCCGTTAGCCTGTGTCCCATTCCCTGTTAGCCTGTGTCCCATTCCCTGTTAGCCTGTGTCCCATTCCCTGTTAGCCTGTCGCCCATTCCCTGTTAGCCTGTGCCGCATTCCCTGTTAACCTGTGTCCCATTCCCTGTTAGCCTGTGTCCCATTCCCTGTTAACCTGTGTCCCATTCCCTGTTAGCTTGTGTCCCATTCCCTGTTAGCCTGTGTCCGATTCCCTGTTAGCCTGAGTCGCATTCCCCGTTAGCCTGTGTCCCATTCCCTGTTAGCCTGTGTCCCATTCCCCGTTAGCCTGTGTCCCATTCCCCATTAGCCTGTGTCCCATTCCCTGTTAGCCTGTGTCCCATTCCCCGTTAGCCTGTGTCACATTCCCTGTTAGCCTGTGTCCCATTCCCTGTTAGCCTGAGTCCCATTCCCTGTTAGCCTGTGTCCCATTCCCTGTTAACCTGTGTCCCATTCCCTGTTAGCTTTTGTCCCATTCCCTGTTAGCCTGTGTCCCATTCCCTGTTAACTTGAGTCCCATTCCCTGTTAGCCTGTGTCCCATTCCCTGTTAGCCTGTGTCCCATTCCCTGTTAACCTGTGTCCCATTCCCTGTTAGCCTGTGTCCCATTCACCGTTAGCCTGTGTCCCATTCCCTGTTAGCCTGTGTCCCATTCCCCGTTAGCCTGTGTCCCATTCCCTGTTAGCCTGTGTCCCATTCCCCGTTAGCCTGTGTCCCATTCCCTGTTAGCCTGTGTCCCATTCCCTGTTAGCCTGTGTCCCATTCCCTGTTAACCTGTGTCCCATTCCCTGTTAGCTTGTGTCCCATTCCCTGTTAGCCTGTGTCCCATTCCATGTTAGCCTGAGTCCCATTCCCCGTTAGCCTGTGTCCCATTCCCTGTTAGCCTGTGTCCCATTCCCCGTTAGCCTGTGTCCCATTCCCTGTTAGCCTGTGTCCCATTCCCTGCTAGCCTGTGCCCCATTCCCTGTTAGCCTGTGTCCCATTCCCTGTTAGCCTGTGCCCCATTCCCTGTTAGCCTGTGTCCCATTCCCTGTTAGCCTGTGTCCCATTCCCCGTTAACCTGTGTCCCATTCCCTGTTAGCCTGTGTCCCATTCCCTGTTAGCCTGTGTCCCATTCCCTGTTAGTCTGTGTCCCATTCCCTGTTAGCCTCTGTCCCATTCCCTGTTGGCCTGTGTCCCATTCCCTGTTAGCCTGTGTCCCATTCCCTGTTAGCCTGTGTCCCATTCCCTGTTAGCCTGTGTCCCATTCCCTGTTAGCCTGTGCCCCATTCCCTGTTAGCCTGTGTCCCATTCCCTGTTAGCCTGTGCCCCATTCCCTGTTAGCCTGTGTCCCATTCCCTGTTAGCCTGTGTCCCATTCCCCGTTAACCTGTGTCCCTTTCCCTGTTAGCCTGTGTCCCATTCCCTGTTAGCCTGTGTCCCATTCCCTGTTAGCCTGTGTCCCATTCCCTGTTAGCCTGTGTCCCATTCCCTGTTAGCCTGTGTCCCATTCCCTGTTGGCCTGTGTCCCATTCCCTGTTGGCCTGTGTCCCTTTCCCTGTTAGCCTGTGTCCCATTCCCTGTTAGCCTGTGTCCCATTCCCTGTTAGCCTGTGTCCTATTCCCTGTTGGCCTGTGTCCCATTCCCTGTTGGCCTGTGTCCCATTCCCTGTTAGCCTGTGTCCCATTCCCTGTTAGCCTGTGTCCCATTCCCTGTTAGCCTGTGTCCCATTCCCTGTTAGCCTGAGTCCCATTCCTTGTTAGCCTGTGTCCCATTCCCTGTTAGCCTGTGTCCCATTCCCTGTTAGCCTGTGTCCCATTCCTTGTTAGCCTGTGTCCCATTCCCTGTTAGCCTGTGTCCCATTCCCTGTAAACCTGAGTCCCATTCCCTGTTAGCCTGTGTCCCATTCCCTGTTAGCCTGAGTCCCATTCCCTGTTAGCCTATGTCCCATTCCCCGTTAGCCTGTGTCACATTCCCCGTTAGCCTGTGTCCCATTCCCTGTTAGCCTGTGTCCCATTCCCCGTTAGCCTGTGTCCCATTCCCCGTTAGCTTGTGTCCCATTCCCCGTTAGCCTGTGTCCCATTCCCCGTTAGCCTGTGTCCCATTCCCTGTTAGCCTGTGTCCCATTCCCTGTTAGCCTGTGTCCCATTCCCCGTTAGCCTGTGTCCCATTCCCTGTTAGCCTGTGTCCCATTCCCTGTTAACTTGAGTCCCATTCCCTGTTAGCCTGTGCCCCATTCCCTGTTAGCCTGTGTCCCATTCCCTGTTAGCCTGTGTCCCATTCCCTGTTAGCCTGTGTCCCATTCCCTGTTAACCTGTGTCCCATTCCCTGTTAGCCTGTGTCCCATTCCCCGTTAGCCTGTGTCCCATTCCCCGTTAGCCTGTGTCCCATTCCCCGTTAGCCTGTGTCCCATTCCCCGTTAGCCTGTGTCCCATTCCCTGTTAGCCTGTGTCCCATTCCCCGTTAGCCTGTGTCCCATTCCCCGTTAGCCTGTGTCCCATTCCCTGTTAGCCTGTGTCCCATTCCCTGTTAGCCTGTGTCCCATTCCCTGTTAGCCTGTGTCCCATTCCCTGTTAGCCTGTGTCCCATTCCCTGTTAGCCTGAGTCCCATTCCCCGTTAGGCTGTGTCCCATTCCCTGTTAGCCTGTGTTCCATTCCCCGTTAGCCTGTGTCCCATTCCCCGTTAGCCTGTGTCCCATTCCCTGTTAGCCTGTGCCCCATTCCCCGTTAGCCTGTGTCCCATTCCCTGTTAGCCTGTGCCCCATTCCCTGTTAACCTGTGTCCCATTCCCTGTTAGCTTGTGTCCCATTCCCTGTTAGCCTGTGTCCCATTCCCTGTTAACCTGTGTCCCATTCCCTGTTAGCCTGTGTCCCATTCCCCGTTAGCCTGTGTCCCATTCCCTGTTAGACTGTGTCCCATTCCCCGTTAGCCTGTGTCCCATTCCCCGTTAGCCTGTGTCCCATTCCCCGTTAGCCTGTGTCCCATTCCCTGTTAGCCTGTGTCCCATTCCCTGTTAGCCTGTGTCCCATTCCCTGTTAACCTGTGTCCCATTCCCTGTTAGCTTGTGTCCCATTCCCTGTTAGCCTGTGTCCCATTCCCTGTTAGCCTGAGTCCCATTCCCCGTTAGCCTGTGTCCCATTCCCTGTTAGCCTGCGTCCCATTCCCCGTTAGCCTGTGTCCCATTCCCTGTTAGCCTGTGTTCCATTCCCTGTTAGCCTGTGTCCCATTCCCAGTACGCCTGTGTCCCATTCCCCGTTAGCCTGTGTCCCATTCCCCGTTAGCCTGTGACCCATTCCCCGTTAGCCTGTGTCCCATTCCCTGTTAGCCTGTGTCACATTCCCCGTTAGCCTGTGTCCCATTCCCCGTTAGCCTGTGTCCCATTCCCTGTTAACTTGAGTCCCATTCCCTGTTAGCCTGTGTCCCATTCCCCGTTAGCCTGTGTCCCATTCCCTGTTAGCCTGTGTCCCATTCCCTGTTAGCCTGTGTCCCATTCCCCGTTAACCTGTGTCCCATTCCCTGTTAGCTTGTGTCCCATTCCCTGTTAGCCTGAGTCCCATTCCCTGTTAACCTGTGTCCCATTCCCTGTTAGCTTGTGTCCCATTCCCTGTTAGCCTGAGTCCCATTCCCTGTTAGCCTGTGTCACATTCCCTGTTAACCTGTGTCCCATTCCCCGTTAGCCTGTGTCCCATTCCCCGTTAGCCTGTGTCCCATTCCCCGTTAGCCTGTGTCCCATTCCCCGTTAGCCTGTGTCCCATTCCCCGTTAGCCAGAGTCCCATTCCCTGTTAGCCTGTGTCCCATTCCCTGTTAGCCTGTGTCCCATTCCCTGTTAGCCTGTCGCCCATTCCCTGTTAGCCTGTGCCGCATTCCCTGTTAACCTGTGTCCCATTCCCTGTTAGCCTGAGTCCCATTCCCTGTTAACCTGTGTCCCATTCCCTGTTAGCTTGTGTCCCATTCCCTGTTAGCCTGAGTCCCATTCCCTGTTAGCCTGTGTCACATTCCCTGTTAACCTGTGTCCCATTCCCCGTTAGCCTGTGTCCCACTCCCCGTTAGCCTGTGTCCCATTCCCCGTTAGCCTGTGTCCCATTCCCCGTTAGCCTGTGTCCCATTCCCCGTTAGCCTGTGTCCCATTCCCCGTTAGCCTGTGTCCCATTCCCCGTTAGCCTGTGTCCCATTCCCCGTTAGCCTGTGTCCCATTCCCTGTTAGCCTGTGTCCCATTCCCCGTTAGCCTGTGTCCCATTCCCCGTTAGCCTGTGTCCCATTCCCTGTTAGCCTGAGTCCCATTCCCTGTTAGCCTGTGTCACATTCCCTGTTAACCTGTGTCCCATTCCCCGTTAGCCTGTGTCCCACTCCCCGTTAGCCTGTGTCCCATTCCCCGTTAGCCTGTGTCCCATTCCCCGTTAGCCTGTGTCCCATTCCCCGTTAGCCTGTGTCCCATTCCCCGTTAGCCTGTGTCCCATTCCCTGTTAGCCTGTGTCCCATTCCCTGTTCGCCTGTCGCCCATTCCCTGTTAGCCTGTGCCGCATTCCCTGTTAACCTGTGTCCCATTCCCTGTTAGCCTGTGTCCCATTCCCTGTTAACCTGTGTCCCATTCCCTGTTAGCTTGTGTCCCATTCCCTGTTAGCCTGTGTCCGATTCCCTGTTAGCCTGAGTCGCATTCCCCGTTAGCCTGTGTCCCATTCCCTGTTAGCCTGTGTCCCATTCCCCGTTAGCCTGTGTCCCATTCCCCGTTAGCCTGTGTCCCATTCCCTGTTAGCCTGTGTCCCATTCCCCGTTAGCCTGTGTCCCATTCCCTGTTAGCCTGTGTCCCATTCCCTGTTAGCCTGAGTCCCATTCCCTGTTAGCCTGTTTCCCATTCCCTGTTAACCTGTGTCCCATTCCCTGTTAGCTTTTGTCCCATTCCCTGTTAGCCTGTGTCCCATTCCCTGTTAACTTGAGTCCCATTCCCTGTTAGCCTGTGTCCCATTCCCTGTTAGCCTGTGTCCCATTCCCTGTTAACCTGTGTCCCATTCCCTGTTAGCCTGTGTCCCATTCCCTGTTAGCCTGTGTCCCATTCCCTGTTAACCTGTGTCCCATTCCCTGTTAGCTTGTGTCCCATTCCCTGTTAGCCTGTGTCCCATTCCCTGTTAGCCTGTGTCCCATTCCCCGTTAGCCTGTGTCCCATTCCCTGTTAGCCTGTGTCCCATTCCCTGCTAGCCTGTGCCCCATTCCCTGTTAGCCTGTGTCCCATTCCCTGTTAGCCTGTGCCCCATTCCCTGTTAGCCTGTGTCCCATTCCCTGTTAGCCTGTGTCCCATTCCCCGTTAACCTGTGTCCCATTCCCTGTTAGCCTGTGTCCCATTCCCTGTTAGCCTGTGTCCCATTCCCTGTTAGTCTGTGTCCCATTCCCTGTTAGCCTCTGTCCCATTCCCTGTTGGCCTGTGTCCCATTCCCTGTTAGCCTGTGCCCCATTCCCTGTTAGCCTGTTTCCCATTCCCTGTTAGCCTGTGCCCCATTCCCTGTTAGCCTGTGTCCCATTCCCTGTTAGCCTGTGTCCCATTCCCCGTTAACCTGTGTCCCTTTCCCTGTTAGCCTGTGTCCCATTCCCTGTTAGCCTGTGTCCCATTCCCTGTTAGCCTGTGTCCCATTCCCTGTTAGCCTGTGTCCCATTCCCTGTTAGCCTGTGTCCCATTCCCTGTTGGCCTGTGTCCCATTCCCTGTTGGCCTGTGTCCCTTTCCCTGTTAGCCTGTGTCCCATTCCCTGTTAGCCTGTGTCCCATTCCCTGTTAGCCTGTGTCCTATTCCCTGTTGGCCTGTGTCCCATTCCCTGTTGGCCTGTGTCCCATTCCCTGTTAACCTGTGTCCCATTCCCTGTTAGCCTGTGTCCCATTCCCTGTTAGCCTGTGTCCCATTCCCTGTTAGCCTGAGTCCCATTCCCTGTTAGCCTGTGTCCCATTCCCTGTTAGCCTGTGTCCCATTCCCTGTTAGCCTGTGTCCCATTCCCTGTTAGCCTGTGTCCCATTCCCTGTTAGCCTGTGTCCCATTCCCTGTTAGCCTGAGTCCCATTCCCTGTTAGCCTGTGTCCCATTCCCTGTTAGCCTGAGTCCCATTCCCTGTTAGCCTATGTCCCATTCCCCGTTAGCCTGTGTCACATTCCCCGTTAGCCTGTGTCCCATTCCCTGTTAGCCTGTGTCCCATTCCCCGTTAGCCTGTGTCCCATTCCCCGTTAGCCTGTGTCCCATTCCCCGTTAGCCTGTGTCCCATTCCCCGTTAGCTTGTGTCCCATTCCCCGTTAGCCTGTGTCCCATTCCCCGTTAGCCTGTGTCCCATTCCCTGTTAGCCTGTGTCCCATTCCCTGTTAGCCTGTGTCCCATTCCCCGTTAGCCTGTGTCCCATTCCCTGTTAGCCTGTGTCCCATTCCCTGTTAACTTGAGTCCCATTCCCTGTTAGCCTGTGCCCCATTCCCTGTTAGCCTGTGTCCCATTCCCTGTTAGCCTGTGTCCCATTCCCTGTTAGCCTGTGTCCCATTCCCTGTTAGCCTGTGTCCCATTCCCCGTTAGCCTGTGTCCCATTCCCCGTTAGCCTGTGTCCCATTCCCCGTTAGCCTGTGTCCCATTCCCCGTTAGCCTGTGTCCCATTCCCTGTTAGCCTGTGTCCCATTCCCCGTTAGCCTGTGTCCCATTCCCCGTTAGCCTGTGTCCCATTCCCTGTTAGCCTGTGTCCCATTCCCTGTTAGCCTGTGTCCCATTCCCTGTTAGCCTGTGTCCCATTCCCTGTTAGCCTGTGTCCCATTCCCTGTTAGCCTGAGTCCCATTCCCCGTTAGGCTGTGTCCCATTCCCTGTTAGCCTGTGTCCCATTCCCCGTTAGCCTGTGTCCCATTCCCCGTTAGCCTGTGTCCCATTCCCTGTTAGCCTGTGCCTCATTCCCCGTTAGCCTGTGTCCCATTCCCTGTTAGCCTGTGCCCCATTCCCTGTTAACCTGTGTCCCATTCCCTGTTAGCCTGTGTCCCATTCCCTGTTAGCCTGTGTCCCATTCCCTGTTAACCTGTGTCCCATTCCCTGTTAGCCTGTGTCCCATTCCCCGTTAGCCTGTGTCCCATTCCCTGTTAGACTGTGTCCCATTCCCCGTTAGCCTGTGTCCCATTCCCCGTTAGCCTGTGTCCCATTCCCCGTTAGCCTGTGTCCCATTCCCTGTTAGCCTGTGTCCCATTCCCTGTTAGCCTGTGTCCCATTCCCTGTTAACCTGTGTCCCATTCCCTGTTAGCTTGTGTCCCATTCCCTGTTAGCCTGTGTCCCATTCCCTGTTAGCCTGAGTCCCATTCCCCGTTAGCCTGTGTCCCATTCCCTGTTAGCCTGCGTCCCATTCCCCGTTAGCCTGTGTCGCATTCCCTGTTAGCCTGTGTTCCATTCCCTGTTAGCCTGTGTCCCATTCCCAGTTCGCCTGTGTCCCATTCCCCGTTAGCCTGTGTCCCATTCCCCGTTAGCCTGTGTCCCATTCCCCGTTAGCCTGTGTCCCATTCCCTGTTAGCCTGTGTCCCATTCCCCGTTAGCCTGTGTCCCATTCACCGTTAGCCTGTGTCCCATTCCCTGTTAACTTGAGTCCCATTCCCTGTTAGCCTGTGTCCCATTCCCCGTTAGCCTGTGTCCCATTCCCTGTTAGCCTGTGTCCCATTCCCTGTTAACCTGTGTCCCATTCCCTGTTAGCTTGTGTCCCATTCCCTGTTAGCCTGAGTCCCATTCCCTGTTAACCTGTGTCCCATTCCCTGTTAGCTTGTGTCCCATTCCCTGTTAGCCTGTGTCACATTCCCTGTTAACCTGTGTCCCATTCCCTGTTAGCCTGTGTCACATTCCCTGTTAACCTGTGTCCCATTCCCCGTTAGCCTGTATCCCATTCCCCGTTAGCCTGTGTCCCATTCCCCGTTAGCCTGTGTCCCATTCCCCGTTAGCCTGTGTCCCATTCCCCGTTAGCCTGTGTCCCATTCCCTGTTAGCCTGTGTCCCATTCCCTGTTAGCCTGTCGCCCATTCCCTGTTAGCCTGTGCCGCATTCCCTGTTAACCTGTGTCCCATTCCCTGTTAGCTTGTGTCCCATTCCCTGTTAGCCTGTGTCCGATTCCCTGTTAGCCTGAGTCGCATTCCCCGTTAGCCTGTGTCCCATTCCTTGTTAGCCTGTGTCCCATTCCCCGTTAGCCTGTGTCCCATTCCCCGTTAGCCTGTGTCCCATTCCCTGTTAGCCTGTGTCCCATTCCCCGTTAGGCTGTGTCCCATTCCCTGTTAGCCTGTGTCCCATTCCCTGTTAGCCTGAGTCCCATTCCCTGTTAGCCTGTGTCCCATTCCCTGTTAACCTGTGTCCCATTCCCTGTTAGCTTTTGTCCCATTCCCTGTTAGCCTGTGTCCCATTCCCTGTTAGCCTGTGTCCCATTCACCGTTAGCCTGTGTCCCATTCCCTGTTAGCCTGTGTCCCATTCCCCGTTAGCCTGTGTCCCATTCCCTGTTAGCCTGTGTCCCATTCCCCGTTAGCCTGTGTCCCATTCCCTGTTAGCCTGTGTCCCATTCCCTGTTAGCCTGTGTCCCATTCCCTGTTAACCTGTGTCCCATTCCCTGTTAGCTTGTGTCCCATTCCCTGTTAGCCTGTGTCCCATTCCCTGTTAGCCTGAGTCCCATTCCCCGTTAGCCTGTGTCCCATTCCCTGTTAGCCTGTGTCCCATTCCCCGTTAGCCTGTGTCCCATTCCCTGTTAGCCTGTGTCCCATTCCCTGCTAGCCTGTGCCCCATTCCCTGTTAGCCTGTGTCCCATTCCCTGTTAGCCTGTGCCCCATTCCCTGTTAGCCTGTGTCCCATTCCCTGTTAGCCTGTGTCCCATTCCCCGTTAACCTGTGTCCCATTCCCTGTTAGCCTGTGTCCCATTCCCTGTTAGCCTGTGTCCCATTCCCTGTTAGCCTGTGCCCCATTCCCTGTTAGCCTGTGTCCCATTCCCTGTTAGCCTGTGTCCCATTCCCTGTTAGCCTGTGTCCCATTCCCCGTTAACCTGTGTCCCATTCCCTGTTAGCCTGTGTCCCATTCCCTGTTAGCCTGTGTCCCATTCCCTGTTAGCCTGTGTCCCATTCCCTGTTGGCCTCTGTCCCATTCCCTGTTGGCCTGTGTCCCATTCCCTGTTAGCCTGTGTCCCATTCCCTGTTAGCCTGTGTCCCATTCCCTGTTAGCCTGTGTCCCATTCCCTGTTAGCCTGAGTCCCATTCCCTGTTAGCCTGTGTCCCATTCCCTGTTAGCCTGTGTCCCATTCCCTGTTAGCCTGAGTCCCATTCCCTGTTAGCCTGTGTCCCATTCCCTGTTGGCCTGTGTCCCATTCCCTGTTGGCCTGTGTCCCATTCCCTGTTAGCCTGTGTCCCATTCCCTGTTAGCCTGTGTCCCATTCCCTGTTAGCCTGTGTCCTATTACCTGTTGGCCTGTGTCCCATTCCCTGTTGGCCTGTGTCCCATTCCCTGTTAACCTGTGTCCCATTCCCTGTTAGCCTGTGTCCCATTCCCTGTTAGCCTGTGTCCCATTCCCTGTTAGCCTGTGTCCCATTCCCTGTTAGCCTGTGTCCCATTCCCTGTTAGCCTGTGTCCCATTCCCTGTTAGCCTGTGTCCCATTCCCTGTTAGCCTGAGTCCCATTCCCTGTTAGCCTGTGTCCCATTCCCTGTTAGCCTGAGTCCCATTCCCTGTTAGCCTATGTCCCATTCCCCGTTAGCCTGTGTCACATTCCCCGTTAGCCTGTGTCCCATTCCCTGTTAGCCTGTGTCCCATTCCCTGTTAGCCTGTGTCCCATTCCCCGTTAGCCTGTGTCCCATTCCCCGTTAGCCTGTGTCCCATTCCCCGTTAGCTTGTGTCCCATTCCCCGTTAGCCTGTGTCCCATTCCCCGTTAGCCTGTGTCCCATTCCCTGTTAGCCTGTGTCCCATTCCCTGTTAGCCTGTGTCCCATTCCCCATTAGCCTGTGTCCCATTCCCTGTTAGCCTGTGTCCCATTCCCTGTTAACTTGAGTCCCATTCCCTGTTAGCCTGTGCCCCATTCCCTGTTAGCCTGTGTCCCATTCCCTGTTAGCCTGTGTCCCATTCCCTGTTAGCCTGTGTCCCATTCCCTGTTAACCTGTGTCCCATTCCCTGTTAGACTGTGTCCCATTCCCCGTTAGCCTGTGTCCCATTCCCCGTTAGCCTGTGTCCCATTCCCCGTTAGCCTGTGTCCCATTCCCCGTTAGCCTGTGTCCCATTCCCTGTTAGCCTGTGTCCCATTCCCCGTTAGCCTGTGTCCCATTCCCCGTTAGCCTGTGTCCCATTCCCTGTTAGCCTGTGTCCCATTCCCTGTTAGCCTGTGTCCCATTCCCTGTTAGCCTGTGTCCCATTCCCTGTTAGCCTGTGTCCCATTCCCTGTTAGCCTGAGTCCCATTCCCCGTTAGGCTGTGTCCCATTCCCTGTTAGCCTGTGTCCCATTCCCCGTTAGCCTGTGTCCCATTCCCCGTTAGCCTGTGTCCCATTCCCTGTTAGCCTGTGCCCCATTCCCCGTTAGCCTGTGTCCCATTCCCTGTTAGCCTGTGCCCCATTCCCTGTTAACCTGTGTCCCATTCCCTGTTAGCCTGTGTCCCATTCCCTGTTAGCCTGTGTCCCATTCCCTGTTAACCTGTGTCCCATTCCCTGTTAGCCTGTGTCCCATTCCCCGTTAGCGTGTGTCCCATTTCCTGTTAGACTGTGTCCCATTCCCCGTTAGCCTGTGTCCCATTCCCCGTTAGCCTGTGTCCCATTCCCCGTTAGCCTGTGTCCCATTCCCTGTTAGCCTGTGTCCCATTCCCTGTTAGCCTGTGTCCCATTCCCTGTTAACCTGTGTCCCATTCCCTGTTAGCTTGTGTCCCATTCCCTGTTAGCCTGTGTCCCATTCCCTGTTAGCCTGAGTCCCATTCCCCGTTAGCCTGTGTCCCATTCCCTGTTAGCCTGTGTCCCATTCCCCGTTAGCCTGTGTCCCATTCCCTGTTAGCCTGTGTTCCATTCCCTGTTAGCCTGTGTCCCATTCCCAGTTCGCCTGTGTCCCATTCCCCGTTAGCCTGTGTCCCATTCCCCATTAGCCTGTGTCCCATTCCCCGTTAGCCTGTGTCCCATTCCCTGTTAGCCTGTGTCCCATTCCCCGTTAGCCTGTGTCCCATTCCCCGTTAGCCTGTGTCCCATTCCCCGTTAACTTGAGTCCCATTCCCTGTTAGCCTGTGTCCCATTCCCCGTTAGCCTGTGTCCCATTCCCTGTTAGCCTGTGTCCCATTCCCTGTTAGCCTGTGTCCCATTCCCTGTTAACCTGTGTCCCATTCCCTGTTAGCTTGTGTCCCATTCCCTGTTACCCTGAGTCCCATTCCCTGTTAACCTGTGTCCCATTCCCTGTTAGCTTGTGTCCCATTCCCTGTTAGCCTGAGTCCCATTCCCTGTTAGCCTGTGTCACATTCCCTGTTAACCTGTGTCCCATTCCCCGTTAGCCTGTGTCCCATTCCCCGTTAGCCTGCGTCCCATTCCCCGTTAGCCTGTGTCCCATTCCCCGTTAGCCTGTGTCCCATTCCCCGTTAGCCTGTGTCCCATTCCCTGTTAGCCTGTGTCCCATTCCCTGTTAGCCTGTGTCCCATTCCCTGTTAGCCTGTCGCCCATTCCCTGTTAGCCTGTGCCGCATTCCCTGTTAACCTGTGTCCCATTCCCTGTTAGCTTGTGTCCCATTCCCTGTTAGCCTGCGTCCGATTCCCTGTTAGCCTGAGTCGCATTCCCCGTTAGCCTGTGTCCCATTCCCTGTTAGCCTGTGTCCCATTCCCCGTTAGCCTGTGTCCCATTCCCCGTTAGCCTGTGTCCCATTCCCTGTTAGCCTGTGTCCCATTCCCCGTTAGCCTGTGTCCCATTCCCTGTTAGCCTGTGTCCCATTCCCTGTTAGCCTGAGTCCCATTCCCTGTTAGCCTGTGTCCCATTCCCTGTTAACCTGTGTCCCATTCCCTGTTAGCTTTTGTCCCATTCCCTGTTAGCCTGTGTCCCATTCCCTGTTAACTTGAGTCCCATTCCCTGTTAGCCTGTGTCCCATTCCCTGTTAGCCTGTGTCCCATTCCCTGTTAACCTGTGTCCCATTCCCTGTTAGCCTGTGTCCCATTCACCGTTAGCCTGTGTCCCATTCCCTGTTAGCCTGTGTCCCATTCCCCGTTAGCCTGTGTCCCATTCCCTGTTAGCCTGTGTCCCATTCCCCGTTAGCCTGTGTCCCATTCCCTGTTAGCCTGTGTCCCATT
Source organism: Somniosus microcephalus (assembly GCF_052327205.1). Lineage (NCBI taxonomy): Eukaryota > Metazoa > Chordata > Chondrichthyes > Squaliformes > Somniosidae > Somniosus > Somniosus microcephalus. The sequence continues at coordinate 82,295,450 of NC_141004.1, forward strand.
CCCTGTTAGCCTGTGTCCCATTCCCTGTTAACCTGTGTCCCATTCCCTGTTAGCTTGTGTCCCATTCCCTGTTAGCCTGTGTCCCATTCCCTGTTAGCCTGAGTCCCATTCCCCGTTAGCCTGTGTCCCATTCCCTGTTAGCCTGTGTCCCATTCCCCGTTAGCCTGTGTCCCATTCCCTCTTAGCCTGTGTCCCATTCCCTGCTAGCCTGTGTCCCATTCCCTGTTAGCCTGTGTCCCATTCCCTGCTAGCCTGTGCCCCATTCCCTGTTAGCCTGTGTCCCATTCCCTGTTAGCCTGTGCCCCATTCCCTGTTAGCCTGTGTCCCATTCCCTGTTAGCCTGTGTCCCATTCCCTGTTAGCCTGTGCCCCATTCCCTGTTAGCCTGTGTCCCATTCCCTGTTAGCCTGTGCCCCATTCCCTGTTAGCCTGTGTCCCATTCCCTGTTAGCCTGTGTCCCATTCCTCGTTAACCTGTGTCCCTTTCCCTGTTAGCCTGTGTCCCATTCCCTGTTAGCCTGTGTCCCATTCCCTGTTAGCCTGTGTCCCATTCCCTGTTAGCCTGTGTCCCATTCCCTGTTAGCCTGTGTCCCATTCCCTGTTGGCCTGTGTCCCATTCCCTGTTGGCCTGTGTCCCATTCCCTGTTAGCCTGTGTCCCATTCCCTGTTAGCCTGTGTCCCATTCCCTGTTAGCCTGTGTCCCATTCCCCGTTAGCCTGTGTCCCATTCCCTGTTAGCCTGTGTTCCATTCCCTGTTAGCCTGTGTCCCATTCCCAGTTCGCCTGTGTCCCATTCCCCGTTAGCCTGTGTCCCATTCCCCATTAGCCTGTGTCCCATTCCCCGTTAGCCTGTGTCCCATTCCCTGTTAGCCTGTGTCCCATTCCCCGTTAGCCTGTGTCCCATTCCCCGTTAGCCTGTGTCCCATTCCCTGTTAACTTGAGTCCCATACCCTGTTAGCCTGTGTGCCATTCCCCGTTAGCCTGTGTCCCATTCCCTGTTAGCCTGTGTCCCATTCCCTGTTAGCCTGTGTACCATTCCCTGTTAACCTGTGTCCCATTCCCTGTTAGCTTGTGTCCCATTCCCTGTTAGCCTGAGTCCCATTCCCTGTTAACCTGTGTCCCATTCCCTGTTAGCTTGTGTCCCATTCCCTGTTAGCCTGAGTCCCATTCCCTGTTAGCCTGTGTCACATTCCCTGTTAACCTGTGTCCCATTCCCCGTTAGCCTGTGTCCCATTCCCCGTTAGCCTGTGTCCCATTCCCCGTTAGCCTGTGTCCCATTCCCCGTTAGCCTGTGTCCCATTCCCCGTTAGCCTGTGTCCCATTCCCTGTTAGCCTGTGTCCCATTCCCTGTTAGCCTGTGTCCCATTCCCTGTTAGCCTGTCGCCCATTCCCTGTTAGCCTGTGCCGCATTCCCTGTTAACCTGTGTCCCATTCCCTGTTAGCTTGTGTCCCATTCCCTGTTAGCCTGTGTCCGATTCCCTGTTAGCCTGAGTCGCATTCCCCATTAGCCTGTGTCCCATTCCCTGTTAGCCTGTCTCCCATTCCCCGTTAGCCTGTGTCCCATTCCCCGTTAGCCTGTGTCCCATTCCCTGTTAGCCTGTGTCCCATTCCCCGTTAGCCTGTGTCCCATTCCCTGTTAGACTGTGTCCCATTCCCTGTTAGCCTGAGTCCCATTCCCTGTTAGCCTGTGTCCCATTCCCTGTTAACCTGTGTCCCATTCCCTGTTAGCTTTTGTCCCATTCCCTGTTAGCCTGTGTCCCATTCCCTGTTAACTTGAGTCCCATTCCCTGTTAGCCTGTGTCCCATTCCCTGTTAGCCTGTGTCCCATTCCCTGTTAACCTGTGTCCCATTCCCTGTTAGCCTGTGTCCCATTCACCGTTAGCCTGTGTCCCATTCCCTGTTAGCCTGTGTCCCATTCCCCGTTAGCCTGTGTCCCATTCCCTGTTAGCCTGTGTCCCATTCCCCGTTAGCCTGTGTCCCATTCCCCGTTAGCCTGTGTCCCATTCCCTGTTAGCCTGTGTCCCATTCCCTGTTAACCTGTGTCCCATTCCCTGTTAGCTTGTGTCCCATTCGCTGTTAGCCTGTGTCCCATTCCCTGTTAGCCTGAGTCCCATTCCCCGTTAGCCTGTGTCCCATTCCCTGTTAGCCTGTGTCCCATTCCCCGTTAGCCTGTGTCCCATTCCCTCTTAGCCTGTGTCCCATTCCCTGCTAGCCTGTGTCCCATTCCCTGTTAGCCTGTGTCCCATTCCCTGCTAGCCTGTGCCCCATTCCCTGTTAGCCTGTGTCCCATTCCCTGTTAGCCTGTGCCCCATTCCCTGTTAGCCTGTCTCCCATTCCCTGTTAGCCTGTGTCCCATTCCCTGTTAGCCTGTGCCCCATTCCCTGTTAGCCTGTGTCCCATTCCCTGTTAGCCTGTGCCCCATTCCCTTTAGCCTGTGTCCCATTCCCTGTTAGCCTGTGTCCCATTCCCCGTTAACCTGTGTCCCTTTCCCTGTTAGCCTGTGTCCCATTCCCTGTTAGCCTGTGTCCCATTCCCTGTTAGCCTGTGTCCCATTCCCTGTTAGCCTGTGTCCCATTCCCTGTTAGCCTGTGTCCCATTCCCTGTTGGCCTGTGTCCCATTCCCTGTTGGCCTGTGTCCCATTCCCTGTTAGCCTGTGTCCCATTCCCTGTTAGCCTGTGTCCCATTCCCTGTTAGCCTGTGTCCTATTCCCTGTTGGCCTGTGTCCCATTCCCTGTTGGCCTGTGTCCCATTCCCTGTTAACCTGTGTCCCATTCCCTGTTAGCCTGTGTCCCATTCCCTGTTAGCCTGTGTCCCATTCCCTGTTAGCCTGAGTCCCATTCCCTGTTAGCCTGTGTCCCATTCCCTGTTAGCCTGTGTCCCATTCCCTGTTAGCCTGTGTCCCATTCCCTGTTAGCCTGAGTCCCATTCCCTGTTAGCCTGTGTCCCATTCCCTGTTAGCCTGTGTCCCATTCCCTGTTAGCCTGAGTCCCATTCCCTGTTAGCCTGTGTCCCATTCCCTGTTAGCCTGAGTCCCATTCCCTGTTAGCCTATGTCCCATTCCCCGTTAGCCTGTGTCACATTCCCCGTTAGCCTGTGTCCCATTCCCCGTTAGCCTGTGTCCCATTCCCCGTTAGCCTGTGTCCCATTCCCCTTTAGCCTGTGTCCCATTCCCCATTAGCCTGTGTCCCATTCCCCGTTAGCCTGTGTCCCATTCCCCGTTAGCCTGTGTCCCATTCCCTGTTAGCCTGTGTCCCATTCCCTGTTAGCCTGTGTCCCATTCCCCGTTAGCCTGTGTCCCATTCCCTGTAAGCCTGTGTCCCATTCCCTGTTAACTTGAGTCCCATTCCCTGTTAGCCTGTGCCCCATTCCCTGTTAGCCTGAGTCCCATTCCCTGTTAGCCTGTGTCCCATTCCCTGTTAGCCTGTGTCCCATTTCCTGTTAGCCTGTGTCCCATTCCCTGTTAGCCTGTGTCCCATTCCCCGTTAGCCTGTGTCCCATTCCCTGTTAGCCTGTGTCCCATTCCCTATTAGCCTGTGTCCCATTCCCCGTTCGCCTGTGTCCCATTCCCTGTTAGCCTGAGTCCCACTCCCTGTTAGTCTGTGTCCCATTCCCTGTTAGCCTGTGTCCCATTCCCTGTTAGCCTGAGTCCTATTCCCCGTTAGCCTGTGTCCCATTCCCTGTTAGCCTGTGTCCCATTCACCGTTAGCCTGTGTCCCATTCCCTGTTAGCCTGTGTCCCATTCCCCGTTAGCCTGTGTCCCATTCCCTGTTAGCCTGTGTCCCATTCCCTGTTAGCCTGTGTCCCATTCCCTGTTAACCTGTGTCCCATTCCCTGTTAGCTTGTGTCCCATTCCCTGTTAGCCTGTGTCCCATTCCCTGTTAGCCTGAGTCCCATTCCCCGTTAGCCTGTGTCCCATTCCCTGTTAGCCTGTGTCCCATTCACCGTTGGCCTGTGTCCCATTCCCTGTTAGCCTGTGTCCCATTTCCTGTTAGCCTGTGCCCCATTCCTGTTAGCCTGTGTCCCATTCCCTGTTAGCCTGTGCCCCATTCCCTGTTAGCCTGTGTCCCATTCCCTGTTAGCCTGTGTCCCATTCCCCGTTAACCTGTGTCCCATTCCCTGTTAGCCTGTGTCCCATTCCCTGTTAGCCTGTGTCCCATTCCCTGTTAGCCTGTGTCCCATTCCCTGTTGGCCTGTGTCCCATTCCCTGTTGGCCTGTGTCCCATTCCCTGTTGGCCTGTGTCCCATTCCCTGTTAGCCTGTGTCCCATTCCCTGTTAGCCTGTGTCCCATTCCCTGTTAGCCTGTGTTCCATTCCCTGTTAGCCTGTGTCCCATTCCCCGTTAGCCTGTGTCCCATTCCCCGTTAGCCTGTGTCCCATTCCCCGTTAGCCTGTGTCCCATTCCCTGTTAGCCTGTGTCCCATTCCCCGTTAGCCTGTGTCCCATTCCCCGTTAGCCTGTGACCCATTCCCTGTTAGCCTGTGTCCCATTCCCTGTTAGCCTGTGTCCCATTCCCTGTTAGCCTGTGTCCCATTCCCTGTTAGCCTGTGCCCCATTCCCTGTTAGCCTGAGTCCCATTCCCTGTTAGCCTGTGTCCCATTCCCTGTTAGCCTGTGTCCCATTCCCTGTTAGCCTGTGTCCCATTCCCTGTTAGCCTGAGTCCCATTCCCCGTTAGCCTGTGTCCCATTCCCTGTTAGCCTGTGTCCCATTCCCTGTTAGCCTGTGTCCCATTCCCCGTTAGCCTGTGTCCCATTCCCTGTTAGCCTGAGTCCCACTCCCTGTTAGTCTGTGTCCCATTCCCTGTTAGCCTGTGTCCCATTCCCTGTTAGCCTGAGTCCTATTCCCCGTTAGCCTGTGTCCCATTCCCTGTTAGCCTGTGTCCCATTCACCGTTAGCCTGTGTCCCATTCCCTGTTAGCCTGTGTCCCATTCCCCGTTAGCCTGTGTCCCATTCCCTGTCAGCCTGTGTCCCATTCCCTGTTAGCCTGTGTCCCATTCCCTGTTAACCTGTGTCCCATTCCCTGTTAGCTTGTGTCCCATTCGCTGTTAGCCTGTGTCCCATTCCCTGTTAGCCTGAGTCCCATTCCCCGTTAGCCTGTGTCCCATTCCCTGTTAGCCTGTGTCCCATTCCCCGTTAGCCTGTGTCCCATTCCCTGTTAGCCTGTGTCCCATTCCCTGTTAGCCTGTGCCCCATTCCCTGTTAGCCTGTGTCCCATTCCCTGTTAGCCTGTGCCCCATTCCCTGTTAGCCTGTGTCCCATTCCCTGTTAGCCTGTGTCCCATTCCCCGTTAACCTGTGTCCCATTCCCAGTTAGCCTGTGTCCCATTCCCTGTTAGCCTGTGTCCCATTCCCTGTTAGCCTGTGTCCCATTCCCTGTTGGCCTGTGTCCCATTCCCTGTTAGCCTGTGTCCCATTCCCTGTTAGCCTGTGTTCCATTCCCTGTTAGCCTGTGTCCCATTCCCCGTTAGCCTGTGTCCCATTCCCCGTTAGCCTGTGTCCCATTCCCCGTTAGCCTGTGTCCCATTCCCCGTTAGCCTGTGTCCCATTCCCTGTTAGCCTGTGTCCCATTCCCCGTTAGCCTGTGTCCCATTCCCTGTTAGCCTGTGTCCCATTCCCTGTTAGCCTGTGTCCCATTCCCTGTTAGCCTGTGTCCCATTCCCTGTTAGCCTGAGTCCCATTCCCCGTTAGCCTGTGTCCCATTCCCTGTTAGCCTGTGTCCCATTCCCCGTTAGCCTGTGTCCCATTCCCCGTTAGCCTGTGTCCCATTCCCTGTTAGCCTGTGTCCCATTCCCCGCTAGCCTGTGTCCCATTCCCTGTTAGCCTGTGTCCCATTCCCTGTTAGCCTGAGTCCCAATCCCTGTTAGCCTGTGTCCCATTCCCTGTTAGCCTGTGTCCCATTCCCTGTTAGCCTGAGTCCTATTCCCCGTTAGCCTGTGTCCCATTCCCTGTTAGCCTGTGTCCCATTCCCCGTTAGCCTGTGTCCCATTCCCCGTTAGCCTGTGTCCCATTCCCTGTTAGCCTGCGTCCCATTCCCTGTTAGCCTGAGTCCCAATCCCTGTTAGCCTGTGTCCCATTCCCTGTTAGCCTGTGTCCCATTCCCTGTTAGCCTGAGTCCTATTCCCCGTTAACCTGTGTCCCATTCCCTGTTAGCCTGTGTCCCATTCCCCGTTAGCCTGTGTCCCATTCCCTGTTAGCCTGTGTTCCATTCCCTGTTAGCCTGTGTCCCATTCCCTGTTAGCCTGTGTCCCATTCCCCGTTAGCCTGTGTCCCATTCCCCGTTAGCCTGTGTCCCATTCCCTGTTAGCCTGAGTCCCACTCCCTGTTAGTCTGTGTCCCATTCCCTGTTAGCCTGTGTCCCATTCCCTATTAGCCTGAGTCCTATTCCCCGTTAGCCTGTGTCCCATTCCCTGTTAGCCTGTGTCCCATTCACCGTTAGCCTGTGTCCCATTCCCTGTTAGCCTGTGTCCCATTCCCCGTTAGCCTGTGTCCCATTCCCCGTTAGCCTGTGTCCCATTCCCTGTTAGCCTGTGTCCCATTCCCTGTTAACCTGTGTCCCATTCCCTGTTAGCTTGTGTCCCATTCCCTGTTAGCCTGTGTCCCATTCCCTGTTATCCTGAGTCCCATTCCCCGTTAGCCTGTGTCCCATTCCCTGTTAGCCTGTGTCCCATTCCCCGTTAGCCTGTGTCCCATTCCCTGTTAGCCTGTGTCCCATTCCCCGTTAGCCTGTGCCCCATTCCCTGTTAGCCTCTGTCCCATTCCCTGTTAGCCTGTGCCCCATTCCCTGTTAGCCTGTGTCCCATTCCCTGTTAGCCTGTGTCCCATTCCCCGTTAACCTGTGTCCCATTCCCTGTTAGCCTGTGTCCCATTCCCCGTTAGCCTGTGTCCCATTCCCTGTTAGCCTGTGTCCCATTCCCTGTTAGCCTGTGTCCCATTCCATGTTGGCCTGTGTCCCATTCCCTGTTAGCCTGTGTCCCATTCCCTGTTAGCCTGTGTTCCATTCCCTGTTAGCCTGTGTCCCATTCCCCGTTAGCCTGTGTCCCATTCCCCGTTAGCCTGTGTCCCATTCCCCGTTAGCCTGTGTCCCATTCCCCATTAGCCTGTGTCCCATTCCCCGTTAGCCTGTGACCCATTCCCCGTTAGCCTGTGTCCCATTCCCCGTTAGCCTGTGTCCCATTCCCTGTTAGCCTGTGTCCCATTCCCTGTTAGCCTGTGTCCCATTCCCTGTTAGCCTGTGTCCCATTCCCTGTTAGCCTGTGTCCCATTCCCTGTTAGCCTGAGTCCCATTCCCCGTTAGCCTGTGTCCCATTCCCTGTTAGCCTGTGGCCCATTCCCCATTAGCCTGTGTCCCATTCCCCGTTAGCCTGTGTCCCATTCCGTTAGCCTGTGTCCCATTCCCCGTTAGCCTGTGTCCCATTCCCTGTTAGCCTGAGTCCCATTCCCTGTTAGCCTGAGTCCCATTCCCAGTTAGCCTGTGTCCCATTCCCTGTTAGCCTGTGTCCCATTCCCTGTTAGCCTGAGTCCTATTCCCCGTTAGCCTGTGTCCCATTCCCTGTTAGCCTGTGTCCCATTCCCCGTTAGCCTGTGTCCCATTCCCTGTTAGCCTGTGTTCCATTCCCTGTTAGCCTGTGTCCCATTCCCTGTTAGCCTGTGTCCCATTCCCCGTTAGCCTGTGTCCCATTCCCCGTTAGCCTGTGTCCCATTCCCCGTTAGCCTGTGTCCCATTCCCTGTTAGCCTGTGTCCCATTCCCCGTTAGCCTGCGTCCCATTCCCCGTTAGCCTGTGTCCCATTCCCTGTTGACTTGAGTCCCATTCCCTGTTAGCCTGTGTCCCATTCCCCGTTATCCTGTGTCCCATTCCCTGTTAGCCTGTGTCCCATTCCCTGTTAGCCTGTGTCCCATTCCCTGTTAACCTGTGTCCCATTCCCTGTTAGCTTGTGTCCCATTCCCTGTTAGCCTGAGTCCCATTCCCTGTTAACCTGTGTCCCATTCCCTGTTAGCTTGTGTCCCATTCCCTGTTAGCCTGAGTCCCATTCCCTGTTAGCCTGTGTCACATTCCCTGTTAAGCTGTGTCCCATTCCCTGTTAGATTGTGTCCCATTCCCTGTTAGCCTGTGTCCCATTCCCTGTTAACTTGAGTCCCATTCCCTGTTAACTTGAGTCCCATTCCCTGTTAGCCTGTGTCCCATTCCCCGTTAGCCTGTGTCCCATTCCCTGTTAGCCTGTGTCCCTTTCCCTGTTAGCCTGTGTCCCATTCCCTGTTAGCCTGTGCCCCATTCCCTGTTAACCTGTGTCCCATTCCCTGTTAGCCTGTGTCCCATTCCCTGTTAAACTGTGTCCCATTCCCTGTTAGCTTGTGTCCCATTCCCTGTTAGCCTGTGTCCGATTCCCTGTTAGCCTGAGTCGCATTCCCCGTTAGCCTGTGTCCCATTCCCCGTTAGCCTGTGTCCCATTCCCCGTTAGCCTGTGTCCCATTCCCCGTTAGCCTGTGTCCCATTCCCTGTTAGTCTGTGTCCCAGTCCCCGTTAGCCTGTGTCCCATTCCCTGTTAGCCTGTGTCCCATTTCCTGTTAGCCTGAGTCGCATTCCCTGTTAGCCTGTGTCCCATTCCCTGTTAACCTGTGTCCCATTCCCTGTTAGCTTGTGTCCCATTCCCTGTTAGCCTGTGTCCCATTCCCTGTTAACTGGAGTCCCATTCCCTGTTAGCCTGTGTCCCATTCCCTGTTAGCCTGTGTCCCATTCCCTGTTAACCTGTGTCCCATTCCCTGTTAGCCTGTGTCCCATTCCCCGTTAGCCTGTGTCCCATTCCCTGTTAGCCTGTGTCCCATTCCCCGTTAGCCTGTGTCCCATTCCCTGTTAGCCTGTGTCCCATTCCCCGTTAGCCTGTGTCCCATTCCCTGTTAGCCTGTGTCCCATTCCCTGTTAGCCTGTGTCCCATTCCCTGTTAACCTGTGTCCCATTCCCTGTTAGCTTGTGTCCCATTCCGTGTTAGCTTGTGTCCCATTCCCTGTTAGACTGTGTCCCATTCCCTGATAGCCTGAGTCCCATTCCCCGTTAGCCTGTGTCCCATTCCCTGTTAGCCTGTGTCCCATTCCCCGTTAGCCTGTGTCCCATTCCCTGTTAGCCTGTGTTCCATTCCCTGTTAGCCTGTGTCCCATTCCCCGTTAGCCTGTGTCCCATTCCCCGTTAGCCTGTGTCCCATTCCCCGTTAGCCTGTGTCCCATTCCCCGTTAGCCTGTGTCCCATTCCCTGTTAGCCTGTGTCCCATTCCCCGTTAGCCTGTGTCCCATTCCCCGTTAGCCTGTGTCCCATTCCCTGTTAACTTGTGTCCCATTCCCTGTTAGCCTGTGTCCCATTCCCCGTTAGCCTGTGTCCCATTCCCTGTTAGCCTGTGTCCCATTCCCTGTTAACCTGTGTCCCATTCCCTGTTAGCTTGTGTCCCATTCCCTGTTGCCTGAGTCGCATTCCCCGTTAGCCTGTGTCCCATTCCCTGTTAGCCTGTGTCCCATTCCCCGTTAGCCTGTGTCCCATTCCCCGTTAGCCTGTGTCCCATTCCCTGTTAGCCTGTGTCCCAGTCCCCGTTAGCCTGTGTCCCATTCCCTGTTAGCCTGTGTCCCATTTCCTGTTAGCCTGAGTCCCATTCCCTGTTAGCCTGTGTCCCATTCCCTGTTAACCTGTGTCCCATTCCCTGTTAGCTTGTGTCCCATTCCCTGTTAGCCTGTGTCCCATTCCCTGTTAACTTGAGTCCCATTCCCTGTTAGCCTGTGTCCCATTCCCTGTTAGCCTGTGTCCCATTCCCTGTTAACCTGTGTCCCATTCCCTGTTAGCCTGTGCCCCATTCCCCGTTAGCCTGTGTCCCATTCCCTGTTAGCCTGTGTCCCATTCCCCGTTAGCCTGTGTCCCATTCCCTGTTAGCCTGTGTCCCATTCCCCGTTAGCCTGTGTCCCATTCCCTGTTAGCCTGTGTCCCATTCCCTGTTAACTTGAGTCCCATTCCCTGTTAGCCTGTGTCCCATTCCCTGTTAACCTGTGTCCCATTCCCTGTTAGCTTGTGTCCCATTCCCTGTTAGCCTGTGTCCCATTCCCTGTTAACTTGAGTCCCATTCCCTGTTAGCCTGTGTCCCATTCCCTGTTAGCCTGTGTCCCATTCCCTGTTAACCTGTGTCCCATTCCCTGTTAGCCTGTGTCCCATTCCCCGTTAGCCTGTGTCCCATTCCCTGTTAGCCTGTGTCCCATTCCCCGTTAGCCTGTGTCCCATTCCCTGTTAGCCTGTGTCCCATTCCCCGTTAGCCTGTGTCCCATTCCCTGTTAGCCTGTGTCCCATTCCCTGTTAACTTGAGTCCCATTCCCTGTTAGCCTGTGTCCCATTCCCTGTTAGCCTGTGTCCCATTCCCTGTTAGCCTGTGTCCCATTCCCTGTTAGCCTGTGTCCCATTCCCTGTTAGCCTGTGTCCCATTCCCTGTTAGCCTGTGTCCCATTCCCTGTTAGCCTGAGTCCCATTCCCCGTTAGCCTGTGTTCCATTCCCTGTTAGCCTGTGTCCCATTCCCCGTTAGCCTGTGTCCCATTCCCCGTTAGCCTGTGTCCCATTCCCTGTTAGCCTGTGTCCCATTCCCCGTTAGCCTGTGTCCCATTCCCTGTTAGCCTGTGTCCCATTCCCTGTTAGCCTGAGTCCCAATCCCTGTTAGCCTGTGTCCCATTCCCTGTTAGCCTGTGTCCCATTCCCTGTTAGCCTGAGTCCTAATCCCCGTTAGCCTGTGTCCCATTCCCTGTTAGCCTGTGTCCCATTCCCCGTTAGCCTGTGTCCCATTCCCTGTTAGCCTGTGTTCCATTCCCTGTTAGCCTGTGTCCCATTCCCCGTTAGCCTGTGTCCCATTCCCCGTTAGCCTGTGTCCCATTCCCCGTTAGCCTGTGTCCCATTCCCTGTTAGCCTGAGTCCCACTCCCTGTTAGTCTGTGTCCCATTCCCTGTTAGCCTGTGTCCCATTCCCTATTAGCCTGAGTCCTATTCCCCGTTAGCCTGTGTCCCATTCCCTGTTAGCCTGTGTCCCATTCACCGTTAGCCTGTGTCCCATTCCCTGTTAGCCTGTGTCCCATTCCCCGTTAGCCTGTGTCCCATTCCCCGTTAGCCTGTGTCCCATTCCCTGTTAGCCTGTGTCCCATTCCCTGTTAACCTGTGTCCCATTCCCTGTTAGCTTGTGTCCCATTCCCTGTTAGCCTGTGTCCCATTCCCTGTTATCCTGAGTCCCATTCCCCGTTAGCCTGTGTCCCATTCCCTGTTAGCCTGTGTCCCATTCCCCGTTAGCCTGTGTCCCATTCCCTGTTAGCCTGTGTCCCATTCCCTGTTAGCCTGTGCCCCATTCCCTGTTAGCCTGTGTCCCATTCCCAGTTAGCCTGTGCCCCATTCCCTGTTAGCCTGTGTCCCATTCCCTGTTAGCCTGTGTCCCATTCCCCGTTAACCTGTGTCCCATTCCCTGTTAGCCTGTGTCCCATACCCTGTTAGCCTGTGTCCCTTTCCCTGTTAGCCTGTGTCCCATTCCCTGTTAGCCTGTGCCCCATTCCCTGTTAACCTGTGTCCCATTCCCTGTTAGCCTGTGTCCCATTCCCTGTTAAACTGTGTCCCATTCCCTGTTAGCTTGTGTCCCATTCCCTGTTAGCCTGTGTCCGATTCCCTGTTAGCCTGAGTCGCATTCCCCGTTAGCCTGTGTCCCATTCCCCGTTAGCCTGTGTCCCATTCCCCGTTAGCCTGTGTCCCATTCCCCGTTAGCCTGTGTCCCATTCCCCGTTAGTCTGTGTCCCAGTCCCCGTTAGCCTGTGTCCCATTCCCTGTTAGCCTGTGTCCCATTTCCTGTTAGCCTGAGTCGCATTCCCTGTTAGCCTGTGTCCCATTCCCTGTTAACCTGTGTCCCATTCCCTGTTAGCTTGTGTCCCATTCCCTGTTAGCCTGTGTCCCATTCCCTGTTAACTTGAGTCCCATTCCCTGTTAGCCTGTGTCCCATTCCCTGTTAGCCTGTGTCCCATTCCCTGTTAACCTGTGTCCCATTCCCTGTTAGCCTGTGTCCCATTCCCCGTTAGCCTGTGTCCCATTCCCTGTTAGCCTGTGTCCCATTCCCCGTTAGCCTGTGTCCCATTCCCTGTTAGCCTGTGTCCCATTCCCCGTTAGCCTGTGTCCCATTCCCTGTTAGCCTGTGTCCCATTCCCTGTTAGCCTGTGTCCCATTCCCTGTTAACCTGTGTCCCATTCCCTGTTAGCTTGTGTCCCATTCCCTGTTAGCTTGTGTCCCATTCCCTGTTAGACTGTGTCCCATTCCCTGTTAGCCTGAGTCCCATTCCCCGTTAGCCTGTGTCCCATTCCCTGTTAGCCTGTGTCCCATTCCCCGTTAGCCTGTGTCCCATTCCCTGTTAGCCTGTGTTCCATTCCCTGTTAGCCTGTGTCCCATTCCCCGTTAGCCTGTGTCCCATTCCCCGTTAGCCTGTGTCCCATTCCCCGTTAGCCTGTGTCCCATTCCCCGTTAGCCTGTGTCCCATTCCCTGTTAGCCTGTGTCCCATTCCCCGTTAGCCTGTGTCCCATTCCCCGTTAGCCTGTGTCCCATTCCCTGTTAACTTGTGTCCCATTCCCTGTTAGCCTGTGTCCCATTCCCCGTTAGCCTGTGTCCCATTCCCTGTTAGCCTGTGTCCCATTCCCTGTTAGCCTGTGTCCCATTCCCTGTTAACCTGTGTCCCATTCCCTGTTAGCTTGTGTCCCATTCCCTGTTAGCCTGAGTCGCATTCCCCGTTAGCCTGTGTCCCATTCCCTGTTAGCCTGTGTCCCATTCCCCGTTAGCCTGTGTCCCATTCCCCGTTAGCCTGTGTCCCATTCCCTGTTAGCCTGTGTCCCAGTCCCCGTTAGCCTGTGTCCCATTCCCTGTTAGCCTGTGTCCCATTTCCTGTTAGCCTGAGTCCCATTCCCTGTTAGCCTGTGTCCCATTCCCTGTTAACCTGTGTCCCATTCCCTGTTAGCTTGTGTCCCATTCCCTGTTAGCCTGTGTCCCATTCCCTGTTAACTTGAGTCCCATTCCCTGTTAGCCTGTGTCCCATTCCCTGTTAGCCTGTGTCCCATTCCCTGTTAACCTGTGTCCCATTCCCTGTTAGCCTGTGTCCCATTCCCCGTTAGCCTGTGTCCCATTCCCTGTTAGCCTGTGTCCCATTCCCCGTTAGACTGTGTCCCATTCCCTGTTAGCCTGTGTCCCATTCCCCGTTAGCCTGTGTCCCATTCCCTGTTAGCCTGTGTCCCATTCCCTGTTAACTTGAGTCCCATTCCCTGTTAGCCTGTGTCCCATTCCCTGTTAACCTGTGTCCCATTCCCTGTTAGCTTGTGTCCCATTCCCTGTTAGCCTGTGTCCCATTCCCTGTTAACTTGAGTCCCATTCCCTGTTAGCCTGTGTCCCATTCCCTGTTAGCCTGTGTCCCATTCCCTGTTAACCTGTGTCCCATTCCCTGTTAGCCTGTGTCCCATTCCCCGTTAGCCTGTGTCCGATTCCCTGTTAGCCTGTGTCCCATTCCCCGTTAGCCTGTGTCCCATTCCCTGTTAGCCTGTGTCCCATTCCCCGTTAGCCTGTGTCCCATTCCCTGTTAGCCTGTGTCCCATTCCCTGTTAACTTGAGTCCCATTCCCTGTTAGCCTGTGTCCCATTCCCTGTTAGCCTGTGTCCCATTCCCTGTTAGCCTGTGTCCCATTCCCTGTTAGCCTGTGTCCCATTCCCTGTTAGCCTGTGTCCCATTCCCTGTTAGCCTGTGTCCCATTCCCTGTTAGCCTGAGTCCCATTCCCCGTTAGCCTGTGTCCCATTCCCTGTTAGCCTGTGTCCCATTCCCCGTTAGCCTGTGTCCCATTCCCCGTTAGCCTGTGTCCCATTCCCTGTTAGCCTGTGTCCCATTCCCCGTTAGCCTGTGTCCCATTCCCTGTTAGCCTGTGTCACATTCCCTGTTAGCGTGAGTCCCAATCCCTGTTAGCCTGTGTCCCATTCCCTGTTAGCCTGTGTCCCATTCCCTGTTAGCCTGAGTCCTATTCCCCGTTAGCCTGTGTCCCATTCCCTGTTAGCCTGTGTCCCATTCCCTGTTAGCCTGTGTTCCATTCCCTGTTAGCCTGTGTCCCATTCCCTGTTAGCCTGTGTCCCATTCCCCGTTAGCCTGTGTCCCATTCCCCGTTAGCCTGTGTCCCATTCCCTGTTAGCCTGAGTCCCACTCCCTGTTAGTCTGTGTCCCATTCCCTGTTAGCCTGTGTCCCATTCCCTATTAGCCTGAGTCCTATTCCCCGTTAGCCTGTGTCCCATTCCCTGTTAGCCTGTGTCCCATTCACCGTTAGCCTGTGTCCCATTCCCTGTTAGCCTGTGTCCCATTCCCCGTTAGCCTGTGTCGCATTCCCCGTTAGCCTGTGTCCCATTCCCTGTTAACCTGTGTCCCATTCCCTGTTAGCTTGTGTCCCATTCCCTGTTAGCCTGTGTCCCATTCCCTGTTATCCTGAGTCCCATTCCCCGTTAGCCTGTGTCCCATTCCCTGTTAGCCTGTGTCCCATTCCCCGTTAGCCTGTGTCCCATTCCCTGTTAGCCTGTGTCCCATTCCCTGTTAGCCTGTGCCCCATTCCCTGTTAGCCTGTGTCCCATTCCCTGTTAGCCTGTGCCCCATTCCCTGTTAGCCTGTGTCCCATTCCCTGTTAGCCTGTGTCCCATTCCCCGTTAACCTGTGTCCCATTCCCTGTTAGCCTGTGTCCCATTCCCTGTTAGCCTGTGTCCCATTCCCTGTTAGCCTGTGTCCCATTCCCTGTTAGCCTGTGTCCCATTCCATGTTGGCCTGTGTCCCATTCCCTGTTAGCCTGTGTCCCATTCCCTGTTAGCCTGTGTTCCATTCCCTGTTAGCCTGTGTCCCATTCCCCGTTAGCCTGTGTCCCATTCCCCGTTAGCCTGTGTCCCATTCCCCGTTAGCCTGTGTCCCATTCCCCGTTAGCCTGTGTCCCATTCCCCGTTAGCCTGTGACCCATTCCCCGTTAGCCTGTGTCCCATTCCCCGTTAGCCTGTGTCCCATTCCCTGTTAGCCTGTGTCCCATTCCCTGTTAGCCTGTGTCCCATTCCCTGTTAGCCTGAGTCCCATTCCCCGTTAGCCTGTGTCCCATTCCCTGTTAGCCTGTGGCCCATTCCCCGTTAGCCTGTGTCCCATTCCCCGTTAGCCTGTGTCCCATTCCGTTAGCCTGTGTCCCATTCCCCATTAGCCTGTGTCCCATTCCCTGTTAGCCTGTGTCCCATTCCCTGTTAGCCTGAGTCCCATTCCCTGTTAGCCTGTGTCCCATTCCCTGTTAGCCTGTGTCCCATTCCCTGTTAGCCTGAGTCCTATTCCCCGTTAGCCTGTGTCCCATTCCCTGTTAGCCTGTGTCCCATTCCCCGTTAGCCTGTGTCCCATTCCCTGTTAGCCTGTGTTCCATTCCCTGTTAGCCAGTGTCCCATTCCCTGTTAGCCTGTGTCCCATTCCCCGTTAGCCTGTGTCCCATTCCCCGTTAGCCTGTGTCCCATTCCCCGTTAGCCTGTGTCCCATTCCCTGTTAGCCTGTGTCCCATTCCCCGTTAGCCTGCGTCCCATTCCCCGTTAGCCTGTGTCCCATTCCCTGTTAACTTGAGTCCCATTCCCTGTTAGCCTGTGTCCCATTCCCCGTTAGCCTGTGTCCCATTCCCTGTTAGCCTGTGTCCCATTCCCTGTTAGCCTGTGTCCCATTCCCTGTTAACCTGTGTCCCATTCCCTGTTAGCTTGTGTCCCATTCCCTGTTAGCCTGAGTCCCATTCCCTGTTAACCTGTGTCCCATTCCCTGTTAGCTTGTGTCCCATTCCCTGTTAGCCTGAGTCCCATTCCCTGTTAGCCTGTGTCACATTCCCTGTTAACCTGTGTCCCATTCCCTGTTAGCTTGTGTCCCATTCCCTGTTAGCCTGTGTCCCATTCCCTGTTAACTTGAGTCCCATTCCCTGTTAACTTGAGTCCCATTCCCTGTTAGCCTGTGTCCCATTCCCCGTTAGCCTGTGTCCCATTCCCTGTTAGCCTGTGTCCCTTTCCCTGTTAGCCTGTGTCCCATTCCCTGTTAGCCTGTGCCCCATTCCCTGTTAACCTGTGTCCCATTCCCTGTTAGCCTGTGTCCCATTCCCTGTAAAACTGTGTCCCATTCCCTGTTAGCTTGTGTCCCATTCCCTGTTAGCCTGTGTCCGATTCCCTGTTAGCCTGAGTCGCATTCCCCGTTAGCCTGTGTCCCATTCCCCGTTAGCCTGTGTCCCATTCCCCGTTAGCCTGTGTCCCATTCCCCGTTAGCCTGTGTCCCATTCCCTGTTAGTCTGTGTCCCAGTGCCCGTTAGCCTGTGTCCCATTCCCTGTTAGCTTGTGTCCCATTTCCTGTTAGCCTGAGTCGCATTCACTGTTAGCCTGTGTCCCATTCCCTGTTAACCTGTGTCCCATTCCCTGTTAGCTTGTGTCCCATTCCCTGTTAGCCTGTGTCCCATTCCCTGTTAACTTGAGTCCCATTCCCTGTTAGCCTGTGTCCCATTCCCTGTTAGCCTGTGTCCCATTCCCTGTTAACCTGTGTCCCATTCCCTGTTAGCCTGTGTCCCATTCCCCGTTAGCCTGTGTCCCATTCCCTGTTAGCCTGTGTCCCATTCCCCGTTAGCCTGTGTCCCATTCCCTGTTAGCCTGTGTCCCATTCCCCGTTAGCCTGTGTCCCATTCCCTGTTAGCCTGTGTCCCATTCCCTGTTAGCCTGTGTCCCATTCCCTGTTAACCTGTGTCCCATTCCCTGTTAGCTTGTGTCCCATTCCCTGTTAGCTTGTGTCCCATTCCCTGTTAGACTGTGTCCCATTCCCTGTTAGCCTGAGTCCCATTCCCCGTTAGCCTGTGTCCCATTCCCTGTTAGCCTGTGTCCCATTCCCCGTTAGCCTGTGTCCCATTCCCTGTTAGCCTGTGTTCCATTCCCTGTTAGCCTGTGTCCCATTACCCGTTAGCCTGTGTCCCATTCCCCGTTAGCCTGTGTCCCATTCCCCGTTAGCCTGTGTCCCATTCCCCGTTAGCCTGTGTCCCATTCCCTGTTAGCCTGTGTCCCATTCCCCGTTAGCCTGTGTCCCATTCCCCGTTAGCCTGTGTCCCATTCCCTGTTAACTTGTGTCCCATTCCCTGTTAGCCTGTGTCCCATTCCCCGTTAGCCTGTGTCCCATTCCCTGTTAGCCTGTGTCCCATTCCCTGTTAGCCTGTGTCCCATTCCCTGTTAGCTTGTGTCCCATTCCCTGTTAGCCTGAGTCGCATTCCCCGTTAGCCTGTGTCCCATTCCCTGTTAGCCTGTGTCCCATTCCCCGTTAGCCTGTGTCCCATTCCCCGTTAGCCTGTGTCCCAGTCCCCGTTAGCCTGTGTCCCATTCCCTGTTAGCCTGTGTCCCATTTCCTGTTAGCCTGAGTCCCATTCCCTGTTAACCTGTGTCCCATTCCCTGTTAACCTGTGTCCCATTCCCTGTTAGCTTGTGTCCCATTCCCTGTTAGCCTGTGTCCCATTCCCTGTTAACTTGAGTCCCATTCCCTGTTAGCCTGTGTCCCATTCCCTGTTAGCCTGTGTCCCATTCCCTGTTAACCTGTGTCCCATTCCCTGTTAGCCTGTGTCCCATTCCCCGTTAGCCTGTGTCCCATTCCCTGTTAGCCTGTGTCCCATTCCCCGTTAGCCTGTGTCCCATTCCCTGTTAGCCTGTGTCCCATTCCCCGTTAGCCTGTGTCCCATTCCCTGTTAGCCTGTGTCCCATTCCCTGTTAACCTGTGTCCCATTCCCTGTTAGCTTGTGTCCCATTCCCTGTTAGACTGTGTCCCATTCCCTGTTAGCCTGAGTCCCATTCCCCATTAGCCTGTGTCCCATTCCCTGTTAGCCTGTGTCCCATTCCCCGTTAGCCTGTGTCCCATTCCCTGTTAGCCTGTGTTCCATACCCTGTTAGCCTGTGTCCCATTCCCTGTTAGCCTGTGTCCCATTCCCCGTTAGCCTGTGTCCCATTCCCCGTTAGCCTGTGTCCCATTCCCCGTTAGCCTGTGTCCCATTCCCTGTTAGCCTGTGTCCCATTCCCCGTTAGCCTGTGTCCCATTCCCCGTTAGCCTGTGTCCCATTCCCTGTTAACTTGAGTCCCATTCCCTGTTAGCCTGTGTCCCATTCCCCGTTAGCCTGTGTCCCATTCCCTGTTAGCCTGTGTCCCATTCCCTGTTAGCCTGTGTCCCATTCCCTGTTAACCTGTGTCCCATTCCCTGTTAGCTTGTGTCCCATTCCCTGTTAGCCTGAGTCCCATTCCCTGTTAACCTGTGTCCCATTCCCTGTTAGCTTGTGTCCCATTCCATGTTAGCCTGAGTCCCATTCCCTGTTAGCCTGTGTCACATTCCCTGTTAACCTGTGTCCCATTCCCTGTTAGCCTGTGTCCCATTCCCTGCTAGCCTGTGTCCCATTCCCTGTTAACTTGAGTCCCATTCCCTGTTAGCCTGTGTCCCATTCCCCGTTAGCCTGTGTCCCATTCCCTGTTAGCCTGTGTCCCATTCCCTGTTAGCCTGTGTCCCATTTCTTGTTGGCCTGTGCCCCATTCCCTGTTAACCTGTGTCCCATTCCCTGTTAGCCTGTGTCCCATTCCCTGTTAGCCTGTGTCCCATTCCCTGTTAGCCTGTGTCCCATTCCCTGTTAGCCTGTGCCCCATTCCCTGTTAACCTGTGTCCCATTCCCTGTTAGCCTGTGTCCCATTCCCTGTTAACCTGTGTCCCATTCCCTGTTAGCTTGTGTCCCATTCCCTGTTAGCCTGTGTCCGATTCCCTGTTAGCCTGAGTCGCATTCCCCGTTAGCCTGTGTCCCATTCCCTGTTAGCCTGTGTCCCATTCTCCGTTAGCCTGTGTCCCATTCCCCGTTAGCCTGTGTCCCATTCCCTGTTAGCCTGTGTCCCATTCCCCGTTAGCCTGTGTCCCATTCCCTGTTAGCCTGTGTCCCATTCCCTGTTAGCCTGAGTCCCATTCCCTGTTAGCCTGTGTCCCATTCCCTGTTAACCTGTGTCCCATTCCCTGTTAGCTTGTGTCCCATTCCCTGTTAGCCTGTGTCCCATTCCCTGTTAACCTGAGTCCCATTCACTTTTAGCCTGTGTCCCATTCCCTGTTAGCCTGTGTCCCATTCCCTGTTAACCTGTGTCCCATTCCCTGTTAGCCTGTGTCCCATTCCCCGTTAGCCTGTGTCCCATTCCCTGTTAGCCTGTGTCCCATTCCCCGTTAGCCTGTGTCCCATTCCCTGTTAGCCTGTGTCCCATTCCCCGTAAGCCTGTGTCCCATTCCCTGTTAGCCTGTGTCCCATTCCCTGTTAGCCTGTGTCCCATTCCCTGTTAACCTGTGTCCCATTCCCTGTTAGCTTGTGTCCCATTCCCTGTTAGCCTGTGTCCCATTCCCTGTTAGCCTGAGTCCCATTCCCCATTAGCCTGTGTCCCATTCCCTGTTAGCCTGTGTCCCATTCCCCGTTAGCCTGTGTCCCATTCCCTGTTAGCCTGTGTCCCATTCCCTGTTAGCCTGTGTCCCATTCCCTGCTAGCCTGTGCCCCATTCCCTGTTAGCCTGTGCCCCATTCCCTGTTAGCCTGTGCCCCATTCCCTGTTAGCCTGTGTCCCATTCCCTGTTAGCCTGTGTCCCATTCCCCGTTAACCTGTGTCCCATTCCCTGTTAGCCTGTGTCCCATTCCCTGTTAGCCTGTGCCCCATTCCCTGTTAGCCTGTGTCCCATTCCCTGTTAGCCTCTGTCCCATTCCCTGTTGGCCTGTGTCCCATTCCCTGTTAGCCTGTGTCCCATTCCCTGTTAGCCTGTGTCCCATTCCCTGTTAGCCTGTGTCCCATTCCCTGTTAACCTGAGTCCCATTCCCCGTTAGCCTGTGTCCCATTCCCTGTTAGCCTGTGTCCCATTCCCCGTTAGCCTGTGTCCCATTCCCCGTTAGCCTGTGTCCCATTCCCTGTTAGCCTGTGTCCCATTCCCCGTTAGCCTGTGTCCCATTCCCTGTTAGCCTGTGTCCCATTCCCTGTTAGCCTGAGTCCCATTCCCTGTTAGCCTGTGTCCCATTCCCTGTTAGCCTGTGTCCCATTCCCTGTTAGCCTGAGTCCTATTCCCCGTTAGCCTGTGTCCCATTCCCTGTTAGCCTGTGTCCCATTCCCCGTTAGCCTGTGTCCCATTCCCTGTTAGCCTGTGTTCCATTCCCTGTTAGCCTGTGTCCCATTCCTTGTTAGCCTGTGTCCCATTCCCTGTTAGCCTGTGTCCCATTCCCCGTTAGCCTGTGTCCCATTCCACGTTAGCCTGTGTCCCATTCCCCGTTAGCCTGTGTCCCATTCCCTGTTAGCCTGTGTCCCATTCCCCGTTAGCCTGTGTCCCATTCCCCGTTAGCCTGTGTCCCATTCCCTGTTAACTTGAGTCCCATTCCCTGTTAGCCTGTGTCCCTTTCCCCGTTAGCCTGTGTCCCATTCCCTGTTAGCCTGTGTCCCATTCCCTGTTAGCCTGTGTCCCATTCCCTGTTAACCTGTGTCCCATTCCCTGTTAGCTTGTGTCCCATTCCCTGTTAGCCTGAGTCCCATTCCCTGTTAACCTGTGTCCCATTCCCTGTTAGCTTGTGTCCCATTCCCTGTTAGCCTGAGTCCCATTCCCTGTTAGCCTGTGTCACGTTCCCTGTTAACCTGTGTCCCATTACCTGTTAGCTTGTGTCCCATTCCCTGTTAGCCTGTGTCCCATTCCCTGTTAACTTGAGTCCCATTCCCTGTTAACTTGAGTCCCATTCCCTGTTAGCCTGTGTCCCATTCCCCGTTAGCCTGTGTCCCATTCCCTGTTAGCCTGTGTCCCATTCCCTGTTAGCCTGTGTCCCATTCCCTGTTAACCTGTGTCCCATTCCCTGTTAGCCTGTGTCCCATTCCCTGTTAAACTGTGTCCCATTCCCTGTTAGCTTGTGTCCCATTCCCTGTTAGCTTGTGTCCGATTCACTGTTAGCCTGAGTCGCATTCCCCGTTAGCCTGTGTCCCATTCCCTGTTAGCCTGTGTCCCATTCCCCGTTAGCCTGTGTCCCATTCCCCGTTAGCCTGTGTCCCATTCCCTGTTAGCCTGTGTCCCATTCCCCGTTAGCCTGTGTCCCATTCCCTGTTAGCCTGTGTCCCATTCCCTGTTAACCTGTGTCCCATTCCCTGTCAGCTTGTGTCCCATTCCCTGTTAGCCTGTGTCCCATTCCCTGTTAACTTGAGTCCCATTCCCTGTTAGCCTGTGTCCCATTCCCTGTTAGCCTGTGTCCCATTCCCTGTTAACCTGTGTCCCATTCCCTGTTAGCCTGTGTCCCATTCCCCGTTAGCCTGTGTCCCATTCCCTGTTAGCCTGTGTCCCATTCCCCGTTAGCCTGTGTCCCATTCCCTGTTAGCCTGTGTCCCATTCCCCGTTAGCCTGTGTCCCATTCCCTGTTAGCCTGTGTCCCATTCCCTGTTAGCCTGTGTCCCATTCCCTGTTAACCTGTGTCCCATTCCCTGTTAGCTTGTGTCCCATTCCCTGTTAGCCTGTGTCCCATTCCCTGTTAGCCTGAGTCCCATTCCCCGTTAGCCTGTGTCCCATTCCCTGTTAACCTGTGTCCCATTCCCCGTTAGCCTGTGTCCCATTCCCTGTTAGCCTGTGTTCCATTCCCTGTTAGCCTGTGTCCCATTCCCTGTTAGCCTGTGTCCCATTCCCCGTTAGCCTGTGTCCCATTCCCCATTAGCCTGTGTCCCATTCCCCGTTAGCCTGTGTCCCATTCACTGTTAGCCTGTGTCCCATTCCCCGTTAGCCGGTGTCCCATTCCCCGTTAGCCTGTGTCCCATTCCCTGTTAGCCTGTGTCCCATTCCCTGTTAACCTGTGTCCCATTCCCTGTTAGCTTGTGTCCCATTCCCTGTTAGCCTGAGTCCCATTCCCTGTTAACCTGTGTCCCATTCCCTGTTAGATTGTGTCCCATTCCCTGTTAGCCTGAGTCCCATTCCCTGTTAGCCTGTGTCACATTCCCTGTTAACCTGTGTCCCATTCCCTGTTAGCTTGTGTCCCATTCCCTGTTAGCCTGTGTCCCATTCCCTGTTAACTTGAGTCCCATTCCCTGTTAACTTGAATCCCAGTCTCTGTTAGCCTGTGTCCCATTCCCCGTTAGCCTGTGTCCCATTCCCCGTTAGCCTGTGTCCCATTCCCCGGTTAGCCTGTGTCCCATTCCCTGTTAGCCTGTGCCCCATTCCCTGTTAACCTGTGTCCCATTCCCTGTTAGCCTGTGTCCCATTCCCTGTTAACCTGTGTCCCATTCCCTGTTAGCTTGTGTCCCATTCCCTGTTAGCCTGTGTCCGATTCCCTGTTAGCCTGAGTCGCATTCCCCGTTAGCCTGTGTCCCATTCCCTGTTAGCCTGTGTCCCATTCCCCGTTTGCCTGTGTCCCATTCCCCGTTAGCCTGTGTCCCATTCCCTGTTAGCCTGTGTCCCATTCCCCGTTAGCCTGTGTCCCATTCCCTGTTAGCCTGTGTCCCATTCCCTGTTAGCCTGAGTCCCATTCCCTGTTAGCCTGTGTCCCATTCCCTGTTAACCTGTGTCCCATTCCCTGTTAGCTTGTGTCCCATTCCCTGTTAGCCTGTGTCCCATTCACTGTTAACTTGAGTCCCATTCCCTGTTAGCCTGTGTCCCATTCCCTGTTAGCCTGTGTCCCATTCCCTGTTAACCTGTGTCCCATTCCCTGTTAGCCTGTGTCCCATTCCCCGTTAGCCTGTGTCCCATTCCCTGTTAGCCTGTGTCCCATTCCCCGTTAGCCTGTGTCCCATTCCCTGTTAGCCTGTGTCCCATTCCCCGTTAGCCTGTGTCCCATTCCCTGTTAGCCTGTGTCCCATTCCCTGTTAGCCTGAGTCCCATTCCCTGTTAGCCTGTGTCCCATTCCCTGTTAACCTGTGTCCCATTCCCTGTTAGCTTGTGTCCCATTCCCTGTTAGCCTGTGTCCCATTCACTGTTAACTTGAGTACCATTCCCTGTTAGCCTGTGTCCCATTCCCTGTTAGCCTGCGTCCCATTCCCCGTTAGCCTGTGTCCCATTCCCTGTTAGCCTGTGTCCCATTCCCCGTTAGCCTGTGTCCCATTCCCTGTTAGCCTGTGTCCCATTCCCTGCTAGCCTGTGCCCCATTCCCTGTTAGCCTGTGTCCCATTCCCTGTTAGCCTGTGCCCCATTCCCTGTTAGCCTGTGTCCCATTCCCTGTTAGCCTGTGCCCCATTCCCTGTTAGCCTGTGTCCCATTCCCTGTTAGCCTGTGTCCCATTCCCCGTTAACCTGTGTCCCATTCCCTGTTAGCCTGTGTCCCTTTCCCTGTTAGCCTGTGTCCCATTCCCTGTTAGCCTGTGTCCCATTCCCTGTTAGCCTCTGTCCCATTCCCTGTTGGCCTGTGTCCCATTCCCTGTTAGCCTGTGTCCCATTCCCTGTTAGCCTGTGTCCCATTCCCTGTTAGCCTGTGCCCCATTCCCTGTGAGCCTGTGTCCCATTCCCTGTTAACCTGTGCCCCATTCCCTGTTAGCCTGTGTCCCATTCCCTGTTAGCCTGTGTCCCATTCCCCGTTAACCTGTGTCCCTTTCCCTGTTAGCCTGTGTCCCATTCCCTGTTAGCCTGTGTCCCATTTCCTGTTAGCCTGTGTCCCATTCCCTGTTAGCCTGTGTCCCATTCCCTGTTGGCCTGTGTCCCATTCCCTGTTGGCCTGTGTCCCATTCCCTGTTAGCCTGTGTCCCATTCCCTGTTAGCCTGTGTCCCATTCCCTGTTGGCCTGTGTCCTATTCCCTGTTGGCCTGTGTCCCATTCCCTGTTGGCCTGTGTCCCATTCCCTGTTAACCTGTGTCCCATTCCCTGTTAGCCTGTGTCCCATTCCCTGTTAGCCTGTGTCCCATTCCCTGTTAGCCTGAGTCCCATTCCCTGTTAGCCTGTGTCCCATTCCCTGTTAGCCTGTGTCCCATTCCCTGTTAGCCTGTGTCCCATTCCCTGTTAGCCTGAGTCCCATTCCCTGTTAGCCTGTGTCCCATTCCCTGTTAGCCTGTGTCCCATTTCCTGTTAGCCTGAGTCCCATTCCCTGTTAGCCTGTGTCCCATTCCCTGTTAGCCTGAGTCCCATTCCCTGTTAGCCTATGTCCCATTCCCCGTTAGCCTGTGTCCCATTCCCCGTTAGCCTATGTCCCATTCCCTGTTAGCCTGTGTCCCATTCCCCATTAACCTGTGTCCCATTCCCCGTTACCCTGTGTCCCATTCCCCATTAGCCTGTGTCCCATTCCACGTTAGCCTGTTTCCCATTCCCCGTTAGCCTGTGTCCCATTCCCTGTTAGCCTGTGTCCCATTCCCTGTTAGCCTGTGTCCCATTCCCCGTTAGCCTGTGTCCCATTCCCTGTTAGCCTGTGTCCCATTCCCTGTTAACTTGAGTCCCATTCCCTGTTAGCCTGTGCCCCATTCCCTGTTAGCCTGAGTCCCATTCCCTGTTAGCCTGTGTCCCATTCCCTGTTAGCCTGTGTCCCATTCCCTGTTAGCCTGTGTCCCATTCCCTGTTAGCCTGTGTCCCATTCCCTGTTAGCCTGAGTCCCATTCCCCGTTAGCCTGTGTCCCATTCCCTGTTAGCCTGTGTCCCATTCCCCGTTAGCCTGTGTCCCATTCCCTGTTAGCCTGAGTCCCATTCCCTGTTAGCCTGTGTCCCATTCCCTGTTAGCCTGTGTCCCATTCCCTGTTAGCCTGAGTCCTATTCCCCGTTAGCCTGTGTCCCATTCCCTGTTAGCCTGTGTCCCATTCCCCGTTAGCCTGTGTCCCATTCCCTGTTAGCCTGTGTCCCATTCCCTGTTAGCCTGTGTCCCATTCCCTGTTAGCCTGTGTCCCATTCCCTGATAGCCTGAGTCCCATTCCCTGTTAGCTTGTGTCCCATTCCCTGTTATCCTGTGTCCCATTCCCTGTTGGCCTGTGTCCCATTCCCTGTTAGCCTGTGTCCCATTCCCCGTTAGCCTGTGTCCCATTCCCCGTTAGCCTGTGTCCCATTCCCTGTTAGCCTGTATCCCATTCCCCGTTAGCCTGTGTCCCATTCCCTGTTAGCCTGAGTCCCATTCCCTGTTAGCCTGTGTCCCATTCCCTGTTAGCCTGTGTCCCATTCCCCGTTAGCCTGTGTCCCATTCCCCGTTAGCCTGTGTCCCATTCCCCGTTAGCCTGTGTCCCATTCCCTGTTAGCCTGTGTCCCATTCCCCGTTAGCCTGTGTCCCATTCCCCGTTAGCCTGTGTCCCATTCCCTGTTAACTTGAGTCCCATTCCCTGTTAGCCTGTGTCCCATTCCCCGTTAGCCTGTGTCCCATTCCCTGTTAGACTGTGTCCCATTCCCTGTTAGCCTGTGTCCCATTCCCTGTTAACCTGTGCCCCATTCCCTGTTAGCTTGTGTCCCATTCCCTGTTAGCCTGAGTCCCATTCCCTGTTAACCTGTGTCCCATTCCCTGTTAGCTTGTGTCCCATTCCCTGTTAGCCTGAGTCCCATTCCCTGTTAGCCTGTGTCACATTCCCTGTTAACCTGTGTCCCATTCCCTGTTAGCTTGTGTCCCATTCCCTGTTAGCCAGTGTCCCATTCCCTGTTAACTTGAGTCCCATTCCCCGTTAGCCTGTGTCCCATTCCCTGTTAACTTGAGTCCCATTCCCTGTTAGCCTGTGTCCCATTCCCTGTTAGCCTGTGTCCCATTACCTGTTAACCTGTGTCCCATTCCCTGTTAGCCTGTGTCCCATTCCCCGTTAGCCTGTGTCCCATTCCCTGTTAGCCTGTGTCCCATTCCCCGTTAGCCTGTGTCCCATTCCCTGTTAGCCTGTGTCCCATTCCCCGTTAGCCTGTGTCCCATTCCCTGTTAGCCTGTGTCCCATTCCCTGTTAGCCTGTGTCCCATTCCCTGTTAGCCAGTGTCCCATTCCCTGTTAACCTGTGTCCCATTCCCTGTTAGCCTGAGTCCCATTCCCCGTTAGCCTGTGTCCCATTCCCCGTTAGCCTGTGTCCCATTCCCCGTTAGCCTGCGTCCCATTCCCTGTTAGCCTGTGTCCCATTCCCTGTTAGCCTGTGCCCCATTCCCTGTTAGCCTGTGTCCCATTCCCTGTTAGCCTGTGCCCCATTCCCTGTTAGCCTGTGTCCCATTCCCTGTTAGCCGTGTCCCATTCCCCGTTAACCTGTGTCCCATTCCCTGTTAGCCTGTGTCCCATTCCCTGTTAGCCTGTGCCCCATTCCCTGTTAGCCTGTGTCCCATTCCCTGTTGGCCTGTGTCCCATTCCCTGTTAGCCTGTGTCCCATTCCCTGTTAGCCTGTGTCCCATTCCCTGTTAGCCTGTGTCCCATTCCCTGTTAGCCTGTGCCCCATTCCCTGTTAGCCTGTGTCCCATTCCCTGTTAGCCTGTGCCCCATTCCCTGTTAGCCTGTGTCCCATTCCCTGTTAGCCTGTGTCCCATTCCCCGTTAACCTGTGTCTCTTTCCCTGTTAGCCTGTGTCCCATTCCCTGTTAGCCTGTGCCCCATTCCCTGTTAGCCTGTGTCCTATTCCCTGTTGGCCTGTGTCCCATTCCCTGTTGGCCTGTGTCCCATTCCCTGTTAACCTGTGTCCCATTCCCTGTTAGCCTGTGTCCCATTCCCTGTTAGCCTGTGTCCCATTCCCTGTTAGCCTGAGTCCCATTCCCTGTTAGCCTGTGTCCCATTCCCTGTTAGCCTGTGTCCCATTCCCTGTTAGCCTGTGTCCCATTCCCTGTTAGCCTGAGTCCCATTCCCTGTTAGCCTGTGTCCCATTCCCTGTTAGCCTGTGTCCCATTCCCCGTTAGCCTGTGTCCCATTCTCTGTTAGCCTGTGTCCCATTCCCTGTTAACTTGAGTCCCATTCCCTGTTAGCCTGTGCCCCATTCCCTGTTAGCCTGAGTCCCATTCCCTGTTAGCCTGTGTCCCATTCCCTGTTAGCCTGTGTCCCATTCCCTGTTAGCCTGTGTCCCATTCCCTGTTAGCCTGTGTCCCATTCCCTGTTAGCCTGAGTCCCATTCCCCGTTAGCCTGTGTCCCATTCCCTGTTAGCCTGTGTCCCATTCCCTGTTAGCCTGTGTCCCATTCCCCGTTAGCCTGTGTCCCATTCCCTGTTAGCCTGTGTCCCATTCCCCGTTAGCCTGTGTCCCATTCCCTGTTAGCCTGTGTCCCATTCCCTGTTAGCCTGAGTCCCATTCCCTGTTAGCCTGTGTCCCATTCCCCGTTAGCCTGTGTCCCATTCCCTGTTAGCCTGTGTCCCATTCCCTGTTAGCCTGTGTCCCATTCCCTGATAGCCTGTGCCCCATTCCCTGTTAACCTGTGTCCCATTCCCTGTTAGCCTGTGTCCCATTCCCTGTTAACCTGTGTCCCATTCCCTGTTAGCTTGTGTCCCATTCCCTGTTAGCCTGTGTCCCATTCCCTGTTAGCCTGAGTCCCATTCCCCGTTAGCCTGTGTCCCATTCCCCGTTAGCCTGTGTCCCATTCCCCGTTAGCCTGTGTCCCATTCCCCGTTAGCCTGTGTCCCATTCCCTGTTAGCCTGTGTCCCATTCCCCGTTAGCCTGTGTCCCATTCCCCGTTAGCCTGTGTCCCATTCCCTGTTAGCCTGTGTCCCATTCCCTGTTAGCCTGAGTCCCATTCCCTGTTAACCTGTGTCCCATTCCCCGTTAGCCTGTGTCCCATTCCCTGTTAGCCTGTGTCCCATTCCCTGTTAACCTGTGTCCCATTCCCTGTTAGCCTGTGTCCCATTCCACGTTAGCCTGTGTCCCATTCCCTGTTAGCCTGTGTCCCATTCCCCGTTAGCCTGTGTCCCATTCCCTGTTAGCCTGTGTCCCATTCCCCGTTAGCCTGTGTCCCATTCCCTGTTAGCCTGTGTCCCATTCCCTGTTAGCCTGAGTCCCATTCCCTGTTAGCCTGTGTCCCATTCCCTGTTAACCTGTGTCCCATTCCCTGTTAGCTTGTGTCCCATTCCCTGTTAGCCTGTGTCCCATTCACTGTTAACTTGAGTACCATTCCGTTGCCTGTGTCCCATTCCCTGTTAGCCTGTGTCCCATTCCCTGTTAACCTGTGTCCCATTCCCTGTTAGCCTGTGTCCCATTCCCCGTTAGCCTGTGTCCCATTCCCTGTTAGCCTGTGTCCCATTCCCCGTTAGCCTGTGTCCCATTCCCTGTTAACCTGTGTCCCATTCCCCGTTAGCCTGTGTCCCATTCCCTGTTAACCTGTGTCCCATTCCCTGTTAGCTTGTGTCCCATTCCCTGTTAGCCTGTGTCCCATTCCCTGTTAGCCTGAGTCCCATTCCCCGTTAGCCTGTGTCCCATTCCCTGTTAGCCTGTGTCCCATTCCCTGTTAGCCTGTGTCCCATTCCCTGCTAGCCTGTGCCCCATTCCCTGTTAGCCTGTGTCCCATTCCCTGTTAGCCTGTGCCCCATTCCCTGTTAGCCTGTGTCCCATTCCCTGTTAGCCTGTGTCCCATTCCCCGTTAACCTGTGTCCCATTCCCTGTTAGCCTGTGTCCCTTTCCCTGTTAGCCTGTGTCCCATTCCCTGTTAGCCTGTGTCCCATTCCCTGTTAGCCTCTGTCCCATTCCCTGTTGGCCTGTGTCCCATTCCCTGTTAGCCTGTGTCCCATTCCCTGTTAGCCTGTGTCCCATTCCCTGTTAGCCTGTGTCCCATTCCCTGTTAGCCTGTGCCCCATTCCCTGTTAGCCTGTGTCCCATTCCCTGTTAGCCTGTGCCCCATTCCCTGTTAGCCTGTGTCCCATTCCCTGTTAGCCTGTGTCCCATTCCCCGTTAACCTGTGTCCCTTTCCCTGTTAGCCTGTGTCCCATTCCCTGTTAGCCTGTGTCCCATTCCCTGTTAGCCTGTGTCCCATTCCCAGTTAGCCTGTGTCCCATTCCCTGTTGGCCTGTGTCCCATTCCCTGTTGGCCTGTGTCCCATTCCCTGTTAGCCTGTGTCCCATTCCCTGTTAGCCTGTGTCCCATTCCCTGTTGGCCTGTGTCCTATTCCCTGTTGGCCTGTGTCCCATTCCCTGTTGGCCTGTGTCCCATTCCCTGTTAACCTGTGTCCCATTCCCTGTTAGCCTGTGTCCCATTCCCTGTTAGCCTGTGTCCCATTCCCTGTTAGCCTGAGTCCCATTCCCTGTTAGCCTGTGTCCCATTCACTGTTAGCCTGTGTCCCATTCCCTGTTAGCCTGTGTCCCATTCCCTGTTAGCCTGAGTCCCATTCCCTGTTAGCCTGTGTCCCATTACCTGTTAGCCTGTGTCCCATTCCCTGTTAGCCTGAGTCCCATTCCCTGTTAGCCTGTGTCCCATTCCCTGTTAGCCTGAGTCCCATTCCCTGTTAGCCTATGTCCCATTCCCCGTTAGCCTGTGTCCCATTCCCCGTTAGCCTGTGTCCCATTCCCTGTTAGCCTGTGTCCCATTCCCCATTAGCCTGTGTCCCATTCCCCGTTACCCTGTGTCCCATTCCCCATTAGCCTGTGTCCCATTCCACGTTAGCCTGTGTCCCATTCCCCGTTAGCCTGTGTCCCATTCCCTGTTAGCCTGTGTCCCATTCCCTGTTAGCCTGTGTCCCATTCCCCGTTAGCCTGTGTCCCATTCCCCGTTAGCCTGTGTCCCATTCCCTGTTAACTTGAGTCCCATTCCCTGTTAGCCTGAGTCCCATTACCTGTTAGCCTGTGTCCCATTCCCTGTTAGCCTGTGCCCCATTCCCTGTTAGCCTGAGTCCCATTCCCTGTTAGCCTGTGTCCCATTCCCTGTTAGCCTGTGTCCCATTCCCTGTTAGCCTGTGTCCCATTCCCTGTTAGCCTGTGTCCCATTCCCTGTTAGCCTGAGCCCATTCCCCGTTAGCCTGTGTCCCATTCCCTGTTAGCCTGTGTCCCATTCCCTGTTAGCCTGTGTCCCATTCCCTGTTAGCCTGTGTCCCATTCCCTGTTAGCCTGAGTCCCATTCCCTGTTAGCCTGTGTCCCATTCCCTGTTAGCCTGTGTCCCATTCCTTGTTAGCCTGAGTCCTATTCCCCGTTAGCCTGTGTCCCATTCCCTGTTAGCCTGTGTCCCATTCCCCGTTAGCCTGTGTCCCATTCCCTGTTAGCCTGTGTCCCATTACCTGTTAGCCTGTGTCCCATTCCCTGTTAGCCTGTGTCCCATTCCCTGTTAGCCTGTGTCCCATTCCCCGTTAGCCTGTGTCCCATTCCCTGATAGCCTGAGTCCCATTCCCTGTTAGCTTGTGTCCCATTCCCTGTTATCCTGAGTCCCATTCCCTGTTGGCCTGTGTCCCATTCCCTGTTAGCCTGTGTCCCATTCCCCGTTAGCCTGTGTCCCATTCCCCGTTAGCCTGTGTCCCATTCCCTGTTAGCCTGTATCCCATTCCCCGTTAGCCTGTGTCCCATTCCCTGTTAGCCTGAGTCCCATTCCCTGTTAGCCTGTGTCCCATTCCCTGTTAGCCTGTGTCCCATTCCCCGTTAGCCTGTGTCCCATTCCCCGTTAGCCTGTGTCCCATTCCCCGTTAGCCTGTGTCCCATTCCCTGTTAGCCTGTGTCCCATTCCCCGTTAGCCTGTGTCCCATTCCCCGTTAGCCTGTGTCCCATTCCCTGTTAACTTGAGTCCCATTCCCTGTTAGCCTGTGTCCCATTCCCCGTTAGCCTGTGTCCCATTCCCTGTTAGACTGTGTCCCATTCCCTGTTAGCCTGTGTCCCATTCCCTGTTAACCTGTGTCCCATTCCCTGTTAGCTTGTGTCCCATTCCCTGTTAGCCTGAGTCCCATTCCCTGTTAACCTGTGTCCCATTCCCTGTTAGCTTGTGTCCCATTCCCTGTTAGCCTGAGTCCCATTCCCTGTTAGCCTGTGTCACATTCCCTGTTAACCTGTGTCCCATTCCCTGTTAGCTTGTGTCCCATTCCCTGTTAGCCTGTGTCCCATTCCCTGTTAACTTGAGTCCCATTCCCCGTTAGCCTGTGTCCCATTCCCTGTTAACTTGAGTCCCATTCCCTGTTAGCCTGTGTCCCATTCCCCGTTAGCCTGTGTCCCATTCCCTGTTAGCCTGTGTCCCATTCCCTGATAGCCTGTGCCCCATTCCCTGTTAACCTGTGTCCCATTCCCTGTTAGCCTGTGTCCCATTCCCTGTTAACCTGTGTCCCATTCCCTGTTAGCTTGTGTCCCATTCCCTGTTAGCCTGTGTCCCATTCCCTGTTAGCCTGAGTCCCATTCCCCGTTAGCCTGTGTCCCATTCCCTGTTAGCCTGTGTCCCATTCCCCGTTAGCCTGTGTCCCATTCCCCGTTAGCCTGTGTCCCATTCCCTGTTAGCCTGTGTCCCATTCCCCGTTAGCTTGTGTCCCATTCCCTGTTAGCCTGTGTCCCATTCCCTGTTAGCCTGAGTCCCATTCCCTGTTAGCCTGTGTCCCATTCCCTGTTAACCTGTGTCCCATTCCATGTTAGCGTGTGTCCCATTCCCTGTTAGCCTGTGTCCCATTCCCTGTTAACTTGAGTCCCATTCCCTGTTAGCCTGTGTCCCATTCCCTGTTAGCCTGTGTCCCATTACCTGTTAACCTGTGTCCCATTCCCTGTTAGCCTGTGTCCCATTCCCCGTTAGCCTGTGTCCCATTCCCTGTTAGCCTGTGTCCCATTCCCCGTTAGCCTGTGTCCCATTCCCTGTTAGCCTGTGTCCCATTCCCCGTTAGCCTGTGTCCCATTCCCTGTTAGCCTGTGTCCCATTCCCTGTTAGCCTGTGTCCCATGCCCTGTTAGCCTGTGTCCCATTCCCTGTTAACCTGTGTCCCATTCCCTGTTAGCCTGAGTCCCATTCCCCGTTAGCCTGTGTCCCATTCCCCGTTAGCCTGTGTCCCATTCCCCGTTAGCCTGCGTCCCATTCCCTGTTAGCCTGTGTCCCATTCCCTGTTAGCCTGTGCCCCATTCCCTGTTAGCCTGTGTCCCATTCCCTGTTAGCCTGTGCCCCATTCCCTGTTAGCCTGTGTCCCATTCCCTGTTAGCCGTGTCCCATTCCCCGTTAACCTGTGTCCCATTCCCTGTTAGCCTGTGTCCCATTCCCTGTTAGCCTGTGCCCCATTCCCTGTTAGCCTGTGTCCCATTCCCTGTTGGCCTGTGTCCCATTCCCTGTTAGCCTGTGTCCCATTCCCTGTTAGCCTGTGTCCCATTCCCTGTTAGCCTGTGTCCCATTCCCTGTTAGCCTGTGCCCCATTCCCTGTTAGCCTGTGTCCCATTCCCTGTTAGCCTGTGCCCCATTCCCTGTTAGCCTGTGTCCCATTCCCTGTTAGCCTGTGTCCCATTCCCCGTTAACCTGTGTCCCTTTCCCTGTTAGCCTGTGTCCCATTCCCTGTTAGCCTGTGTCCCATTCCCTGTTAGCCTGTGTCCCATTCCCTGTTAGCCTGTGTCCCATTCCCTGTTGGCCTGTGTCCCATTCCCTGTTGGCCTGTGTCCCATTCCCTGTTAGCCTGTGTCCCATTCCCTGTTAGCCTGTGTCCTATTCCCTGTTGGCCTGTGTCCCATTCCCTGTTGGCCTGTGTCCCATTCCCTGTTAACCTGTGTCCCATTCCCTGTTAGCCTGTGTCCCATTCCCTGTTAGCCTGTGTCCCATTCCCTGTTAGCCTGAGTCCCATTCCCTGTTAGCCTGTGTCCCATTCCCTGTTAGCCTGTGTCCCATTCCCTGTTAGCCTGTGTCCCATTCCCTGTTAGCCTGAGTCCCATTCCCCGTTAGCCTGTGTCCCATTCCCTGTTAGCCTGTGTCCCATTCCCTGTTAGCCTGTGTCCCATTCCCCGTTAGCCTGTGTCCCATTCCCTGTTAGCCTGTGTCCCATTCCCTGTTAACTTGAGTCCCATTCCCTGTTAGCCTGTGCCCCATTCCCTGTTAGCCTGAGTCCCATTCCCTGTTAGCCTGTGTCCCATTCCCTGTTAGCCTGTGTCCCATTCCCTGTTAGCCTGTGTCCCATTCCCTGTTAGCCTGTGTCCCATTCCCTGTTAGCCTGAGTCCCATTCCCCGTTAGCCTGTGTCCCATTCCCTGTTAGCCTGTGTCCCATTCCCTGTTAGCCTGTGTCCCATTCCCCGTTAGCCTGTGTCCCATTCCCCGTTAGCCTGTGTCCCATTCGCTGTTAGCCTGTGTCCCATTCCCCGTTAGCCTGTGTCCCATTCCCTGTTAGCCTGTGTCCCATTCCCTGTTAGCCTGAGTCCCATTCCCTGTTAGCCTGTGTCCCATTCCCTGTTAACTTGGGTCCCATTCCCTGTTAGCCTGTGTCCCATTCCCCGTTAGCCTGTGTCCTATTCCCTGTTAGCCTGTGTCCCATTCCCTGTTAGCCTGTGTCCCATTCCCTGATAGCCTGTGCCCCATTCCCTGTTAACCTGTGTCCCATTCCCTGTTAGCCTGTGTCCCATTCCCTGTTAACCTGTGTCCCATTCCCTGTTAGCTTGTGTCCCATTCCCTGTTAGCCTGTGTCCCATTCCCTGTTAGCCTGAGTCCCATTCCCCGTTAGCCTGTGTCCCATTCCCTGCTAGCCTGTGTCCCATTCCCCGTTAGCCTGTGTCCCATTCCCCGTTAGCCTGTGTCCCATTCCCTGTTAGCCTGTGTCCCATTCCCCGTTAGCCTGTGTCCCATTCCCTGTTAGCCTGTGTCCCATTCCCTGTTAGCCTGAGTCCCATTCCCTGTTAGCCTGTGTCCCATTCCCTGTTAACCTGTGTCCCATTCCCTGTTAGCTTGTGTCCCATTCCCTGTTAGCCTGTGTCCGATTCCCTGTTAACTTGAGTCCCATTCCCTGTTAGCCTGTGTCCCATTCCCTGTTAGCCTGTGTCCCATTCCCTGTTAGCCTGTGTCCCATTCCCCGTTAGCCTGTGTCCCATTCCCTGTTAGCCTGTGTCCCATTCCCCGTTAGCCTGTGTCCCATTCCCTGTTAGCCTGTGTCCCATTCCCCGTTAGCCTGTGTCCCATTCCCCGTTAGCCTGTGTCCCATTCCCTATTAGCCTGTGTCCCATTCCCTGTTAGCCTGTGTCCCATTCCCTGTTAACCTGTGTCCCATTCCCTGTTAGCCTGAGTCCCATTCCCCGTTAGCCTGTGTCCCATTCCCTGTTAGCCTGTGTCCCATTCCCCGTTAGCCTGTGTCCCATTCCCTGTTAGCCTGTGTCCCATTCCCTGTTAGCCTGTGCCCCATTCCCTGTTAGCCTGTGTCCCATTCCCTGTTAGCCTGTGCCCCATTCCCCGTTAGCCTGTGTCCCATTCCCTGTTAGCCGTGTCCCATTCCCCGTTAACCTGTGTCCCATTCCCTGTTAGCCTGTGTCCCATTCCCTGTTAGCCTGTGTCCCATTCCCTGTTAGCCTGTGTCCCATTCCCTGTTAGCCTGTGTCCCATTCCCTGTTGGCCTGTGTCCCTTTCCCAGTTAGCCTGTGTCCCATTCCCTGTTAGCCTGTGTCCCATTCCCAGTTAGCCTGTGTCCCATTCCCTGTTAGCCTGTGCCCCATTCCCTGTTAGCCTGTGTCCCATTCCCTGTTAGCCTGTGCCCCATTCCCTGTTAGCCTGTGTCCCATTCCCTGTTAGCCTGTGGCCCATTCCCCGTTAACCTGTGTCCCTTTCCCTGTTAGCCTGTGTCCCATTCCCTGTTAGCCTGTGTCCCATTCCCTGTTAGCCTGTGTCCCATTCCCTGTTAGCCTGTGTCCCATTCCCTGTTAGCCTGTATCCCATTCCCCGTTAGCCTGTGTCCCATTCCCTGTTAGCCTGAGTCCCATTCCCTGTTAGCCTGTGTCCCATTCCCTGTTAGCCTGTGTCCCAATCCCTGTTAGCCTGAGTCCTATTCCCCGTTAGCCTGTGTCCCATTCCCTGTTAGCCTGTGTCCCATTCCCCGTTAGCCTGTGTCCCATTCCCTGTTAGCCTGTGTCCCATTCCCTGTTAGCCTGTGTCCCATTCCCTGTTAGCCTGTGTCCCATTCCCCGTTAGCCTGTGTCCCATTCCCTGATAGCCTGAGTCCCATTCCCTGTTAGCTTGTGTCCCATTCCCTGTTAGCCTGAGTCCCATTCCCTGTTGGCCTGTGTCCCATTCCCTGTTAGCCTGTGTCCCATTCCCCGTTAGCCTGTGTCCCATTCCCCGTTAGCCTGTGTCCCATTCCCTGTTAGCCTGTGTCCCATTCCCCGTTAGCCTGAGTCCCATTCCCTGTTAGCCTGTGTCCCATTCCCTGTTAGCCTGTGTCCCATTCCCCGTTAGCCTGTGTCCCATTCCCCGTTAGCCTGTGTCCCATTCCCTGTTAGCCTGTGTCCCATTCCCCTTTAGCCTGTGTCCCATTCCCCATTAGCCTGTGTCCCATTCCCTGTTAACTTGAGTCCCATTCCCTGTTAGCCTGTGTCCCATTCCCCGTTAGCCTGTGTCCCATTCCCTGTTAGCCTGTGTCCCATTCCCTATTAGCCTGTGTCCCATTCCCTGTTAACCTGTGTCCCATTCCCTGTTAGCTTGTGTCCCATTCCCTGTTAGCCTGAGTCCCATTCCCTGTTAACCTGTGTCCCATTCCCTGTTAGCTTGTGTCCCATTCCCTGTTAGCCTGAGTCCCATTCCCTGTTAGCCTGTGTCACATTCCCTGTTAACCTGTGTCCCATTCCCTGTTAGCTTGTGTCCCATTCCCTGTTAGCCTGTGTCCCATTCCCTGTTAACTTGAGTCCCATTCCCTGTTAACTTGAGTCCCATTCCCTGTTAGCCTGTGTCCCATTCCCCGTTAGCCTGTGTCCCATTCCCCGTTAGCCTGTGTCCCATTCCCTGTTAGCCTGTGTCCCATTCCCTGATAGCCTGTGCCCCATTCCCTGTTAACCTGTGTCCCATTCCCTGTTAGCCTGTGTCCCATTCCCTGTTAACCTGTGTCCCATTCCCTGTTAGCTTGTGTCCCATTCCCTGTTAGCCTGTGTCCCATTCCCTGTTAGCCTGAGTCCCATTCCCCGTTAGCCTGTGTCCCATTCCCTGTTAGCCTGTGTCCCATTCCCCGTTAGCCTGTGTCCCATTCCCCGTTAGCCTGTGTCCCATTCCCTGTTAGCCTGTTTCCCATTCCCCGTTAGCCTGTGTCCCATTCCCTGTTAGCCTGTGTCCCATTCCCTGTTAGCCTGAGTCCCATTCCCTGTTAGCCTGTGTCCCATTCCCTGTTAATCTGTGTCCCATTCCCTGTTAGCTTGTGTCCCATTCCCTGTTAGCCTGTGTCCCATTCCCTGTTAACTTGAGTCCCATTCCCTGTTAGCCTGTGTCCCATTCCCTGTTAGCCTGTGTCCCATTCCCTGTTAACCTGTGTCCCATTCCCTGTTAGCCTGTGTCCCATTCCCCGTTAGCCTGTGTCCCATTCCCGTTAGCCTGTGTCCCATTCCCCGTTAGCCTGTGTCCCATTCCCTGTTAGCCTGTGTCCCATTCCCCGTTAGCCTGTGTCCCATTCCCTGTTAGCCTGTGTCCCATTCCCTGTTAGCCTGTGTCCCATTCCCTGTTAGCCTGTGTCCCATTCCCTGTTAACCTGTGTCCCATTCCCTGTTAGCCTGAGTCCCATTCCCCGTTAGCCTGTGTCCCATTCCCCGTTAGCCTGTGTCCCATTCCCCGTTAGCCTGTGTCCCATTCCCTGTTAGCCTGTGTCCCATTCCCTGTTAGCCTGTGCCCCATTCCCTGTTAGCCTGTGTCCCATTCCCTGTTAGCCTGTGTCCCATTCCCTGTTAGCCTGAGTCCCATTCCCCGTTAGCCTGTGTCCCATTCCCTGTTAGCCTGTGTCCCATTCCCCGTTAGCCTGTGTCCCATTCCCCGTTAGCCTCTGTCCCATTCCCCGTTAGCCTGTGTCCCATTCCCTGTTAGCCTGTGTCCCATTCCCCGTTAGCCTGTGTCCCATTCCCTGTTAGCCTGAGTCCCATTCCCTGTTAGCCTGTGTCCCATTCCCTGTTAGCCTGTGTCCCATTCCCCGTTAGCCTGTGTCCCATTCCCCGTTAGCCTGTGTCCCATTCCCCGTTAGCCTGTGTCCCATTCCCTGTTAGCCTGTGTCCCATTCCCCATTAGCCTGTGTCCCATTCCCCGTTAGCCTGTGTCCCATTCCCTGTTTACTTGAGTCCCATTCCCTGTTAGCCTGTGTCCCATTCCCCGTTAGCCTGTGTCCCATTCCCTGTTAGCCTGTGTCCCATTCCCTGTTAGCCTGTGTCCCATTCCCTGTTAACCTGTGTCCCATTCCCTGTTAGCTTGTGTCCCATTCCCTGTTAGCTTGTGTCCCATTCCCTGTTAGCCTGAGTCCCATTCCCTGTTAGCCTGTGTCACATTCCTTGTTAACCTGTGTCCCATTCCCTGTTAGCTTGTGTCCCATTCCCTGTTAGCCTGTGTCCCATTCCCTGTTAACTTGAGTCCCATTCCCTGTTAACTTGAGTCCCATTCCCTGTTAGCCTGTGTCCCATTCCCCGTTAGCCTGTGTCCCATTCCCTGTCAGCCTGTGTCCCATTCCCTGTTAGCCTGTGTCCCATTCCCTGTTAGCCTGTGTCCCATTCCCTGATAGCCTGTGCCCCATTCCCTGTTAACCTGTGTCCCATTCCCTGTTAGCCTGTGTCCCATTCCCTGTTAACCTGTGTCCCATTCCCTGTTAGCTTGTGTCCCATTCCCTGTTAGCCTGTGTCCCATTCCCTGTTAGCCTGAGTCCCATTCCCCGTTAGCCTGTGTCCCATTCCCTGTTAGCCTGTGTCCCATTCCCCGTTAGCCTGTGTCCCATTCCCCGTTAGCCTGTGTCCCATTCCCTGTTAGCCTGTGTCCCATTCCCCGTTAGCCTGTGTCCCATTCCCTGTTAGCCTGTGTCCCATTCCCTGTTAGCCTGTGTCCCATTCCCTGTTAGCTTGTGTCCCATTCCCTGTTAGCCTGTGTCCCATTCCCTGTTAACTTGAGTCCCATTCCCTGTTAGCCTGTGTCCCATTCCCTGTTAGCCTGTGTCCCATTCCCTGTTAACCTGTGTCCCATTCCCTGTTAGCCTGTGTCCCATTCCCTGTTAGCCTGTGTCCCATTCCCCGTTAGCCTGTGTCCCATTCCCTGTTAGCCTGTGTCCCATTCCGTGTTAGCCTGTGTCCCATTCCCTGATAGCCTGTGCCCCATTCCCTGTTAACCTGTGTCCCATTCCCTGTTAGCCTGTGTCCCATTCCCTGTTAACCTGTGTCCCATTCCCTGTTAGCTTGTGTCCCATTCCCTGTTAGCCTGTGTCCCATTCCCTGTTAGCCTGTGTCCCATTCCCCGTTAGCCTGTGTCCCATTCCCAGTTAGCCTGTGTCCCATTCCCCGTTAGCCTGTGTCCCATTCCCCGTTAGCCTGTGTCCCATTCCCTGTTAGCCTGTGTCCCATTCCCCGTTAGCCTGTGTCCCATTCCCTGTTAGTCTGAGTCCCATTCCCTGTTAGCCTGTGTCCCATTCCCTGTTAACCTGTGTCCCATTCCCTGTTAGCTTGTGTCCCATTCCCTGTTAGCCTGTGTCCCATTCACTGTTAACTTGAGTCCCATTCCCTGTTAGCCTGTGTCCCATTCCCTGTTAGCCTGTGTCCCATTCCCTGTTAACCTGTTTCCCATTCCCTGTTAGCCTGTGTCCCATTCCCCGTTAGCCTGTGTCCCATTCCCTGTTAGCCTGTGTCCCATTCCTCGTTAGCCTGTGTCCCATTCCCTGTTAGCCTGTGTCCCATTCCCCGTTAGCCTGTGTCCCATTCCCTGTTAGCCTGTGTCCCATTCCCTGTTAGCCTGTGTCCCATTCCCTGTTAGCCTGTGTCCCATTCCCTGTTAACCTGTGTCCCATTCCCTGTTAGCCTGAGTCCCATTCCCCGTTAGCCTGTGTCCCATTCCCTGTTAGCCTGTGTCCCATTCCCCGTTAGCCTGTGTCCCATTCCCCGTTAGCCTGTGTCCCATTCCCTGTTAGCCTGTGCCCCATTCCCTGTTAGCCTGTATCCCATTCCCTGTTAGCCTGTGCCCCATTCCCTGTTAGCCTGTGTCCCATTCCCTGTTAGCCGTGTCCCATTCCCCGTTAACCTGTGTCCCATTCACTGTTAGCCTGTGTCCCATTCCCTGTTAGCCTGTGTCCCATTCCCTGTTAGCCTGTGTCCCATTCCCTGTTGGCCTGTGTCCCATTCCCTGTTAGCCTGTGTCCCATTCCCTGTTAGCCTGTGTCCCATTCCCTGTTAGCCTGTGTCCCATTCCCTGTTAGCCTGTGCCCCATTCCCTGTTAGCCTGTGTCCCATTCCCTGTTAGCCTGTGCCCCATTCCCTGTTAGCCTGTGTCCCATTCCCTGTTAGCCTGTGTCCCATTCCCCGTTAACCTGTGTCCCTTTCCCTGTTAGCCTGTGTCCCATTCCCTGTTAGCCTGTGTCCCATTCCCTGTTAGCCTGTGTCCCATTCCCTGTTAGCCTGTGTCCCATTCCCTGTTGGCCTGTGTCCCATTCCCTGTTGGCCTGTGTCCCATTCCCTGTTAGCCTGTGTCCCATTCCCTGTTAGCCTGTGTCCTATTCCCTGTTGGCCTGTGTCCCATTCCCTGTTGGCCTGTGTCCCATTCCCTGTTAACCTGTGTCCCATTCCCTGTTAGCCTGTGTCCCATTCCCTG
The DNA here is from genome assembly GCF_052327205.1 of Somniosus microcephalus. NCBI lineage: Eukaryota > Metazoa > Chordata > Chondrichthyes > Squaliformes > Somniosidae > Somniosus > Somniosus microcephalus. Next base: position 82,334,996 of record NC_141004.1, read on the forward strand.
TTAGCCTGTGTCCCATTCCCTGTTAGCCTGAGTCCCATTCCCTGTTAGCCTGTGTCCCATTCCCTGTTAGCCTGTGTCCCATTCCCTGTTAGCCTGTGTCCCATTCCCTGTTAGCCTGAGTCCCATTCCCCGTTAGCCTGTGTCCCATTCCCTGTTAGCCTGTGTCCCATTCCCTGTTAGCCTGTGTCCCATTCCCCGTTAGCCTGTGTCCCATTCCCTGTTAGCCTGTGTCCCATTCCCTGTTAACTTGAGTCCCATTCCCTGTTAGCCTGTGCCCCATTCCCTGTTAGCCTGAGTCCCATTCCCTGTTAGCCTGTGTCCCATTCCCTGTTAGCCTGTGTCCCATTCCCTGTTAGCCTGTGTCCCATTCCCTGTTAGCCTGTGTCCCATTCCCTGTTAGCCTGAGTCCCATTCCTCGTTAGCCTGTGTCCCATTCCCTGTTAGCCTCTGTCCCATTCCCTGTTAGCCTGTGTCCCATTCCCCGTTAGCCTGTGTCCCATTCCCCGTTAGCCTGTGTCCCATTCCCTGTTAGCCTGTGTCCCATTCCCCGTTAGCCTGTGTCCCATTCCCTGTTAGCCTGTGTCCCATTCCCTGTTAGCCTGAGTCCCATTCCCTGTTAGCCTGTGTCCCATTCCCTGTTAGCCTGTGTCCCATTCCCTGTTAGCCTGTGTCCCATTCCCCGTTAGCCTGTGTCCCATTCCCTGTTAGCCTGTGTCCCATTCCCTGTTAGCCTGAGTCCCATTCCCTGTTAGCCTGTGTCCCATTCCCTGTTCACTTGAGTCCCATTCCCTGTTAGCCTGTGTCCCATTCCCCGTTAGCCTGTGTCCCATTCCCTGTTAGCCTGTGTCCCATTCCCTGTTAGCCTGTGTCCCATTCCCTGATAGCCTGTGCCCCATTCCCTGTTAACCTGTGTCCCATTCCCTGTTAGCCTGTGTCCCATTCCCTGTTAACCTGTGTCCCATTCCCTGTTAGCTTGTGTCCCATTCCCTGTTAGCCTGTGTCCCATTCCCTGTTAGCCTGAGTCCCATTCCCCGTTAGCCTGTGTCCCATTCCCTGTTAGCCTGTGTCCCATTCCCCGTTAGCCTGTGTCCCATTCCCCGTTAGCCTGTGTCCCATTCCCTGTTAGCCTGTGTCCCATTCCCCGTTAGCCTGTGTCCCATTCCCTGTTAGCCTGTGTCCCATTCCCTGTTAGCCTGAGTCCCATTCCCTGTTAGCCTGTGTCCCATTCCCTGTTAACCTGTGTCCCATTCCCTGTTAGCTTGTGTCCCATTCCCTGTTAGCCTGTGTCCCATTCCCTGTTAACTTGAGTCCCATTCCCTGTTAGCCTGTGTCCCATTCCCTGTTAGCCTGTGTCCCATTCCCTGTTAACCTGTGTCCCATTCCCTGTTAGCCTGTGTCCCATTCCCCGTTAGCCTGTGTCCCATTCCCTGTTAGCCTGTGTCCCATTCCCCGTTAGCCTTTGTCCCATTCCCTGTTAGCCTGTGTCCCATTCCCCGTTAGCCTGTGTCCCATTCCCTGTTAGCCTGTGTCCCATTCCCTGTTAGCCTGTGTCCCATTCCCTGTTAGCCAGTGTCCCATTCCCTGTTAACCTGTGTCCCATTCCCTGTTAGCCTGAGTCCCATTCCCCGTTAGCCTGTGTCACATTCCCTGTTAGCCTGTGTCCCATTCCCCGTTAGCCTGTGTCCCATTCCCTGTTAGCCTGTGTCCCATTCCCTCTTAGCCTGTGCCCCATTCCCTGTTAGCCTGTGTCCCATTCCCTGTTAGCCTGTGCCCCATTCCCCGTTAGCCTGTGTCCCATTCCCTGTTAGCCGTGTCCCATTCCCCGTTAACCTGTGTCCCATTCCCTGTTAGCCTGTGTCCCATTCCCTGTTAGCCTGTGTCCCATTCCCTGTTAGCCTGTGTCCCATTCCCTGTTAGCCTGTGTCCCATTCCCTGTTGGCCTGTGTCCCATTCCCTGTTAGCCTGTGTCCCATTCCCTGTTAGCCTGTGTCCCATTCCCAGTTAGCCTGTGTCCCATTCCCTGTTAGCCTGTGCCCCATTCCCTGTTAGCCTGTGTCCCATTCCCCGTTAGCCTGTGTCCCATTCCCCGTTAGCCTGTGTCCCATTCCCTGTTAGCCTGTGTCCCATTCCCCGTTAGCCTGTGTCCCATTCCCTGTTAGCCTGAGTCCCATTCCCTGTTAGCCTGTGTCCCATTCCCTGTTAGCCTGTGTCCCATTCCCCGTTAGCCTGTGTCCCATTCCCCGTTAGCCTGTGTCCCATTCCCCTTTAGCCTGTGTCCCATTCCCTGTTAGCCTGTGTCCCATTCCCCGTTAGCCTGTGTCCCATTCCCCGTTAGCCTGTGTCCCATTCCCTGTTAACTTGAGTCCCATTCCCTGTTAGCCTGTGTCCCATTCCCCGTTAGCCTGTGTCCCATTCCCTGTTAGCCTGTGTCCCATTCCCTGTTAGCCTGTGTCCCATTCCCTGTTAACCTGTGTCCCATTCCCTGTTAGCTTGTGTCCCATTCCCTGTTAGCCTGAGTCCCATTCCCTGTTAACCTGTGTCCCATTCCCTGTTAGCTTGTGTCCCATTCCCTGTTAGCCTGAGTCCCATTCCCTGTTAGCCTGTGTCACATTCCCTGTTAACCTGTGTCCCATTCCCTGTTAGCTTGTGTCCCATTCCCTTTTAGCCTGTGTCCCATTCCCTGTTAACTTGAGTCCCATTCCCTGTTAACTTGAGTCCCATTCCCTGTTAGCCTGTGTCCCATTCCCCGTTAGCCTGTGTCCCATTCCCTGTTAGCCTGTGTCCCATTCCCTGTTAGCCTGTGTCCCATTCCCTGATAGCCTGTGCCCCATTCCCTGTTAACCTGTGTCCCATTCCCTGTTAGCCTGTGTCCCATTCCCTGTTAACCTGTGTCCCATTCCCTGTTAGCTTGTGTCCCATTCCCTGTTAGCCTGTGTCCCATTCCCTGTTAGCCTGAGTCCCATTCCCCGTTAGCCTGTGTCCCATTCCCTGTTAGCCTGTGTCCCATTCCCCGTTAGCCTGTGTCCCATTCCCCGTTAGCCTGTGTCCCATTCCCTGTTAGCCTGTGTCCCATTCCCCGTTAGCCTGTGTCCCATTCCCTGTTAGCCTGTGTCCCATTCCCTGTTAGCCTGAGTCCCATTCCCTGTTAGCCTGTGTCCCATTCCCTGTTAACCTGTGTCCCATTCCCTGTTAGCTTGTGTCCCATTCCCTGTTAGCCTGTGTCCCATTCCCTGTTAACTTGAGTCCCATTCCCTGTTAGCCTGTGTCCCATTCCCTGTTAGCCTGTGTCCCATTCCCTGTTAACCTGTGTCCCATTCCCTGTTAGCTTGTGTCCCATTCCCCGTTAGCCTGTGTCCCATTCCCTGTTAGCCTGTGTCCCATTCCCCGTTAGCCTGTGTCCCATTCCCTGTTAGCCTGTGTCCCATTCCCCGTTAGCCTGTGTCCCATTCCCTGTTAGCCTGTGTCCCATTCCCTGTTAGCCTGTGTCCCATTCCCTGTTAGCCTGTGTCCCATTCCCTGTTAACCTGTGTCCCATTCCCTGTTAGCCTGAGTCCCATTCCCCGTTAGCCTGTGTCCCATTCCCTGATAGCCTGTGTCCCATTCCCCGTTAGCCTGTGTCCCATTCCCTGTTAGCCTGTGTCCCATTCCCTGTTAGCCTGTGCCCCATTCCCTGTTAGCCTGTGTCCCATTCCCTGTTAGCCTGTGCCCCATTCCCCGTTAGCCTGTGTCCCATTCCCTGTTAGCCGTGTCCCATTCCCCATTAACCTGTGTCCCATTCCCTGTTAGCCTGTGTCCCATTCCCTGTTAGCCTGTGTCCCATTCCCTGTTAGCCTGTGTCCCATTCCCTGTTAGCCTGTGTCCCATTCCATGTTGGCCTGTGTCCCATTCCCTGTTAGCCTGTGTCCCATTCCCTGTTAGCCTGTGTCCCATTCCCAGTTAGCCTGTGTCCCATTCCCTGTTAGCCTGTGCCCCATTCCCTGTTAGCCTGTGTCCCATTCCCTGTTAGCCTGTGCCCCATTCCCTGTTAGCCTGTGTCCCATTCCCTGTTAGCCTGTGTCCCATTCCCCGTTAACCTGTGTCCCTTTCCCTGTTAGCCTGTGTCCCATTCCCTGTTAGCCTGTGTCCCATTCCCTGTTAGCCTGTGTCCCATTCCCTGTTAGCCTGTGTCCCATTCCCCGTTAGCCTTTGTCCCATTCCCTGTTAGCCTGAGTCCCATTCCCTGTTAGCCTGTGTCCCATTCCCTGTTAGCCTGTGTCCCATTCCCTGTTAGCCTGAGTCCTATTCCCCGTTAGCCTGTGTCCCATTCCCTGTTAGCATGTGTCCCATTCCCCGTTAGCCTGTGTCCCATTCCCTGTTAGCCTGTGTCCCATTCCCTGTTAGCCTGTGTCCCATTCCCTGTTAGCCTGTGTCCCATTCCCCGTTAGCCTGTGTCCCATTCCCTGATAGCCTGAGTCCCATTCCCTGTTAGCTTGTGTCCCATTCCCTGTTAGCCTGAGTCCCATTCCCTGTTGGCCTGTGTCCCATTCCCTGTTAGCCTGTGTCCCATTCCCCGTTAGCCTGTGTCCCATTCCCCGTTAGCCTGTGTCCCATTCCCTGTTAGCCTGTGTCCCATTCCCCGTTAGCCTGTGTCCCATTCCCCGTTAGCCTGTGTCCCATTCCCCGTTAGCCTGTGTCCCATTCCCCTTTAGCCTGTGTCCCATTCCCTGTTAGCCTGTGTCCCATTCCCCGTTAGCCTGTGTCCCATTCCCCGTTAGCCTGTGTCCCATTCCCTGTTAACTTGAGTCCCATTCCCTGTTAGCCTGTGTCCCATTCCCCGTTAGCCTGTGTCCCATTCCCTGTTAGCCTGTGTCCCATTCCCTGTTAGCCTGTGTCCCATTCCCTGTTAACCTGTGTCCCATTCCCTGTTAGCTTGTGTCCCATTCCCTGTTAGCCTGAGTCCCATTCCCTGTTAACCTGTGCCCCATTCCCTGTTAGCTTGTGTCCCATTCCCTGTTAGCCTGAGTCCCATTCCCTGTTAGCCTGTGTCACATTCCCTGTTAACCTGTGTCCCATTCCCTGTTAGCTTGTGTCCCATTCCCTGTTAGCCTGTGTCCCATTCCCTGTTAACTTGAGTCCCATTCCCTGTTAACTTGAGTCCCATTCCCTGTTAGCCTGTGTCCCATTCCCCGTTAGCCTGTGTCCCATTCCCTGTTAGCCTGTGTCCCATTCCCTGTTAGCCTGTGTCCCATTCCCTGATAGCCTGTGCCCCATTCCCTGTTAACCTGTGTCCCATTCCCTGTTAGTCTGTGTCCCATTCCCTGTTAACCTGTGTCCCATTCCCTGTTAGCTTGTGTCCCATTCCCTGTTAGCCTGTGTCCCATTCCCTGTTAGCCTGAGTCCCATTCCCCGTTAGCCTGTGTCCCATTCCCTGTTAGCCTGTGTCCCATTCCCTGTTAGCCTGTGTCCCATTCCCTGTTAGCCTGTGTCCCATTCCCTGTTAGCCTGAGTCCCATTCCCTGTTAGCCTGTGTCCCATTCCCTGTTAACCTGTGTCCCATTCCCTGTTAGCTTGTGTCCCATTCCCTGTTAGCCTGTGTCCCATTCCCTGTTAACTTGAGTCCCATTCCCTGTTAGCCTGCGTCCCATTCCCTGTTAGCCTGTGTCCCATTCCCTGTTAACCTGTGTCCCATTCCCTGTTAGCCTGTGTCCCATTCCCTGTTAGCCTGTGTCCCATTCCCTGTTAGCCTGTGTCCCATTCCCTGTTAGCCTGAGTCCCATTCCCCGTTAGCCTGTGTCCCATTCCCTGTTAGCCTGTGTCCCATTCCCTGTTAGCCTGTGTCCCATTCCCCGTTAGCCTGTGTCCCATTCCCTGTTAGCCTGTGTCCCATTCCCTGTTAACTTGAGTCCCATTCCCTGTTAGCCTGTGCCCCATTCCCTGTTAGCCTGAGTCCCATTCCCTGTTAGCCTGTGTCCCATTCCCTGTTAGCCTGTGTCCCATTCCCTGTTAGCCTGTGTCCCATTCCCTGTTAGCCTGTGTCCCATTCCCTGTTAGCCTGAGTCCCATTCCCCGTTAGCCTGTGTCCCATTCCCTGTTAGCCTGTGTCCCATTCCCTGTTAGCCTGTGTCCCATTCCCCGTTAGCCTGTGTCCCATTCCCTGTTAGCCTGAGTCCCATTCCCTGTTAGCCTGTGTCCCATTCCCTGTTAGCCTGAGTCCTATTCCCCGTTAGCCTGTGTCCCATTCCCTGTTAGCCTGTGTCCCATTCCCCGTTAGCCTGTGTCCCATTCCCTGTTAGCCTGTGTCCCATTCCCTGTTAGCCTGTGTCCCATTCCCTGTTAGCCTGTGTCCCATTCCCCGTTAGCCTGTGTCCCATTCCCTGTTAGCCTGAGTCCCATTCCCTTTTAGCTTGTGTCCCATTCCCTGTTAGCCTGAGTCCCATTCCCTGTTGGCCTGTGTCCCATTCCCTGTTAGCCTGTGTCCCATTCCACATTAGCCTGTGTCCCATTCCCCGTTAGCCTGTGTCCCATTCCCTGTTAGCCTGTGTCCCATTCCCCGTTAGCCTGTGTCCCATTCCCCATTCCCCGTTAGCCTGTGTCCCATTCCCCGTTAGCCTGTGTCCCATTCCCCGTTAGCCTGTGTCCCATTCCCTGTTAACCTGTGTCCCATTCCCTGTTAGCTTGTGTCCCATTCCCTGTTAGCCTGAGTCCCATTCCCTGTTAACCTGTGTCCCATTCCCTGTTAGCTTGTGTCCCATTCCCTGTTAGCCTGAGTCCCATTCCCTGTTAGCCTGTGTCACATTCCCTGTTAACCTGTGTCCCATTCCCTGTTAGCTTGTTTCCCATTCCCTGTTAGCCTGTGTCCCATTCCCTGTTAACTTGAGTCCCATTCCCTGTTAACTTGAGTCCCATTCCCTGTTAGCCTGTGTCCCATTCCCCGTTAGCCTGTGTCCCATTCCCTGTTAGCCTGTGTCCCATTCCCTGTTAGCCTGTGTCCCATTCCCTGTTAGCCTGTGCCCCATTCCCTGTTAACCTGTGTCCCATTCCCTGTTAGCCTGTGTCCCATTCCCTGTTAACCTGTGTCCCATTCCCTGTTAGCTTGTGTCCCATTCCCTGTTAGCCTGTGTCCCATTCCATGTTAGCCTGAGTCCCATTCCCCATTAGCCTGTGTCCCATTCCCTGTTAGCCTGTGTCCCATTCCCCGTTAGCCTGTGTCCCATTCCCCGTTAGCCTGTGTCCCATTCCCTGTTAGCCTGTGTCCCATTCCCCGTTAGCCTGTGTCCCATTCCCCGTTAGCCTGTGTCCCATTCCCTGTTAGCCTGAGTCCCATTCCCTGTTAGCCTGTGTCCCATTCCCTGTTAACCTCTGTCCCATTCCCTGTTAGCTTGTGTCCCATTCCCTGTTAGCCTGTGTCCCATTCCCTGTTAACTTGAGTCCCATTCCCTGTTAGCCTGTGTCCCATTCCCTGTTAGCCTGTGTCCCATTCCCAGTTAACCTGTGTCCCATTCCCTGTTATCCTGTGTCCCATTCCCCGTTAGCCTGTGTCCCATTCCCTGTTAGCCTGTGTCCCATTCCCCGTTAGCCTGTGTCCCATTCCCTGTTAGCCTGTGTCCCATTCCCCGTTAGCCTGTGTCCCATTCCCTGTTAGCCTGTGTCCCATTCCCTGTTAGCCTGTGTCCCATTCCCTGTTAGCCTGTGTCCCATTCCCTGTTAACCTGTGTCCCATTCCCTGTTAGCTTGTGTCCCATTCCCTGTTAGCCTGTGTCCCATTCCCTGTTAGCCTGAGTCCCATTCCCCGTTAGCCTGTGTCCCATTCCCTGTTAGCCTGTGTCCCATTCCCCGTTAGCCTGTGTCCCATTCCCTGTTAGCCTGTGTCCCATTCCCTGTTAGCCTGTGCCCCATTCCCTGTTAGCCTGTGTCCCATTCCCTGTTAGCCTGTGCCCCATTCCCTGTTAGCCTGTGTCCCATTCCCTGTTAGCCGTGTCCCATTCCCCGTTAACCTGTGTCCCATTCCCTGTTAGCCTGTGTCCCATTCCCTGTTAGCCTGTGTCCCATTCCCTGTTAGCCTGTGTCCCATTCCCTGTTAGCCTGTGTCCCATTCCCTGTTAGCCTGTGTCCCATTCCCTGTTGGCCTGTGTCCCATTCCCTGTTAGCCTGTGTCCCATTCCCTGTTAGCCTGTGTCCCATTCCCTGTTAGCCTGTGTCCCATTCCCTGTTAGCCTGTGCCCCATTCCCTGTTAGCCTGTGTCCCATTCCCTGTTAGCCTGTGCCCTATTCCCTGTTAGCCTGTGTCCCATTCCCCGTTAACCTGTGTCCCTTTCCCCGTTAGCCTGTGTCCCATTCCCTGTTAGCCTGTGTCCCATTCCCTGTTAGCCTGTGTCCCATTCCCTGTTAGCCTGTGTCCCATTCCCTGTTAGCCTGTGTCCCATTCCCTGTTGGCCTGTGTCCCATTCCCTGTTGGCCTGTGTCCCATTCCCTGTTAGCCTGTGTCCCATTCCCTGTTAGCCTGTGTCCCATTCCCTGTTAGCCTGTGTCCCATTCCCTGTTAGCCTGTGTCCCATTCCCTGTTGGCCTGTGTCCCATTCCCTGTTGGCCTGTGTCCCATTCCCTGTTAGCCTGTGTCCCATTCCCTGTTAGCCTGTGTCCCATTCCCTGTTGGCCTGAGTCCCATTCCCTGTTAGCCTGTGTCCCATTCCCTGTTAGCCTGTGTCCCATTCCCTGTTGGCCTGTGTCCCATTCCCTGTTGGCCTGTGTCCCATTCCCTGTTGGCCTGAGTCCCATTCCTTGTTAGCCTGTGTCCCATTCCCTGTTAGCCTGTGTCCTATTCCCTGTTAGCCTGTGTCCCATTCCCTGTTAGCCTGTGTCCCATTCCCTGTTATATTTTGTCCTATTCCCTCTTACTCTCTGTCCCATTCCCTGGCAGTCTATTGCTGCCACTGTCTCCACATTCCCAGCACTGAGATGGGAGATGTGTCTGTTTCTGTTCTCTGTGGAGCCTGTAAATACTTGACCTCCATCGCCTGATGTCGGTTCCTAATAACCCGATGGGAAATCACAGTGCGGCTCCCTGTCTGGGGTCGCGGGATTCCTCCCACAGCTCTCCGTGGTGATGTACAGAGTCTGTTGCCATCTCTAACTCTCCGATACGCTTCACAGATGTGAAGAGCAGTCAGTGTAAGAGCGGAGACACTGACTGTGACCGAGATCATCAATCAAGTACGAGTGCCCAGAACTGCACAGGTAAGGACACACAGATCAACGGTGCTTTAAGGGTTAAATCTGTGGCAAGTGGGGAAACCTGAGGCTGGATTTTCCTCTCAGTTACCCCCTCAGTTGTGGGTGGATTTGGGGTCCAAAACAGAGTAAAAAGGGGCAGTAATCCATACGACCTAAAAACACCAGTCTAACATTATTACCTCACAAAAAATTGCCAGTGCCCTTTGAAGCCCCGGAAAGCCTCCCCAGCTCATGTAGCAGTGGCAGTGTGAGGACCAATAATGTGTCCCCTGGACAGACACTGCTGGCAGGAGGCCGTTTTGTTAGCTGCGGTTGAAGATTGGCGATACTTTGCCTGCGGCTCAATCTGTTTCGTAGGCATTTGGAGGTTTTGTCAGGACTTTTGCTGCTACCTTTAGTCAGCAATTGAAACCGTGCAGATTGGGACTGAGAACGTGGATTTCCCTTTGGGCATCTCTCTATCCCTTATGGAGAGGGGGATGACGAGAAGATTGGAAGCTCTTTGAGTGAAGTGCTACAGGAGGCATCACGTTTCTGTGTGTTCATACCTACTCACCAAACCAAGAAGGTCTTCCCTTCCCTTTTGTTCTTTCAGCCCCTCCCCCTTTTCCCAGCCCCTAAACCTGCTTTCCATTTCCTGCTTTTTTCCAGTTCTGACGCAGGGTCCCAGACCTGAAACGTTAACCCTGTTTCTCTCCACGGATGCTGCCTGACCTGCTGAGTTTTTCCAGCGTTTTCTGTTGTTATTAAGGTCTTACTCAAGCCCCACTCCAGAGACTTGAGCACATAATCTAGGCTGACACTCCAGTGCAGTGCTGAGGGAGCGCCGCACTGTCAGAGGTGCTGCCTTTCAGATGAAACATTAAACCGAGGTCCTGTCTGCTCTCTCAGGTGGACATAAATGATCCAAAGGCACTATTTCAAAGAAGAGCAGGCCATTACCCCCTGTGTCCTGGGCCAATATTTATCTCTCAACCAACATCACTTAAATAAACAAATGATCTGGTCATTATCGCCACAGAGCCGTGAGCACAGTTGGGAGAATCTGCGAAACAGAGTGTCAACGGGAATTCGGTGAGAGTGGGAATTCGGTGCAGAGGGGAAGGTGGCGCTAAGTACTTTAAACCAAAGGGCAACAGTAAATAAGTATATATATATAAATAAATACAATAAATAATCAGTGTATTCATTTAGATCTAACGGGATAAAATTAAAATGAACTAAATAAAGGATACCAACATTAAAAGGATTCAAATTACATTAAATAAAAATCTGGCATATATCAATAATAAATCAGAGGTAAGGGGTTACTAAACTAAAGACATTACTAAACAAAAACAAAAACTAATTTGTTGCAAATTAATCCGAAATCAAGTTAAATCCATCTACAAAATATAAACGAGATCTCAAGTAATTCTATTATATCAAGAATTAAATTACTACCAGCAAATAAATAAATAAAAACTAGAAGTGACAGTGTCGGGACTGCGATATGTGGGAGTTTTGTGGACAGCGGGACGTCCCGGATTGCCACATCTGCAGGAAATGTCTCTGCCTTGGCACACTCCAGCTCAGAGTCGTTAGTGACACTCCGACACGTAAGGGAGGGGGAGGAATTTTTGGATAGTTTTCTCCAGAGTAGTCACACCTTTGACCCAAACACTCACACCCCCTTTAGAATTGTACCCTTTAGTTTATATTGCCTCTCCTCGTTCTTCCTGCCAAAACGTATCACTTCACACTTTTCCGCGTTAAACTTCATCTGCCACGTGTCCGCCCATTCCACCAGCCTGTCTGTGTCCTCTTGAAGTCTATCACTCTCCTCCTCACTGTTCACTATATTTCCAAGTTTTGTGTCATCCGCAAATGTAAGGTGATTGGCAGCAGGTCCATGGGCACGGACACGATGGGCCGAAATGTCCTCCTTCCGTGCTGTAACTTTCTATGATTCTAAAGCGACATGAGGAAAAACTTTTTACGCAGCTAGTGGTTATGATCTGGAATGCACTGCCTGAAAGGGCGGTGGAGGCAGATTCAATCGTGGTATTCAAAAGGAATTAGATAAATACCTGAAAGGAAAGAATTTGCAGGGCTCCGGGGAAAGGGCGGGAGAGTGGGACTAGCTGAAGTGCTCTTGCAGAGAGCTGGCACGGGCTTGATGGGCCGAATGGCCTCCTTCTGTGCTGTAATGAAAAAAAAAGCACAGGTGCAGAAGGGGAGCGTGTGACTGTCAGTCAGTAGGGCAGGGGGAAGTGAAGGGAGACAGAGGAGGAGGTCCCACAGACACTGGTCCTATCCAACAGGCACTTGATACCTGTGAGGATAAGGAGAAAGACTGCAGGGAGGAAAGTTACAAAGCTGACCGCGCACTGTGGAGCAAGAGGCTGTCCAAAGGGGGGAGGAACAGAATAGAAAGACTGTAGTTATAGGGGATTCAATAATTAGGGGGATAGATAGCATCCTCTGCAGCCACAATTGAGAGTCCAGAAGGGTGTGTTGACTGCCTGGACCCAGGGTAAGGAATACCTTGTTGTGGTTAGAAAGGAATTTGGAAAGGGTGGGGAAAGATCCAGTTGTCGTGGTCCATGTCATAACCAATGACATATGGAAGAAGAGGGAGAAGGTCCTGCTGAGGGAGTATTCGGAGTTAGGAGCTAAATTAACAAGCAGGATTTCAATTGTGGTAATCTCAGGATTATTACCCAAGCCATGTGCTAATTGGGATCGGGACAAACAGACCGTGAAGGTGAAGGAGTGGTGTGAGAAGGAGGGATCCCATTTCATGGACACTGGCACCAGTACTGGGACAGGAGATTTAGAATTGAGGAGTAAGAGAGGACTTAAAACTGTAATGGGAGTTATTGACAGGCCTGATAGCAGCAATGAACTGGCAGAATGTATTAATTCAGAGGCTGGAGAGGCTTGTCACAAAAGCAATATTGTTTTAATGGGAAATTTTAATTTTCATATAGATTGGGAAGAGCAGGGGAATTCAAGGCAGAAAGGGAGTGAATTCTTTAAGTGTATTGAAGGTAGTTTTCACAGAATCACAGAAATCACAGAAACCTCACAGTACAGATAGAGGCCATTTCGGCCCATCGAGCCTGCACCGACACATATCCCACCCGATCCCCGTAACCCCTACACCAACACATATCCCACCCTATCCCTGTATTTAATCCCCCTAACACTAAGGGTCAATTTTTATCATAGCCAATCAACCTAACTCACACATTTTTGGACTGTGGGAGGAAACTGGAGCACCCGGAGAAAACCCACGCAAACACGGGGAGGATGTGCAAACTCCACACAGACAGTCACCCGAGGCCGGATTCGAACCCGGGTCCCTGGTGCTGTGAGGCAACAGTGCTAACCACTATGCCACCGTGCTGGAGCACTCTGTTCTTGAACTAACAGGAGGGCAGGCCATACGAGATTTAGGAATGAGTAATGAGCCAGGCTTAGTTAATAATCTAACAGTCAGGGAACATTTCTCTAACAATGATCAGAATATGATCACATTCAATGTTAGGCTTGAAAAGGAGAAACTTAATACAGTTACTAAGATTCTAGATTTCTGTGGGGTTAACTTTAACAGGTTGAGACAGAGACTGACCACAGCCAACTGGTGAAAACTGCTATCGGGTATGTTGTGTCTGTGTATAATAAGACACAGACTGCAGGAGAAATGGTACAACAGGTGTTTACTGAATGAGGGTTACTCTAGAACTAACTGTACAGATCAATACTCAGGGTTTATATACAGGTGTGGTCACTGCCGGTACTACAGTATACAGGAGCTGTAAAAAGTAGTTCTCTCCCTTAAAGGTACATACATTACAATTCCTCCCCTTTTAGATTAACAGTACCATAACATTCATTTAACAATTAAATATCAAACTAATTACAATTAACACTTTTAACATGCAACATTAGCTGAAAATAGTCTATTTATAAATTCAGTCTTTGGGGAGGCTTCCTGATTCTTTCTGGATAACGCCTTTCCCGAGTGTCTCGCTCTTGGTGCGGAGGCGATTCTAGCACCCTGTTGTCAGTTGATTCATCAGCTTCCAATGCTATTGTTTCTGAGGTAGATGCGACCTGTACGTCAGGTTCCTCACCAGGTACGTATGGCCGAGACATGGGGTTGACTCGTTCCTGTGACTCTAGGATCTGGTCAGCATGGCGCCTCACAATGTTCTCCCCAACATCCACTGTGTACATTAGTGGCCCCTGCCGTGTGCATATCGTTCCTGGTTGCCATTTCTCTGTTCGGTAGTCGCGGGCCAAGACTGGTTGCCCTACATTGAAGCTCCTTGTCGGCTTCTCATTGATGTGCTGGAATTGCTTACTCTCAACATCTCTTCATACATTTGGTCTGAGCAAATCCAGACGAGATCTCAACCTTCGGTTAAAGAACATCATGGCCGGGGCCTGGTTGGTGACTGCATGTGTCGCATTTCTGTAGGCTAACAGGAAATTGTCCACCTTATGCTGCAGTGGAATGTCGTCATCGCACTTGCCCTTTACTGTTTTTTTAAAGGTTTGTACGAACCTCTCAGCCAATCCATTTGTGGCTGGATGATACGGGGCGGATGTGTAATGCCTTACCCCATTCCTTTTCATAAATCTTCGAAACTCTTCGGACACAAACTGTTGTCCGTTATCAGAGCAAATCTGCTCTGGCAAGCCGTTCCTGGCAAAAATGGTCCGTAGGACTGCAATAGTTTTCTCCGTGGTGGTGGAGGACATTTTGATCACCTCAGGCCATTTCAAGTGCGCATCCACGGCTATTAAAAACATTGAGTCCATGAATGGACCAGCAAAATCAATATGCACCCGTTGCCATGGAGACGAGGGCCACTCCCATGGGTGTAGAGGTGCATGTGGTGGTGCATTTTGGACCTTCTGGCATCCTGAGCAGCTCTTTGTCAGGTCCTCGATTTGCTGATCGATCCCCGGCCACCACACATAAGCCCTAGCAAGGCTTTTCATTTTCACCCCTCCCAGATGACCTTCGTGAAGCTCATTGAGCACTCTCTCCCTTAACTTGGGTGGAATTACCACTCGGGATCCACACATTCAGGTCCCCTGGCATACTGACAGCTGTTCTCTTCTGGATGAGAATGCTGGCAACAGTGAGTCGCCATGTGCTGGCCATCCCTTCACCGTCAAATCATATACCCGAGACAGTGTCGGATCATTGCGGGTCTCCTTCTCTATATCAGCGTTAGTTACTGGCAAGCATTCAATTATAGTCGAATGAAATATTTCGACAGGATCCACTGCTGGTGCTTCCTCCGCAGTAGGCAGTGGCAGGCGTGATAGCCCATCAGCGTTTCCATGCTGTTTCGTGCCCTTATACTCAATTTCATATTGGTGCGCCCCTAGAAAAAGGGACCATCTTTGTAGCCGTTGCGCAGTCATCACTGGAACGCCCTTCTTTGGATTAAAGATGGAGACAAGTGATTGTTGGTCAGTCAGCAAGGTGAACTTCTGCCCGTGCAGATAGTGATTGAACATTTTCACTCCCCACACTAGGCTGAGGGCCTCCCTGTCAATCTGGGCGTAGTTACGCTCGGCTGAGGTTAGTGACCGAGACGCAAAGGCTACTGGCCTCTCCGAGCCGTCCGGGAATTTGTGCGACAGCACCGCTCCAATGCCATAGGGTGATGCATCACACGCCAACCGAATTGATAGTGCTGGGTTGAAATGAGCCAACACCTCTTTTGATGTGATCAATGCTTTGCTCTTCTGGAAAGCTCATTTACATTCGTCATTCCACTTCCATGGTACCCCCGTTTGCAGTAGGGTGTTCAGTGGGTGTAATACTGTAGACAAATTCGGCAAGAACTTATGGTAGTAGTTCACCAGCCCGAGGAATGACCCATTTTCCAGTGCTGGAGCCTTGACTACTGCCTCAATCTTTTCAGGGGACTTATGTAACCCCATCTTTATCAATAACGTGGCCACAATATGAGATCTGCTTTTGGAAAAACTCGCATTTGTGGCGATTAGCTCGGAGCCCATATTCCTTCAATCTAGTGAGCACCTTCTCCAGGTTGGTGAGGTGATCACTGTCATTTTCGCCCGTGAGCAGGATGTCGTCCAAATAACACTGGGTCCCTGGAATCCCTTGCAGGACTTGTTCCATTGCCCTTTGCCAAATAGCCGGAGCTGATGCTACCCCGAACACCAGCCGGTTGTATTGGTAGAGACCTTTATGAGTGTTGATCATGAGGTACTGTTTCGAGGCTTCTTCTACCTCCATTTGCAGGTACGCCTGGGCCAGATCAATCTTAGTGAAGCGTTTCCCTCCAGATAGCGAGGCGAAAATATCTTCAATCCACGGAAGCGGATATTGTACAGTGTGAAGGACCGGGTTCACTGTCACCTTAAAGTCCCCACAGATGCAAACCTTCTTTGGTTCCCCAGGCGTATTACTCAACGACCTCTTCATTACAGGAACGATGGGTGTAGCCCACTCGCTCCAGTCCACTTTGGACAGTACTACTGAACGTTCCAAACCTTCCAGCTCTGCTTCGACGGCTGGGCGGATCGCATAAGGTACCGGTCTGGCCGTAAAAAACTTTGGGCTTGCATTTTCCTCTATTTTGATCGTCGCTGTTATGCCTTTTATTGTTCCGAGTCCCTGCTGGAACACTTCTTGTGCGTCAGTTAGCATTTTTGACAGTCGTCCAGGTGTGACGTCGTCATCCTTTTTGGCATCTACAGTCAGTGCTTGTATGGAATGCCAACTTAGCTGTATCTTCCGGATCCATTCACGTCCTAGTAGTGGTGGTTCTCCATCTGGCAATACATATAGGTCCATTTTTGGTGTTTCCTTGCCGTTATATATAATGTTCACCCTTATTTTTCCTTTGGGGTAGACTTTTTGCCCCATGTACGTCTTCAAGACAATCTTTGTATCTCTCAAGGGTATATGTGAGAATAGCCGCTTGTAGTCCCTTCGGTTTATGACTGTTAGGGATGATCCTGTGTCCAATTCCATTTTCACTTGGACTCCTGCTATCTTGAGCGTGACCCAGATAGTTTGGTGATCCTCCGTTTTGATCACATTATGTAGTTTCAGACAACCCAGCTCCTTGCTTCCGGAGTCTGTATCCCTTTTCTGTTCGTCTGAACTACTCTCCGTCACCTTATGTACCTTCTTGTACTCCTCCTGTGGAGATTTCTTGCTGCTGGTTTTCTTTCCCGACCTGCAGACTCTTGCTATGTGTCCTACTTTTCCACACTGTCTGCACACTTTGTCCTTGAACCAGCAATCATTATGGTCGTGTGTTGTTCTGCCGCAGTGATAGCATTTCACTGTTCCGTATGACATTTCATTTGTGCCATATTCTTGCGGTCTCCGTTGTACCTCTGCAGCTCCCCGTGCTGCTGCTTCATGTGATACTGCAATGCTGAAAGCCTTGTCCAGCGTAAGATCCTTTTCTGATAGAAGCCGTTTCTGGGTTCCTTCACTTTGAAGCCCACACACAAACTTGTCCCTTAAAGTATCTGCTAGTCCCGTTCCAAATTGGCAGTGTTTCGATAGCTTGCGCAGTTCCATTAAATACTCAGCATTACTTTCATCTTTATGCTGGTTCCTTTTGTGAAACTTAAATCTTTCTGCTATCAGCAGTGGTGTGGGGTTTAAGTGGTCCTGTAGGATTGACACTATGTTTTCAAAATCCTTTTGTACTGGCTTCTCTGGGGTTAATAGGTTTCGTAGTACGCCATACGTTTTTGCACCCATTGAATTCAACAATACCAGCGCTTTCTTGTCATCTGGCACTTCATTCGCCTTGCAGTATACTTCTATGCGTTCGACATATGTCGTCCAATCTTCGACTTCATTGTCGAACGCTGTGATACTGCCACTCTTCGGCATTTTTGGGTGTGGTTAGACTGGCTTAAAATGGCATCTCCCACTCTTTCCTTTCTTCCCCGCTGCGGCTTAAAATGGCGTCTCCCGCACTTTCCTTTCTTCCCCGCTGCGACTTAAAATGGCGTCTCCCGCGCTGCTGCCAACGCCGCTCTCGGCGGTCTTCGTGGCAAATGGCGATGCCCTGTGGGTTTCGTGCGCTGCTCCTGCGCTGCTGCCAATGCCGCTCTCTGCGGTCCTCGTGGCAATGGCAGCGCCTCGCATTTTCCTGCGCGCCTCTCTCCCCCGTTGACGCTGCTCAGCCCTTGAACACCGGCTGCGCTCTGCTCTCTCTCATCTCTCTCCCCGTTGACGCCACTCGGCCCTGAACACTGGCTGCACCCTGTGCGCTCTGCCCTCTCTCTCTCCCCCATCGACGCTGCTCGGCCTTTTTCTGTGCCGCTCGGTCGGCTCTAGCCGCCGCTGTCCGGGAAGGGTCTGCGCAGTACCTGTTGCCAGCCCGTTTCGCTGGGCCACCGTGACTGGAAAGCCAAGCCTGGCTCTCGACAGCCTCCCCTGCGATGCTCAAATCTCCGCTGGATGACTGGGCGGTTGCCCGTGGTCGACGCCTGTGCTTCTGGACTCGACCTCCTTCCACTGTTCTCCAGGAGTGAATCCCTGGGAGGTGATGCAGAGTTGCAGGTAGGTTAGAGTCTGCTCGTCGCCAATGTTGTGTCTGTGTATAATAAGACACAGACTGCAGGAGAAATGGTGAATGAGGGTTACTCTAGAACTAACTGTACAGATCACTACTCAGGGTTTATATACAGGTGTGGTCACTGCCGGTACTACAGTATACAGGAGCTGTAAAAAGTAGTTCTCTCCCTTAAAGGTCCATACATTACAGGGTAAAAGTACAGATGAACAGTGGGAGGTGTTGAATAAAGAATTTAGCTTAATACAGGACCAGTGTATACCCCAAGGGGCAAGAGCTCTACTTAATAACAAATAAAACAGCCATGGTCAACAAAAGGAGGTGAGAATTAAGATAAAACTCAAGGAAAGAGCAGCACACAACAGTAAGATAAGAGTGTAGATCCAGGGGACTGGGAGAGATATAAAGAACAGCAAATGAAGACAAAAAAGATAGTAAGAGCTGTAAAAAGGAAATACGAAAAGAAGCTTGTGAGGGATATCAGGATTAACACAAAATATTTTGCAATGATACAAGAAGAAAAAGGGGTAGTCAAGAGTAATGTGGGCCCTTTAAAAGCGATGGGAGTCATACTGCAAGTGAAAATAAGGAAATGGCAGACTTGTTGAATAATTCCTTTGTGTCACCCTCACTGTATCGGAAGAGGATCATGTACATGACATTCCAGGGGAAGGGGTAATGAATCCAGGCTGGGAACTCACTAAAGTTAACATAAGCAAGAAAACAGTATTAGAAAAAATAAGGGCCCGATTTTCCGATCGGAGGCTCCCTGCGGGTGGATGCCTCTGATTGGGAAAAATCTCCGCCCTGACCTGCTGGTTCCATAGGGCCCGAGCCTTCCGAAGCTGGGCCTCTCCTGGTCCGCACGCACAGAGGCCCAGGTATCCCAGGTATCCCAGGGCGCAGGCGATTCGCAGGCCGGGAACCAATCAAAGCAGGCAATCCCCCTGCACCTTTTCACAGGTCTCTCCGCAGTTAAACATTAAATACAGTTTTTTTATATCACGTATTAAAAATTAGTTAAAATTACATTAAATTCAATATTTTAAACAAAAATTTAATTTTTTTACCAGGCTAAAAATAAACTTACCTTTTTAAAAAGTATTTTAAAATTATAAATGAGTGAAAATATTTTTTAATTTTTAAAAAAAATCTTAAACTGGTAAAATCCGGCCTTACACTTTTACCAGGTGTAAGATTTTTAAAAGTTTTCAGCGGGGGGAGGTTGTGCAGAAAGCGGAACTCTCTGCCCGCGGAGGCACTTCTCCCAGGCAGGCAGATCATCTGTCAACAGGATTCTTCACAGACCGCAAGGGCCGGGTTCTAGTGAATGCACTTCGCACACCTGAAACCGGCACTTGGGAGGCCCCTACGGGCACGTACACACCCCGTACACACCCCGTACACACACCCCGTGCACAAACCCCGCGCACAAACCCCGCGCACACACCCCGCGCACTCACCCCGCGCACACACCCCGCGCACAAACCCCGCACACACACCCCGCACGCACACCCCGCACGCACACCCCGCACACACCCCGCACACACACCCCGCACACACACCCCGCACACACACCCCGCACACACACCCCGCACACACACCCCGCACACACACCCCCCACACACACCCCCCACACACACCCCCCACACACACCCCCCACACACACCCCCCACACACACCCCCCACACACACCCCCACACACACCCCGCACACACACCCCGCACACACACCCCGCACACACACCCCGTACACACCCCGTACACACCCCGTACACAAACCCCATACACAAACCCCGTACACACCCCGCACACAAACCCCGTACACACCCCGCACACACACCCCGCACACACACCCCGTACACACCCCGCACACAAACCCCGTACACAAACCCCGTACACACCCCGTACACACCCCGTACACAAACCCCGTACACACCCCGCACACAAACCCCGTACACACCCCGCACACAAACCCCGTACACATCCCGCACACACACCCCGTACACAAACCCCGTACACACCCTGCACACACCCCGTACACAAACCCCATCCACACCCCGCACACACCTCATACACAAACCCCATACACACCTCGTACACAAACCCCGTACACACCCCGTACACACACCCCATACACACCTCGTACACAAACCCCGTACACACCCCGCACACACCTCGTACACACCCCGTACACACCCCGTACACATCCCCGATACACACCTCGTACACAAACCCCGTACACACACCCCGTACACACACCCCGTACACACAACCCGTACACACCCCGTACACACACGTGGGGGTCGGAATGTTCCGGCCCTATAGCTGACAAATCGCCAGAAGCTGATGGTCTTCATCCCGGGGTTTTGAAGGAAGTAGGTGAGGAAAGTGCAGATATTTTAGCCATAACCTTCCCAAGCTCTCTCGAGTCAAGAACTGTCCCTTTAGATTTGGAAATTTGAATTGGAACTCCATTATTTAAGAAACCTGTTAGTCCAACATCTGTTGTGGGAAATAATTGAATCTATAATTAAGGACAGACTGACTGAGCACATAGAGAAATTTGAGCTGATCAGAGAGAGCCAACGTGGATTTGTAACGGGTAGGTCCTGTCTAACAAACCTAATTGAGTTTTTTGAGGAAGTAACTAAAGTAGTGGACAGGGGAATGTCTATGGATGTCGTTTATTTGGACTTCCAGAAGACATTCAATATGATTCTACATAAGAGTCTGTTAGCTAAAGTTAAAGCTCATGGAATTGAAGACAGAGAGCAGGGAGAATGGTTAGGTTGTGGCGGAGACCACATAGGGACAGTAACACAATTCACTATGTATAGCCAATGTTGTTATCGCTCCACGTTATGTACGGAACTTGGTTGGCTTATCGGGGCAGGGTCCCTTTATGAGTCGTCGATTGTGTGATGCCCTGCGACGAGGCCGAGTCCCTCAGTCCATGCGGAGTTAATAAAGCTAACAGGCGTTTTTCTTTGCTGCTACGAAAGTCTCGCAGTCTGTTGATTTCCAGC
The DNA here is from genome assembly GCF_052327205.1 of Somniosus microcephalus. Taxonomy (NCBI): domain Eukaryota; kingdom Metazoa; phylum Chordata; class Chondrichthyes; order Squaliformes; family Somniosidae; genus Somniosus; species Somniosus microcephalus. The sequence continues at coordinate 82,355,816 of NC_141004.1, forward strand.
GACTCCTACATTGGTGACTCCGTTTCTCTTTTGGACGTTTCCAAAGACTTTATCGGAGATGGCGACGAACGCCGTTTCTCTCAAATTACCGGAGTTTTGGGAATGAGAGGCTGCCGCTTGGTTCGCCCAGGCCGAGGCTCAGTTTGCACTCCGGGACATCACTGCGGACGACACGAAGTATTATTATGTCGTCTCTGCTCTCGGCAGCTCCACCGCAGCCAGAGTCATGAGCCTGCTCGAGGACCCCCCGGAGCACCACAAATTTGCGACGCTGAGAACGCACCCCCTAGAGACTTTTGGACTAACTGAACCCGAGCGCACACGCCAGCTTCTCTCTCTACCCGGGCTTGGCGACTCCAAGCCCTCAGAACTGATGGACCACATGTTAACCCTCCTGGGCAAACACAAGCCGTGTTTCCTCTTCAGAGAACTGTTCCTACAACAGCTGCCAGGGCAGGTACGGTCGGCTTTAGCCAACTCTCATATTGGTGATTTCCGCGACCTGGCCAAGGAGGCCGACAAATTTTTCTCCGCTGGGCAACAGTATTGCGCGGCCATGCGGGGCTTTGCCCCCACCGCCACAGCCCAACGGCGGCAGCCTCTAAGCACGTGCTTCTACCACGCGCAGTTCGGCCTCAACGCTAAGAAGTGCCGGTCTCCGTGCAGCTTTACCGCGTCGGGAAACGCGAAGGCCCACTCATTAGCTACCATGGCTGTCGGCCGTTCAGGTTGCCTGTTATTCATTACGGACACTGACTCTGGACGTTGTTTTCTCTGCAACACGGGTGCTCAGGTGAGTGTCCTGCCCGCGTCAACCGTAGACATACAGGGGGGGAACCACAGCCCCGCCCTCGAAGCCGCCAATGGCAGTTCCATCCATACCTTCGGGAAACGGAGTGTGGCGCTGTGTTTTGGTGGGCAGCGTTTCGCTTGGGACTTTGTTACAGCGAAAGTGTCCACCCCCCTTCTCGGCGCTGACTTCCTCTGCGCCAATGGCCTTTTGGTGGACGTCAAGAACCGACGTCTCGTCAACGCTGAGACTTTCAGTTCGCTCCCGTGTTCGCTCAGTGGTTCCGGCACGACGAAGTTGTCCAGCGCACTCTCGGCCTCCGACGAGTTTTCCCGCCTCCTCCCCGGGTTCCCGGACCTCACGAAGCCCACTTTCTCATCCACCGCCACTAATCACGGGGTAGAACACCACACCCCGACCACCGGTCCACCTGTCTACGCCCGCGCTCGGCGCCTCGACCCGGGGAAACTCGCCATCGCTAAAGCCGAGTTCGACACGATGGAGCGCCTCGACATCATTCGCCGGTCGAACAGTCTGTGGGCCTCGCCCCTCCACATCGCACCGAAACCAGGCGGCGGTTGGCGCCCGTGCGGTGATTACCGGCGCCTCAACGACGCTACGACCCCCAACCGCTACCCGATTCCACACATCCAGGACTTTTCCGCCCACCTGGCCGGGAAAGTTGTTTTCTCTAAAGTGGACCTCATTCGTGGTTACCACCAGGTCCCCGTCCGGCCACAGGACGTCCCGAAAACCGCGGTGATCACCCCGTTCGGGCTGTTCGAATTCCTCCGCATGCCATTCGGTCTCAAAAACGCCGCTCAGGCTTTTCAACGCCTAATGGACACCGTGTTACGGAACCTGCCATTCCTGTTCATCTACCTGGACGACATTCTGATCGCCAGCGCCTCCAGGACAGAGCATGTGTCCCACCTCCGGACTTTCTTCGAACGCCTCAGCCAGCACGGCCTAATCTTCAAGCCGGCCAAGTGCCAGTTCGGGCTATCCTCGATCGACTTTCTCGGGCACCGCATCACGAAGGACGGGGCGGTGCCACTGCCGTCGAAAGTGGAGGCCGTGAAGGATTTTCCACAACCCCTCACCGTGAAGGCCCTGCAGGAGTTTTTGGTGTGGAGATGCCGGAGTTGGACTGGGGTGGACAAATGTAAAAGGTCACACAACACCAGGTTATAGTCCAACAGCTTTATTTGAAATCACAAGCTTTCGGAGCGCTGCTCCTTCTTCAGTTTTTGGGCATGGTGAACTTTTATCATCGCTTCGTTCCCCGGGCAGCCCAGCTTATGCGGCCCCTTTATGAGGCCCTCAAAGGCAAGCCCGCCAAGCTCACCATCGACTGGTCCGAGGAGATGGCCAATTCTTTCACGGACACGAAAAGGGCCCTGGTTAATGCGACCATGCTGGCGCATCCGTTGCCCGATGCGCCGATCGCTCTCACCACTGACACTTCGGACTATGCTGTCGGCGCCGTCCATGAACAGTGGGTCAACGGCACCTGGCAGCCGCTCGCCTTCTTCAGCCGTCCTGTAGGCCTCTGACCCGGACGTCCAGGCCTACAGGATGGCAGTCACGGGCCTTCAGTTAGCTGATGTCGCGTTTGACGATGCCGGCACCACGCTCCTGTGCGACGTCTCCGCTGGGCAGCCACGCCCCGTCGTGCCCGACGGGTGGAGACGGCAGGTTTTTGACGCCGTCCAAAGCCTTTCCCACCCGAGCAGGAAGCCGTCACAGAAGCTGGTGGCGGCTAAGTTCATCTGGCACGGGCTCAAGAAGGACGTTCGTGACTGGGCCAATACCTGCGTGGTATGCCAGCGCTCGAAAGTGCATCGCCACACTAAGGCCCCGTTGGCGCCTTTCGTGGTGCCCGAGAGGCGGTTCGACCATGTTAACGTGGACCTGGTGGGGCCCCTGCCGCCCTCCCGCGGGTTCACCCACCTCCTCGCGATGGTCAACAGAACCACCCGATGGCCGGAAGCCGTCCCGCTGTCATCAACAACATCCGCTGATGTGGCTCAGGCGTTCATCAACACTTGGGTCGCCCAGTTCGGCGCCCCATCTGACGTCTCTGGGCTGGAGAGAAACTTGGAGTGGGAGGGGGAGGATCCAGTTGTCGTGGTCCATGTTGGTACCAACGACATAGATAGGACAAGGAAGGAGGTTCTGCTGAGGGAGTTTGAGCAGCTAGGGGCCAAATTAAAAAGCAGAAGCACAAGGGTAATAATCTCTGGATTACTACCTGAGCCACATGCAAATTTGGCTAGGGTAAATAAAATTAGAGAGTTAAATGTGTGGCTCAAAGCCTGGTGTGGGAGAAATGGGTTTTCCTTCCTGGGACACTGGCATCAGTACTGGGACAGGAGAGAGCTGTTCCGTTGGGATGGACTTCACTTGGCTAGTGCTGGGACTAGAGTCCTGGCGAATCGAATAACTAGGACTGTAGAGAGGGCTTTAAACTAATTAGTGGGGGGGAGGTTTTAAGAGAGCGAAAAATAAAAATGACAGCGGAGAAGGCAACAGAGCAAGGTAGCAGTGGGGGAATTAAAAACCAGAGCGTGTCAGGAAGGGACAGAATGTATAATGATAAAGGTAAAGTAGTAAAAGGGGTAAAAGCAGGAATAAATTGTCAGAAAACATATTTGAAAGTTCTTTATCTGAATGCACGCAGCATTCATAACAAAATTGACGAGTTGACGGTACAAATAACTACACATGGGTATGATCTGGTGGCCATTACGGAAACATGGCTGCAAGATAATCATGACTGGGAACTAAACATACAAGGGTATTTGACAATTAGGAAGGACAGACAGGAAGGAAAGGGAGGTGGGGTTGCTATGTTAATCAAGGATGGAATCACTGCAAGTCAGAAATGATATTGGGTCAAAGGATCAGGATAGTGAAATAGTTTGGGTGGAGATAAGGAATAAGAAGGGGAAAAAGTCACTAGTGGGCGTAGTCTATAGGCCTCCTAACAGTTGCAACTCTGTTGGTCGGAGTATAAATCAGGAAATAGTTGGGGCTTGTAATAAGGGAACAGCTATAATCATGGGGGATTTTAACTTTCATATTGACTGGACTAATCAAATTGGGCATGGCAGCCTTGAGGAAGAGTTCATAGAGTGTATTAGGGACGGGTTCCTTGAGCAGTATGTAACTGAACCAACCAGGGGGCAGGCAATCTTAGATCTGGTCCTGTGTAATGAGACAGGATTAATAAAAAATGTCCTAGTAAGGGATCCCCTTGGAATGAGTGACCATAATATGGTTGAATTCCAAATTCAGTTTGAGGGTGAGAGAGTTGGATCTCAAACAAGCATACTGAGCTTAAATAAAGGAGACTATGAAGGTATGAGAGTAGAATTGACTAAAGTGGACTGGGAAAACAGATTAAAGTGTAAGACGGTACAAGAGCAGTGGTCTACATTCAAGGAGATATTTCACATCTTTCAAGATAAATATATTCTGAGGATATAGAATGCAAAATATGGTAACAACTCACTTCGCATAGCCAATGACCCTGTCAATCTAAAATGGAGGATCCTGTCAGCATAAAATGGTGGTGAAATGTCGACATCGCTGAGTCACTTGCATATTGTAAGAAATGATCATGTTAACTCAAGAAACTGTGAAGGCAGCAGGAAGTAAAATAAAAGCAGCTAATCTGACCTGTGGCTGCTAATATGGCTGGCACCCACGATGTCACACCTTGTTGGTGGAAACAGTGTAGGGCGGAGTGCAGAGGTTATACAGACAATAGGCGATCAGAAAACACATTACCGTGATTGCAAACGCATTACCATAATGATTAGGTGATCGTGAAACCATTACCAGGATATTTACTTAACTATAAACCATTCAGTGAAATGTGACTTCTTTGTTTCATACTGCCAGGCCAGGAAATCAAATTAAATGTATACGTGTACGGCTCGGGATTGGTGCAGACTGTACGATGTGTTAATGTCTTCTCAAATGCAAGTATAATAATGTGGCACACTGTATGAAAGATTGCTTGCTCTGGTTTAACCTGTCGGACTCTTCTGGAGTCAGGACTGTGCTGTATCAGAGTAAGTCTCCCGGGATGACGGAATAAAAACTGTTGAACTCAACCAGTATTCGACTCAGTGTTTGTACTGAACCAGATTGAGGACCAAAAGAATCCGTTTCAACAATTCCACTGAGGAAAAAGGGGAGTAAAAGAAAAGACAGCCATCCGTGGCTTAGTAAAGTAATAAAGGACAGTATCCGACTGAAAACAAGGGCATATAAAGTAGCCAAATCTAGTGGGAGGATAGAAGATTGGGAAGCATTTAAAAGCCAGCAAACAATAACTAAAAGATTAATTAAGAAAGGGAAGATAGATTATGAAAGTAAACTAGCAAAAAATATAAAAACAGATAGCAAGAGTTTCTACAGCTATATAAAAAGAAAAAGGGTGGCTAAAGTGAACGTTGGTCCCTTAGAGGATGGGACCGGGAAACTAGTGGTGGGGAACATGGAGATGGCAAAGACGCTGAACAAATATTTTGTATCAGTCTTTACAGTAGAGGACACTAAAAATATCCCAACACTGGACAAACAGGGGGCAATGGGGGCGGAGGAGCTAAAGATGATTAAAATCACTAAGGAGATGGTACTCAGTAAAATAATGGGACTTAAGGCGGATAAATCCCCCGGACCTGATGGCCTACATCCTAGGGTCTTGAGAGAAGTGGCGGTAGGGATTGTGGATGCATTGGTGATTATTTTCCAGAACTCCCTGGACTCAGGAAAGGTCCTGGCAGATTGGAAAACTGCTAATGTAACACCCTTATTTAAGAAGGGAAGTAGACAAAAAGCTGGAAACTATAGACCAGTTAGCCTAACATCTGTGGTTGGCAAAATGTTGGAGTCCATTATTAAGGAAACAGTAACAGAGCATTTGGATAAACATAATTTAATAGGACAGAGTCAGCATGGTTTTATGAAGGGGAAGTCATGTTTGACAAATTTGCTCGAATTCTTTGAGGATGTAACATCCAGGGTGGATAAAGGGGAACCAGTGGATGTAGTGTATTTGGACTTCCAAAAGGCATTTGACAAAGTTCCACACAAAAGATTACTGATCAAGATAAGAAATCACGGGATTGGGGGTAATATACTGGCATGGGTGGAAGATTGGCTATCTAACAGAAAACAAAGAGTTGGGATAAGTGGTTCGTTCTCGGGCTGGCAATCAGTAACTAGTGGTGTTCCACAGGGGTCAGTGCTGGGACCCCAACTCTTTACAATCTATATTAACGATTTGGAGGAAGGGACCGAGTGCAACATATCCAAGTTTGCCGACGATACAAAGATGGGAGGGGAAGCAGTGAGTGAGGAGGACATAAAAAACCTGCAAAAGGACATAGACAGGCTAAGTGAGTGGGCAGAGATTTGGCAGATGCAATATAATGTTGGAAAGTGTGAGGTTATGCACTTTGGCATAAAAAATCAAAGAGCAAGTTATTATCTAAATGGAGAGAAACTGCAAAGTGCTAGGTACAAAGGGATCTGGGGGTCCTGGTGCATGAAACACAAAAAGTTAGTATGCAGGTGCAGCAGGTGATCAGGAAGGCCAGTGGAATCTTGGCTTTTATTGCAAGGGGGATGGAGTATAAAAACAGGGAAGTCTTGCTGCAGTTATACAGGGTATTGGTGAGGCCACACCTGGAATACTGCGTGCAGTTTTGGTTTCCATATTTAAGAAAAGATATACTTGCTCTCGAGGCGGTTCAGAGAAGGTTCACTCGGTTGATTCCGGAGATGAGGGGGTTGACGTATGAGGAAAGGTTGAGTAGGTTGGGACTCTACTCATTGGAGTTCAGAAGAATGAGAGGCGATCTTATCGAAACATAAGATTGTGAGGGGGCTTGATCGGGTGGATGCGGTGAGGATGTTTCCACTGATGGGTGAGACTAGAACTAGGGGGCATAAACTTAGAATAAGGGGCTGCCCTTTCAAAACTGAGATGAGGAGAAACTTCTTCACTCAGAGGGTAGTAAATCTATGGAATTTGCTACCCCAGAGAGCTGTGGAAGCTGCAACATTAAATAAATTTAAAATGGAGATAGACAGTTTCCTAGCAGATAAGGGAATTAGGGGTTACGGGGAGAGGGCAGGGAAGTGGATGTGAGTCTAGATTCGGATCAGCCATGATCCTATTGAATGGCGGAGCAGGCCCGAGGGGCCGTATGGCCTACTCCTGCTCCTACTTCTTATGTTCTTAGATGTCTCCTCCGACCGGGGGCCCCAGTTCACGTCGGAATTCTGGAACGCTGTCGCCCAAGGCCTCGGGTTGAGACACCACCGCATATCACCCTCGGGCTAACGGGCTGTGCGAACGGTTTCATCGCTCCATGAAGGCCGCGCTCCGGGCCAGCCTCTGGGATGACAGTTGGATCCACAGACTCCTGTGGGCCATGCTGGGACTCAGGACCGCCCCCAAGGAGGACCTCCAGTCCTCGTCCGCCGAGCTTGTCTACAGGCAGCCGCTGCGGGTTCCCGGGGATTTCGTCCCCAATGCCACAGACCCTTGGTCCACAGCCCGTCAGTGGTCCGCCCTCCTGGACAACGCCAAGGTTTTCGCGCCGGTCCCACTCTCTGAACCCCCAACCCCGCCAATCCCTCCACTGGTGACACAGCCTTCAAGCACATCAAACCTGCTCTGTAAAGTCCCCTCTCCACTTTCTCCACATTTATAAACATTTACAAACACCATCGCTGGGTCACCCTCCCACCATGGCTTCAGTTTGTTCCTTTTAGCTGTTATATTTTTGTTCCCCTCTGTGACTTAAAAAAAAATTCATTCCTGGGACCTGGGCATCGCTGTTAAGGCCAGCATTTATTGCCCATCTCTAATTGCCCTTGAGAAGGTGGTGGTGAGCCGCCTTCTTGAACCGCTGCAGTCCGTGTGGTGAAGGTGCTCCCACAGGGCTGTTAGGGAGGGAGTTCCAGGATTTTGACCCAGCGACGATGAAGGATCGGCGATATACTTCTAAGTCAGGATGGTGTGTGACTTGGAGGGGAACTTGGAGATGGTGGTGTTCCCATGTGCCTGCTGCCCTTGTCCTTCTAGGTGGAAGAGGTCGCGGGTTTGGGAGGTGCTGCCGAAGAAGCCTTGGCGAGTTGCTGCAGTGCATCTTGTAGATGGTACACACTGCAGCCACGGTACGCCAGTGGTGGAGGGAGTGAATGTTTAAGGTGGTGGATGGGGTGCCAATCAAGCGGGCTGCTTTGTCCTGGATGGTGTCGAGCTTCTTGAGTGTTGTTGGAGCTGCACTCATCCAGGCAAGTGGAGAGTATTCCATCACACTCCTGACTTGTGCCTTGTAGATGGTGGAAAGGCTTTGGGGAGTCAGGAGGTGAGACACTCGCCACAGAATACCTAGCTTCTGACCTGCTCTTGTTGCCACAGTATTTATGTGGCTGGTCCAGTTAAGTTCCTGTTCAATGGTGACCCCCAGGATGTTGATGGTGGCGGCGGTGGTAATGCCATTGAATGTCAAGGGGAGGTGGTTAGACTCTCGCTTGTTGGAGATAGTCATTGCCTGGCACTTCTGTGGCGCGAATGTTACCTGCCACTTATCAGCCCAAACCTGAACGTCGTCAAGGTCTTGTTGCATGTGGGCATGGACTGCTTCATTATCTGAGGAGTTGTGAATGGCACTGAACATAGAAACATAGAAACATAGAAGATAGGAGCAGGAGTAGGCCATTCGGCCCCTTGCACCTGCTCCGCCATTCAATGAGATCATGGCTGAACATCCAAATTCAGTACCCTGTCCCTGCCTTCTCCCCATATCCCTTGATCCCTTTAGCCTTAAGAAATATATCTAACTCCTTCTTGAATATATTTAATGATTTGGCCTCCACTGCCTTCTGTGGTAGAGAATTCCACAGGTTCACCACTCTCTGGGTGAAGTAATTCCTCCTCATCTCTGTTCTAAATGGCTTACCCCTTATCCTTAGACTGTGACCCCTGGTTCTGGACTCCCCGACCATCGGGAACATCCTTCCTGCATCTAGTCTGTCCAGTCCTGTTAGAATTTTATAAGTTTCAATGAGATCCCCTCTCATTCTTCTAAACTCCAGCGAGTATAAGCCCAATCGACCCAATCTCTCCTCATACGTCATTCCTGCCATCCCAGGTATCAGTCTGGTGAATCTTCACTGCACTCCTTCCATGGCAAGAACATCCTTCCTCAGATAAGGCGACCAAAACGGCACACAATACTCAAGATGTGGTCTCACCAAGGCCCTGTGCAACTGCAGCAAGACATCCTTGTTCCTGTACTCGAACCCTCTTGCTACGAAGGCCAACATACCATTGGCCTTCTTAACCGCCTGCTGCACCTGCATGCTTACCTTCAGCGACTGGTGCACAAGGACACCCAGGTTTCGTTGCACTTCCCCTTCTCCCAATCTATTGCCGTTCAGATAATAATCTGCCTTCCTGTTTTTGCCACCAAAGTGGATAACCTCGCATTTATGCACATCATACTGCATCTGCCATGCTTCTGCCCAATCACCCAACCTGTCCAAATCATAGTGGAGTTTCTATGCATCCTCCTCACAGCACTCACGCCCACCCAGCTTTGTGTCGTCTGCAAACTTGGAGATATTACATCGAGTTAACTCGTCTGGATCATTTATATATATTGTGAATAGCTGGGGTCCTAGAGCCGATCTCTGCAGTACCTCACTAGTCACAGCCTGCCACTCGGAAAAAGAGACGTTTATTCCAACTCTTTGCTTCCTGTCTGCCAACCAGTTCTCTATCCAAGTCAGTACCTTGCCCCCATGTGCCTTAACTTTACACGCTAATCTCTTATGCGGGACCTTATCGAAAGCCTTCTGAAAGTCCAAATACACCACATCCACTGGTTCTCCCTTATCTATTTTAACAGTTACATCCTCAAAAAATTCCAGTAGATTAGTCAAGCACGATTTATCTTTTGTAAATCCATGTTGACTTTGTCCGATCCTATCACTGTTTTCCAAGTGCTCTGCTATTACATCTTTTATAATGGACTCTAGCATTTTCCCCACTACCGATGTCAGGCTTACCGGTCTATAATTCCCCGTTTTCTCTCTACCACCTTTTTTGAATAGTGGGGTAACATTAGCTACCCTCCAATCCATGGGAACTGTTCCAGAGTCTATCGAATTTTGGAAGATGACCAACAATGCATCTACTATTTCTAGGGCCACTTCCTTAAGTACCCTAGGATGTAGATTATCAGGCCCTGGGGATTTATCGGCCTTCAATCCCATCAATTTCCCTAACACCATTTCCCTACAAATACTGATTTCTTTCACTTCCTCCCTTTCATTAGACCCTATGTTCCCCGACATCTCTGGGAGGTTATTTGTGTCCTCCTTTGTGAAGACAGAACCAAAGTATGTATTTAATTGGTCTGCCATTTCTTTGTTCCCCATTATAAATTCCCCTGATTCTGACTGCAAGTGACCTATGCTTGACTTCACCAATCTTTTTCTCTTCACATATCTATAAAAGCTTTTACAGTCAGTTTTTATGTTCCCTGCAAGCTTACTCTCATACTCTATTTTCCTCCTCTTATTTAATCCCTTTGTCCTCCTTTGCTGAAACCTAAACTGCTCCCAATCCTCTAGTTTACTGTTTTTTCTGGCCAATTTATATGTCCTCTCCTTGGATCTTATGCTATCCCTAATTTCCCTTGTTAGCCACGGTTGAGTCAACTTTTTTGTTTTATTTTTATGCCATACAGGGATGAACAAATTCTGTAGTTCATCCATGCGATCTTTGAATGTTTGCCATTGCCTATCCACCGTCAACCCTTTGAGTAACATTCCCCAATCAATCCTACCCAACTCGCGCCTCATACCATCGTAGTTTCCTTTATTTAAATTCAGGACCCTAGTCTCTGAGTCAACTACTTCACTCTCCATCTTAATGAAGAATTCTATCATATTATGATCGCTCCAACCCAAGGGGCCTCGTACAACAAGATTGCTAATTAATCCTTGCTCACTACATAATATCTAGTCTAAGATGGCCTGATCTCTAGTTGGTTCCTCGACATATTGGTCCAGGAAACCATCCCGTATACGCTCCAGGAATTCCTCCTCCACAGTATTGTTACTAATTTGGTTAGCGCAATCTATATGTAGATTAAAGTCACCCATGATAACTGCTGTGCCCTTATTGCACGCGTCTCTAATTTCCTGTTTAATGCCATCCCCAACCTCTGCATTACTGTTTGGAGGTCTATATACCACTCCCACTAACATTTTCTGCCCCTTGGTATTTCTCAGTTCTACCCATACAGATTCCACATCATCAGAACTAATATCCTTCCTTTCAATTGTGTTAATCCCCTCTTTAACCAGCAATGCTACCCCACCTCCTCTTCCTTTTTGCCTATCTTTCCTGAATATTGAATACCCCTGGATGTTGAGTTCCCAGCCTTGGTCACCCTGGAGCCATGTTTCCGTAATCCCAATCATATCATATCCATTTACCTCTATTTGCGCAGCTAATTCATCCAACATATTACGAATGGTCCTCGCATTAAGACACAAGGCCTTCAGGCTTGTTTTTTTAACACTCTTAAACCTTTTAGAATTATTATTTACTATGGCCATGTTTGATTTAAACCCTTGATTTCTCTGACTGCCACCTTTGTATTTCTCCTTCCTGTCTTTTGTTTCTACCCTTGTTTCCCTTTCCTCTGTCTCCCCGCTCAGGTTCCCAACCCCCTGCCATTTTAGTTTAAACCCTCCCCCAGAGCACTAGCAAACATTCCCCCTAGGACATCAGTCCCAGTCCTGCCCAGGTGCAAACCGTCCAGTTTGTACTGGTCCCACCTCCCCCAGGACCGGTTCCAATGTCCCAGGAACTTGAATCCCTCCCCCTTGCACCATTCCTCTAGCCACGTATTCATCTGAAATATCCTTCTATTTCTACTCTGACTAGCACGTGGCACTGGTAGCAATCCTGAGATTACTACCTTTGAGGTCCTATTTTTAAATTTACCTCCTAACTCCCTATATTCAGCTTTTAGGACCTCATCCCATTTTTTACCTATATCGTTGATACCTATATGCACCATGGCAACTGGCTGTTCACCCTCCCCTTCCAAAATGTTCTGCAGCCGCTCTGTGACATCCTTGACCCTTGCACCAGGGAGGCAACATACCATCCTGGAGTCACGTTTGTGGCCGCAGAAATGCCTATCTATTCCCCCTACAATAGAATCCCCTATTACTATAGCTCTCCCACTCTTTTTCCTCCCGTCCTATGCAGCAGAACCACCCACGGTGCCAGGAAGTTGGCTGCTGCTGCCTTCCCCTGATAAGCCTTCCTCCCCAACAATATCCAAAGCGGTATATCTGTTTGAGAGGGGGATGGTCACAGGGGACCCCTGCACTACCTGTCTGCGCCTACTACTCTGCCTGGTGATCACCCATTCTCTTCCTGCCTGTGCAGCCTTTACCTGCAATGTGACCAACTCTCTAAACATGTTTTCCACGACGTCCTCAGCATCACGAATGATCCAGTGTGTATCCACTCGCAGCTCCAGTGCCGCAATGCGGTCTGTCAGTAGCTGCAGCTGGATACACTTCCCGCACACACGGTCGTCAGGGACACAGGAAGTGTCCCTGATTTCCCACATAGTGCAGGAGGAGCATGCCACGGGGCCGAGCTGTCCTGCCATGACTTACCCTTTAATTAATTCAAATTAACTTAAATCAAATCAATACCACCAATTAAATGATATACTCAAGGGCCCTTGGTTACTAGCACTAGAAACTATAACCACAAAAAATTAAGACCTTCTAAACTTTATAAACTATGAACCTTAACTGTCAAACTAACCTGGCCATACTCACCCAATCAGCTGCTCCCTCCTGCCCGTGTCATGTTTTGAATCGTGACGTGGCTCTGGAACGCCGCCGCCGGTCTGAAATTGGTAAGCCTCTGTGAAGAAAGCCCACGAAAGTGAGTTTAAATACTCACCGGGCCTCGGGACTCTGGTCTCACCGCTCCCTCACTGTAAAATGTGAAAGGAACATTAAAAATAAACTTTCCCAGGCTCAGTCATCAGCGAACATCCCCATTTCTGACCTTATGTTGGAGGGAAGGTCATTGATGAAGCAGCTGAAGATGGTTGGGCCTAGGACACTGCCCTGAGGAACTCCTGCAGCAATGTCCTGGGGCTGTGATGATTGACCTTCAATCACCACAACCATCTTCCTTTGTGCTAGGTATGACTCCAGCCAGTGGAAAGTTTTCCCCCCGATTCCCATTGACTTCAGTTTTGCTAGGGCTCCTTGATGCCACACTCGGTCAAATGCTGCCTTGATGTCAAGGCCAGTCACTCTCACCTCGCCTCTGGAATTCAGCTCCTTTGTCCATGTTTGGACCGAGGCTTTAATGAGGTCTGGAGCTGAGTGGTCCTGGCGGAACCCAAACTGGGCGTCGGGTAGCAGGTAATTTGTGAGTAAGTGCTGCTTGATAGCACTGTCGATGACACCTTGCATCACTTTGCTGATGATTGAGAGTAGACTGATGGGGCGGTAATTGGCTGGGTTGGATTTGTCCTGCTTTTTGTGGACAGGACATGTCTCAGAATATTTTCTATATTCAAGGTGTTAACTCGATGCCAGTTGCTGTAATTGGTGTCCCCTCTCTCTCTCTCTCTCTCTCTCTCCCAGGGCCCCTATGCCTGCCTGACACTCAGTGCTCCTACTACTCAGCACTCATCCACAGCCCCAACTACCCAGAGTCCTACCCAGCCAGTCAGGATGTCTACTGGTTCCTCAAGTTGATCAAAAACGTCAGTGTTGATGGTGAGTGTGCGACAGGAAGCTCCGTGTGGAAATCAGGTAAACTGAATAGAATTTCATGCTTCTCCCTATCGTCCAGCTGAAGATCAGCTAAAGATCAGCACAAACGTTGCTGTTAAAACTGACCTTATAGATAGAGACATAGCGTGCAAAAGCAACGACATTGTGCGAAAATGGTATAAATCCCTGGTGAGGTCTCAGCTGGAGTACTGTATCCAATTCTGGACACCGCACTTTAGGAAGGATGTCAAGCCCTTGGAGAGGATGCAGAGGAGATTTACTGGAATGGTCCCAGGGATGAGGGACTTCAGTGATGTGGAGAGACTGGAGACACTGGGATTATTCTCCTTAGAGCAGAGACGGTTAAGAGGAGATTTGAGAGAAGTGTTCAAAATCATGAATGGTTTTGATAGAGTAAATAAGGAGAAACTATTTCTAGTGGCAGCATGGTCAGTAACCAGAGGACAAAGATTTAAGGTGATTGGCCAAAGAACCAGAGGCGACATGAGGAAACAGTTTTTTACACAGTGAGTTGTTGTGATCTGGAAATCGCTGCCTGAAAGGGCGGTGGGAGCAGATTCAACAGTAACTTTCAAAAGGGAATTGGAGAAATACTCGAAGGGAAACATTAGCAGGGCTGTGGGGAAAGGACAGGGCAGTGGGACTAATTGGAGAGATCTTTCAAAGAGCAGGCACAGGCACGATGGGCTGAATGGCCTCCTTCAGTGCAGTGTGATTCTATGATTCTAATCCCAGAGAGTCATCTTAAATAGTTGTTTAACCAATTTCTCTAGTTTCTGGTGAAGTTACACCAGGGCTCAACGTTTCTCAACAATCCCATCAGCAGGAGGGAATCAGTGACGGCGAGAGGCCGAACACGGCTCAGAAACACATTTCCAGTGCTGGGCATAGCTTGCTCTGACTGGCAAATGCCCCACAGGTCATTCTATGCCAGTACCAATGGGTACTTCAAAATTACATCGGGTTTGCACGGACTAATGAGGTTCCCAGCTGTTTCCAACCAATGCCTGGGCCGCCCATTTCAAGGCCCCAACCAAAGCGGCGACGACACAAATGTCAGTGTTTCAGCACAAGCAGTCCTTAAAGGGTTACTGCTGCAAAAAAGTTTAAAACCCTAGGTCTGTAAATGCTGCCAGGTGTTTATTGCCAGGATGTTGGGTTGCCCCACACTGGAGATATTAGCAGTCAGTGGAATGAAGCGCAGTAAGTGGCACACTCTCGGTTTTTCCATTGTGTGAAATGACAGTCATTTTCTCAAGAAGCCTGTTCTTGTCGATCTCCCTCTGAGGATCGGTGGACTTGTGTCAGTCAATCACTGTTTGCACTGACTGGTGACACATTGAGCCGTGTAGTCCCGGGTAGTTTCGAGGGCGGATAGCAGGGCTGCTCAATTTAAACCCGACTTGCCCAGCAGAAACCGAGCATGTGGGCAGTTAAAATGTCCCGAGTTACTTACTACCCCCCTCCCCCCTCCGCTGGAGACACTCGGGGCTTGAGGCTCCCGGTTTTCACCTGCTCTCCTGCGAGATCCTTCTTTAATCTGAACTCAGGCCCCTGCACGTGGGAGTCACTGCGGTTTGCCTGCTAAAGCCGACCCGGGACAAGAGGATGGGCCCCGGGAGAAGGGAAAGTGTTTTTCTTTCACTTGTGGGGCTGGGAGGATCCGGCTCCTCCCCCTTCCTGAATGTGAGGTGCCCCAGAACCCGAGGTGCCCCCGGAACCCGAGGTGCCCCCAGAGCCCGAGGTGCCCCCAGAACCCGAGGTGTCCCCAGAACCCGAGGTGTCCCCAGAACCCGAGGTGCCCCCAGAACCCGAGGTGCCCCCAGAACCCGAGGTGTCCCCAGAACCCGAGGTGTCCCCAGAACCCGAGGTGTCCCCAGAACCCGAGGTGTCCCCAGAACCCGAGGTGCCCCCAGAACCCGAGGTGCCCCCAGAACCCGAGGTGCCCCCAGAACCCGAGGTGCCCCCGGAGCCCGAGGTGTCCCCAGAACCCGAGGTGCCCCCAGAACCCGAGGTGCCCCCAGAACCCGAGGTGCCCCCGGAGCCCGAGGTGTCCCCAGAACCCGAGGTGTCCCCAGAACCCGAGGTGTCCCCAGAACCCGAGGTGCCCCCAGAGCCCGAGGTGTCCCCAGAACCCGAGGTGTCCCCAGAACCCGAGCTCCCCCAGAACCCGAGGTGCCCCCAGAACCCGAGGTGCCCCCAGAACCCGAGCTCCCCCAGAACCCGAGCTCCCCCAGAACCCGAGCTCCCCCAGAACCCGAGGTGCCCCCAGAACCCGAGGTGCCCACAGAGCCCGAGGTGCCCCAGAACCCGAGGTGCCCCCAGAACCCGAGCTCCCCCAGAACCCGAGCTCCCCCAGAACCCGAGGTGCCCCCAGAACCCGAGGTGCCCCCAGAACCCGAGCTCCCCCAGAACCCGAGCTCCCCCAGAACCCGAGGTGTCCCCAGAACCCGAGGTGCCTCCAGAACCCGAGCTCCCCCAGAACCCGAGCTCCCCCAGAACCCGAGGTGCCCCCAGAACCCGAGGTGCCCCCAGAGCCCGAGGTGCCCCCAGAACCCGAGGTGCCCCCAGAACCCGAGCTCCCCCAGAACCCGAGGTGCCCCCAGAACCCGAGGTGCCCCCAGAACCCGAGGTGCCCCAGAACCCGAGCTCCCCCAGAACCCGAGGTCCCCCAGAACCCGAGGTGCCCCCAGAACCCGAGGTGCCCCCAGAACCCGAGGTCCCCCAGAACCCGAGGTGCCCCCAGAACCCGAGGTCCCCCAGAACCCGAGGTACCCCCAGAACCCGAGGTGTCCCCAGAACCCGAGGTGCCCCCAGAACCCGAGGTACCCCCAGAACCCGAGGTGTCCCCAGAACCCGAGGTGCCCCCAGAACCCGAGGTGCCCCCAGAACCCGAGGTACCCCCAGAACCCGAGGTGCCCCCAGAACCCGAGGTGCCCCCAGAACCCGAGCTCCCCCAGAACCCGAGGTGCCCCCAGAACCCGAGCTCCCCCAGAACCCGAGGTGCCCCAGAACCCGAGGTGCCCCCAGAACCCGAGGTGCCCCAGAACCCGAGCTCCCCCAGAACCCGAGCTCCCCCAGAACCCGAGGTGCCCCCAGAACCCGAGGTGCCCCCAGAACCCGAGCTCCCCCAGAACCCGAGGTCCCCCAGAACCCGAGGTGCCCCCAGAACCCGAGGTGCCCCCAGAACCCGAGGTCCCCCAGAACCCGAGCTCCCCCCAGAACCCGAGCTCCCCCAGAACCCGAGCTCCCCCAGAACCCGAGGTGCCCCCAGAACCCGAGCTCCCCCAGAACCCGAGGTCCCCCAGAACCCGAGCTCCCCCAGAACCCGAGGTCCCCCAGAACCCGAGGTGCCCCCAGAACCCGAGCTCCCCCAGAACCCGAGCTCCCCCAGAACCCGAGGTGTCCCCAGAACCCGAGGTACCCCCAGAACCCGAGGTGCCCCCAGAACCCGAGGTGCCCCCAGAACCCGAGCTCCCCCAGAACCCGAGGTGCCCCCAGAACCCGAGGTGCCCCCAGAACCCGAGGTGCCCCCAGAACCCGAGCTCCCCCAGAACCCGAGGTGCCCCCAGAACCCGAGGTCCCCCAGAACCCGAGGTGCCCCAGAACCCGAGGTCCCCCAGAACCCGAGGTGCCCCCAGAACCCGAGGTCCCCCAGAACCCGAGGTCCCCCAGAACCCGAGGTGCCCCCAGAACCCGAGGTGCCCCAGAACCCGAGGTCCCCCCAGAACCCGAGCTCCCCCAGAACCCGAGGTCCCCCAGAACCCGAGGTGCCCCCAGAACCCGAGCTCCCCCAGAACCCGAGGTCCCCCAGAACCCGAGGTGCCCCCAGAACCCGAGGTGCCCCCAGAACCCGAGCTCCGCCACCTACTTGTCACCTGATTTTCTGCAGGCTGGCATTCTGGGATGGGTCGTATGTTAATGTGGGACGTGAGTTCAAATTGCCCCAGGGCCTGATTTCGGCAGCAGAGACTGAGTTTGACACCCACCCAAAACCTGCCTGGAGTTAAAATTGGGGCCTTATTCTGTGCGGAGTCAGCTGACCTCAGTTCGGTCTGCAATTAATGACAAAGGTAGACTTGTCTCTCGGAATGTCCCAAAGCCCTCACAACCAATAAACGCCTCTGAGGAGCAGTCACTGGTGCTTTATAGGTCAACGCTACAAGGCAGTAGAGTTTGGGACAATGAGCCTCAGTGCCCTTCACCTCAATGGCCTCACCCCTCACTATCTCTCTAACCTCCTCTAGCCCTAAATTCCTTCAAAGAACTCTGCGTTCCTCCAACTCTGGCTTCTTGAGCATCGCCCACCTCCTTTGCCTCGCCATTGGCGGCTGTGCCGTCAGCCATCTTAGGCCCAAAGCTCTGGAATTCCCTCCCTAAACATCTCTGCCTCTTTCTCCTCCTTTAAGACACTTCTTAAAACCTATCTCTTTGACCAGGCTTTTAGTCATCTTTCCTAATAGCTCCTCATGTGGCTCGGTGTTTGATTTTCTCTGATAACGCTCATGTGAAGCGCCTTGGGATGTTTTACTACATTAAAGGCGCTATATAAATGTAAGGTGCTGCAGGGAGGGGAGAATCAGCCAGTGCTCCCACTCCTGATCCTGCCTCACATGCCCCTGTGTAGGTCAGGTGAGGACAGGATTAGGCTGGCCTATGGTAGGCTGGCCTATGATGTCCTCGCCAGTCAATTAGCTTGTTCTAGGTTCACAGATCAAAAGTGGACACTCCCTTGAGGCTGGCTGGCCCCCACCAACCTGCACCCCAGCAAGACTCGGGGCAGGAAAAGCAAAATAAATAATGAGCCAAACAATACCCCTGAGGGATACTTTCATTCTTAGTGCCAACTGTGTGATCCTATGGCCTAGGATAGTGGTGTGGTATCCAATAGGGAAAAGGCAGTAATTCTTAAATTATCAGAGAGTGGGGAAGGCAAGATTGAGGTTGGCACAGCAAGAGGTGAACATTGGACATGGAGAGGCCTAAAAGAGGTGAGTGAGTCAATTCGGTCTTTCACTTTAGCTGCTTTGGGGTAAAAGGTCCTCGGAGCCACTGCTTGGTGCCCCAGGAGTGTCTATCTCAGCATCGCAAACTTCCAGCCCGTGATCTCCATCCATATTGGTGAGCCTGGAATCACAAACTTCAACGGCTCTAGACTCTGGCCCACTAAGGCTTCAGGTCCAGGTGGCTAACTGTGTCGCTGGTGAGAAGCCTCCTGATGTATCTGTAGGGTTGAACAGTTTCTGTGACGATTGCTCATAAAATACTATCAGTGCTGCATTTGTGTTTGTGGTCTCCAGCTGCAGTGATCAGGGTTGAAGAGTTCCATGTGGAGAAGGATCATGACTGGGTCAACATTGGAGTCAGGAATCACTTGGACAGTAGGACTGTACGCGAGTCCCTCACTGGGATCCTGAGGCGGGGACAGACCTATCGAATTCCATTTTCCTTTGGTTTCCAAGTCTACATACACTTCCATTCAGACAACACCGTCCAGTTCAAAGGATTCAGGTTCAGTTACAGCATTGGTGAGTTTGGCTGTCAGCCGTGGCTCAGCAGAAGCACATCCTCATCGCAGTCACAAGATGATGGGTTCAAGTCCATCTCCAGACACTTCAGCCCACAGTCCAGGCTGACACACCCAGTTCAGTACTGAGGGAGCGCCGCACTGTCGGAGGGGCAGTGCTGCACTGTCGGAGGGGCAGTACTAAGGGAGCGCCGCACTGTCGGAGGGGCAGTACTGAGGGAGCGCCGCACTGTCGGAGGGGCAGTGCTGCACTGTCGGGGGGGCAGTACTGAGGGAGCGCCGCACTGTCGGAGGGGCAGTGCTGCACTGTCGGAGGGGCAGTACTGAGGGAGCGCCGCACTGTCGGAGGGGCAGTACTGAGGGAGTGCTGCATTGTTGGAGGGGCGGTACTGAGGGAGTGCAGCACTGTTGGAGGGGCAGTACTGAGGGAGTGCAGCACTGTTGGAGGGGCAGTACTGAGGGGGCGCTGCACTGTTGGAGGGGCAGTACTGAGGGAGTGCAGCACTGTTGGAGGTCAGTACTGAGGGGGCGCTGCACTGTCGGAGGGGCAGTACTGAGGGAGCGCAGCACCGTCGGAGGGGCAGTACTGAGGGAGTGCTGCACTGTCGGAGGGGCAGTACTGAGGGAGTGCCGCACTGTCGGAGGGGCAGTACTGAGGGAGCGCTGCACTGTCGGAGGGGCAGTACTGAGGGAGCACTGCACTGTCGGAGGGGCAGTACTGAGGGAGCACTGCACTGTCGGAGGGGCAGTACTGAGGGAGTGCCGCACTGTTGGAGGGGCAGTACTGAGGGAGCGCTGCACTGTCGGAGGGGCAGTACTGAGGGAGCACCGCACTGTCGGAGGGGCAGTACTGAGGGAGCGCCGCACTGTCGGAGGGGCAGTACTGAGGGAGCACCGCACTGTCAGAGGGGCAGTACTGAGGGAGCACTGCACTGTCAGAGGGGCAGTACTGAAGGAGTGCTGCACTGTCGGAGGGGCAGTACTGAGGGAGCACCGCACTGTCGGAGGGGCAGTACTGAGGGAGCACTGCACTGTCGGAGGGTCAGTACTGAGGGAGCGCTGCACTGTCGGAGGGGCAGTACTGAGGGAGCGCTGCACTGTCGGAGGGGCAGTACTGAGGGAGCGCTGCACTGTCGGAGGGGCAGTACTGAGGGAGCGCTGCACTGTCGGAGGGGCAGTACTGAGGGAGCGCTGCACTGTCGGAGGTGTCGTCTTTCAGATGACATGTTAAACCGAGATCCTGTTTGTTTTCTTGTCGATGAAAAAGATACCCGGGTGCAATTCCAAGAAGAGCAGGGGAGTTCTTTATCTCCCAGAGCCAGGTTGTGTGTTATGGACTATCTGAGGGGCCGGTGGCATTCGTGGACGTGAGTTCAAATCCCACCGCGGCAGCTGGGAATTAAAATTCAGTTAATTAAATAAATCTGGAATAAAAAGCTAGTGTCAGTAATGGTGACCATGAAACTATCGGATTGTCGTAAAAACCCATCTGGTTCACTGATGTTCTTTAGGGAAGGCAATCCGCCGCCGTTACCCGGTCTGGCCTATATGTGACTCCAGACCCACAGCAGTGTGGTTGAATTTTAACTGGCCCAGCAAGCCACTCAGTTGTAACAAACCGCTACGAAACACAATAATAAGAATGAAACCGGACGGACCACCGGCAACGACCCCGGCACCGGCTACGGACACGGCAACGGCACACCCAGCCCAGTCGATCCTGCAAAGTCCTCCTCACCAACATCTGGGGACGTGTGCCAAAATCGGGAGAGCTGTGCCACAGACTAGTCAAGCAACAGCCTGACACAGTCATACTCACAGAATCAGACCTTTCAGCCAATGTCCCAAACTCCTCCATCACCATCCCTGGGTATGTCCTGTCCCACCGGCAGGACAGGCCCACCAGGGGTGGTGTCACAGTGGTATACAGTCGGGAGCGAGTGGCCCTGGGAGTCCTCAACATTGACTCCGGACCCCATGAAGTCTCATGGCTTCAGGTCAAGCATGGGCAAGGAAACCTCCTGCTGATCACCACCTACCGCCCTCCCTCAGCTGTTGAATCAGTACTCCGCCATGTTGAACACCATTTGGAAGAAGCACTGAGAGTAGCAAGGGCACAGAATGTACTCTAGGTGGGGGACTTCAATGTCCATCACCAAGAGTGGCTCGGTAGCACCACTACTGACCGAGTCCTGAAGGACATAGCTGCCAGTCTGGGCCTGTGACAGGTGGTGAGAGAACCAACACGAGGGAAAAACTACTTGACGAGAACATGGCAGATGGAATATAATGTGGATAAATGTGAAGTTATCCACTTTGGTAGAAAAAACAGAAAAGCAGAGTATTTCCTAAATAGTGAAAGATTGGGGAATGCAGATGCTCAAAGGGACCTGGGTGTCCTTGTACATGAGTCACTGAAAGTGAATGTGCAGGTGCAGCAAGCCATATGGTATGCTGGCCTTCATTACAAGAGGATTTGAGTACAGGAGTAAAGAAGTCTTGCTCCAATTATATAGGGCCTTGGTGAGACCACACCTGGAGTACTGTGTACAATTTTGGTCTCCTTACCTAAGAAAGGATATTCTTGCCATAGAGGGAGTGCAACGAAGGTTCACGAGATTGATTCCTGGGAATGGGGGGACTGTCGTATGAGAAGAGATTGAATAAACTAGGCCTGTATTCTCTTGAATTCAGAAGAATGAGAGGGGATCTCATTGAAACATACAAAATTATTACAGGGCTTGTTCAGGTGGATGCTGGGAGAATGTTTCCCTTGGCTGGGGAGTCTAGAACATGGGGCCACAGCCTCAGGATAAAGGGTAGGCCATTCAGGACTGAGATGAGAAGACATTTCTTCACACAGAGGGTGGTGAATCTTTGGAATTCTCTACCCCAGAGGGCTGTGGAGGCTCAGTCATTGGGTATATTCAAAACAGAAGTCGATAGATTTCTGACTAGTAAAGGGGATCAAGGGATATGGCGATAGGGCCGGTGAATGGAGTTGAGGTAGAAGATCAGCCATGATCTCACTGAATGGCGGAGCAGGCTCGAAGGGCCAAATGGCCTACTCCTGTTCTTATTTCTTATGTTCTTATGTTGACCTCGTCCTCACCAATCTACCTGTCGCAGATGCATCTGTCCATGACAGTATTGATACCAGTGACCGCCGCACAGTCATTGTGGAGATGAAGTTCCGTCTTCACACTGAGGACACCCTTCATCGTGTTGTATGGCACTACCACCGTGCTAAATGGGATAGATTCAGAACAGATCTAGCAGCTCAAAACTCAGCATCCATGAGGCGCTGTGGGCCATCAGCAGCAGCAGAATTGTATTCCACCAAAATCTGTAACCTCAATCCCCAGCACATCCTTCACTCTACCGTTACCATCAAGCCAGGGAACCAACCCTGGTTCAATAAGGAGTGTAGAAGAGCATGCCAGGAGCAGCACCAGGCGTACCTAAAAATGAGGTGCCAACCTGGGGAAGCTGCAACACAGGACTACATGCATACTAAAAAGCAGAAGCAGCATGCTATAGACGGGGCTAAGCGATCCCACAATCAACGGATCAGATCAAAGCTCTGCAGTCCTGCCACATCCAGTCGTGAATGGTGGTGGACCATTAAACAACTAACAGGAGGAGGAGGCTCCATGAATATCCCCATCCTCAATGATGGTGGAGCCCAGCACGTGAGTGCAAAAGACAAGGCTGAAGCGTTTGCAACCATCTTCAGCCAGAAGTGCCGAGTGGATGATCCATATCGGCCTCCTCCTGAGGTCCCCACCATCACAGAAGCCAGTCTTCAGCCAATTCGATTCACTCCACATGATATCAAGAAACGGCTGAGTGCACTGGATACAGCAAAGGCTATGGGCCCCGACAACATCCCAGCTATCGTGCTGAAGGCTTGTGCTCCAGAACTAGCTGCACCTCTAGCCAAGCTGTTCCAGTTTAGCTACAACACTGGCATCTATCCGACAATGTGGAAAATGTAATGATATCAGCAAATAGAGATGGTATTTGCCTGTTCGATTATGATGCCTTACCAGCATGATTGCATGTATTGATTGCTTGTGCCTGACCAGCAGAGGGCATGTGACTGAGACAAGCAAGGCAGTTCAGTTTAGTTTCAGTTTCGTTCTAGATGCATCACAAGCATGGAGTCTCCTGTAAATGTTGTTGAACTGAGTTGAACAAGCTTTAGATTAAAACACATTCTCTTTCATAAATGTCTCGTCATTGAACCCACAAAGAAATCAATACATGGTGTCAGAAGTGATTGAAAGAGATGAAGAGAAAAAATCTGAAGTTAAATAAGCTCTCCACAAATTAGCAAGCCAAAAGAGAACATCGTTGCTTACCGTTGGAGAATAGCTAACAAAGTGAAAAAATGGAAGGTTTACACCCACCGGCGACGCTTCAGTTAACAGGTAATGTGGCTGAAAATTGGAGGAGATTCAAACAACGTGTAGAGTTGTATTTAGCGGCAATCGGAGCGGACGAGAAAAGTGATAAGAAATCGTCATTGTTCTTACATGTCGTGGGTGATGAAGCGCTGGAGGTGTATAATAACTTCACATTCGCTGTTGATGGAGACAAACTGAAGCTAGATAAAATAATGGAACAGTTTGAGGCCTACTGCATACCTAAACATAACGTGACGTTTGAGAGGCACAGATTTTTCACATGTGTACAGAAAACGGGTGAGACTATTGATCAGTATGTGACTGAACTGAGAAACAGAAGCAAATCGTGTGAATTTGGGGGACTGACAGACTCGCTGATAAAAGACAGACTGGTGTGTGGTATTCCGAATAATGGTCTAAGGGAAAGACTGCTAAGAGAGCAAGATCTAGACTTGGGAAAAGCCATAGCACTGTGTAGGGCTACAGAGACTGTGAAGTTGCAGGCAAAGGAGCTGTTCAGTGATAGTAGCTGCAACGTGGATGCAGTGAGAAAGAACGGATACAAACCGTTTCACAAAAAGAGCGCCAATGTGAAAAAAGAGGCGTGGCCAGCGAACGAAAATGAAAGAGACAATCGAAAGTCATGTAGTCGATGCGGTACACAGCATCCACCAAAAAAGTGTCCAGTATATGGTAAAAAATGCAATAGTTGCAACAAAAACAACCATTATGCCCATTGCTGCAAGAACCATGTGCAACAAAGCAAGGTCCATGCAGTAGATGAAAGCGACATAGAGGAGTTCTATGTAGATGTTGTGTCTGAAAACAAAAAAAAAGAAAGAGACTGGATGTTGACACTAAAAGTGAATGACATACACATTCCATTTAAATTGGATACTGGAGCACAAGTTAATGTGATATCAGAGACTGATTTTAAGAAAATTAGACCCAGACCAAAGATACATGGAATCAAAGTGAAAGTGACAGGATACTCAGGTACTGAAATACCAGTGAAAGGAAGATGCATTGTCAAAGTAACACACAAGGACAGAGAGCACACGCTAGCATTAATCGTGGTGCCAAAGGATGTGCAAACCATACTAGGTTTAAAAGCCTGTGAGAGACTGAACCTGGTAAAGAGAGTCCTCGTTGTGGAAAGCGAAGGAGAGACAGTCTATGATGAACTGAATGTTGCGTACACACCGGGTAAGCTGATGTATACAGCAGACACGTTGTCCAGAGCTGTTGACTCAGGAGAGCCCGCAAACACAGTGAAAAGACTGAAGTACAAGGCAAAAGACAGTGGAACTGACTTCTACCAAAGCATGCTTGTATACCGCACAACGCCGCTCGAGTGTGGTAAGTCACCAGCCCAACTCCTGATGGGACGTCGGCTAAGGTCAAACCTACCCATCCCGGAGAACCTCCTGAAAACAAAAGAGGGGGAGAAAGTGAGGAAGTTCAAAGAACAACAGAAAGAAAAGCAAAAGTACTACTATGACAGAGGAATACAAAACCTACCTGAACTCCACACTGGTGACCAAGTAGGGGGTCAAAGACAAAACAAACATATGGACTCAGAGGGGAACTGTCCTGAGTGAAGTTCAACCAAGATCATACACCATTCAGACAGATGAGGGTGCTGTCCTGCGAAGAAATCGTCGAGATCTTCTCATGGGACCAGCCAAAGCAGGTCAAGAGACTGATACTGTTGAACAACCAGATCACACAGCTGAGAACCAATCATCTGAGGCAACAACTCAGATTCAAGGACAATCAATCAGAAAATCCTCAAGACACGTGAAGCCTCCTGAGGGACTCATTGAGCAAATTTAAGGACTATTGTTATAGAAGGAAGTAATGTTATCTTATTCTTTCTTCAAGTTCTAGTGTATTGACATATTTCATGTGAACACACAAAGCAAGGTTAAAAAACCTTGATCATGATAATGATAATGTAAGTTCATTAAGTGTTACAGTTAAAATGCAGATTAATACAAAGAAAACATGTTGTTAGTTAAAAGTAAAATACTTTTGTTTTAAGGAAAGGAGATGTAATGATATCAGCAAATAGAGATGGTATTTGCCTATTTGATTATGATGCCTTAATAGCATGTTTGCAGGTATTGATTGCTTGTGCCTGACCAGCAGAGGTCATGTGACCGAGACAAGCAAGGCAGTGCAGTTTAGTTTCAGTTTCGTTCTAGATGCATCACTAGCATAATGTCTCCTGTAAATGCTGTATAAAGAGTTGAACAAGCTTAAGATTAAAAGACATTGGCCTAGAAATTCAGTTGGTTGCACCAGCCGTTAGCGCCTTAGGAGGAGTAGATGTCGGGCGCTAGGCGGGTAGCGCCCGGGCGCAGCGCGAACTGCGCCTCGCCCCAACTTCACTAGAGATTTAGCGGCGGCGCAAAGTCTTTGCGCGCGCTCAGCTGCGCGCGTAGATCGTGACGTCATTTCCTCGTGCAACGCCCTTTGTGCGCCCCCAACCGGAACTTCAGTGGCAACGCCCCATTGTGCGCCTGGCGCCCCTAGCGACTGTTAGAGTGGAACGGTGCTCAGCCGATGCGGGGCGCGGGGGGCGCAAATTAAAGGGCACTCCTCCTGCACTATAAAAGGCTGCCATTTCACAGCACTCCCTCTTGAGAAACGGATCTTTGGAGAGAGACCAAGGTAGATAGCTTTCTGCTTTGGCCCAACACTCGGACAGGTACTTCTGGCTTCAGGCCACAGCTTTCCATTAGTCTTTGCCTTCATTGACATCTCATTGTTTGCCAGCATATTATGGGGGCTGCAATGGGTGTCAATGCTGGCTTTCTCAATTACATCCAAAGGGCTCACAGACGCCGTGAGAGAGTGGCAGCCCTGGCTAGACGGAGAGGGGGTAACAGGCGTCGGCAAAGGAGGCCTTACCCCCCCAGGGTATACCGCCAGCAGTTCTCCTATCTCAACATGTCTGAGGAGCAGTGTGTTCGGAGGCTGCGATTCAGAAGGGACGTGGTCACAGAGATCTGCCAGCTGCTTGGCTGTGATCTGCAGCCACAGCTGAGGAGCAGGACGTCTCTGTCGGTGGCAGTGAAGGTGACGGTGGCTCTCAACTTCTATGCCACCGGCTCCTTCCAATCCGCTACTGGGGACATTGCCAACATCTCCCAGTTCGCCATGCATTGCTGCATCCGCCAGGTGACCAATGCCCTTTTCAAAAGGAGACGTCAGTTCATCTCCTTCTCCATGGCCCTTGCCAAGCAGCAACAGCGTGCAATGGGCTTTGCAGCATTCGCGGGCTTCCCCATGGTGCAGGGCGCCATTGACTGCACGCATGTGGCTTTGCGGGCACCTCTGGAGAATGCCGAGGATTACCGCAACCGGAAGGGCTACCATTCGCTGAACGTCCAGCTGGTGTGTGACCACAGGCAGCTCATCCTAGCTGTCAATGCCCGCTTTCCAGGTAGCAGCCACGATGCCTTCATCCTGCGACAGACTTCTGTGGCAGACATGTTCCAGGCCCAGCCTCACCCACGAGGATGGCTTATTGGGGACAAAGGCTATCCTTTGTGTACCTGGCTGATGACCCCGCTCCGTGCGCCCAGCACCCCTGCTGAAGAGGGATACAACGAGAGCCATCAAGCGACCAGGAACATCATCAAACAAACAACCGGCGTCCTGATGCAACAGTTCCGCTGTCTGGATCATTCCGGTGTAGCCCTACAGTATTCGCCGGAGCGAGTCTCCCATTTCGTGGTCGTTTGCTGCATGCTGCACAACCTGGCTATCCGCAGGACTCAGCCACTGCCACCACAGATTGGAGGACCACCTGAGGAGGAGGAGGAGGAGGAGGAGGAGGAGGAGGACCAGCACAGGAGGGAGGCAGAAAGTGCAAGGGCCGCCCATCGCCGGCTTATTGAACGTCGGTTCTAGGCCCCCTCTCAGGGACTGGCTTGTGCCAATGTCAGCAGATGAATGTAGCCGCTCCACAAGCCCTCAGCCGAGCAGGGCAACCAGGACTTAACCAAAAAACCATGCACACTGCAATTTAACAGCAATAATTTATTGAAAACCTCTGCCCTTCCCACATTACATGCTCATGTGGAGAAGCCCCCTCCAAAAACACAAAACTACCAGTCTCGGCCTTACAAAAAGAAAGAAAGACACCAGTCTCGGCCTTACAAAAAGAAAGAAAGACACCAGTCTCGGCCTTACACAAAAACAACTGCACCAGTGTCGGCCTTACAACAAGCACCAGGCATTTGTGCATACCTCTACTTTTTGCCCTGCGAGGGCGATGCCTTGCGCATCCTTGCCTGGCCCCTGCCCGCCCTGCTGCTCCTCCTCAATGGGAGCCCAGTGGCTGCAGCAAGGCTGGGGGAAGGCTGCTGAGGGGCAGATGGCGAGACGGCAGATGCCCTTGGGGGTCGGCCTGCACCAGCTCTGGCCTTGGAGGGGCCGGCTGCTGACTGCTCCAACTCTGGCTGGGCGGCAGCAGTCTGTCCAGCAGCTCGTGGCAGCTGCAATGGCGGAGTGGCAGTGTCGGCTGCAGGAATGGTGGCAACCTAGCAGATCGCAGGTGCTCGCTGGTCGCCTGAGACACTGGCACTCGCACGGGCCAGCACTGCAGCATGCGCAGCAAACAGCTGAAGAACAGACTGCTGGGCTGCTGCTGCGCAGCGAGTGCCCTGGTGATGCCTGGCTGATCCAGCGAGGGTGGCAGCAGTTAGTGCCCGTGTGGCCCTGGTCTGTGTCCGCATGACACCAGCCAGTGAATGGACGGCACGACTGAGCACTTGGCTAGAAGCCGACTGTGCTGCCGCGAAGTCCTGCAGACTCCTGGCCTGTGCTGCACTGAATAGTTCCAGACTCCTGGCCTGTGCTGCACTGAATTGTTGCACACTCCTGGCCTGTGCTGCTCCGAATTGCTGCACACTCCTTGACAAAGACTCAATGGAGTCAGGCATCCTTGCCACTGCAGCCATGAGCTCAGTGTGCCTGCGCTCAGCCTGGACGGCCATTTCCTCTAGGAGGCGCACCTCCTCTGCGCTGACCGTCGCAGGACTGGAGGCCACACTCACCCTCTGGGGAGAAGTCCGCCGAGCTTCCCCACCCCTCCCGCGTTGCTGCAGGCCGCTGGGCCCCGGAGCTTCACTCTCCTCCGACCCTTCCCCCCGGCTCCCCTCCAGGGAAGACGTGTCCCCTACATCGCCATGGGCTGGCGCGGCTGAGGGTGGCACTGATGGGCCAGCTTCCTCTTCCTCCTCCTCGTCTTCCAAAGGGCTGACAGTGGCAGCTTGAGGGCCCACCTCCTCACCTGGCGATTCACCATCTGAAAGCAGGAAGGCACAAGAGTAGCTTTAGAGTGAGGACAGGGCGGCAGCGAGGGAGGCATGAGTGGTGCCATTCACCGCATTGGTCGGACAGTGGCAAAGGATGCTGATCTGATGCGTAAGTGGAACGAGAGAGGTCCAAAAGGTGATGCCCTTACCATTGGTGCCCAGAACAGGGTCGGCATCTCCACTGGCGACGGGGCCAATCAGCCGGCCTACCATAATGCGCTCCACACGCTGGTCGAGGTCAGAGAGCTCTTTGAGGTCAGGACGGCCTCCCCCGGTCTCAGTTCGGTTGCGCCGGTTGTGCGCAACCTTGGCCTGCAAGAGAAAGGACGGCCTCTAAGTACAGTGTGTAGCCCTGATCTTGTCTGCACTGCCTCCCATGGTCGAATAGCTTGTACAGTGTGTAGCCCTGATCTTGTCTGCACTGCCTCCCATGGTCGAATAGCTTGTACAGTGTGTAGCCCTGATCTTGTCTGCAATGCCTCCCATGGTCGAATAGCTTGTACAGTGTGTAGCCCTGATCTTGTCTGCAATGCCTCTCATGGTCGAATAGCTTGTACAGTGTGTAAAGTGCTGAATGTGCAATTGATTTTCATGCCAGTCCCATAGCTGCTGGATGAGGGCTGGTCATTAGGGCTTTCAGGTCCCTTTGCCCATAATGTGAGGTGCACATGCAAGGATGAGGAGGACACTGGAAAGGGTACTCACCCTGACAACCCGAGTGAGGTCGTTGAACTTCTTCCGGCATTGCACAGGAGTCCTGGCAACCACGCTGTTGGAAGACACCCTGTTGGACACCTCCCTCCAGGCTTTCCGGTAGGCGCTGGGCAGCGGCCTCTTGCCACCTTCTGGGAACAAAACATGGTGCCTGCGCTCCACTCTGCCAACCAGCAGCCTCAGGTTGCCGTCGCTGAAGCGCTGCGCTCTCTCCCTGGCCTTCTCCATAGTCCTGGGCGTTGTACAGGTGAAGCTGAAGTGGTCAGGCCTAGGTTGAGGGCTGCAGTGTGCAGGGCGTGGCAGGCAAACAAATCCACCCTCCCCCTTTAAGAGATGACCGGCGCCAGAGTGTCTGCCGTCAATCAAGAACTCGCCGCACCTGCGCTGCACCCGGCCTCGGGGGTATCGCTCAGCACCGCCGGCTTAGCGCCTAAAGACAGTCGTGCATCGCCTGTTTTAGCGCAGCAGCAACCTCTTGGGGCGATGCGACTGAATATTGGCGGAGGGGGCGCGACTTTGCGCCGGGCACAAACTTTAGCGGCTGCCCGACTTTACTGCCCCAAAAGTGGCTATACTGAATTTCTAGGCCATTCTCTTTCATAAATGTATCGTCATTGAACCCACAAAGAAATCAATACAGAAAACTGCCCAGGTATGCCCTGTCCACAAATGTAGGACAAATCAAATCCGGCCAATTACCGCCCCATCAGTCTACTCTCAATCATCAGCAAAGTGATGAAGGTGTTGTCGACAGTGCTATCAAGTGACACTTACTCACCAATAACCTGCTCACTGATGCCCAGTTTGGGTTCTGCCAAGACCACTCGGCTCCCGACCTCATTACAGCCTTTGTCCAAACATGGACAAAGGAGCAGAATTCCAGAGGTGAGGTGAGAGTGACTGCCCTCGACATCAAGGCAGCATTTGACACAGTGTGGCATCAAGGAGCCCGAGTAAAACTGAAGTCAATGGGAATCAGGGGGAAAACTCTCCACTGGCTGGAGTCATACCTAGCACAAAGGAAGATGGTTGCGGTCGGTGAAGGTCAATCATCACAGCCCCAGGACATGGCTGCTTCATCAATAGACAAGACTGGTTTGTGCGTCATGGACCCACACCCGGATAATATTTTTCTTTCTTTTTCCATGAAGTTCCCAAGGATCCACGTGGTGTCCGAGTTAGGAAGCTGACGTCCACCTCCGTGTTGCTGCAGTGGGAGCCATCGCTGAGCAAACCCACAGACACCATCACCTACAAGGTGTACTATGGCCTCTACAGCAACCAGCCAACCCTGGCAGGCTCTCACCTGGTCACCGGCAGGTGCGACTATAACCTGACAGGTAGGTGAGGAACCCCAAGGCCATCAATGCTGAAGCACTGAGTGGAGGAGCCGCGGCCCTCTCGATTTCTGAGCCAACTCTGACAGAGAGAACATTGAAACCGCTGCTCAGATCACCTGGAACCAGGCCCAGCAAGGCACTGACTGAATTCCCATACCTCCACCCAGTCCACAGGTGTAACCGCAGCCCCTCAGTCACAGTCAGTGTGTCACTGGTGTAACCGGGGCCCCTCAGTCACAGTCGGTGAGTCACTGGGTGAAACCGGTGCCCCTAAATCAAAGTCAGTGAGTCACTGGGTGAAACCGGTGCCCCTAAATCAAAGTCAGTGAGTCACTGGTGTAATCGGGGCCCCTCAGTAACAGTCGGAGTCACTGGTGTAACCATGGCCACTCAGTCACAGTCGATGCGTCACTGGTGTAACCGGGGCCCCTCAGTCAGAGTCGGTGAATCACTGGTGTAACCGGGGCCCCTCAGTCACAGTCACTGGTGAAACCGGCGCCCCTAAATCAAAGTCAGTGAGTAACTGGTGTAACCGGGGCCCCTCAGTCAGAGTCGGTGAGTCACTTGGTGTAACTGGGGCCCCTCAGTTGCAGTCGGAGTCACTGGTGTAACCGGGACAGCGCAGTCACAGTCGGTGAGTAACTGGTGCAACCGGGGCACATCAGTCACAGTCGGTGAGTCACTGGGTGTAACCGGGGCCTCTCAGTCACAGTCGGTCAGTCACTGGTGTAACCGGGGCCACTCAGTCACAGTCGGAGTCACTGGTGTAACCGGGGCCCCTCAGTCACAATCGGTGCGTCACTGGTGTAACCAGGGCCCCTCAGTCACAGCCAGTGAGTCACTGGTGTAACCGGGGCTCCTCAGTCACAGTCGGTGAGTCACTGGTGTAATCGGGGCCCCTCAGTCACAGTCGGTGAGTCACTGGTGTAACCGGGGCCCCTCAGTCACAGTCGGTGAGTCACTGGGTGTAACCGGGGCCCCTCGGTCACAGTCGGTGAGTCACTGGTGTAACCGGGGCCACTCAGTCACAGTCGGTGAGTCACTGGTGTAACCGGGGACCCGCAGTCACATTCGGTGAGTCACTGGTGTAACCAGGGACCCTCAGTCACAATCGCTGAGTCACTGGTGTAACCGGGTCCCCTCAGTCACAGTCGGTGAGTCACTCGTGTAACCGGGGCCCCTCAGTCACAGTTGTAGTCACTGCTGTAACCTGGGCCCCTCAGTCACAGTCGGCGAGTCACTGGTGTAACCATGGCCCCTCAGTCACAGTCGGAGTCACTGGTGTAACCAGGACCGTGCAGTCTCAGTCGGTGAGTCACTGGGTGTAACCGGTGCACCTCCCTCACAGTCGGTGAGTCACTGGGTGTAACCGGGGCCTCTCAGTCATCGTCGGTGAGTAACTGGTGTAACCAGGGCCCCTCAGTCACAGTCAGTGAGTCACTGGTGTAACTGAGGCCCCTCAGCCACAGTCGGTGAGTCAATGGTGTAACCGGAGCCTCACAGTCAAGTCGGTGAGTCACTGGTGTAACCGAGACCCCTCAGTCACAGTCGGTGAGTCACTGGTGTAACCGGGGCCCCTCAGACACATTCGGTTAGTCAGTGGTGTAACCGGGGCCCCTATGTCACAGTCGGTGAGACACTGGTGCAACCGGGGACCCTCAGTCACATTCGGCGAGTCACTGGTGTAACCGGGTCCCCTCAGTCACAGTCGGTGAGTCACTGGTGTAACCTGGGTCCCTCAGTCTCAGTCAGCGAGTCACTGGTGTAACCGGGGCCTCTCAGTCACAGTCGGAGTCACTGGTGTAACCAGGACCGCGCAGTCTCAGTCGGTGAGTCACTGGGTGTCACCGGTGCACCTCAGTCACAGTCGGTGAGTCACTGGTGTAACCGGGGCCTCTCAGTCATCGTCGGTGAGTAACTGGTGTAACCAGGGCTCCTCAGTCACAGTCGGTGAGTCACTGGTGTAACCAGGGCCCCTCACTCACAGTCGGTGAGTCATTGGTGTAATCGGGGCCCCTCAGTCACAGTCGGTGAGTCACTGGTGTAACCGGGGCCCCTCAGTCACAGTCGGTGAGTCACTGGTTGGAACCGGGGCCCCTCAATCAGAGTCGGTGAGTCACTGGGTGTAACCGGAGCCCCTCAGTCACAGTCGGTGAATCACTGGTGTAACCGGGGCCCCTCAGTCACAGTCGGTGAGTCACTGGTGTAACCGGGGCCCCTCAGTCACAGTTGGTGAGTCACTGGTGTAACCGGGGCCCCTCAATCAGAGTCAGTGAGTCACTGGGTGTAACCGGAGCCCCTCAGTCACAGTCGGTGAGTCACTGGTGTAACCGGGGCCCCATATCAAAGTCATTGAGTCACTGGTGTAATCGGGGCCCCTCAGTAACAGTCGGTGAGTCACTGGTGTAACCGGGGCACCTCAGTCACAGTCGGAATCACTGGTGTAACCATGGCTACTCAGTCACAGTCGGTGAGTCACTGGGTGTAACAGGGGCACCTCAGTCACGGTCGGTGAGTCACTGGGTATAACCAGGGCCCCTCAATCACAGTCGGTCAGTCACTGATGTAACCGGGGCACCTCAGTCACAGTCGGAGTCACTGGTGTAACCGGGGCCCCTCAGTCACAGTCAGTGAGTCACTGGGTGTAACTGGGGCCCCTCAGTCACAGGCAGAGTCACTGGTGTAACCAGGGCACCTCAGTCACAGTCGGTGAGTCCCTGGTGCAACCAGGTCCCCTCAGTAACAGTCGGAGTCACTGGTGTAACCATGGCTACTCAGTCACAGTCGGTGAGTCACTGGTGTAACCGGGGCCCCTCAGTCACAGTCGGTGAGTCACTGGTGTAACCGGGGCCGCTCAGTCACAGTCGGTGAGTCACTGGTGTAACTGGGGCCGCTCAGTCACAGTCGGTGAGTCACTGGGTATAACCAGGGCCCCTCAGTCACAGTCGGTGAGTCACTGGTGTAACCGGGGCCGCTCAGTCACAGTCGGTGAGTCACTGGGTATAACCAGGGCCCCTCAGTCACAGTCGGTGAGTCACTGGTGTAACCGGGCCCCCTCAGTCACAGTCAGTGAGTCACTGGTGTAACCAGGGCCGCTCAGTCACAGTCGGTGAGTCACTGGGTATAACCAGGGCCCCTCAGTCACAGTCGGTGAGTCACTGGTGTAACCGGGGCCCCTCAGTCACAGTCGGTGAGTCACTGGTGTAACCGGGGCCCCTCAGTCACAGTCGGTGAGTCACTGGTGTAACCGGGGCCCCTCAGTCACAGTCGGTGAGTCACTGGTGTAACCGGGGCCCCTCAGTCACAGTCGGTGAGTCACTGGTGTAACCGGGGCCCCTCAGTCACAGTCGGTGAGTCACTGGTGTAACCGGGGCCACTCAGTCACAGTCGGTGAGTCTGGTCAATCCCTCGGCCTGGGCTGGAGTGGGTGTTGTGTATTGAAGGTCGTGCCTTCTGATGTAAGGTGTGTTCGAGTGCTGGACTGAACCCCGCTAACTCCAGCCGCTCTTCCTGTCCATTCGCAGGGCTGGCGGATTCCACCTCCTATTTTGCTTATGTCGTCGCGCTGATGCATTGTGGGCAAGAAGACACCGCTCGTCTGGTCAATTTCACCACCAGAAGCAGTAAGTACGGAGCCTAATCTAAGCGGGCCCTGGCCATTACTGATGGGGGAGAGGAGGCCAGGGCACTGCTGATGTCTCTGTCTGCTTTAATATTGCAGCTCAAGTCCTGTCTCAGAGCTCAGAGATTGGGCAGGACCCACACCAACGGCTGCCCCTTGACCGATCACCGTGACGGTGTATCTGACCTTCGGCCCAGTCCTGGCTCAGCACATTGCCCTCTGACCTTTCAGACAGTTCACAGCTGGGTTTAGGGGCTCGATAAGGCCTTGCACACTCAGGTGTGTGTGACAGGAACTTAGAGCTGGATGGAATGGGGACGAATCATACTCTCTGCGAAACTGGGCACGCAGTGTAAAGCTGGCGTCTGTGCTGAGGGGGCTGGCTGGTCTGGGCTTCCTGATAATGAACACTGAACTCATTTCAATT
Organism: Somniosus microcephalus; assembly: GCF_052327205.1. Lineage (NCBI taxonomy): Eukaryota > Metazoa > Chordata > Chondrichthyes > Squaliformes > Somniosidae > Somniosus > Somniosus microcephalus. The sequence goes on from NC_141004.1 coordinate 82,390,863, forward strand.
AAACCAGTTAAAACAGCACAGAAAGAAATTCAGTCCCGATGCAGCACGGTGTCCACTCGCTCCTCAGACTGTTCAACCATTTGCTCCAGGGCAACACCCATTCTCAGGGACTCCTTCCTCCTTTACACATAGGATCAGTAGTCACACTGTCCCTGGCCCTTCCAACTTCCAGATAGAGGATCAACCCTCCGGTCTCTCAGACCTGTGAGGACACGAGATTGGAAAGAGGTTCGAGCAGTTCCAACTAGAGCAGACACCAGTGTCCACCCAAAATAGGCAATCGCACTCAAAGAGGCCGTAGAAAGACTGGGGTGGGAGGTGGAAATGGGATTTCACACTAGCCTGATAGTCATGCTCAATTATACTGGTTTAGCTGCACAGACCGAGCTTTACTCTGTATCTAACCTGTGCTTTACCTGCCCTGGGAGTGTTTGATGGGGCAGTGTAGAGGGAGCTTTACTCTGGATCTAACCCGTGCTTTACCTGCCCTGGGAGTGTTTGATGGGGCAGTGTAGAGGGAGCTTTGCTCTGTATCTAACCCGTGCTGTACCGGCCCTGGGAGTGTTTGATGGGACAGTGTAGAGGGAGCTTTGCTCTGTATCTAACCCGTGCTGTACCTGCCCTGGGAGTGTTTGATGGGACAGTGTAGAGGGAGCTTTACTCTGTATCTAACCCGTGCTGTACCTGCCCTGGGAGTGTTTGATGGGACAGTGTAGAGGGAGCTTTGCTCTGTATCTAACCCGTGCTGTACCGGCCCTGGGTGTGTTTGATGGGACAGTGTAGAGGGAGCTTTACTCTGTATCTAACCCGTGCTGTATCTGCCCTGGGAGTGTTTGATGGGACAGTGTAGAGGGAGATTTACTCTGTATCTAACCCGTGCTGTACTTGCCCTGTGAGTGTTTGGAATACCGATGAGCTGACTGACGTCTCATTGTTGTGTGTGAATCTAGATGTTCCTGATGACACCTTGCCCCCTCCCATGGAGCTGAGAGTGACGGAGGTTGAAGATGGCACTGTATTTGTTAGCTGGACTCCACCTGCCACAGCTGACAGCCGTTTCATTGAATATTGGGTAAGCTTGATGCATTTAACCCAGTCGGAACCCTCAGTAACACAGACTGAGCCCTCAGTAACACAGACTGAGCTCTCAGTAACACAGACTGAACCCTCAGTAACACAGACTGAACCCTCAGTAACACAGACTGAGCTCTCAGTAACACAGACTGAGCCCTCAGTAACACAGACTGAACCCTCAGTAACACAGACTGAACCCTCAGTAACACAGACTGAACCCTCAGTAACACAGACGGAGCTCTCAGTAACACAGACTGAGCTCTCAGTAACACAGACTGAGCTCTCAGTAACAGAGACTGAGCTCTCAGTAACACAGACTGAGCTCTCAGTAACACAGACTGAACCCTCAGTAACACAGACTGAACCCTCAGTAACACAGACTGAGCTCTCAGTAACACAGACTGAGCCCTCAGTAACACAGACTGAACCCTCAGTAACACAGACTGAACCCTCAGTAACACAGACTGAACCCTCAGTAACACAGACGGAGCTCTCAGTAACACAGACTGAGCTCTCAGTAACACAGACTGAGCCCTCAGTAACACAGACTGAGCTCTCAGTAATGATGTGCCTCAATTATTCCGAGACTCGAAGTTAGCAGAACAAAAGTAAGGCTTTTATTAACTCAGAACATAACACGTAAAATAGAGAGATGTCTACCTTCAGGAGGCTGATGCCGGACTGAAGTTAGATTACAAAGGAGCCAGGTATGGGAGGAGCCCTGCACACAACCAGTTCCAGCACATTCCAATGCATAATACATGAGGACTGGGGGAAGGGAAAAGACACAGAAAGCAGGCAGTTAGAAGACACAGAAAACAGGCAGTGATGAATGGAATATATTTCATCACATTCACCCCTTCTATAGATTTAGTCTGTTCGGGGGTTTGATAGTCCTCTGCGACCGACGTGGCTGTTGTGGTGCCGCGGGTGTCGGCTGGGTGTCCCCGGTAGCCTCCTGGGTCTCTGCCGGGGGTGCCGCCGGGGTTGTTGAAGGGGTAGTTGGTGGGGGTGCCGTTGGTCGATGTTCTTCCGGGGGTGATGAAAGAATAGTGGGTGGGTAAGGGTTGCTGTGATCGTCGTCGCTGCTATTGCCGTGGTTGTTGTCGATGCCGGCTGGGGCGACGTCTTTTATGGACACGGTGTCCTCCCTTCCGTCGGCGTGCCGGACATATGCGTATTGGGGGTTGGCGTGGAGTAGGTGTACTGGCTCCACGAGAGGGTCCGTCTTGTGGCCCCTCACATGCCTTCGCACGAGTACCGGACCTGGGGTGGGGAGCCATGACGGCATGGATACGCCCGAGGTGGATTTCCGGGGAAAGACAAACATTCGTTCATGAGGCGTGGTATTAGTGGCCGTACACAATAGCGACCGTATCGAATGGAGCACATCCGAGAGGACTTCCTGCCAGCGGGAGATAGGGAGGCCCTTGGTCCTTAGAGCTAGAGTGACTGCTTTCCACACTGTCCCGTTCTCTCGCTCCACCTGGCCGTTACCCCGGGGGTTGTAGCTGGTGGTACGGCTCGTGGCGATCCCCTTGGACAGCATGTACTGGCGTAGCTCTTCACTCATGAAGGACGCCCCCCTATCCGTGTGGATATAGCTCGGCATACCGAACAGGCAGAACAGGCTGTTGAGGCATTTAATGACCGTGGCGCTGGTCATGTCTGGGCAGGGGAAGGCGAATGGGAAACGGGAGTATTCGTCCACAATGTTCAGGAAGTAAACATTGCGGTCGACGGACGGGAGGGGGCCCTTGAAATCTAAGCTGAGCCGCTCGAAGGGCCGTGTAGCTTTGATTAAGTGGGCTCTATCTGGGCGGTAGAACCGAGGCTTGCACTCAGCGCAAGTGCGGCAGTTCCTGGTCAGAGACCGAACTTCCTCAATCGAGTAGGGTAAGTTACGGGACTTTATGAAGTGGAACAGCCGCGTGACCCCTGGGTGGCAGAGGTCGTTGTGGAGGGTCTGTAGCCGATCCTCGGTGGCGCTGGCACACATCCCTCGTGAGAGGGCGTCAGGGGATTCGTTAAGGGCCCCTGGCCGGTAAATGATGTCGTACTCGAAAGTGGAGAGCTCGATCCGCCACCTAAGAATCTTATCATTTTTAATCTTCCCCCTCTGTTTATTGTTGAACATAAACGCTACCGATCGCTGGTCGGTAAGTAGGGTGAAGCGTTTGCCGGCTAGGTAGTGGCGCCAGTGGCGCACTGCCTCCACGATGGCTTGGGCCTCCTTTTCCACGGAGGAGTGTCTGATCTCGGGGCCTTGGAGGGTCCTCGAGAAGAAAGCTACGGGCCGCCCCGCCTGGTTGAGGGTGGCCGCCAAGGCGAAGTCGGACGCATCACTTTCCACTTGAAATGGAGTGTTCTCGTCCACTGCCTGTAGCGTGGCCCGCTCAATATCCTGCTTAATGCTTTTGAAGGCGGCGTGGGCCTCAGCAGAGAGCGGAAAAGAGGATGCTTTCAAGAGGGGGCGGGCTTTGTCGGAGTAGTTGGGGACCCATTGGGAATAGTAAGAAAATAACCCCAGGCACCTTTTCAGGGCTTTGGGAGTGTTGGGCAGGGGCAGCTCCCATAGGGGGCGCAATCGGTCGGGGTCTGGTCCGATTTCCCCATTCTCCACCACGCTGCCCAGTATGCAGAGGCGCGTGGTGTTGAAAACGCACTTGTCCTCGTTATAGGTGAGGTTGAGTTTTTGTGCGGTTTTCAGGAACCTCTCGAGGTTCGAGTCGTGATCCTGCTGGTTGTGACCGCAGATGGTGACGTTGTCGAGGTAGGGGAAGGTTGCCTGCAAGTGGTGGTCATCGACCATGCGATCCATCTCCCTCTGAAAGACCGAGACCCCGTTCGTCACCCCAAAGGGGACTCTGAGGAATTGGTAGAGGCGTCCGTTCGCCTCGAAGGCGGTGTACGGGCGGTCCTCTGGTCTGATAGGGAGCTGGTGGTACGCTGACTTGAGGTCGATGGTGGAGAACACCCGGTATTGGGCGATTTGGTTCACCATTTCTGATATGCGGGGTAGCGGGTAGGCGTCTAGTAGGGTGTACCTGTTGATCGTTTGACTATAGTCGATCACCATCCGTTTCTTCTCACTACCCCTTACCACTACCACTTGGGCGCGCCACGGGCTGTTGCTGTGTTCAATAATGCGCTCTTTCAGGAGCCTGTCTACCTCGGTCGCGATAAACCGCCTGTCCTCCCAGCTGTACCTCCTGCTTTTGGTCGCTATTGGCCGGCAGTTAGGGGTAAGGTTCGCGAATAGCGAAGGCGGCTTTACCTTCAGGGTAGCCAGACCGCACACTGTGAGGGGCGGCTGGGACCCACCGTACTTGAGCGTGATGCTTTGGTGGTTGCACTGGAAATCCAAACCCAAGATCACGCTCGCACATAGATTCTTCATGATTAATACTTTAAAATTATCATACACAGTTCCGTTAACGCACAATTGTACCGTGCAGTAACCCAGAATGGTCGATGTCTGGGTTTTATCGGCCATAGAGATGGTACCCTGAGCAGGGACCACCTTTAGGGAGAGTTGTTGTGCCAGTTCAGGGTGGATAAAACTCTCCGTGCTTCCACTGTCAATTAAGCATTTAACCCGGCATCCGTTTACCTCGATGTCCACCATTGATTTGGATAGCGGATGCGGCCTGGTCTGGTCCACTGTGACCGATGCCACTGTAGGGCCCTGATCGAGACAAGATGGCGTCCACGCTGTCTGCTCATAAGATGGCGGACCCCACGAGGTCGGGCAAGATGGCGTCCAAGATGGCCGCTCCCACGGCGCACACGCGGCGGTGGTGGGTTTTCCGGCGGTTGGTTTTCCGGCGGGGTTCCCTCTGCACACCTTCCCGAAGTGCCCCTTCTTACTGCACTTAAAGCAGGTGGTGCCTTTCGCCGGGCACAGGTTTCTGGTGTGCTTTGGCTGCCCGCAGAAGTAGCAGTTGGGTCCTTGACGCGTCGCGGCTGTCGTAGGGCTTCTGGGGGGAGAGCTGGGCCCCGCCGGTGTCGGGCTGCCGGGCGGGGAAGATGCCTTCCAAGATGGCGGTGCCCTCGGCGCACACGTGGCGGCGTGGGTGGCGCGGGCTGAAGAGTAGGCGTCCGAGTTTCTCTGGGCCATCTCCAGGGACCGCGCGGTGTCCGCAGCCTGTTTCAGGTCCAACCCCGTTTTTTCCAGCAGTCTTTGCCGGATGTGAGTGGAGCTGAGGCCTGTGATAAAGGCATCGCGAACAAGCTCGTCGGTGTACACTGCGGCTTTTACATCTTGGCACTTACAGTCCTTGCCAAGCTTTTTCAGGATGCTTAGGAACTCCTCCACCGATTCCCCAGGTCGCTGTGCGCGAGTAGCGAGTAGATGCCTAGCATACACCTCATTCGTAGGCTGCTGGTAATGCGCCTTTAAGGTGTTGCAGGCGGCCAGGTACGTATCGGCGTCTTGGATGAGGGGGTAAACCCGGTGGCTTACCCAATTCCGTAGCATTCCGAGTCTCATCTTCGCAGTGTCCGTAGCATCTTTGACGGCTGCGGAATTGTCCAGGAAGAATTCCATACAGTCAAACCAGTGTCCGAAGCGTGCTGATGCGTCCGGAGCATGTTGATCCAAATCCAAACGTTCAGGTTTCAGGAGTTGATCCATAGTGTTGAAAATTGAGTTAATAAAATTGATGTGCCTCAATTATTCCGAGACTCGAAGTTAGCAGAACAAAAGTAAGGCTTTTATTAACTCAGAACATAACACGTAAAATAGAGAGATGTCTACCTTCAGGAGGCTGATGCCGGACTGAAGTTAGATTACAAAGGAGCCAGGTATGGGCGGAGCCCTGCACACAACCAGTTCCAGCACATTCCAATGCATAATACATGAGGACTGGGGGAAGGGAAAAGACACAGAAAGCAGGCAGTTAGAAGACACAGAAAACAGGCAGTGATGAATGGAATATATTTCATCACAAGTAACACAGACTGAAACCTCAGTAACACAGACTGAGCTCTCAGTAACACAGACTGAACCCTCAGTAACACAGACTGAACCCTCAGTAACACAGACTGAGCTCTCAGTAACACAGACTGAACCCTCAGTAACACAGACTGAACCCTCAGTAACACAGACTGAGCTCTCAGTAACACAGACTGAACCCTCAGTAACACAGACTGAGCTCTCAGTAACACAGACTAAGCCCTCAGTAACACAGACTGAGCTCTCAGTAACACAGACTGAACCCTCAGTAACACAGACTGAACCCTCAGTAACACAGACTGAGCTCTCAGTAACACAGACTGAGCTCTCAGTAACACAGACTGAGCTCTCAGTAACACAGACTGAGCTCTCAGTAACACAGACTGAGCCCTCAGTAACACAGACTGAGCTCTCAGTAACACAGACTGAGCTCTCAGTAACACAGACTGAGCTGTCAGTAACACAGACTGAGCTCTCAGTAACACAGACTGAACCCTCAGTAACACAGATTGAGCTCTCAGTAACACAGACTGAACCCTCAGTAACACAGACTGAGCTCTCAGTAACACAGACTGAACCCTCAGTAACACAGACTGAACCCTCAGTAACACAGACTGAGCTCTCAATAACACAGACTGAGCCCTCAGTAACACAGACTGAGCTCTCAGTAACACAGACTGAGCTCTCAGTAACACAGACTGAGCTCTCAGTAACACAGACTGAGCTATCAGTAACACAGACTGAACCCTCAGTAACACAGACTGAGCTCTCAGTAACACAGACTGAACCCTCAGTAACACAGACTGAGCTCTCAGTAACACAGACTGAGCTCTCAGTAACACAGACTGAGCTCTCAGTAACACAGACTGAGCTCTCAGTAACACAGACTGAACCCTCAGTAACACAGACTGAACCCTCAGTAACACAGACTGAGCTCTCAGTAACACAGACTGAGCTCTCAGTAACACAGACTGAGCTATCAGTAACACAGACTGAACCCTCAGTAACACAGACTGAGCTCTCAGTAACACAGACTGAACCCTCAGTAACACAGACTGAGCCCTCAGTAACACAGACTGAGCTCTCAGTAACACAGACTGAGCTCTCAGTAACACAGACTGAGCCCTCAGTAACACAGGCTGAGCTCTCAGTAACACAGACTGAGGCCTCAGTAACACAGACTGAGCTCTCAGTAACACAGACTGAGCTCTCAGTAACACAGACTGAACCCTCAGTAACACAGACTGAGCTCTCAGTAACACAGGCTGAGCTCTCAGTAACACAGACTGAGCTCTCAGTAACACAGACTGAACCCTCAGTAACACAGACTGAACCCTCAGTAACACAGACTGAGCCCTCAGTAACACAGACTGAGCTCTCAGTAACACAGACTGAGCTCTCAGTAACACAGACTGAACCCTCAGTAACACAGACTGAGCTCTCAGTAACACAGACTGAGCTCTCAGTAACACAGACTGAACCCTCAGTAACACAGACTGAGCCCTCAGTAACACAGACTGAGCCCTCAGTAACACAGACTGAGCCCTCAGTAACACAGACTGAGCTCTCAGTAACACAGACTGAGCTCTCAGTAACACAGACTGAGCTCTCAGTAACACAGACTGAACCCTCAGTAACACAGACTGAGCTCTCAGTAACACAGACTGAGCTCTCAGTAACACAGACTGAACCCTCAGTAACACAGACTGAGCTCTCAGTAACACAGACTGAACCCTCAGTAACACAGACTGAACCCTCAGTAACACAGACTGAGCTCTCAGTAACACAGACTGAACCCTCAGTAACACAGACTGAGCTCTCAGTAACACAGACTGAGCTCTCAGTAACACAGACTGAGCTCTCAGTAACACAGACTGAACCCTCAGTAACACAGACTGAGCTCTCAGTAACACAGACTGAACCCTCAGTAACACAGACTGAACCCTCAGTAACACAGACTGAGCTCTCAGTAACACAGACTGAGACCTCAGTAACACAGACTGAACCCTCAGTAACACAGACTGAGCTCTCAGTAACACAGACTGTGCTCTCAGTAACACAGACTGAGCTCTCAGTAACACAGACTGAGCTCTCAGTAACACAGACTGAGCCCTCAGTAACACAGACTGAGCTCTCAGTAACACAGTCTGAACCCTCAGTAACACAGACTGAGCTCTCAGTAACACAGACTGAGCTCTCAGTAACACAGACTGAGCTCTCAGTAACACAGACTGATCCCTCAGTAACACAGACTGAACCCTCAGTAACACAGACTGAGCTCTCAATAACACAGACTGAGCCCTCAGTAACACAGACTGAGCTCTCAGTAACACAGACTGAGCTCTCAGTAACACAGACTGAGCTCTCAGTAACACAGACTGAGCTATCAGTAACACAGACTGAACCCTCAGTAACACAGACTGAGCTCTCAGTAACACAGACTGAACCCTCAGTAACACAGACTGAGCTCTCAGTAACACAGACTGAGCTCTCAGTAACACAGACTGAGCTCTCAGTAACACAGACTGAGCTCTCAGTAACACAGACTGAACCCTCAGTAACACAGACTGAACCCTCAGTAACACAGACTGAGCTCTCAGTAACACAGACTGAGCTCTCAGTAACACAGACTGAGCTATCAGTAACACAGACTGAACCCTCAGTAACACAGACTGAGCTCTCAGTAACACAGACTGAACCCTCAGTAACACAGACTGAGCCCTCAGTAACACAGACTGAGCTCTCAGTAACACAGACTGAGCTCTCAGTAACACAGACTGAGCCCTCAGTAACACAGGCTGAGCTCTCAGTAACACAGACTGAGGCCTCAGTAACACAGACTGAGCTCTCAGTAACACAGACTGAGCTCTCAGTAACACAGACTGAACCCTCAGTAACACAGACTGAGCTCTCAGTAACACAGGCTGAGCTCTCAGTAACACAGACTGAGCTCTCAGTAACACAGACTGAACCCTCAGTAACACAGACTGAACCCTCAGTAACACAGACTGAGCCCTCAGTAACACAGACTGAGCTCTCAGTAACACAGACTGAGCTCTCAGTAACACAGACTGAACCCTCAGTAACACAGACTGAGCTCTCAGTAACACAGACTGAGCTCTCAGTAACACAGACTGAACCCTCAGTAACACAGACTGAGCCCTCAGTAACACAGACTGAGCCCTCAGTAACACAGACTGAGCCCTCAGTAACACAGACTGAGCTCTCAGTAACACAGACTGAGCTCTCAGTAACACAGACTGAGCTCTCAGTAACACAGACTGAACCCTCAGTAACACAGACTGAGCTCTCAGTAACACAGACTGAGCTCTCAGTAACACAGACTGAACCCTCAGTAACACAGACTGAGCTCTCAGTAACACAGACTGAACCCTCAGTAACACAGACTGAACCCTCAGTAACACAGACTGAGCTCTCAGTAACACAGACTGAACCCTCAGTAACACAGACTGAGCTCTCAGTAACACAGACTGAGCTCTCAGTAACACAGACTGAGCTCTCAGTAACACAGACTGAACCCTCAGTAACACAGACTGAGCTCTCAGTAACACAGACTGAACCCTCAGTAACACAGACTGAACCCTCAGTAACACAGACTGAGCTCTCAGTAACACAGACTGAGACCTCAGTAACACAGACTGAACCCTCAGTAACACAGACTGAGCTCTCAGTAACACAGACTGAGCTCTCAGTAACACAGACTGAGCTCTCAGTAACACAGACTGAGCTCTCAGTAACACAGACTGAGCCCTCAGTAACACAGACTGAGCTCTCAGTAACACAGTCTGAACCCTCAGTAACACAGACTGAGCTCTCAGTAACACAGACTGAGCTCTCAGTAACACAGACTGAGCTCTCAGTAACACAGACTGATCCCTCAGTAACACAGACTGAGCTCTCAGTAACACAGACTGAGGTCTCAGTAACACAGACTGAGCTCTCAGTAACACAGACTGAGCCCTCAGTAACACAGACTGAGCTCTCAGTAACACAGACTGAGCCCTGAGTAACACAGACTGAGGCCTCAGTAACACAGACTGAGCCATCAGTAACACAGACTGGACCCTCAGTAACACAGACTGAGCTCTCAGTAACACAGACTGAGCTCTCAGTAACACAGACTGAGCTCTCAGTAACACAGACTGAACCCTCAGTAACACAGACTGAGCCCTCAGTAACACAGACTGAGCTCTCAGTAACACAGACTGAGCTCTCAGTAACACAGACTGAGCCCTCAGTAACACAGGCTGAGCTCTCAGTAACACAGACTGAGGCCTCAGTAACACAGACTGAGCTCTCAGTAACACAGACTGAGCTCTCAGTAACACAGACTGAACCCTCAGTAACACAGACTGAGCTCTCAGTAACACAGGCTGAGCTCTCAGTAACACAGACTGAGCTCTCAGTAACACAGACTGAACCCTCAGTAACACAGACTGAACCCTCAGTAACACAGACTGAGCCCTCAGTAACACAGACTGAGCTCTCAGTAACACAGACTGAGCTCTCAGTAACACAGACTGAACCCTCAGTAACACAGACTGAGCTCTCAGTAACACAGACTGAGCTCTCAGTAACACAGACTGAACCCTCAGTAACACAGACTGAGCCCTCAGTAACACAGACTGAGCCCTCAGTAACACAGACTGAGCCCTCAGTAACACAGACTGAGCTCTCAGTAACACAGACTGAGCTCTCAGTAACACAGACTGAGCTCTCAGTAACACAGACTGAACCCTCAGTAACACAGACTGAGCTCTCAGTAACACAGACTGAGCTCTCAGTAACACAGACTGAACCCTCAGTAACACAGACTGAGCTCTCAGTAACACAGACTGAACCCTCAGTAACACAGACTGAACCCTCAGTAACACAGACTGAGCTCTCAGTAACACAGACTGAACCCTCAGTAACACAGACTGAGCTCTCAGTAACACAGACTGAGCTCTCAGTAACACAGACTGAGCTCTCAGTAACACAGACTGAAACCTCAGTAACACAGACTGAGCTCTCAGTAACACAGACTGAACCCTCAGTAACACAGACTGAACCCTCAGTAACACAGACTGAGCTCTCAGTAACACAGACTGAGCTCTCAGTAACACAGACTGAGCTCTCAGTAACACAGACTGAGACCTCAGTAACACAGACTGAACCCTCAGTAACACAGACTGAGCTCTCAGTAACACAGACTGAGCTCTCAGTAACACAGACTGAGCTCTCAGTAACACAGACTGAGCTCTCAGTAACACAGACTGAGCCCTCAGTAACACAGACTGAGCTCTCAGTAACACAGTCTGAACCCTCAGTAACACAGACTGAGCTCTCAGTAACACAGACTGAGCTCTCAGTAACACAGACTGAGCTCTCAGTAACACAGACTGATCCCTCAGTAACACAGACTGAGCTCTCAGTAACACAGACTGAGGTCTCAGTAACACAGACTGAGCTCTCAGTAACACAGACTGAGCCCTCAGTAACACAGACTGAGCTCTCAGTAACACAGACTGAGCCCTGAGTAACACAGACTGAGGCCTCAGTAACACAGACTGAGCTCTCAGTAACACAGACTGAGCCCTCAGTAACACAGACTGAGCTCTCAGTAACACAGTCTGAACCCTCAGTAACACAGACTGAGCTCTCAGTAACACAGACTGAGCTCTCAGTAACACAGACTGAGCTCTCAGTAACACAGACTGAGCTCTCAGTAACACAGACTGAGCCCTCAGTAACACAGGCTGAGCTCTCAGTAACACAGACTGAGGCCTCAGTAACACAGACTGAGCTCTCAGTAACACAGACTGAGCTCTCAGTAACACAGACTGAACCCTCAGTAACACAGACTGAGCTCTCAGTAACACAGGCTGAGCTCTCAGTAACACAGACTGAGCTCTCAGTAACACAGACTGAACCCTCAGTAACACAGACTGAACCCTCAGTAACACAGACTGAGCCCTCAGTAACACAGACTGAGCTCTCAGTAACACAGACTGAGCTCTCAGTAACACAGACTGAACCCTCAGTAACACAGACTGAGCTCTCAGTAACACAGACTGAGCTCTCAGTAACACAGACTGAACCCTCAGTAACACAGACTGAGCCCTCAGTAACACAGACTGAGCCCTCAGTAACACAGACTGAGCCCTCAGTAACACAGACTGAGCTCTCAGTAACACAGACTGAGCTCTCAGTAACACAGACTGAGCTCTCAGTAACACAGACTGAACCCTCAGTAACACAGACTGAGCTCTCAGTAACACAGACTGAGCTCTCAGTAACACAGACTGAACCCTCAGTAACACAGACTGAGCTCTCAGTAACACAGACTGAACCCTCAGTAACACAGACTGAACCCTCAGTAACACAGACTGAGCTCTCAGTAACACAGACTGAACCCTCAGTAACACAGACTGAGCTCTCAGTAACACAGACTGAGCTCTCAGTAACACAGACTGAGCTCTCAGTAACACAGACTGAAACCTCAGTAACACAGACTGAGCTCTCAGTAACACAGACTGAACCCTCAGTAACACAGACTGAACCCTCAGTAACACAGACTGAGCTCTCAGTAACACAGACTGAGCTCTCAGTAACACAGACTGAGCTCTCAGTAACACAGACTGAGACCTCAGTAACACAGACTGAACCCTCAGTAACACAGACTGAGCTCTCAGTAACACAGACTGAGCTCTCAGTAACACAGACTGAGCTCTCAGTAACACAGACTGAGCCCTCAGTAACACAGACTGAGCTCTCAGTAACACAGTCTGAACCCTCAGTAACACAGACTGAGCTCTCAGTAACACAGACTGAGCTCTCAGTAACACAGACTGAGCTCTCAGTAACACAGACTGATCCCTCAGTAACACAGACTGAGCTCTCAGTAACACAGACTGAGGTCTCAGTAACACAGACTGAGCTCTCAGTAACACAGACTGAGCCCTCAGTAACACAGACTGAGCTCTCAGTAACACAGACTGAGCCCTGAGTAACACAGACTGAGGCCTCAGTAACACAGACTGAGCCATCAGTAACACAGACTGGACCCTCAGTAACACAGACTGAGCTCTCAGTAACACAGACTGAGCTCTCAGTAACACAGACTGAGCTCTCAGTAACACAGACTGAACCCTCAGTAACACAGACTGAGCCCTCAGTAACACAGACTGAGCTGTCAGTAACACAGACTGAGCTCTCAGTAACACAGACTGAACCCTCAGTAACACAGACTGAGCCCTCAGTAACAGACTGAACCCTCAGTAACACAGACCGAGCTCTCAGTAACACAGACCGAGCTCTCAGTAACACAGACCGAGCTCTCAGTAACACAGACTGAGCCCTCAGTAACACAGACTGAGCTCTCAGTAACACAGTCTGAACCCTCAGTAACACAGACTGAGCTCTCAGTAACACAGACTGAGCTCTCAGTAACACAGACTGAGCTCTCAGTAACACAGACTGAACCCTCAGTAACACAGACTGAGCTCTCAGTAACACAGACTGAGCCCTGAGTAACGCAGACCGAGCTCTCAGTAACACAGACTGAGCTCTCAGTAACACAGACTGAGGCCTCAGTAACACAGACTGAGCTCTCAGTAACACAGACTGAGCCCTCAGTAACACAGACTGAGCTCTCAGTAACACAGACTGAGCTCTCAGTGACACAGACTGAGCTCTCAGTGACACAGACTGAGCCCTCAGTAACACAGACTGAGCTCTCAGTAACACAGACTGAGCCCTGAGTAACACAGACTGAGCTCTCAGTAACACAACTGAGCTCTCAGTAACACAGACTGAGCTCTCAGTAACACAGACTGAACCCTCAGTAACACAGACTGAGCCCTCAGTAACACAAACTGAGCTCTCAGTAACACAACTGAGCTCTCAGTAACACAGACTGAGCCCTGAGTAACACAGACTGAACCCTCAGTAACACAGACTGAGGCCTCAGTAACACAGACTGAGCCCTCAGTAACACAGACTGAACCCTCAGTAACACAGACTGAGCCCTGAGTAACACAGACTGAGCTCTCAGTAACACAACTGAGCTCTCAGTAACACAGACTGAGCTCTCAGTAACACAGACTGAACCCTCAGTAACACAGACTGAGCCCTCAGTAACACAAACTGAGCTCTCAGTAACACAGACTGAGCTCTCAGTAACACAGACTGAACCCTCAGTAACACAGACTGAGCCCTCAGTAACACAGACTGAGCCCTCAGTAACAGACTGAACCCTCAGTAACACAGACTGAGCTCTGAGTAACACAGACCGAGCTCTCAGTAACACAGACCGAGCTCTCAGTAACACAGACTGAGCCCTCAGTAACACAGACTGAGCTCTCAGTAACACAGACTGAGCCCTCAGTAACACAGACTGAGCTCTCAGTAACACAGACTGAACCCTCAGTAACACAGACTCAGCCCTCAGTGACACAGACTGAGCTCTCAGTAACGCAGACTGAGCCCTCAGTAACACAGACTGAGCTCTCAGTAACACAGACTGAGCTCTCAGTAACACAGACTGAGCCCTCAGTAACACAGACTGAGCTCTCAGTAACACAGACTGAACCCTCAGTAACACAGACTGAGCTCTCAGTAACACAGCCTGAGCCCTCAGTAACACAGATTGAGCTCTCAGTAACACAGACTGAACCCTCAGTAACACAGACTGAACCCTCAGTAACAGACTGAGCCCTCAGTAACACAGACTGAGCTCTCAGTAACAGACTGAGCTCTCAGTAACACAGACTGAACCCTCAGTAACACAGACTGAGCTCTCAGTAACACAGACTGAACCCTCAGTAACACAGACTGAGCCCTGAGTAACACAGACTGAGCTCTCAGTAACACAACTGAGCTCTCAGTAACACAGACTGAGCTCTCAGTAACACAGACTGAACCCTCAGTAACACAGACTGAGCCCTCAGTAACACAAACTGAGCTCTCAGTAACACAGACTGAGCTCTCAGTAACACAGACTGAACCCTCAGTAACACAGACTGAGCCCTCAGTAACACAGACTGAGCCCTCAGTAACAGACTGAACCCTCAGTAACACAGACTGAGCTCTGAGTAACACAGACCGAGCTCTCAGTAACACAGACCGAGCTCTCAGTAACACAGACTGAGCCCTCAGTAACACAGACTGAGCTCTCAGTAACACAGACTGAGCCCTCAGTAACACAGACTGAGCTCTCAGTAACACAGACTGAACCCTCAGTAACACAGACTCAGCCCTCAGTGACACAGACTGAGCTCTCAGTAACGCAGACTGAGCCCTCAGTAACACAGACTGAGCTCTCAGTAACACAGACTGAGCTCTCAGTAACACAGACTGAGCCCTCAGTAACACAGACTGAGCTCTCAGTAACACAGACTGAACCCTCAGTAACACAGACTGAGCTCTCAGTAACACAGCCTGAGCCCTCAGTAACACAGATTGAGCTCTCAGTAACACAGACTGAACCCTCAGTAACACAGACTGAACCCTCAGTAACAGACTGAGCCCTCAGTAACACAGACTGAGCTCTCAGTAACAGACTGAGCTCTCAGTAACACAGACTGAACCCTCAGTAACACAGACTGAGCTCTCAGTAACACAGACTGAGCTCTCAGTAACACAGACTGAACGCTCAGTAACACAGACTGAGCTCTCAGTAACACAGACTGAGCTCTCAGTAACACAGACTGAGCTCTCAGTAACACAGACTGAACCCTCAGTAACACAGACTGAGCTCTCAGTAACACAGACTGAGCTCTCAGTAACACAGACTGAACCCTCAGTAACACAGACTGAGCTCTCAGTAACGCAGACTGAGCTCTCAGTAACACAGACTGAACCCTCAGTAACACAGACTGAGCTCTCAGTAACACAGACTGAACCCTCAGTTACACAGACTGAGCTCTCAGTAATGATGTGCCTCAATAATTCCGAGACTCGATGTTAGCGAAACAAAACAAGGCTTTTATTAACTTAGAAAGTAACACGTAAGAGAGAGAGGTATCTTCCTTCTGGAGACTGAGGCCAGACTGAGCTGGCTTACAAAAGGGGCCAGGTATGGGCGGAGCCCTACACACACAGCACATTCCAGCACATTCCAATAAACAATACAATGAGGACTGGGGGAAGGGAAATGACACTGAAACCGACCACAGTCACAGGCAGTGATGAATGGAATATTTCATCACATTCACCCCTTCTATAGATTTAGTCTGTTCGGGGGTTTGATCGTCCTCTGCGACCGACGTGGCTGTTGTGGTGCCGCGGGTGTCGGCTGGGTGTCCCCGGTAGTCTCCTGGGTCTCTGCCGGGGGTGCCGCCAGGGTTGTTGAAGGGGTAGTTGGTGGGGGTGCCGTTGGTCGATGTTCTTCCGGGGGTGATGAAGGAGTAGTGGGTGGGTAAGAGTTGCTGTGGTCGTTGTTGCTGCTATTGCCATGGTTGTCGTCGATGCCGGCTGGGGCGACGTCTTTTATGGACACGGTGTCCTCCCTTCCGTCGGCGTGCCGGACATATGCGTACTGGGAGTTGGCGTGGATTAGGTGTACTGGCTCCACGAGAGGGTCCGTCTTGTGGCCCCTCACATGCCTTCGCACGAGTACCGGACCTGGGGTGGAGAGCCATGACGGCATGGATACGCCTGAGGTGGATGTCCGGGGAAAGACAAACATTCGTTCCTGAGGCGTGGCATTAGTGGCCGTACACAATAGCGACCGTATCGAATGGAGCACATCCGAGAGGACTTCCTGCCAGCGGGAGATAGGGAGGCCCTTGGTC
Organism: Somniosus microcephalus; assembly: GCF_052327205.1. Lineage (NCBI taxonomy): Eukaryota > Metazoa > Chordata > Chondrichthyes > Squaliformes > Somniosidae > Somniosus > Somniosus microcephalus. The sequence goes on from NC_141004.1 coordinate 82,407,690, forward strand.
CTTAGAGCTAGAGTGACTGCTTTCCATACTGTCCCGTTCTCTCGCTCCACTTGGCCGTTACCCCGGGGGTTGTAGCTGGTGGTACGGCTCGTGGCGATCCCCTTGGACAGCATGTACTGGCGTAGCTCTTCACTCATGAAGGACGCCCCCCTATCCGTATGGATGTAGCTCGGCATACCGAACAGGCAGAACAGGCTGTTGAGGCATTTAATGACCGTGGCGCTGGTCATGTCTGGGCATGGGAAGGCGAATGGGAACCGGGAGTATTCGTCCACAATATTCAGGAAGTAAACATTGCGGTCGACGGACGGGAGGGGGCCCTTGAAATCTAAGCTGAGCTGCTCAAAGGGCCGTGTAGCTTTGATTAAGTGGGCTCTATCTGGGCAGTAGAACCGAGGCTTGCACTCAGCGCAACTGCGGCAGTTCCTGGTCAGAGACCGAACTTCCTCAATCGAGCAGGGTAAGTTACGGGACTTTATGAAGTGGAACAGCCGCGTGACCCCTGGGTGGCAGAGGTCGTTGTGGAGGGTCTGCAGCCGATCCCCGGTGGCGCTGGCACACATCCCTCGTGAGAGGGCGTCAGGGGATTCGTTAAGGGCCCCTGGCCGGTAAATGATGTCATACTCGAAGGTGGAGAGCTCGATCCGCCACCTAAGAATCTTATCATTTTTAATCTTCCCCCTCTGTTTATTATTGAACATAAACGCTACCGACCGCTGGTCGGTAAGTAGGGTGAAGCGTTTGCCGGATAGGTAGTGGCGCCAGTAGCGCATTGCCTCCACGATGGCTTGGGCCTCCTTTTCCACGGAGGAGTGTCTGATCTCGGGCCCTTGGAGGGTCCTCGAGAAGAAAGCTACGGGCCGCCCCGCCTGGTTGAGGGTGGCCGCCAAGGCGAAGTCAGACGCATCACTTTCCACTTGAAATGGAGTGTTCTCGTCCACTGCCTGTAGCGTGGCCCATTCAATATCCTGCTTAATGATTTTAAAGGCGGCGTGGGCCTCAGCAGAGAGCGGAAAAGAGGATGCTTTCAAGAGGGGGCGGGCTTTGTCGGAGTAGTTGGGGACCCACTGGGAATAATAAGAAAATAACCCCAGGCACCTTTTCAGGGCTTTGGGAGTGTTGGGCAGGGGCAGCTCCCGTAGGGGGCGCAATCGGTCGGGGTCTGGTCCGATTTCCCCATTCTCCACCACGCTGCCTAGTATGCAGAGGCGCGTGGTGTTGAAAACGCACTTGTCCTCGTTGTAGGTGAGGTTGAGTTTTTGTGCGGTTTCCAGGAACCTCTCGAGGTTCGAGTCGTGGTCCTGTTGATTGTGGCCGCAGATGGTGACGTTGTCGAGGTAGGGGAAGGTTGCCTGCAAGTGGTGGTCATCGACCATGCGGTCCATCTCCCTCTGAAAAACCGAGACCCCATTCGTCACCCCAAAGGGGACTCTGAGGAATTGGTAGAGGCGTCCGTTCGCCTCGAAGGCGGTGTACGGGCGGTCCTCTGGTCTGATAGGGAGCTGGTGGTACGCTGACTTGAGGTCGATGGTGGAGAACACCCGGTATTGGGCGATTTGGTTCACCATTTCTGATATGCGGGGTAGCGGGTAGGCGTCTAGTTGGGTGTAACTGTTGATCGTTTGACTATAGTCGATCACCATCCGTTTCTTCTCGCTACCCCTTACCACTACCACTTGGGCGCGCCACGGGCTGTTGCTGCATTCAATAATGCGCTCTTTCAGGAGCCTGTCTACCTTGGTCGCGATAAACCGCCTGTCCTCCCAGCTGTACCTCCTGCTTTTGGTCGCTATTGGCCGGCAGTTAGGGGTAAGGTTCGCGAATAGCGAAGGCAGCTTTACCTTCAGGGTAGCCAGACCGCACACTGTGAGGGGCGGCTGGGACCCACCGTACTTGAGCGTGATGCTTTGGTGGTTGCACTGGAAATCCAGGCCCAAGATCACGCTCGCACATAGGTTCTTCATGATTAATACTTTAAAATTATCGTATACAGTTCCGTTAACGCCCAATTGTACCGTGCAGTAACCCAGAATGGTCGATGTCTGGGTTTTATCAGCCATAGAGATGGTACCCTGAGCAGGGACCACCTTTAGGGAGAGTTGCTGTGCCAGTTCAGGGTGGATAAAACTCTCCGTGCTTCCACTGTCAATTAAACATTTAACCCGGCACCTGTTTACCTCGATGTCCACCATTGATTTAGATAGCGGGTGCGGCCTGGTCTGGTCCACTGTGAGCGATGCCACTGTAGGGCCCTGATCGATACAAGATGGCGTCCACGCTGTCTGCTCATAAGATGGCGGACCCCACGAGGTCGGGCAAGATGGCGTCCAAGATGGCCGCTCCCACGGCGCACACGCGGCGGTGGCGGGTTTTCCGGCGGTTGGTTTTCCGGCGGGGTTCCCTCTGCACACCTTCCCGAAGTGCCCCTTCTTACCGCACTTAAAGCAGATGGTGCCTTTCGCCGGGCACAGGTTTCTGGTGTGTTTTGACTGCCCGCAGAAGTAGCAGTTGGGTCCCTGACGCGTCGCGGCTGTCGTAGGGCTTCTGGGGGGAGAGCGGGGCCCCGCCGGTGTCGGGCTGCCAGGCGGGGAAGATGCCTTCCAAGATGGCGGCGCCCTCGGTGCACACGTGGCGGCATGGACGGCGCGGGCTGAAGAGTAGGCGTCCGAGTTTCTCTGTGCCACATCCAGGGATCGCGCGGTGTCCGCAGCCTGTTTCAGGTCCAACCCCGTTTTTTCCAGCAGTCTTTGCCGGATGTAAGTGGAGCTGAGGCCTGTGATAAAGGCATCGCGAACAAGCTCGTCGGTGTACACTGCGGCTTTTACATCTCGGCACTTGCAGTCTTTGCCAAGCATTTTCAGGGTGCTTAGGAACTCCTCCACCGATTCCCCAGGTCGCTGTGCGCGAGTAGCGAGCAGGTGCCTAGCATACACCTCATTCGTCAGCTGCTGGTAATGCGCTTTTAAGATGTTGCAGATGGCCAGGTACGTATCGGCGTCTTGGATGAGGGGGTAAACCCGATGGCTTACCCAATTCCGCAGAATTCCGAGTCTCATCCTCGCAGCGTCCGTAGCGTCTTTGACGGCTGCGGAATTGTCCAGGAAGAATTCCATACACTCAAACCAGTGTCCGAAGCGTGCTGATGCGTCCGGAGCATGTTGATCCAAATCCAAACGTTCGGGTTTCAGGAGTTGATCCATAGTGTTGAAAAATAAGTTAATAAAATTGATGTGCCTCAATAATTCCGAGACTCAATGTTAGCGAAACAAAACAAGGCTTTTATTAACTTAGAAAGTAACACGTAAGAGAGAGAGGTATCTTCCTTCTGGAGACTGAGGCCAGACTGAGCTAGCTTACAAAAGGGGCCAGGTATGGGCGGAGCCCTACACACACAGCACATTCCAGCACATTCCAATAAACAATACAATGAGGACTGGGGGAAGGGAAATGACACTGAAACTGACCACAGTCACAGGCAGTGATGAATGGAATATTTCATCACAAGTAACACAGACTGAGCTCTCAGTAGCACAGACTGAACCCTCAGTAACACAGACTGAACCATCAGTAACACAGACTGAACCCTCAGTAACACAGACTGAGCTCTCAGTAACACAGACTGAGCTCCCAGTAACACAGACTGAGCCCTCAGTAACACAGACTGAGCTCTCAGTAACACAGACTGAGCTCTCAGTAACACAGACTGAGCCCTCAGTAACACAGACTGAGCCTTCAGTAACACAGACTGAGCTCTCAGTAACACAGACTGAGCTCTCAGTAACACAGACCGAGCTCTCAGTAACACAGACCGAGCCCTCAGTAACACAGACCGAGCTCTCAGTAACACAGATCGAGCTCTCAGTAACACAGACCGAGCTCTCAGTAACACAGACCGAGCTCTCAGTAACACAGACCGAGCTCTCAGTAACACAGACCGAGCTCTCAGTAACACAGACTGAGCTCTCAGTAACACAGACTGAGCCCTCAGTAACACAGACTGAGCTCTCAGTAACAGACTGAGCTCTCAGTAACACAGACTGAGCTCTCAGTAACACAGACTGAGCCCTCAGTAACACAGACTGAGCCCTCAGTAACGCAGACTGAGCTCTCAGTAACGCAGACTGAGCTCTCAGTAACGCAGACTGAGCTCTCAGTAACGCAGACTGAGCTCTCAGTAACACAGTCTGAACCCTCAGTAACACAGTCTGAGCTCTCAGTAACACAGACTGAGCCCTCAGTAACACAGACTGAGCCCTCAGTAACACAGACTGAGCTCTCAGTAACACAGACTGAGCTCTCAGTAACACAGACTGAGCTCTCAGTAACGCAGACTGAACCCTCAGTAACACAGTCTGAACCCTCAGTAACACAGACTGAACTCTCAGTAACACAGACTGAGCTCTCAGTAACACAGACTGAACCCTCAGTAACACAGTCTGAACCCTGAGTTGTTGAGTCTGAGTGTCCCAGATATGCTTATTCTAAATCACTGGACACAGACAACAAGAATAACTTAAACAGGTCTTTACTAATTGAAGGTCAGGGCTGAACTGCTTAGCAAATTACTGCACAGAGTTCATATACCGGTGTGGTCCCCACCGGTACTACAATATGCAGTAGCCAAGAGAAAGTAGTCCATTTCTTAAGGTAGTCTCTTAAGGTGGTACAGGTTGCATACACCACAATTCCTCCCTTTTTAGCTTAACAGTGTACATCCCAATTTAAACATAACATGGATAACATATATACAACTTCATGCAAAACTGTTCAAAGATTCAGCCTCTGAGGAGGCCTCCTGATCCGAGTTGGATAATGCCTTTCAGGGGTCTCTGATTCTCGTTGCTGGGGTGACTCATCTAGTTGATCTCTTATGGGTTGGACATCATCAGATACATTGGCGTCTGAGGTAGATGCTTCAGGTTCACTAACTTCTTCCACTGGTGTCTCTGTCGTAGTCATGGGGTCGACCCTTGTTCTCGATTCTACAAGTTGGTCAGCATGACGTCGTATTACGTTTTCACCAATATCTACCGTGTACATCAGGGGTCCTTGTCTGGCACGAATTGTTCCAGATTGCCATTTCTCATTCTTATAGTCCCGGGCTAACACTGGTTGTCCTATTTCGAAACTTCGAGTGGTCTTGTTATTTATATGCTGGAACTGTTTGTTTTCGACTTCCCTCCGCACATTTGGTTTTAACAAGTCCAACCTGGACCGCAACCTCCTGTTATAGAACATCATGGCAGGGTTTTGATTTGTCACTGCATGAGTGGCGTTTCGATATGCCATTAGGAAATTGTCCACCTTGTGTTGTAGTGGAATCTGGTCTTCGCTCATGGCCTTTATCGCCTTTTTGAACGTTTGTACAAATCTCTCGGCCAACCCATTTGTAGCCGGATGATATGGGGCAGAGGTATAATGTTTCACCCCATTCTTCTTCATGAATTTCTGGAATTCTTCTGACACGAACTGCGGTCCGTTGTCAGAACATATTTGTTCTGGCAATCCATTTCTTGCGAATATCGTTCTTAGAACTGCGATCGTCTTTTCCGAGGTAGTGGTCGCCATCTTAATCACTTCTGGCCATTTAGAATGTGCGTCTACCGCAATTAAAAGCATGGAGTCCATGAATGGACCTGCGAAGTCAATATGTACACGTTGCCATGGGGTTGAAGGCCATTCCCATGGATGCAGCGGTGCAATTGGAGGTGCATTTTGAACTTTTTGGCACCCTGAGCAGCTTTTAGTCAGATCCTCTATTTGTTGGTCGATACCTGGCCACCACACATAAGCCCTAGCAAGGCTTTTCATCTTGACTCCCCCCAGATGACCTTCATGCAGTTCCTTTAGAACTCTCTCCCTTAATTTAGGAGGAATAATCACCCTTGTTCCATACATCAATGTTCCTTGACAGACGGACAGCTGTTCTCGTCTGGCTGAGAATGCCGGTAACAGTGGTTCACCATGAGCTGGCCATCCTTTCACTGTCAATTCGTAGACCTGAGACAGTGTCGGGTCGTTCCTGGTTTCTCTCTCAATACTTGCATTGGTGACTGGTAAACATTCGATGATGGTCGAGTGAAATAACTCAACAGGGTCAACTGTCGGTGCCTCTTCCGCTGTAGGTAGTGGCAGGCGCGACAGCCCATCAGCATTACCATGTTGCTTTGTACCTTTGAATTCGATCTGATATTGATGTGCCCCTAGGAAAAGGGACCATCTCTGGAGCCTCTGCGCTGTCATCACCGAAACACCCTTCTTAGGGTTAAAAATGGAAACCAACGGCTGGTGGTCTGTCAGCAGCGTAAACTTTTGCCCTTGCAGGTAATGATTAAATTTTTTTACTCCCCACACAAGGCTGAGAGCCTCCCTATCTATCTGAGCATAGTTGCGCTCAGCGGAGGTCAATGATCTGGATGCGAATGCGACTGGTCTTTCCAAGCCATTTGGCAACTTATGTGAGAGCACTGCCCCAATACCATATGGAGAAGCATCACAAGCTAAACGAATAGGCAGCGTTGGGTTAAAGTGAGCCAACACTTCCTTAGAGGTGATCAATGCCTTGCTTTTGTGAAAGGCCCGCTTACAGTCCTCGCTCCACTTCCATGGCACTCCCTTCTGCAAAAGAGCGTTCAGCGGGTGTAGCACCGTGGATAAATTTGGCAGAAACTTATTGTAGTGGCGCTTCTTAATTTCCAAACATGTAGCCACTGAGCTTTGAGGCTTTTAACAACGAGCAGACGCGTGTCGAAATAAAACGTTCCCAAACGTAGCTTTGTCTTTTAAACTGTTTACTATAACACCTTACAAACAGAATTACAAAGCAAACACGTATAAACGAACACGGTCAAAAACTGTATTGCTCCAGCCCTCAAAAGCTTCTACCTTCTGCCTCGTGGAGTTTAAACTGTAAAATGGCTGCATACCATGTGACAATCTTAAGGACTGTACAATTGTAGCAAGAATGAAGGGGGTATCTCAGACTATACTACTGGAGCAAGAAAATAGGGTGTTTCTCAATACAATAAGTCAGTCAGGTAAATTAACTGTATTATACTATTTAACCAATATTTAAAGTATTTTCTTTCTTAAACTTTCATGGCTCTTACATTCCGGCCCCTAATTGACTAGGCACATGGAGCATATCAATTACTCAAACATTCTTAAGAGTCATAAACTAATGAGTTCAACATATCTATATATATAAAGCGGCTCTTCTGTCTGTCTGTCCCGATGTCTGTCTGTCTGTCCGTTCTCTATACGTTTGAAAGTTACAGAGCGTACCGACGCGCGCGTCACCTCAAAAGAAAGCTTGCGATTCCGGACCGGTCATAGGTGTATTTACGTTTCGGCCGGACAAAAATCCCGCCCGCGGTATCCAAAAAACGTTCAACGTTCCGCTCATTAGCATCTCATTAGCGACCGTGTGACGTCGAGGTCGACCAATCGGACGGCGGGTTCCTTCCTACAGTTGAGTGTCGAGTGACTCGACGATTGACCAATCCTACACTTCGGTGACCTGACCGGTCGACCAATCGGTGCGTGTGTGGGCGGGCCTTATCCTTCTGAACCGAGGTGAGTGGCCGCCATCTTGATTTTTCACGATTTTTTCCCCACACTTTCAGTGTGTTAGGGAAGTAAGGTAAATATTTGAATTATGTGTTAGGGAATTAATTAACAATTTATTTGAGTTTTATATTGTGTTTAGCAGCCCCCCCCCTCCTCCTCACCCTCGCGCAGGGGGGACTCGGGGCCTGAAGCTCAAAAAATGTCTCTCTCTCTCTCTCTTTCTTCCCTCTCTCTCTCTCCTTCTCCTCTTCCCTCTCTCCTCTTCCCTCTCTCTCCTTCTCCTCTTCCCTGTCTCTCTCTACTTCCCCCTCTCAGGTTTGACGGTGTCGGGGCCAGAGCGCGGGATGGACACCCGAAGTGATCCGCTTGCTAACGGCCGCCAGCCCGCGGGGTTTCCCTGCCTACTCCCCGCGGGCCGCCTCACGCCGCTGGCACTGACCGCGCATGCGCCGCCCGCCCGCGAGAGCCCGCTCTGGCTTTTTTTTCCAACGGCTGTCCCCGATCTCAATCGGACACGGGAGTCTGCCAACCGGGTCCAAAGGCCCGCCTTGTTCACCAGCAGGTGCTACCGAGGTTAGTCCGGTCAGGCCTGGAGGGAGAGTGTGAGGGAGAGGGGGGGGGGAGAGAGAGAGTGTGAGGGAGGGGGGGGAGAGAGTGTCAGGGAGAGCGGGGGGAGAGAGAGTGTGAGGGAGGGGGGGGAGAGAGAGTGTGAGGGAGGGGGGGTGGAGAGAGAGTGTGAGGGAGAGGGGGGGAGAGAGAGTGTGAGGGAGGGGGGGTGGAGAGAGAGTGTGAGGGAGAGGGCTCTCTCTCTTCCAACAACAACATGCCCTCGAAAAAGCCTCGGCAACGCCGGGCTCCCCCCAGCTAATTTACAATATAAGTGTCCACTTTTTTCGTTCAGGAACTTTTCACGCTGCTTCTTGTAGCAGGCAGAGCTTTGTGATCGGTCTTTCCAGGGTACTGGTCTTGGTTTGCAAACAAACGCGACGAACAACGCCTCTGGAGTCTGGCATGGTCTTAATTATTTTTCCCATCAACCAAGAATTTCTAGGGGCTGAATCATCCACGATTAAGACGATGTCTCCGACAATGAAGTTCCTCTTTATTTTGGACCATTTTTGACGCTCCTGTAGCAGAGGTAAGTATTCTCTTGTCCATCTGGTCCAGAAAAGGTCTGAACTTGCCTCCACTTCCGACGGGCATACAGATCTTCCTTTTTGAAGACTCCCGGGGGCATGACTGGCTGTGTTTTCAACAACAACAGGTGGTTCGGAGTCAGGGCTTCGAGGTCATTGGGATCATCTGATGTCTTAGTTATCGGTCGGTCATTAATGATGGCTTCGACCTCACACAGAACGGTTTGGAGTCCCTCGTCGTCAAGCACTTGCTGCTTCAGTACAGAACTGAGTAGTTTTCTTACGGTGCGTATCTGTCTTTCCCAGACACCTCCATGGTGGGATGCAGCCGGAGGATTGAAGATCCACTTAATTCCTGTTTGCATCATGGCTTTCTGTATTTTAAGCTGATTCCAACCTTCAATAGCTTCCCGTAGTTCTCTCTCCGCTCCGACAAAATTAGTGCCATTATCAGAACGCATAATGGACACCTGACCTCTTCTACAGACAAAGCGCCGCAAGGCGTTAATACAGGAATCAGTGTCAAGCGTGTGTGCCACCTCAATATGAACTGCTCTGATGGTCAAACAAGTGAAAAGCACACCATATCTCTTGACAAGGCTCCGTCCTCGCTTTACCTCGAAAGGCCCGAAATAGTCCACCCCTACGTTTGTAAATGGGGGCTTGTCTGGTAACAAACGGTCTTCAGGCAGGTCTGCCATTTTCTGCTCCCCAGCTCTAGCGTGTAACCGTCTGCAAACAATGCATTCAGAGAGTATTTTTCTTATTACAGAATTAGCTCCTGGAATCCAGTATCTTTGTCTTAGCTTCGCAAGCACGTGATTCCTCCCACTGTGTCCAATACTCTGGTGTATATGCTGAAGAATGAGAGTAGCAACCCGGAGGTCCTTAGAAAGGATAGCAGGGTGCTTGGCCTCCTCTGGCATAGCAGATTTGTTTAGTCTCCCTCCCACCCTCAGTACTTCATCTTGCAGTGTAGGGTCCAGCTTGTAGATATGACTACCTTTCTTGATTGGAGTATTTCGCTGTAAAGCTTCGATTTCTTCTGGGTATCTTTGTCTTTGACTGAAGCAAACTATCTCCATCTCAGCCTTGGCCAAATCCTCCACGGTCAATGAATTCTTACCCAATGTGGTCTTGTGCTGATGCATATACTGCTGTAGAAGCATTCTCTGCTTATCGGGGTTACTTTCAGACTGACTGATAGTGGCTCGGTACTCCTTTCTCTTACCGCTCAGGTGTAGCAGCAACTCTTTCAACCTTAGAAACCATGCAACTGCTTTCCTCAACTGGTGCCATCCTGAGAAATGGTTAACAAGCTTGTTCACTGTGTCAAAGTTCTCTTTCGTAGTTATGAGATTTACTGTGACTGATCTCTTGACTTTGACGTCGTCTTCAGCAATCTGACTTGGCATATCTGGTCTTTCTGGCCATGATCTCTCTGTTTCCAGCAGATAACTTGGGCTTTGTATCCAAGTTTCACTCCTCATGAAGTTTTCAGCCTTCAATCCCCGTGAGGCTTGATCTGCTGGGTTTAATGAGGTGTTTACATACCTCCATTGAGATGGTTGCGTAGCTTCTCTATTGGATGAGATTCTGTTTGCTACGAAGGTCTTGAAGCGTATCTTCTCATTCTCTATATACTTCAGCACCGTCGTGCTATCCGTCCAGAAGACAGATTCTTCTAATGGGAGCTGTAACTCTTTCCGCATCACCTGGTCAACTTTAACTGCAACAACCGCTGCCGTCAATTCCAGTCTCGGGATGGTGACCTGCTTCAGCGGAGCCACCCTGGATTTCCCCATGAGGAAGGCACAATGTTTCTGGCCCTGTTGATTTGTCAGCAAGAGGTAAGTAGCCGTGCCATAGCCATCCTCACTGGCGTCCGAGAAATGATGTAGTTGAGCCGTCTTTGTAACTCCAAAACTCACAGGCTTGATGCATCTACTGACGTTGAAGCTAGAAAGTTGTTGCAAATCTGTCAACCATCTGAGCCATCTCTGAACTTGACCTTCTGGGATATCTTCATCCCATCCTCTCTTGTCTCTACACAGCTCTCGTAGGATCAGCTTCACCGGCAGAATGGGTGGTGCCAGGAATCCAAGAGGGTCGTAGATGGAACTGACCACGGAGTGAATCCCTCGTCTTGTGGATGGTCTTTCGTTCACCATTATTCTGAAGTTGAACGTGTCTGACTCAATGCACCATTGTACACCAAGAGCTCTCTCAATAGGAAGGACATCGTGGCTCAGGTCCAGATCTTTGATTTCAGTGGCTCTTTCCTTTTCTGGGATAGAAGCTAGAACTGCTCTGCTGTTGCTTATCCACTTAGTCAGATGAAATCCTCCATTCGAACACAGAGTCCTAAGGTCTCTTGACAGTGCGATGGCATCGTCTTCTGTTGACACGGACTTCAGACAGTCATCGACATAAAAGTTTCTGAAGATTGTCTCCACAGCCTCTGATGGTGCTTTGCCTTTGCCATCTTCTGCAGTTTTTCTGAGAGCGTAGCTTGCACAGCTGGGAGATGATGTGGCTCCGAACAAGTGTACAGCCATTCTACATTCCACCATCGCTTGACTAACGTCGCCATCTGGCCACCAAAGGAAACGCAGAAGATCAGCATCTTCATCAGGGATTCTGACTTGGTAGAACATTGATTCTATGTCTGCCATCATGGCAACGAGCTCTTGTCTAAACCTAGTCAAGATGCCAATGAGGGTATTAGTAAGATCAGGACCTTGAAGCAGCTGGTCATTCAGTGAAGTTCCTCTGAATGAGGCGGCGCAGTCAAACACTACACGGATCTTTTTCTTCTTTGGGTGATACACACCGTGATGAGGAATGTACCAGACCCTTCCATCGCCTCTGTTCAACTGTTCCTCGGGCACTTTTACAGCATAGCCTTTCGCTATGATGTTTCTCATGAAGCCTTTGTAGTCTTCGTGAAAGTCGGGGTTCTTGTTCAGCTTTCTCTTTAGACTGATGGCGCGTTGCTCTGCTATGCAGCGATTGTTCGGCATCTTCGCGGTCTGTCTTCTCAGTGGCAAACCAATGTGATAGTGGCCATCAATGAACTGTGTAGACCTTGTCATCAAATCCATGAACTGATGGTCTTCTTGTGACATCTCTGTCTTTTCCTCACAGCTGCATTCTGAAAAGTCTGCGTTGAACTGCTGTATCAACAGCTCTTCAATGCTTGCGATAGAGATGCGGTTAACAGTGACATTTTGTCGTTCCTCCTTGTTCGACTTGTTGCCATCATCTCTCCTTACCGGTCCATTGACTACCCATCCAAGGGCTGTCCTGACGGCGTAGGGTCCGTCATCCTTGCTGTTTACCACCTGCCATGGCTCCATAGTTTTGTAGGCATTGGTTCCAATTAATAGGCCAATTTCTGCTTCAATGTATGGGAGATGCACCTTTTCCAGGTAAGGCCATCTCTCCACATACTTCTGCAGGGCTAAGTTTCCTATTTTAACAGGAATCTCCCTCTGTGTGAAAACATTAGGCAGGTCTATGAAGTCCTTCTCTTCAAGTCCACACACTTCTAAGTCTGACAGGATATAACTTTGCATTGACTTCTCATGACCCATGGTGCGTAATAGGATTTCTGTTCTTCTGCCTCTAATGTTCAGCTGTCGCATGAGTGATTCTGTGCAGAACGTTGCTGAACTACCTGGATCCATGAAGGCGTAAGTCTCCACAAACTTCTCACTCCTCTTAGACTTGATCTTTACTGGTACGATGGCAAGAATACAATCACTGTCACCGGCCCCAGTGAATCCACAAGTCTCTGGTTCTAGCGACACCAGAGCACTTGAAACAACCTTCTCGTCGGTATTGTTTTCTTCACTCTTCTTAGAGACTTGTTCTTCTTTGTGGATATGCAGCAGACTGGGATGTTTCCGAGTGCACTCTCTGCATGTTGCTCTTTGCTTACAGTTTCTACTCAGGTGCCCCTGAGAGAGACATCCAAAACATAGGCCATTGTACTTCAGAAATTCGATTCTGTCCTTATGTGGCTGTGCTTTGATGTCACTGCAGAAATCCAATGTATGATTCTTCTGGCAGAATAAACATGGCTTCTGAAAGGCATTAGCAGGCGTCACTGTGCTGCTCTTTTTGGGAGATGAGTTCTGAGACCTTTCTTCCCCAGCCTGAGTGATGATAGTTGCAAAGCTGCTTCCCCTGGAACCACCTTTCCTGAGAGTCTTTGATTCAGCAGGCTTGGCTTTCACTCTTCCATCAGTAGTCGGGCTGACATCCTGGATGTTTCCAAACAATGGGTCCCTAGCAATTTTAGCCTGTTTGTCTATGAAATTCACTAAGTCTGCAAACCTGGCTCTACTTTTCCGTCTCTCCATTATCTCAAAGGCTGTTCTTCTCCATTGTTCTCTCATCCTGTAAGGAAACTTAGAGATGATGATTCTCATAGTCGTAGGATTGTCCATCTCTTCCATGAATTCAACATCCTCCATGGTGTTGCGACATCCTATGAGGAAAAGAACATATGCGTTCAATGCCTCTCCGTCCTCCAATCTGATCTGTGGCCACTTGGTAGCCTTTTCAATATATGCAGTGGCTATCTTCAGCTCGTTACCATAGTGCTCCTGCAGCAACTTCCTGGCTTCTATGTATCCCCGGTCCGGTCTCATGTGTTCACAGCTTCTGACCAGGTCTTGTGGTTTACCACTGGTGTACTGTCCCAGGTAGTACAACTTATCACTGCTGCTCTCTGTTTTGGAGTCAATGGCTTGTTCGAAGGATCTGATGAAGGGCTTATACTTGAGTGGGTCGCCTTGGAACACTGGTATGTCTCTTTGAGGGAGTCGAAACAGATTCTGTTGTTTTACAAGCATCTCTGTAATTTCGTTCTGACGTTGCATCACTCGGTATAGGCTTCTCCCTGTGTCTTCAGGCCTCTGGTGGTCATCAGCAGGGTCTAGTCTAGACCGTCTGACATCTGGGGTAGTATCACGTGCTCCTGTTAGTGGAGAGGCCACTCTTCCACGCTGTAATGCCAGGAGATGGCCTTCGGACTCTCTTGTAACTCTTGAAGGTGCCCTGGATCCAACTCTGTGTGACAACATTGACTGGCAGTATTCGCTCACGCCATCCTGTGAGCCTTCATAATCTGCATACACACTCAACTTGGCATCTGAGACCGCAATAGCTGTTTTTATCTCCAGCTGTTCTTTCTTTGCCTGCACTTGGGCCTGTTGGGCCTGCAGTTGGGCCTCTTCCCATTCACGGGCTTGCTTCTCCGCTAAAGATGCTGCGTGCACCATCAACGTTGCCCGTTCAACCTCCTCTCTCTTGCGTCGCGACAAGCTTGTGGTAGAAGCGACTGACCTGTGTCCAGAAACAGAGCTACCTTCTTTTCGATTTTTGCTCAGTCTGGCTGAAGTCTCTGAAATGCTAACATCTGGTCCGACTTCATCGTCAACTTTATCTTTCTCTGCTGGATCAGCATCTTGACGAATCCTTAACATCCACTGTTCTGTGGCCTTGGCATAGTCCTTAATGCTGGATGATTTAAGATCAAACCAGTTGTGCTGATCAGCTTTTCCCTCTTCTTCAGACAGAAGTGCTAATATATCTTCATTGAGTACATTAAATTCTTCATGCAGCTTGGAGAAATCGTAATGCATTATGTCTTCAGCTTTCTTAATATTAGCATTATCTTCCATGAGACAATCATTATCTTCATTTTTTCAGTTATCTGAGCTAATTTAGCCTACCTTGCACCTATGCTTCTATGTAACTTCTCTTCCATTGCCTTTGGGGTGAGCTTTATTTCCCTCTTTTGGCCAATAATCCTTCTGGCTGGGGGGAAGCTCCTCACGGCTCCGTAAGGCCTCGGCCATTTTACCCACAGCTCTTATTTAGCTTCTCAATAGAATGAACAAAGCAAGTAACAGTCACTGTACCTTCGCTTTCTTATATTGTCGTCTGGCTCCGTGACCATTCATGTATACGTTCGCCGACAATTCCGTCCTTTCCTTCTTAGGGAGCAAGTTTTTGACTAATGTAGTGGCGCTTCTTAATTTCCAAACATGTAGCCACTGAGCTTTGAGGCTTTTAACAACGAGTAGACGCGTGTCGAAATAAAACGTTCCCAAACGTAGCTTTGTCTTTTAAACTGTATACTATAACACCTTACAAACAGAATTACAAAACAAACACGTATAAACGAACACGGTCAAAAACTGTATTGCTCCAGCCCTCAAAAGCTTCTACCTTCTGCCTCGTGGAGTTTAAACTGTAAAATGGCTGCATACCATGTGACAAGCTTAAGGACTGTACCATTGTAGCAAGAATGAAGGGGGTATCTCAGACTATACTACTGGAGCAAGAAAATAGGGGGTTTCTCAATACAATAAGTCAGTCAGGTAAATTAACTGTATTATACTATTTAACCAATATTTAAAGTATTTTCTTTCTTAAACTTTCATGGCTCTTACACTTATGGTAATAGTTAATCAACCCTAGGAACGACCTCAACTGGGATACATTTTCTGGAGCGGGAGCCTTCACAACAGCTTCGATCTTGTCAGGTGACTTGTGAAGCCCCTCCTGGTCAATGACGTGACCACAGTACGAGATTTGCTTCTGAAAGAACTCACATTTCTGGCGATTAACTCGAAGTCCATATTCTTTCAATCTGGTGAGCACCTGTTCCAAATTTGTAAGGTGTTCCTCATCATCATCTCCTGTAATCAGAATGTCATCCAGGTAGCATTGTGTGCCTGGAATTCCCTGTAATACCTGCTCCATGGCCCTTTGCCAAATCGCTGGAGCCGATGCCACTCCAAAAACCAGTCTATTATACCGATATAAGCCCTTATGCGTGTTGATCATGAGATACTGGCATGACGCTTCATCAACTTCCATCTGTAAGTACGCCTGCGCCAGGTCTATCTTGGTGAAGTGTTTCCCACCAGACAACGAAGTGAAGTTATCCTCAATCCGTGGAAGCGGATATTGCACCGTGTGAAGCATCGGATTAACAGTGATCTTGAAATCGCCACAGATGCGAACCTTCCCCGGTTCCCCCGGCTTGTTACTCGATGAACGCTTCATGACGGGAACAATGGGCATGGCCCATTCACTCCAGTCCACCTTTGACAGTACTCCGGAACGTTCTAGTCCTTCCAGCTCAGCTTCCACAGCAGGTCGTATCGCATAAGGTACCGGTCTAGCTTTGAAAAATTTCGGGTTTGCATGTTCTTCAACCTTGATGTTTGCCGTAATTCCTTTCAGTGTTCCCAGTCCCTGCTGGAACACCTCTTTAGCATCGTCCAATATTCTGGACAGTTGTTTAGGTTTGACATCGTCCTTTTTACCGGAATCTACAGTTAGTGCTTTTAAGGAATGCCAGTCCATATTTATTCTCCTGATCCATTCCCGTCCCAGTAGTGGTGGACCTCCCTCAGGTAACACATATAAGTCCATTCCTCGGCTTTCTTTACGCTTGTGGACCACCTTTACCTTTATCTTTCCAATGGGGTATACTCTTTGCCCCGTGTATGTTTTCAATACAATCTCCGTATCCCTTAGGGGAATGTGTGGAAATAACTTTTTGTAATCTTGCTTATTCATGACCGTCAATGCCGATCCAGTGTCCAATTCCATCTTCACTTGGACTCCTGCTATCTGAAGTGTGACCCAGATAGTTTGGTGGTCTGCTGTGTTACCCACATTATGTATTCTTAGACAACCCAGTTCCTTATTGCTGGAGTCTGAATCCGTCTTCTGTTCATTCGAACTGTTCTCTGTCACCTTGTGTACCTTTTTGCACTTTTCCTGCGGTGACTTTTTGTTGCTGGTCTTCTTTCCTGACCGGCATACTTTAGCTATGTGACCGAGCTTGCCACATTTTCTGCATTCCTGATTTTTGAACCAGCACTGGTTCTCATCGTGCGTTGTCCTTCCGCAACGATAACACTTTACTGCACCCAATGCCATTTGATTGGTGCTGAGTTCCGATGACCTTAGCTGCATTTGCGCGGTGCCTCTTGCCGCGGCCTCGTGCGATGCTGCAATGGTGACAGCTTTATCAAGCGTAAGGTCCTTTTCCTCTAGCAGTCGCTTTTGTGTTCCTTCTTTTAATAATCCACACACAAATTTATCTCTCAGAGCATCTGCTAGTCCTGTACCAAACTGACAGTACTTTGATAGCTTGTGCAGTTCAATTAAGAATTCAGCGTTGCTTTCCTCTTTCTGCTGCGTTCTTCTGTAAAATTTAAATCGTTCCGCTATCAGCAGCGGCGTGGGGTTTAAATGTTCTTGCAGGATATTAACAATATTCGCGAAACTCTGATCCACCGGTTTATCTGGTGTTACAAGGTGCCTCAATAACCCGTACGTCTTCGCACCCATTGAGTTTAATAAGGTTAGTGCTTTCTTATCATCTGGTACCTCATTTGCTGTACAATAAACTTCAATGCGTTCTACATACGTGGCCCAATCTTCAACATCGCTATCAAAAGCAGTGATGTTACCGTGTTTAGACATCCTTGAGAGTTTCTTTAAATATATTATTTTTCCAAAATGGCGGCTTCCCGCGCTTGTCTTCTTCCCCCGCCTACTAAAATGGCGGCTTCCCGCGCTTGGCGGCTTTTCCCGCGCTTGTCTTCTTCCCCCGCCGACTACAATGGCGGCTTCCCGCGCTTGTCTTCTTCCCCCGCTGGCTACAATGGCGACGACCGCGCTGTTGCCGTTCTCGCCTCCCAGCGGTTCTTAATTTCCCCGACGCTGCTTTTGCTCCCCCGCGGTTCTCATGGGCATTAACGCTTCCCTCGTTGCTGCGCCTCTCAGCCCCGATTGCAGCCCAGCCCTTTACACCGGCTGCGGTCGAGTTCTCCGCGGTTCTCGTGGCATTAACGCTGCCCTTGTCGTTGCGCCTCTCGGCCCCGATTGCAGCCCGGCCCTTTTCACCGGCTGCGGTCGAGTTCTCCGGTTTCCCTCCCCTTCTCCACTGACAACGCGGCCGACTTTCTGCCCGTGTCGCTAGATCGGCTTACCCACCACCGTGGTAGAAGGATGATCACTGCCTGTCGCTGATGGAGGACTTCGTGGTCAGTAATTTCAACCCGGGTTCTCGATGCCTCCCGTGCGATGCGGTGCTCAGCAGGATGATGAGGGCAGATGCCTCTTTTTGACGCCCGTTCTGAGGACGAAGCTGCCTTGGATGCAAAACTGCCGCAGGGTAAGATCGGACTCGTCGCCACTGTTGAGTCCGAGTGTCCCAGATATGCTTATTCTAAATCACTGGACACAGACAACAAGAATAACTTAAACAGGTCTTTACTAATCGAAGGTCAGGGCTGAACTGCTTAGCAAATTACTACACAGAGTTTATATACCGGTGTGGTCACCACCGGTACTACAATATACAGTAGCCAAGAGAAAGTAGTCCATCTCTTAAGGTAGTCTCTTAAGGTGGTACAGGTTACATACACCACATGAGTAACACAGACTGAGCCCTCAGTAACACAGACTGAGCCCTCAGTAACACAGACTGAGCCCTCAGTAACACAGACTGAGCTCTCAGTAACACAGACTGAGCTCTCAGTAACACAGACTGAGCCCTCAGCAACACAGACTGAACCCTCAGTAACACAGACTGAGCCCTCAGCAACACAGACTGTGATGTGCCTCAATAAATCCGAGACTCGATGTTAGCGAAACAAAACAAGGCTTTTATTGACTTAGAAGGTAACACAGTATCTTCCATCCAGAGGTCTGCCGTACTGGATGTGATGCAGGCTGGGCCAGCTTACATAGGGGCCAGGTATGGGCGGAGCCCTACACACAGTACAATACAATGGTGAGGAAACGGAACTGAGGTAAGGGAAATGAAACTGAAACCAACCACAGTCACAGGCAGAGAATACCAATGAGTGATGAATGGAATATTTCATCACATTCACCCCTTCTATAGATTTAGTCTGTTCGGGGGTTTGATAGTCCTCTGCGACCGACGTGGCTGTTGTGGTGCCGCGGCGGTCGGCTGGGTGTCCCCGGTGGCCTCCTGGGTCTCTGCCGGGGGTGCCGCCAGGGTTGTTGAAGGGGTAGTTGGTGGGGGTGCTGTTGGTCGATGTTCTTCCGGGGGTGATGAAAGAGTAGTGGGTGGGTAAGAGTTGCTGTGATCGTTGTTGCTGCTGTTGTCGTGGTTGTTGTCGTTACCGGCTGGGGCGATGTCTTTTATGGAAGCGGTGTCCTCCCTTCCGTCGGCGTGCCGGACATACGCGTATTGGGGGTTGGCGTGGAGTAGGTGCACTGACTCCACGAGAGGGTCCGTCTTGTGGCCCCTCACATGCCTTCGCACGAATACCGGACCCGGGGTGGAGAGCCATGACGGCATGGATACGCCTGAGGTGGATTTCCGGGGAAAGACAAACATTCGCTCATGAGGCGTGGCATTAGTGGCAGTACACAATAGTGACCGTATTGAATGGAGCACATCTGGGAGGACTTCCTGCCAGCGGGAGATAGGGAGGCCCTTGGTCCTTAGAGCTAGAGTGACTGCTTTCCATACTGTCCCGTTCTCTCGCTCCACTTGACCGTTACCCCGGGGGTTGTAGCTGGTGGTACGGATTGTGGCGATCCCCCTGGACAGCATGTACTGGCGTAGCTCTTCACTCATGAAGGACGCCCCCCTATCCGTATGGATGTAGCTCGGCATACCGAACAGGCAGAACAGGCTGTTGAGGCATTTAATGACCGTGGCACTGGTCATGTCTGGGCAGGGGAGGGCGAATGGGAAACAGGAGTACTCGTCCACAATGTTCAGGAAGTAAACATTGCGGTCGACGGACGGGAGGGGGCCCTTGAAATCTAAGCTGAGCCGCTCAAAGGGCCGTGTAGCTTTGATTAAGTGGGCTCTATCTGGGCGGTAGAACCGAGGCTTGCGCTCAGCGCAAATGCGGCAGTTCCTGGTCAGAGACCGAACTTCCTCAATCGAGTAGGGTAAGTTGCGGGACTTTATGAAGTGGAACAGCCGCGTGATCCCTGGGTGGCAGAGGTCATTGTGGAGGGTCTGTAGCCGATCCCCGGTGGCGCTGGCACACATCCCTTGTGAGAGGGCGTCGGGGGATTCGTTAAGGGCCCCTGGCCGGTAAATGATGTCATAATCGAAGGTGGAGAGCTCGATCCGCCATCTAAGAATCTTATCGTTTTTAATCTTCCCCCTCTGTTTATTATTGAACATAAACGCTAACGACCGCTGGTCGGTAAGTAGGGTGAAGCATTTGCCAGCTAGGTAGTGGCGCCAGTGGCGCACAGCCTCCACGATGGCTTGGGCCTCCTTTTCCACGGAGGAGTGTCTGATCTCGGGCCCTTGGAGGGTCCTCGAGAAGAAAGCTACGGGCCGCCCCGCCTGGTTGAGGGTGGCCGCCAAGGCAAAGTCAGACGCATCACTTTCCACTTGAAATGGAGTGTTCTCGTCCACTGCCTGTAGCGTGGCCCGCTCAATATCCCGCTTAATGCTTTTGAAGGCGGCGTGGGCCTCAGCAGAGAGCGGAAAAGAGGATGCTTTCAAGAGGGGGCGGGCTTTGTCGGAGTAGTTGGGGACCCATTGGGAATAATAAGAAAATAACCCCAGGCACCTTTTCAGGGCTTTGGGACTGTTGGGCAGGGGCAGCTCCCGTAGGGGGCGCAATCGGTCGGGGTCTGGTCCGATTTCCCCATTCTCCACCACGCTGCCTAGTATGCAGAGGCGCGTGGTGTTGTAAACGCAATTGTCCTCGTTGTAGGTGAGGTTGAGTTTTTGTGCGGTTTTCAGGAACCTCTCGAGGTTCGAGTCTTGATCCTGCTGGTTGTGACCACAGATGGTGACGTTGTCGAGGTAGGGGAAGGTTGCCTGCAAGTGGTGGTCATCGACCATGCGGTCCATCTCCCTCTGGAAGACCGAGACCCCATTCGTCACCCCAAAGGGGACTCTGAGGAATTGGTATAGGCGTTCATTCGCCTCGAAGGCGGTGTACGGGCGGTCCTCTGGTCTGATAGGGAGCTGGTGGTACGCTGACTTGAGGTCGATGGTGGAGAACACCCGGTATTGGGCGATTTGGTTCACCATTTCTGATATGCGGGGTAGCGGGTAGGCATCTAGTTGGGTGTACCTGTTGATCGTTTGGCTATAGTCGATCACCATCCGTTTCTTCGCGCTACCCATTACCACTACCAGTTGGGCGCATCACGGGCTGTTGCTGCATTCAATAATGCGCTCTTTCAGGAGCCTGTCTACCTCGGTCGCAATAAACCGCCTGTCCTCCCAGCTGTACCTCCTGCTTTTGGTCGCTATTGGCCGGCAGTTAGGGGTAAGGTTCGCGAATAGCGAAGGCGGCTTTACCTTCAGGGTAGCCAGACCGCACACTGTGAGGGGCGGCTGGGACCCACCGTAATTGAGCGTGATGCTTTGGTGGTAGCACTGGAAATCCAGGCCCAAGATCACGCTCGCACATAGATTCTTCATGATTAGTACTTTAAAATTATCGTGTACAGTTCCGTTAACAGACAATTGTACCGTGCAGTAACCCATAATGGTCGATGTCTGGGTTTTATCAGCCATAGAGATGGTACCCCGAGTAGGGACCACCTTTAGGGAGAGTTGTTGTGCCAGTTCAGGGTGGATAAAACTCTCCGTGCTTCCACTGTCAATTAAACATTTAACCCCGCACCCGTTTACCTCGATGTCCACCATTGATTTGGATAGCGGGTGCGGCCTGGTCTGGTCCACTGTGACCGATGCCACTGTCGGGCCCTGATCGAGACAAGATGGCGTCCACGCTGTCTGCTCACAAGATGGCGGACCCCACGAGGTCGGGCAAGATGGCGTCCAAGATGGCCGCTCCCACGGCGCACACGCGGCGGTGGCGGGCTGCTGGGCGGGGAAGATGCCTTCCAAGATGGCGGCGCCCTTGGTGCACACGTGGCGGCGTGGACGGCGCGGGCTGAAGAGTAGGTGTCCGAGTTTCTCTGGGCCACATCCAGGGATCGCGCTGTGTCCACAGCCTGTTTCAGGTCCAATCCCATTTTTTCCAGCAGTCTCTGCCGGATGTAAGTGGAGCTGAGGCCTGTGATAAAGGCATCGCGAACAAACTCGTCAGTGTACACTGCGGCTTTTACATCTTGGCACTTGCAGTCTTTGCCAAGCGTTTTCAGGGTGCCTAGGAACTCCTCCACCGATTCCCCAGGTCGCTGTGCGCGAGTAGCGAGCAGATGCCTAGCATACACCTCATTCGTAGGCTGCTGGTAATGCGCCTTTAAGATGTCGCAGGCGGCCGGGTACGTGTCGGCGTCTTGGATGAGGGGGTAAACCCGGTGGCTTACCCAATTCCGCAGAATTCCGAGTTTCATACTCGCAGCGTCCGTAGCGTCTTTGACGGCTGCGGAATTGTCCAGGAAGAATTCCATACACATAAACCAGTGTCCGAAGCTTGCAGATGCGTCCGAAGCATGCTGGTCCAAATCCAAACGTTCGGGTTTCAAGAGTTGATCCATTGTGTTGAAAATTAAGTCAATAAAATGGATGTGCCTCAATAAATCCGAGACTCGATGTTAGCGAAACAAAACAAGGCTTTTATTGACTTAGAAGGTAACACAGTATCTTCCATCCAGAGGTCTGCCGTACTGGATATGATGCAGGCTGGGCCAGCTTACATAGGGGCCAGGTATGGGTGGAGCCCTACACACAGTACAATACAATGGTGAGGAAACAGAACTGAGGTAAGGGAAATGAAACTGAAACCAACCACAGTCACAGGCAGAGAATACCAATGAGTGATGAATGGAATATTTCATAACAGATTGAACCCTCAGTAAATCAGACTGAACCCTCAGTAACACAGACTGAGCCCTCAGTAACACAGACAGCTCTCAGTAACGCAGAGTGAGCTCTCAGTAACACAGGCTGAGCTCTCAGTAACGCAGACTGAGCTCTCAGTAACGCAGACTGAGCTCTCAGTAACGCAGACTGAGCCCTCAGTAACACAGACTGAGCCCTCAGTAACACAGACGGAGCTCTCAGTAACACAGACTGAGGCCTCAGTAACACAGACTGAGCTCTCAGTAACACAGACTGAACCCTCAGTAACACAGACTGAGCTCTCAGTAACACAGATTGAACCCTCAGTAACACAGACTGAGCCCTCAGTAACACAGACTGAGCTCTCAGTAACACAGACTGAGCTCTCAGTAACACAGACTGAGCTCTCAGTAACACAGACTGAGACCTCAGTAACACAGACTGAGCTCTCAGTAACACAGACTGAGCTCTCAGTAACACAGACTGAGCTCTCAGTAACACAGATTGAGCTCTCAGTAACACAGACTGAGACCTCAGTAACACAGACTGAGCTCTCAGTAACACAGACTGAGCTCTCAGTAACACAGACTGAGCTCTCAGTAACACAGACTGAACCCTCAGTAACACAGACTGAGCTCTCAGTAACACAGACTGAGGCCTCAGTAACACAGAGTGAGCTCTCAGTAACACAGACTGAGCACTCAGTAACACAGACTGAGCTCTCAGTAACACAGACTGAGCTCTCATTAACACAGTCTGAACCCTCAGTAACACAGACTGATCTCTCAGTAACACAGAATGAGCTCTCAGTAACACAGACTGAACCCTCAGTAACACAGACTGAGCTCTCAGTAACACAGACTGAACCCTCAGTAACACAGACGGAGCTCTCAGTAACACAGACTGAACCCTCAGTAACGCAGACTGAGCTCTCAGTAACACAGACTGAGCTCTCAGTAACACAGACTGAGCTCTCAGTAACAAAGACTGAGCTCTCAGTAACACAGACTGAACCCTCAGTAACACAGACGGAGCTCTCAGTAACACAGACTGAGGCCTCAGTAACACAGACTGAACCCTCAGTAACACAGACTGAGCTCTCAGTAACACAGACTGAGCTCTCAGTAACACAGACTGAGCTCTCAGTAACACAGACTGAGCTCTCAGTAACACAGACTGAGCCCTCAGTAACACAGACTGATCCCTCAGTAACACAGACTGAGCTCTCAGTAACACAGACTGAGCTCTCAGTAACACAGACTGAGCTCTCAGTAACACAGGCTGAGCTCTCAGTAACACAGAATGAGCTCTCAGTAAAACAGACTGAGCCCTCAGTAACACAGACTGAGCTCTCAGTAACACAGACTGAGCTCTCAGTAACACAGACGGAGATCTCAGTAACACAGACTGAGCTCTCAGTAACACAGACTGAACCCCCAGTAACACAGACTGAGCTCTCAGTAACACAGACTGAGCTCTCAGTAACACAGACTGAGCTCTCAGTAACACAGACTGAACCCTCAGTAACACAGACTGAGCTCTCAGTAACACAGACTGAGCTCTCAGTAACACAGACTGAGCTCTCAGTAACACAGACTGAGCTCTCAGTAACACAGACTGAGCCCTCAGTAACACAGGCTGAGCTCTCAGTAACACAGACTGAGCTCTCAGTAACACAGACTGAGCTCTCAGTAACACAGACTGAGCTCTCAGTAACACAGACTGAGCTCTCAGTAACACAGGCTGAGCTCTCAGTAACACAGAATGAGCTCTCAGTAAAACAGACTGAGCCCTCAGTAACACAGACTGAGCTCTCAGTAACACAGACTGAGCTCTCAGTAACACAGACTGAGCTCTCAGTAACACAGACTGAGCTCTCAGTAACACAGACTGAACTCTCAGTAACACAGACTGAACCCTCAGTAACACAGACTGAGCTCTCAGTAACACAGACTGAGCTCTCAGTAACAGAGACTGAGCTCTCAGTGACACAGACTGAGCTCTCAGTAACACAGACTGAGCTCTCAGTAACACAGACTGAGCTCTCAGTAACACAGACTGAGCTCACAGTAACACAGACTGAGCTCTCAGTAACACAGACATGAGCTCACAGTAACACAGACTGAGCTCTCAGTAACACAGACTGAGGCCTCAGTAACACAGACTGAGCTCTCAGTAAGACAGACTGAGCTCTCAGTAAGACAGTCTGAGCTCTCAGTAAGACAGACTGAGCTCTCAGTAACACAGACTGAACCCTCAGTAACACAGACTGAGCTCTCAGTAACACAGGCTGAACCCTCAGTAACACAGACTGAGCCCTCAGTAACACAGACTGAGCTCTCAGTAACACAGACTGAGCTCGCAGTAACACAGACTGAACCCTCAGTAACACAGACTGAGCTCTCAGTAACACAGACTGAACCCTCAGTAACACAGACTGAGCTCACAGTAACACAGACTGAGCCCTCAGTAACAAAGACTGAGCTCTCAGTAACACAGACTGAGCTCTCAGTAACACAGACTGAGCTCTCAGTAACACAGACGGAGCCCTCAGTAACACAGACTGAGCTCTCAGTAACACAGATTGAACCCTCAGTAACACAGACTAAACCCTCAGTAACACAGACTGAGCTCTCAGTAACACAGACTGAGCTCTCAGTAACAAAGACTGAGCTCTCAGTAACACAGACTGAGCTCTCAGTAACACAGACTGAGCTCTCAGTAACACAGACTGAGCTCTCAGTAACACAGACTGAGCTCTCAGTAACACAGACTGAGCTCTCAGTAACACAGACTGAGCTCTAAGTAACACAGACTGAGGCCTCAGTAACACAGACTGAGCTCTCAGTAACACAGACTGAGCCCTCAGTAACACAGACTGAGCTCTCAGTAACACAGACTGAGCTCTCAGTAACAGAGACTGAGCTCTCAGTAACACAGACTGAGCCCTCAGTAACACAGACTGAGCCCTCAGTAACACAGACTGAGCTCTCAGTAACACAGACTGAGCTCTCAGTAACACAGACTGAGCTCTCAGTAACACAGACTGAGCCCTCAGTAACACAGACTGAGCTCTCAGTAACACAGACTGAGCTCTCAGTAACACAGACTGAGGCCTCAGTAACACAGACTGAGGCCTCAGTAACACAGACTGAGCTCTCAGTAACACAGACTGAGCTCTCAGTAACACAGACTGAGCTCTCAGTAACAGAGACTGAGCTCTCAGTAACACAGACTGAGCTCTCAGTAACACAGACTGAGCTCTCAGTAACACAGACTAAACCCTCAGTAACACAGACTGAGCTCTCAGTAACACAGACTGAACCCTCAGTAAGACAGACTGAGCTCTCAGTAACACAGACTGAGCTCTAAGTAACACAGACTGAGCCCTCAGTAACACAGACTGAGCTCGCAGTAACACAGACTGAGCTCTCAGTAACACAGACTGAACCCTCAGTAACACAGACTGGGCCCTCAGTAACACAGACTGAGCTCTCAGTAACACAGACTGAACCCTCAGTAAGACAGACTGAGCTCTCAGTAACACAGACTGAGCCCTCAGTAACACAGACTGAGCTCTCAGTAACACAGACTGAGCTCTCAGTAACACAGACTGAGGCCTCAGTAACACAGACCGAGCTCTCAGTAACACAGACTGAGCTCTCAGTAACACAGACTGAGGCCTCAGTAACACAGACCGAGCTCTCAGTAACACAGACCGAGCTCTCAGTAACACAGACCGAACCCTCAGTAACACAGACTGAGCTCTCAGTAACACAGACTGAGCTCTCAGTAACACAGACTGAACCCTCAGTAACACAGACTGAGCTCTCAGTAACACAGACTGAGCTCTCAGTAACACAGACTGAGCTCTCAGTAACACAGACTGAACCCTCAGTAACACAGACTGAGCTCTCAGTAACACAGACTGAGCCCTCAGTAATGTGATGAAATATATTCCATTCATCACTGCCTGTTTTCTGTGTCTTGTAACTGCCTGCTTTCTGTGTCTTTTCCCTTCCCCCAGTCCTCATGTATTATGTATTGGAATGTGCTGGAACTGGTTGTGTGCAGGGCTCCGCCCATACCTGGCTCCTTTGTAATCTAAGTTCAGTCGGGCATCAGCCTCCTGAAGGAAGACATCTCTCTATTTTACGTGTTATGTTCTGAGTTAATAAAAGCCTCACTTTTGTTCTGCTTACTTCGAGTCTCGGAATAATTGAGGCACATCAATTTTATTAACTCAATTTTCAACACTATGGATCAACTCCTGAAACCCGAACGTTTGGATTTGGATCAACATGCTCCGGACGCATCAGCACGCTTCGGACACTGGTTTCACTGTATGGAATTCTTCCTGGACAATTCCGCAGCCGTCAAAGACACTACGGACACTGCGAAGATGAGACTCGGAATGCTACGGAATTGGGTAAGCCACCGGGTTTACCCCCTCATACAAGATGCCGATACGTACCATGCCGCCTGCAACACCTTAAAGGCACATTACCAGCAGCCTACGAATGAGGTGTATGCTAGGCATCTACTCGCTACTCGCGCACAGCGACCTGGGGAATCGGTGGAGGAGTTCCTAAGCATCCTGAAAAAGCTTGGCAAGGACTGTAAGTGCCGAGATGTAAAAGCCGCAGTGTACACCGACGAGCTTGTTCGCGATGCCTTTATCACAGGCCTCAGCTCCACTCACATCCGGCAAAGACTGCTGGAAAAAACGGAGTTGGACCTGAAACAGGCTGCGGACAGCGCGCGGTCCCTGGAGATGGCCCAGAGAAACTCGGACGCCTACTCTTCAGCCCGCGCCGCCCACGCCGCCACGTGTGCGCCGAGGGCGCCACCATCTTGGAAGGCATCTTCCCCGCCCGGCAGCCCGACACCGGCGGGGCCCAGCTCTCCCCCCAGAAGCCCTACGGCAGCCGCGACGCGTCAAGGACCCAACTGCTACTTCTGCGGGCAGCCAAAGGACACCAGAAACCTGTGCCCGGCGAAAGGCACCACCTGCTTTAAGTGCGGTAAGAAGGGGCACTTCGGGAAGGTGTGCAGAGGGAACCCCGCCGGAAAACCAACCGCCGGAAAACCCACCACCGCCGCGTGTGCGCCGTGGGAGCGGCCATCTTGGACGCCATCTTGCCCGACCTCGTGGGGTCCGCCATCTTATGAGCAGACAGCGTGGACGCCATCTTGTCTCAATCAGGGCCCTACAGTGGCATCGGTCACAGTGGACCAGACCAGGCCGCATCCGCTATCCAAATCAATGGTGGACATCGAGGTAAACGGGTGCCGGGTTAAATGCTTAATTGACAGTGGAAGCACGGAGAGTTTTATCCACCCTGAACTGGCACAACAACTCTCCCTAAAGGTGGTCGCTGCTCAGGGTACCATCTCTATGGCCGATAAAACCCAGACATCGACCATTCTGGGTTACTGCACGGTACAATTGTGCGTTAACGGAACTGTGTATGATAATTTTAAAGTATTAATCATGAAGAATCTATGTGCGAGCGTGATCTTGGGTTTGGATTTCCAGTGCAACCACCAAAGCATCACGCTCAAGTACGGTGGGTCCCAGCCGCCCCTCACAGTGCGCGGTCTGGCTACCCTGAAGGTAAAGCCGCCTTCGCTATTCGCAAACCTTATCCCTAACTGCCGGCCAATAGCGACCAAAAGCAGGAGGTACAGCTGGGAGGACAGGTGGTTTATCGCGACCGAGGTAGACAGGCTCCTGAAAGAGCGCATTATTGAACACAGCAACAGCCCGTGGCGTGCCCAAGTGGTAGTGGTAAGGGGTAGCGAGAAGAAACAGATGGTGATCGACTATAGTCAAACGATCAACAGGTACACCCTACTAGACGCCTACCCGCTACCCCGCATATCAGAAATGGTGAAACAAATCGCCCAATACCGGGTGTTCTCCACCATCGACCTCAAGTCAGCGTACCACCAGCTCCCTATCAGACCAGAGGACCGCCCGTACACCGCCTTCGAGGCGAACGGACGCCTCTACCAATTCCTCAGAGTCCCCTTTGGGGTGACGAACGGGGTCTCGGTCTTTCAGAGGGAGATGGATCGCATGGTCGATGACCACCACTTGCAGGCAACCTTCCCCTACCTCGACAACGTCACCATCTGCGGTCACAACCAGCAGGATCACGACTCGAACCTCGAGAGGTTCCTGAAAACCGCACAAAAACTCAACCTCACCTATAACGAGGACAAGTGCGTTTTCAACACCACGCGCCTCTGCATACTGGGCAGCGTGGTGGAGAATGGGGAAATCGGACCAGACCCCGACCGATTGCGCCCCCTACGGGAGTTCCCCCTGCCCAACACTCCCAAAGCCCTGAAAAGGTGCCTGGGGTTATTTTCTTACTATTCCCAATGGGTCCCCAACTACGCCGACAAAGCCCGCCCCCTCTTGAAAGCATCCTCTTTTCCGCTCTCTGCTGAGGCCCACGCCGCCTTCAAAAGCATTAAGCAGGATATTGAGCGGGCCACGCTACAGGCAGTGGACGAGAACACTCCATTTCAAGTGGAAAGTGATGCGTCCGACTTCGCCTTGGCGGCCACCCTCAACCAGGCGGGGCGGCCCGTAGCTTTCTTCTCGAGGACCCTCCAAGGCCCCGAGATCAGACACTCCTCCGTGGAAAAGGAGGCCCAAGCCATTGTGGAGGCAACGCGCCACTGGCGCCACTACCTAGCCGGCAAACGCTTCACCCTACTTACCGACCAGCGGTCGGTAGCGTTTATGTTCAACAATAAACAGAGGGGGAAGATTAAAAATGATAAGATTCTTAGGTGGCGGATCGAGCTCTCCACTTTCGAGTACGACATCATTTACCAGCCAGGGGCCCTTAACGAATCCCCTGACGCCCTCTCACGAGGGATGTGTGCCAGCGCCACCGAGGATCGGCTACAGACCCTCCACAACGACCTCTGCCACCCAGGGGTCACGTGGCTGTTCCACTTCATAAAGTCCCGTAACTTACCCTACTCGATTGAGGAAGTTCGGTCTCTGACCAGGAACTGCCGCACTTGCGCTGAGTGCAAGCCTCAGTTCTACCGCCCAGATAGAGCCCACTTAATCAAAGCTACACGGCCCTTCGAGCGGCTCAGCTTAGATTTCAAGGGCCCCCTCCCATCCGTCGACCGCAATGTTTACTTCCTGAACATTGTGGACGAATACTCCCATTTCCCATTCGCCTTCCCCTGCCCAGACATGACCAGCGCCACGGTCATTAAATGCCACAAAAGCCTGTTCTGCCTGTTCGGTATGCCGAGCTATATCCACACGGATAGGGGGGCGACCTTCATGAGTGAAGAGCTACGCCAGTACATGCTGTCCAAGGGGATCGCCACGAGCCGTACCACCAGCTACAACCCCCGGGGTAACGGCCAGGTGGAGCGAGAGAACGGGACAGTGTGGAAAGCAGTCACTCTAGCTCTGAGGACCAAGGGCCTCCCTATCTCCCGCTGGCAGGAAGTCCTCTCGGATGTGCTCCATTCGGTACGGTCGCTATTGTGTACGGCCACTAATGCCACGCCTCATGAACGAATGTTTGTCTTTCCTCGGAAATCCACCTCAGGCGTATCCATGCCGTCATGGCTCTCCACCCCAGGTCCTGTACTCGTGCGAAGGCATGTGAGGGGCCATAAGACGGACCCTCTCGTGGAGCCAGTATACCTACTCCACGCCAACCCCCAATATGCATATGTCCGGCACGCCGACGGAAGGGAGGACACCGTGTCCATAAAAGACGTCGCCCCAGCCGGCATCGACAACAACCACGGCAATAGCAGCGACGACGATCACAGCAACCCTAACCCACCCACTATTCTTTCATCACCCCCGGAAGAACATCGACCAACGGCACCCCCACCAACTACCCCTTCAACAACCCCGGCGGCACCCCCGGCAGAGACCCAGGAGGCTACCGGGGACACCCAGCCGACACCTGCGGCACCACAACAGCCACGTCGGTCGCAGAGGACTATCAAACCCCCGAACAGACTAAATCTATAGAAGGGGTGAATGTGATGAAATATATTCCATTCATCACTGCCTGTTTTCTGTGTCTTGTAACTGCCTGCTTTCTGTGTCTTTTCCCTTCCCCCAGTCCTCATGTATTATGTATTGGAATGTGCTGGAACTGGTTGTGTGCAGGGCTCCGCCCATACCTGGCTCCTTTGTAATCTAAGTTCAGTCGGGCATCAGCCTCCTGAAGGAAGACATCTCTCTATTTTACGTGTTATGTTCTGAGTTAATAAAAGCCTTACTTTTGTTCTGCTAACTTCGAGTCTCGGAATAATTGAGGCACATCAAGTAACACAGACTGAGCTCTCAGTAACACAGACTGAGCTCTCAGTAACACAGACTGAGCTCTCAGTAACACAGACTGAACCCTCAGTGACACAGACTGAGCCCTCAGTAACACAGACTGAGCTCTCAGTAACACAGACTGAGCCCTCAGTAACACAGACTGAGCTCTCAGTAACACAGACTGAGCTCTCAGTAACACAGACTGAGCTCTCAGTAACACAGACTGAGCTCTCAGTAACACAGACTGAACCCTCAGTAACACAGACTGAGCTGGCAGTAACACAGACTGAGCTCTCATTAACACAGACTGAGCCCTCAGTAACACAGACTGAGCTCTCAGTAACACAGACTGAACCCTCAGTAACACAGACTGAGCCCTCAGTAACACAGGCTGAGCTCTCAGTAACACAGACTGAGCTCTCAGTAACACAGACTGAGCTCTCAGTAACACAGGCTGAGCTCTCAGTAACACAGGCTGAGCTCTCAGTAACACAGACTGAGCTCTCAGTAACACAGACTGAGCTCTCAGTAACACAGACTGAGCTCTCAGTAACACAGACTGAGCTCTCAGTAACACAGACTGAACCCTCAGTAACACAGACTGAGCTCTCAGTAACACAGACTGAACCCTCAGTAACACAGACTGAGCTCTCAGTAACACAGACTGAGCTCTCAGTAACACAGACTGAGCTCTCAGTAACACAGGCTGAGCTCTCAGTAACACAGACTGAGCTCTCAGTAACACAGACTGAACCCACAGTAACACAGACTGAGCCCTCAGTAACATAGACTGAGCTCTCAGTAACACAGACTGAGCTCTCAGTAACACAGACTGAGCTCTCAGTAACACAGACTGAGCTCTCAGTAACACAGACTGAGCTCTCAGTAACGCAGACTGAGCCCTCAGTAAGGCAGACTGAGCCTTCAGTAACACAGACTGAACCCTCAGTAACACAGACTGAGCTCTCAGTAACACAGACTGAGCTCTCAGTAACACAGACTGAGCTCTCAGTAACACAGACTGAACCCTCAGTAACACAGACTGAGCTCTCAGTAACACAGACTGAGCTCTCAGTAACACAGACTGAACCCTCAGTAACACAGACTGAGCTCTCAGTAACACAGACTGAACCCTCAGTAACACAGACTGAACCCTCAGTAACACAGACTGAGCTCTCAGTAACACAGACTGAACCCTCAGTAACACAGACTGAGCTCTCAGTAACACAGACTGAGCTCTCAGTAACACAGACTGAGCTCTCAGTAACACAGACTGAGCTCTCAGTAACACAGACTGAACCCTCAGTAACACAGACTGAGCTCTCAGTAACACAGACTGAACCCTCAGTAACACAGACTGAACCCTCAGTAACACAGACTGAACCCTCAGTAACACAGACTGAGCTCTCAGTAACACAGACTGAGCTCTCAGTAACACAGACTGAGCTCTCAGTAACACAGACTGAGACCTCAGTAACACAGACTGAACCCTCAGTAACACAGACTGAGCTCTCAGTAACACAGACTGAGCTCTCAGTAACACAGACTGAGCTCTCAGTAACACAGACTGAGCTCTCAGTAACACAGACTGAGCCCTCAGTAACACAGACTGAGCTCTCAGTAACACAGACTGAGCTCTCAGTAACACAGTCTGAACCCTCAGTAACACAGACTGAGCTCTCAGTAACACAGACTGAGCTCTCAGTAACACAGACTGAGCTCTCAGTAACACAGACTGATCCCTCAGTAACACAGACTGAGCTCTCAGTAACACAGACTGAGCCCTCAGTAACACAGACTGAGCTCTCAGTAACACAGACTGAGCCCTGAGTAACACAGACTGAGGCCTCAGTAACACAGACTGAGCCATCAGTAACACAGACTGAACCCTCAGTAACACAGACTGAGCTCTCAGTAACACAGACTGAGCTCTCAGTAACACAGACTGAGCTCTCAGTAACACAGACTGAACCCTCAGTAACACAGACTGAGCCCTCAGTAACACAGACTGAGCTCTCAGTAACACAGACTGAACCCTCAGTAACACAGACTGAGCCCTCAGTAACAGACTGAACCCTCAGTAACACAGACCGAGCTCTCAGTAACACAGACCGAGCTCTCAGTAACACAGACCGAGCTCTCAGTAACACAGACTGAGCCCTCAGTAACACAGACTGAGCTCTCAGTAACACAGTCTGAACCCTCAGTAACACAGACTGAGCTCTCAGTAACACAGACTGAGCTCTCAGTAACACAGACTGAGCTCTCAGTAACACAGACTGAACCCTCAGTAACACAGACTGAGCTCTCAGTAACACAGACTGAGCCCTGAGTAACACAGACTGAGCTCTCAGTAACACAGACTGAGCTCTCAGTAACACAGACTGAGGCCTCAGTAACACAGACTGAGCTCTCAGTAACACAGACTGAGCCCTCAGTAACACAGACTGAGCTCTCAGTAACACAGACTGAGCTCTCAGTGACACAGACTGAGCTCTCAGTGACACAGACTGAGCTCTCAGTGACACAGACTGAGCTCTCAGTAACACAGACTGAGCTCTCAGTAACACAGACTGAGCCCTGAGTAACACAGACTGAGGCCTCAGTAACACAGACTGAGCCCTCAGTAACACAGACTGAACCCTCAGTAACACAGACTGAGCCCTCAGTAACACAGACTGAGCTCTCAGTAACACAGACTGAGCTCTCAGTAACACAGACTGAACCCTCAGTAACACAGACTGAGCCCTCAGTAACACAGACTGAGCTCTCAGTGACACAGACTGAGCCCTCAGTAACACAGACTGAACCCTCAGTAACACAGACTGAGCTCTCAGTAACACAGACTGAGCTCTCAGTAACACAGACTGAGCTCTCAGTAACACAGACTGAACCCTCAGTAACACAGACTGAGCCCTCAGTAACACAGACTGAGCTCTCAGTAACACAGACTGAACCCTCAGTAACACAGACTGAGCTCTCAGTAACACAGACTGAACCCTCAGTAACACAGACTGAGCTCTGAGTAACACAGACCGAGCTCTCAGTAACACAGACCGAGCTCTCAGTAACACAGACTGAGCCCTCAGTAACACAGACTGAGCTCTCAGTAACACAGACTGAGCCCTCAGTAACACAGACTGAGCTCTCAGTAACACAGACTAAGCTCTCAGTAACACAGACTGAGCTCTCAGTAACACAGACTGAGCCCTCAGTAACACAGACTGAGCTCACAGTAACACAGACTGAGCTCTCAGTAACACAGACCGAGCTCTCAGTAACACAGACTGAGCTCTCAGTAACACAGACTGAGCTCTCAGTAACACAGACTGAGCTCTCAGTAACACAGACTGAGCCCTCAGTAACACAGACTGAGCTCACAGTAACACAGACTGAGCTCTCAGTAACACAGACTGAGCTCTCAGTAACACAGACTGAGCTCTCAGTAACACAGACTGAGCTCTCAGTAACACAGACTGAGCTCTCAGTAACACAGACTGAGCTCTCAGTAGCACAGACTGAGCTCTCAGTAATATTACGTCCGTGAATGATTGAGGCACGGACAGCAGGAGTTGAACAAAACTAGTCTTTACTGCTGGAAGTCAATAGTGAATCTGAAAACACAGAGGCTGACTAGCGCCTTTTATACAGGGGTGGTCACTGCCGGGACTGCAGTCTGAGACCAGTTATTCTCTTAAAGGGACATACAAAACAATTCCTCCCCTTTTAGATAAACAGTACATAACATTCATTTAACAACTAAATGATAAATAATTACAATCACAATTACGGTTGCTAGATTCATTGGTTAAGGTTAAGCAATTATAAGTTCAGTCTTTGAGGAGGCTTCCTGATTCTGTCTGGATAACGCCTCTTTGGGGTATCAGGTTCTTCTGGCAATGTTGAGTCGGGATCAATGTCGTTATTTGGTTCATCTGCTTCCAATATTACCGGTTCTGTGGTAGCTGCAATTGGAACGTCGATTTCATTCCCAGGTGTGTCAGATCGTGGTGTGGAGTTGACGTTTTCCAGTGACTCTAGAATCTGGTCAGCATGGCGTCTTACAATGCTCTCCCCAACGTCCACGGTATACATGAGAGGTCCTTGTCGTGTACAAATCGTTCCTGGCTGCCATTTCTCAGTGCGGTAGTCCCGGGCCAAAACTGGTTGACCTATCTTAAAACTCCTGGTCGGCCTTTCATTTATATTCTGAAACTGCCTGTTCTCCACATCTCTTCGGACGTTTGGCTTAACCAAATCCAAGCGGCATCGTAGTCTTCGATTGAAGAACATCATGGCTGGAGTTTGGTTGGTAACCGCATGTGTCGCATTCCGGCAGGCAAACAAGAAGTTGTCCACCTTGTGTTGTAGGGGTATATCTTCATTACACATTGCCTTGATAGCCTGCTTGAATGTTTGGACAAACCTCTCAGCCAATCCATTAGTGGCTGGATGATATGGGGCAGATGTGTAATGCTTAACACCATTGTTCTTTAAGAACCTCCGGAACTCTTCAGACACAAACTGTGGTCCATTGTCAGAGCAAATCTGTTCAGGCAGCCCATTCCTGGCGAATATGGTTCGTAAAACTGCGATAGTTTTTTCCGTGGTGCTTGAGGACATTTTTATTACCTCTGGCCACTTTGAATGTGCATCCACCGCAATTAAAAACATCGAGTCCATGAAGGGACCAGCAAAATCAATGTGCACCCTTTGCAATGGAGATGAGGGCCACTCCCATGGATGCAGAGGAGCTTGTGGTGGGGCGTTTTGGACCTTCTGGCATCCTGCACAGCTCTTGGTCATCTCTTCGATTTCTCTATCGATTCCCGGCCACTACACAAACGCTCTGGCTAAGTTCTTCATTTTTACCCCACCCAGATGACCCTCATGAAGCTCATTGAGCACTCTATCCATCAACTTAGGTGGAATTACTACTCTGGATCCACACATCAAGGTTCCTCTGCACACTGACCGCTGTTCTCTTCTCGGCGAGAATGCTGGCAGCAGTGGTTCGCCATGTGCTGGCCATCCCTTCACCGTTAAATCATAGACCCGTGATAGTGTCAGGTCATTCCGTGTTTCCTTTTCTATGTTTGCATTCGTCACAGGGAGACATTCGACTATGGTCGAGTGGAATAACTCCATTGGACCCACTGCAAGGTCTTCTTCTTCCACCGTCGGCAACGGTAGGCGTGACAATCCATCAGCATTCCCATGCTGTTTAGTATCACACGCCAGTCTGATCGGCAGTGCTGGGTTGTAGTGAGCCAATACTTCCCTTGAAGTGATTAAGTCCTTACTCTTCTGGAAAGCCCGCTTACAATCATTGCTCCATTCCCATGCTACTCCCGTTCGTAGCAGGGCGTTCAGTGGGTGCAGAATTGTCGACAAGGGCAGCACGGTGGCATAGTGGTTAGCACTGTTGCCTCACAGCGCCAAGGACCCGGGTTCAAATCCGGCCTCGGGCGACTGTCTGTGTGGAGTTTGCACATTCTCCCCGTGTTTGCGTGGGTTTACTCCGGGTGCTCCGGTTTCCTCCCACAGTCCAAAGATGTGCAGGTTAGGTTGATTGGCTATGATAAATTGACCCTTAGTGTTAGGGGGATTAACTACGTGGGGTTACGGGGATAGGGTGGGATATGTGTTGGTGTAGGGGTTATGGGGATCGGGTGGGATATGTGTCGGTGCAGGCTCGATGGGCCGAAATGGCTTCTATCTGCACTGTGGGGTTTCTGTGATTCTGTGATTCTGTGAATTCGGCAAAAACTTATGGTAGTAGTTCACCAATCCGAGGAATGACCTCAGTTGCGACACATTTTCAGGCGCTGGGGCCTTAACAACCGCTTCAATTTTGTCAGGGGACTTATGTAACCCCTCTTCATCAATCACGTGGCCACAATACGATATCTGTTTCTTAAAAAACTCGCACTTGGGGCGGTTGGCTCGCAGCCCATGTTCCCGTAGTCTAGTGAGCACCTGTTCTAGGTTGTTAAGGTGTTCACTGTCATCTTCACCTGTCACAAGGATGTCGTCCAAGTAACACTGAGTCCCCGGAATCCCTTGCAGGACTTGTTCCATCGCTCTTTGCCATATCGCCGGAGCCGATGCTACTCCGAATACCAATCGACGATACTGGTAAAGACCTTTGTGAGTGTTTATCGTGAGATCCTTCCTAGAGGACTCTTCAACCTCCATCTGCAAATATGCTTGTGCTAGGTCAATTTTTGTAAAACGCTTCCTCCAGACAGTGAGGCGAAGATGTCTTCTATCCTTGGAAGAGGATATTGTACTGTGTGAAGGACTGGGTTCACCGTCACCTTGAAATCCCCACAGATGCGAATCTTCCTTGGCTCCCCGGACTTATTGCTTAACGTTTTCTTCATGACAGGAACGATGGGTGTCGCCCACTCGCTCCAGTCGACCTTAGACAACACACCTGTCTTCTCCAGATTCTCCAGCTCTGCCTCGATGGTTGGGCGAATTGCATATGGTACCGGTCTTGCTTTGAAAAACTTGGGAACTGAATTCTCTTCTATTTTTATCGAGGCGGTTACGCCTTTAAGCGTGCCCAGTTCTTGTTGAAATGCCTCTTTGGCGTTAGCTAAGATTGTTGACAATCGTCCAGGAGTGACGTCTTCATCTTTTTTACCGCCCACCGTCATTGCATGAATGGAGTGCCAATCTAATTTTATCTTCCTGATCCATTCCCGTCCCAATAACGGTGGTCCACCATTTGGCAGTATGTAGAGATACAATTTCCGTATTTTCTTGCCGTTGTATTCGACAGGCGCCCTTATTTTTCCTCTGGGGTATACTTTTTGCCCCGTATACATCGTCAAGACGATGGATGTCTCTCTCAAGGGTATGTGTGAAAATAGCTGCTCGTAGTCCCGTCGATTCATGACGGTTCGCGCTGATCCTGTATCCAATTCCATTTTAACTTGGGGCCCTGCTATCGTGAGGGTGACCCAAATGGTTCGGTGATCCTCTTTTGCGATTACATTGTGAAGTTTGAGACAGCTTAGTCTCCTGTTCCCGGATTCACTATCGCTCATCTGGTCTTTGGAACTACTGTCCGTCATCTTTTGTACTTTCTTGTACGGTTCCTTAGTAGCCTTTTTGTTGTCGCTGGTCTTCTTCCCAGACCTGCAAACTCGTGCAATGTGTCCCATCTTCCCGCATTGCCTGCATATTTTGTCTTTGGACCAGCAGTCCTTCTGGTCATGGTTAGTTCTGCCGCAGCGATAACATTTTGCAAATCCCCGTGTCATTTCGTGGGTGCCGTATTCCTGTGGCTTTTGTTGAATTTCTGCAGCTCCCCTGGCTGCTGCTTCGTACGATACTGCCACGCTAAAAGCCTTATCTAGCGTCAGCTCTTTCTCTGATAGTAACTTCTTCTGTGTTCCTTCACTCAGGAGTCCACAGACAAATTTGTCCCGTAGGGTATCTGGCAGTCCTGCTCCGAACTGGCAGTGCTTTGATAGCTTGCGTAGTTCCGTAAGGTACTCAGCATTGCTCTCATCTTTATGCTGAGTTCTCCTGTGGAATTTAAATCTTTCTGCTATCAACAGCAGTGCAGGGTTTAGGTGTTCCTGTAGGACAGCAACAATTTCATTAAAACTCTTCGCCTTCGGTTTGGCTGGAGTAATCAGGTCCCGCAATAGGCCGTACGTTCTAGCGCCCATTAAATTTAGCAATATCGATGCCTTTTTCTCCTCAGCTATTTCGTTTGCCTCGAAATATACCTCGACTCGTTCCACATACGTGGTCCAGTCCTCTATTGTATTATCAAAAGCAGTGATACAGCCAGTCTTCGGAAGCTTGCAAATCTAAAATGGCGCCTCCCGCGCTTTGCCTTCTTCCCCGCTGTTGCTAGCGCTGCTTTCCGTGGTTCCCGTTGCAACCTGCAGCTCCTCGCGGTTTCTTGCGCGTTTAGTATTTCTTTTTTTTATTATTTTCCCGTCGTGGAACAACCCTGTGGGACTCTTGCCTCCCTCTTCGCGGGTCTATACGCAGCCCGGCTTCGTAGCACCGGCGCCCTGTGTGCTCCACCCTCTCTCTCTCTTCTTCCCGACAACGCTGCTCGGCCCCGTTGCAAACCATCCGCTCGAGTTCGCGACCGCCGCAGCCCAGGAAGGATCAGTGCACTACCTGCCACCAGCCCGATTAGCTGAAGCACCGTCGACAGGAACCAGGCCCCGCTTCCGACAGCTTCTCCAGCAATCTTCAACTCCGCTAACACAGGGGCGGATGCCCACCGTCAACGCCCGTTTCTACTGCTTCTTACTTTTTTTTTTTCTGGCCTCGACCTCTGCTCACTTCGCTGCAGGAATGGATCCCAGGTGGTGCAGACTGTAGGTAGGTTCGTATCTGCTCGTCACCAGTATTATGTCCGTGAATGATTGAGACATGGACAGCAGGAGTTGAACAAAACAAGTCTTTACTGCTGGAAGTCAATAGTGAATCTGAAAACACAGAGGCTCACTAGCGCCTTTTATACAGGGGTGGTCACTGCCAGTACTGCAGTCTGAGACCAGTTATTCTCTTAAACGTACATACACAACAAGTAACACAGACTGAGCTCTCAGTAACACAGACTGAGCTCTCAGTAACACAGGCTGAGCCCTCAGTAACACAGGCTGAGCTCTCAGTAACACAGACTGAGCTCTCAGTA
This sequence comes from Somniosus microcephalus, assembly GCF_052327205.1. Lineage (NCBI taxonomy): Eukaryota > Metazoa > Chordata > Chondrichthyes > Squaliformes > Somniosidae > Somniosus > Somniosus microcephalus. The sequence goes on from NC_141004.1 coordinate 82,447,214, forward strand.
ACACAGACTGAGCTCTCAGTAACACAGGCTGAGCTCTCAGTAACACAGACTGAGCCCTCAGTAACACAGACTGAGCTCTCAGTAACACAGACTGAGCTCTCAGTAACACAGGCTGAGCTCTCAGTAACACAGACTGAGCTCTCAGTAACACAGACTGAGCCCTCAGTAACACAGACTGAGCTCTCAGTAACACAGACTGAGCTCTCAGTAACACAGACTGAGCTCTCAGTAACACAGACTGAGCTCTCAGTAACACAGAGTGAACCCTCAGTAACACAGACTGAGCCCTCAGTAACACAGACTGAGCTCTCAGTAACACAGACTGAACCCTCAGTAACACAGACTGAGCTCTCAGTAACACAGACGGAGCTCTCAGTAACACAGACTGAGCACTCAGTAACACAGACTGAGCTCTCAGTAACACAGACTGAGCTCTCAGTAACACAGACTGAGCTCTCAGTAACACAGACTGAGCTCTCAGTAACACAGACTGAGCTCTCAGTAACACAGACTGAGCCCTCAGTAACACAGACTGAACCCTCAGTAACACAGACTGAACCCTCAGTAACACAGACTGAGCTCTCAGTAACACAGACTGAACCCTCAGTAACACAGACTGAGCTCTCAGTAACACAGACTGAGCTCTCAGTAACACAGACTGAGCTCTCAGTAACACAGACTGAGCTCTCAGTAACACAGACTGAGCTCTCAGTAACACAGACTGAACCCCCAGTAACACAGACTGAGCCCTCAGTAACACAGACTGAGCTCTCAGTAACACAGACTGAACCCCCAGTAACACAGACTGAGCTCTCAGTAACACAGGCTGAACCCTCAGTAACACAGACTGAGCTCTCAGTAACACAGACCGAGCTCTCAGTAACACAGACTGAGCTCTCAGTAACACAGACTGAGCCCTCAGTAACACAGACTGAGCTCTCAGTAACACAGACTGAACCCCCAGTAACACAGACTGAGCTCTCAGTAACACAGAGTGAGCTCTCAGTAACACAGACTGAGCCCTCAGTAACACAGACTGAACCCTCAGTAACACAGACTGAGCTCTCAGTAACACAGACTGAGCCCTCAGTAACACAGACTGAGCTCTCAGTAACACAGACTGAGCCCTCAGTAACACAGACTGAGCTCTCAGTAACACAGACTGAGCTCTCAGTAACACAGACTGAACCCCCAGTAACACAGACTGAACCCCCAGTAACACAGACTGAGCTCTCAGTAACACAGACTGAGCCCTCAGTAACACAGACTGAGCTCTCAGTTGTTAAGTCTGTGTGTTATAGTGATAATTACTGCACAGACTACAAGAGTAAATTCAACAGGTCTTTACTGGTTGGAGGTCGGACTATACTGAATACAATATTACTACACAGTGCTTATATACCGGTGTGGTCACCACCGGTATTACGTATACAGCAGCCAGAGAAAGTAGTACATCTCTTAAGGTGGAACAGGCTTAAGTTCTCTTAAGGTGGAACAGGTTACATATACCACAATCCTCCCTTTTTAGCTTAACAGTCATATCCCCATTTAACATAACATAATATCATATATACATATATAACTTCAGGTATAACAGTTCAAAGGTTCAGTCTCTCAGGAGGCTTTCTGATGCGGCTTCGATAACGCCTCTCAGTAGTCTTTGATTCTTGTTGTTGAGGTGCCTCCTCTATTTGGTTTCCAATGTATTGGGTGTCATCATCATCAAGTACATTCCCTGCCGAGGTAGATGCTTCAGGTTCATTAACGTCTTCCACAGTTGTCTCTGTCACAACCATGGGTTCGACCCTTGCTCTCGATTCTACCAGTTGATCCGCATGACGCCTTATCACATTGTTACCAATATCTACTGTGTACATCAGAGGTCCTTGTCTGGCCTGAATTGTTCCGGACTGCCATTTTTCGTTTCCATAGCCTCTTGCCAACACTGTTTGTCCTACGTCAAAAGTTCGAGTGGTCTTGTTGTTAATATACCGAAACTGTTTGTTTTCCACTTCCCTCCGCACATTTGGCTTTAACAAGTCCAACTTGGACCGCAACCTCCTGTTATAAAACATCATGGCAGGACTTTGGTTAGTCACTGCATGATCGGCGTTTCGATACGACATCAGGAACTTGTCGACCTTGTGTTGCAGCGGAATCTGATCATCGTTCATGGCCTTAATTGCCTTTTTGAATGTCTGGACAAATCTTTCAGCCAACCCGTTTGTCGCCGGATGATATGGGGCAGAGGTATAATGTTTTACTCCATTCTTCTTTAAGAATTGTCGGAATTCTTCCGATACAAACTGTGGTCCATTGCCGAACAGATCTGTTCTGGCAATCTGTTCCTTGCGAATATTGTTCTTAACACCGCAATTGTCTTTTCTGAAGTAGTGGTATTCATCTTGATGACTTCTGGCCATTTGGAATGTGCGTCCACCGCGATTAGGAACATGGAGTCCATGAATGGACCAGCAAAGTCAATATGTACGCGTTGCCATGGGGCTGAAGGCCATTCCCATGGGTGTAGCGGTGCTATCGGAGGTGCATTTTGCACTTTTTGGCACCCAGCGCAGCTTTTCGTTAACTCCTCAATCTGTTGGTCAATACCCGGCCACCATACATAAGCCCTAGCAAGACTTTTCATTTTAACTCCCCCCAGATGACCTTCATGCAGTTCGTTTAGAACTCTTTCCCGTAACTTGGGAGGAATAATCACTCTTGTCCCGTACATCAAGGTACCATGGCAGACGGACAGCTGGTCTCGCCTGGCCAAAAATGCCGGTAACAGAGGATCACCCCTTGTTGGCCATCCTTTCACTGTCACCTCGTAGACTCTGGACAGTGTCAGGTCGTTCCTGGTTTCTCTTTCAATACTTGCATTGGTGACTGGTAAACACTCGATGATGGTCGAATGAAATAACTCAACAGGGTCAACTTTCGTCGTGTCTTCTTCTTCAGGTAGTGGCAGGCACGACAGCCCATCAGCATTGCCATGCTGTTTCGTACCTTTGAATTCTATTTGATATTGATGTGCCCCAAGGGAAAGAGACCATCTCTGGAGACGCTGCGCTGTCATCACCGAAACACCCTTCTTAGGGTTAAAAATGGATACCAACGGTTGATGGTCTGTCAGAAGTGTGAATTTTTGGCCCTGCAGGTAATGATTAAACTTCTTCACTCCCCATACAAGGCTAAGAGCCTCCCTATCGATCTGCGCATAGTTGCGCTCAGCGGAGGTCAATGATCTGGATGCAAACCTGACTGGCCTTTCCGTGCCATTTGGCAACTTGTGTGAGAGTACTGCCCCAATACCATATGGAGAAGCATCACAAGCCAACCGAATAGGCAGTGTCGGGTTGAAGTGAGCCAACACTTCCTCTGAGGTGATCAATTCTTTGCTTTTGCGAAATGCCTTCTTACAGTTTTCGCCCCATTCCCATGGTACCCCTTTCTGTAAAAGAGTGTTTAACGGGTGCAGTACCGTGGATAGATTTGGCAGAAATTTATGGTAATAGTTAATTAATCCTAGAAACGACCTCAACTGAGAGACATTCTCCGGAGCGGGAGCCTTTACAACTGCCTCAATCTTGTCAGGAGACTTATGAAGCCCCTCCCGGTCAATGACATGGCCACAGTACGAGATCCGCTTCTGGAAGAACTCACATTTCTGCCGATTTACTCTAAGTCCATACTCTTTCAGTCTGTTGAGCACCAGTTCCAAGTTTGCGAGATGTTGTTCATCACCATCACCTGTGATCAGAATATCGTCCAGGTAACATTGTGTGCCTGGAATTCCCTGTAATACCTGCTCCATGGCCCTCTGCCAAATTGCTGGAGCCGATGCCACTCCAAAAACCAGCCTATTGTACCGGTACAACCCTCGATGCATGTTGATCGTGAGGTATTGGCGTGACTCTTCCTCAACCTCCATCTGCAAGTACGCCTGCGCCAGGTCTATCTTGGTGAAGTGTTTCCCACCAGACAATGAAGCGAAAATATCCTCAATCCGTGGAAGTGGATACTGCACCGTGTGAAGCACCGGATTAACGGTGATTTTGAAATCTCCACAGATGCGAACCTTCCCTGGATCTCCTGGCTTGTTGCTCGCAGGACGTTTCATAACAGGAACAATGGGCGTAGCCCACTCACTCCAATCTACCTTAGACAGTACACCTGAACGTTCTAGTGCTTCCAGTTCCGCTTCAACAGTAGGTCGTATTGCATAGGGTACCGGTCTGGCTTTAAAAAATTTTGGTTGTGCATGTTCATCAATCTTGATGTTTGCCGTAATTCCTCTCAGTGTTCCCAGTCCCTGCTGGAACACCTCTTTAGCATCATCCAATATTCTGGACAATCGTTTAGGTTTGACATCTGTTTCCCCGGAATCTACCGTTAGTGCCTTCAAGGAGTGCCAGTCCATATTCATTTTCCTAATCCACTCCCATCCTAGTAGTGGTGGACCTCCTTCAGGTAGCACATATAAGTCCATTACTTGGCTTTCTTCGCCCTTGTGGACCACTTCTACCTCTATTTTTCCGATGGGGTACACTCTTTGCCCCGTGTATGTTTTCAATATAATCTCCGTATCCTGTAGGGGAATATGTTGGAATAACCTTCTATAATCTTTCTTATTCATGACCGTCAATGCCGATCCAGTGTCCAATTCCATTTTTACTTGGACTCCTGCTATCTGAAGAGTGACCCAAATTGTCTGGAGATCTGCATCCTTACCAACGTTGTGTACTCTTAAGCTATCCAGTTCATTACTGCTAGCGTCTGAATCTGACTTCTGTTCGGTCAAACTGTTCTTTGTCACCTTGTGTACCTTTGCGTATTTTCCTTGCGGTGACTTTTTGTTGCTGGTCTTCTTTCCTGACCGGCATACTTTAGCTATGTGGCCAAGCCTGCCACACGTTCTGCATTCTTGGTTTTTAAACCAACACTGGTTCTGATCGTGCGTTGTCTTTCCACAACGATAACATTTGACAGAACTCAAACCCAATTTGTTTGTACCGAGTTCCGGTGACCGTAGCTGCATTACTGCCGTGCCTCTCACTGCGGCTTCGTGTGCTGCTGCCATAGTGACCGCCTTCTCAAGCGTCAGCTCATTCTCCTCGAGCAGTCGCTTTTGTGTATCCTGTTTAAATAAACCACACACAAATTTATCTCGTAGTGCCTCTGTCAGTCCCGTTCCAAACTGACAATATTTTGCTAGCTTGCGTAATTCCATCAAATATTCAGCATTGCTTTCATTCTGCAGCTGCCTTCTGTCATAAAATTTAAATCGTTCCGCTAGCATCAGCGGCGTGGGGTTTAGATGATTTTTCAGGACAGTAACAATCTCATCGAATGTCTTATCCGCCGGTTCATCTGGTGATAACAGGTGTTTCAATTGCCCGTATGTCTTCGCACCCATTAAATTTAATAATGTTAGTGCTTTATCTGCATCAGGAATTTTATTTGCCTTACAATAATTTTGTATGCATTCTACATACATGGCCCAATCTTTGATGTCACTATCAAAGGTATTAATGTTCCCATGTTTAGGCATCGTTGCAATTTATTGTATTTTTATGTTATCCATGATGTCGGCTTCCCGCTCTTGTCGTCGTCCTCCGCCCACAAAATGGCGGTTTTCCCGCGCTTGGCGGTCTTCAACCGTCCCCCGACGCTGTCTCCGCTTCACCGCGGCTCTCGCGCCTTCAGTTTCCCCAGACGCTGCACCTTTTAGCCCGAATGCAGCCCTTATCTCCGGTCGCGATCGATGTCCCCACGCTGTGCCTCTCGCTCGAAAGCGGCCCGGCCCTTATCTCCGGTCGCGATCGATCTCACCGCCCTTATTCCTCCGTCTTCCCAGCCCCGTCTGTACAGCCAATGCGGTTGACTTTCTGTCGCATCGCTGCCCGGCTTACCCACCACCGAGGTAGAAGATGAAAGCTGACAGTCGCTGATGGAGACTTCGAGGTCAGGATGTCTTCTGCAGTCCGGTTTCTCGATGCCTGCCGCTCGACGTGTCTTCCAGTAGGGTGATGAGGGTGGAAACCTCTCTTCGACGTCCTGTCTGTGGACGAAGCCGCCGTGGAAATAACTGCCGCAGGGTAAGAATCGGACTCGTCGCCACTGTTAAGTCTGTGTGTTATAGTGATAATTACTACACAGACTAAGAGAGTAAATTCAACAGGTCTTTACTGGTTGGAGGTCGGGACTATATTGAATACAATATTACTGCACAGTGCTTATATACCGGTGTGGTCACCACCGGTATTACGTATACAGCAGCCAGAGAAAGTAGTACATCTCTTAAGGTGGAACAGGTTACATACACCACAGACTGAGCCCTCAGTAACACAGACTGAGCTCTCAGTAACACAGACTGAGCTCTCAGTAACACAGACTGAGCTCTCAGTAACACAGACTGAACCCTCAGTAACACAGACTGAGCCCTCAGTAACACAGACTGAGACCTCAGTAACACAGACTGAGACCTCAGTAACACAGACTGAGCTCTCAGTAACACAGACTGAGCTCTCAGTAACACAGACTGAGCTCTCAGTAACACAGACTGAGCTCTCAGTAACACAGACTGAGCACTCAGTAACACAGACTGAACCCTCAGTAACACAGACTGAGACCTCAGTAACACAGACTGAGCTCTCAGTAACACAGACTGAGCCCTCAGTAACACAGACTGAGCCCTCAGTAACACAGACTGAGCTCTCAGTAACACAGACTGAGCTCTCAGTAACACAGACTGAACCCTCAGTAACACAGACTGAGCTCTCAGTAACACAGACTGAGCCCTCAGTAACAGACTGAGCTCTCAGTAACACAGACTGAGCTCTCAGTAACACAGACTGAGCTCTCAGTAACACAGACTGAACCCTCAGTAACACAGACTGAGACCTCAGTAACACAGACTGAGCTCTCAGTAACACAGACTGAGCTCTCAGTAACACAGACTGAACCCTCAGTAACACAGACTGAGCTCTCAGTAACACAGACTGAGCTCTCAGTAACACAGACTGAGCTCTCAGTAACACAGACTGAGCTCTCAGTAACACAGACTGAGCCCTCAGTAACACAGACTGAGCTCTCAGTAACACAGACTGAGCCCTCAGTAACACAGACTGAGCTCTCAGTAACACAGACTGAGCTCTCAGTAACACAGACTGAGCTCTCAGTAAAACAGACTGAGCCCTCAGTAACACAGACTGAGCTCTCAGTAACACAGACTGAGCTCTCAGTAACACAGACTGAACCCTCAGTAACACAGACTGAGCTCTCAGTAACACAGACTGAGCTCTCAGGAACACAGACTGAGCTCTCAGTAACACAGACTGAGCTCTCAGTAACACAGACTGAGCTCTCAGTAACACAGACTGAGCTCTCAGGAACACAGACTGAACCCTCAGTAACACAGACTGAGCTCTCAGTAACACAGACTGAGCTCTCAGTAACACAGCCCCACTCACATCACATCTGCAACTGCGAGGACACTGCCTGGTGACCAGTGAGTAAAGGCCCAGACTAGGTTGAGCATGAACATTACATAATGGTATCAAAAAGCTGTCTTCAAGAGGGGAGGGTACAACAGTAGGGGAAAATAGGTTAAAGGAGAATTTCCCAATTAAAGTCTATTTCTTGGCAATAATTGACCTGATAGTATGGCCCTTTAATTGGGAAGGCACTGAGAGAGACAGAAAGAGAGAGAAAAACAATGCAGGAGGTAGAAAGAAAGAGAGAGAGAGGGGCTTGGGCTTCTCCCGTCTTGTTCTTTGTGAGACTGCTACCTCGTTCTTTTCTTAGAATCATAGAATGGTTACAGCACGGCAGGCCATTCGGCCTGTCGAGCCCGTGCCGGCTCTATGCTAGTCCCATTCCCCCACCCTTCCCCCATCGCCCTGCAAATGCTTTTCCTTCAGATACTTATCCAACTCCCTTTTGAAAGACAAGATTGAATTTGCCTCCAGCATCTTTTCAGGTAGTGCATTCCAGATCTTAACCACTCGCAGCGTTAGAAAGTTTTTTCTTCATAGAATCATAGAAAGTTACAGTTACCCAGCCTAATCCCACTTCCCAGCTCTTGGTCCGTAGCCCTGCAGGTTACAGCATCCCAAGGGCACAGCCAAGTACTTTTTAAATGTGGTTAGGGTTCCTGCCTCTACCACCCTTTCAGGCAGTGAGTTCCAGACCCCCACAACCCTCTGGGTGAAGAAATTTCCCCTCAAATCCCCTCTAAACTTTCCACCAATTAATTTAAATCTGTGCCCCCTGGTTTTTGACCCCTCTGCTAAGGGAAATAGGTCCTTTCTATCCACTTTATCTATGCCCCTCATAATTTTATACACCTCAATAAGGTTTCCCCTCAGCCTCCTCTGTTCCAAGGAAAACAGACCCAGCCTATCCAGTCTTTCCTCATAGCTAAGATTCTCTACTCCTGGCAACATCCTCGTAAATCTCCTCTGCATCCCCTCTAGTGCAACCACATCTTTCCTGTAATGTGGTGACCAGAACTGCACGCTGTACTCTAGCTGAGGCCTAACTAGTGTTTTATACAGTTGAAGCATAACCCCTGTAGTGGCGCTTCTTAGTTTCCAAACAGGCAGCCACTGAGCTGTGGGGCTGTTAACAACGAGTAGACGCATGTCGAAATAAAACGTTCCCAAACGTAGCTTTGTCTTTTAAACTGTTTACTATAACACTTCACAAACGGAATTACAAAGCAAACACGTATAAACGAACACGGTCAAAAACTGTATTGCTCCAAACCTCACAACTTCTGCCTCCTTCAGCCACGTGGAGTTTAAACTGTAAAATGGCTGCATACCATGTGTGGCTTAGGGACTGTACCATTGTGGCAAGAATAAAGGGGGTGTCTCGGACTATACTACTGGAGCAAGAAAATAGGGGGTTTCTTAATACAATAAGTCAATCAGGTAAATTAACTGTATTATGCTATTTAACCAATATTTTAAAGTATTTTCTTAAGCTTTTATGGCTCTTACATTCCGGCCCCTAATTGACTAGGCACATGAAGTGTATCAATTACTCAAACATTAAGAGTCATAAACTAATGAGCTCAACATATTTACAATATAAGTGTCCACTTTTTTCGTTCAGGAACTTTTCACGCTGCTTCTTGTAGCAGGCAGAGCTTTGTGATCGGTCTTTCCAGGGTACTGGTCTTGGTTTGCAAACAAACGCGACGAACGACGCCTCTGGAGTCTGGCATGGTCTTAATTATTTTTCCCATCAACCAAGAATTTCTAGGGGCTCAATCATCCATGATTAAGACAATGTCTCCGACAATGAAGTTCCTCTTTATTTTGGACCATTTTTGACGCTCCTGTAGCAGGGGTAAGTATTCTCTTGTCCATCTGGTCCAGAAAAGGTCTGACATATACTGAACTTGCCTCCACTTCCGACGGGCATACAGATCTTCCTTTTTGAAGACTCCCGGGGGCATGGCTGGCTGTGTTTTCAACAACAACAGGTGGTTCGGAGTCAGGGCTTCGAGGTCATTGGGATCATCTGATGTCTTAGTTATCGGTCGGTCATTAATGATGGCTTCGACCTCGCACAGAACGGTTTGGAGACCCTCGTCGTCGAGCGCTTGCTGCTTCAGTACAGAACTGAGTAGTTTTCTTACGGTGTGTATCTGTCTTTCCCAGACACCTCCATGGTGGGATGCAGCCGGAGGATTGAAGATCCACTTAATTCCTGTTTGCATCATGGCTTCCTGTATTTTAAGCAGATTCCAACCTTCAATAGCTTCCCGTAGTTCTCTCTCCGCTCCGACGAAATTAGTGCCATTATCAGAACGCATAATGGACACCTGACCTCTTCTACAGACAAAGCGCCGCAAGGCGTTAATACAGGAATCAGTGTCAAGCGTGTGTGCCACCTCAATATGAACAGCTCTGATGGTCAAACAAGTGAAAAGCACACCATATCTCTTGACAAGGCTCCGTCCTCGCTTTACCTCGAAAGGCCCGAAATAGTCCACCCCTACGTTTGTAAATGGGGGCTTGTCTGGTAACAAACGGTCTTCAGGCAGGTCTGCCATTTTCTGCTCCCCAGCTCTAGCGTGTAACCGTCTGCAAACAATGCATTCAGAGAGTATTTTTCTTATTACAGAATTAGCTCCTGGAATCCAGTATCTTTGTCTTAGCTTCGCAAGCACGTGATTCCTCCCACTGTGTCCAATACTCTGGTGTATATGCTGAAGAATGAGAGTAGCAACCCGGAGGTCCTTAGAAAGGATAGCAGGATGCTTGGCCTCCTCTGGCATAGCAGATTTGTTTAGTCTCCCTCCCACCCTCAGTACTTCATCTTGCAGTGTAGGGTCCAGCTTGTAGATATGACTACCTTTCTTGATTGGAGTATTTCGCTGTAAAGCTTCGATTTCTTCTGGGTATCTTTGTCTTTGACTGAAGCAAACTATCTCCATCTCAGCCTTGGCCAAATCCTCCACGGTCAATGAATTCTTACCCAATGTGGTCTTGTGCTGATGCATATACTGCTGTAGAAGCATTCTCTGCTTATCGGGGTTACTTTCAGACTGACTGATAGTGGCTCGGTACTCTTTTCTCTTACCGCTCAGGTGTAGCAGCAACTCTTTCAACCTTAGAAACTATGCAACTGCTTTCCTCAACTGGTGCCATCCTGAGAAATGGTTAACAAGCTTGTTCACTGTGTCAAAGTTCTCTTTCGTAGTTATGAGATTTACTGTGACTGATCTCTTGACTTCGACGTCGTCTTCAGCAATCTGACTTGGCATATCTGGTCTTTCTGGCCATGATCTCTCTGTTTCCAGCAGATAACTTGGGCTTTGTATCCAAGTTTCACTCCTCATGAAGTTTTCAGCCTTCAATCCCCGTGAGGCTTGATCTGCTGGGTTTAATGAGGTGTTTACATACCTCCATTGAGATGGTTGCGTAGCTTCTCTAATGGATGAGATTCTGTTTGCTACGAAGGTCTTGAAGCGTATCTTCTCATTCTCTATATACTTCAGCACCGTCGTGCTATCCGTCCAGAAGACAGATTCTTCTAATGGGAGCTGTAACTCTTTCCGCATCACCTGGTCAACTTTAACTGCAACAACCGCTGCCGTCAATTCCAGTCTCGGGATGGTGACCTGCTTCAGCGGAGCCACCCTGGATTTCCCCATGAGGAAGGCACAATGTTTCTGGCCCTGTTGATTTTTCAGCAAGAGGTAAGTAGCCGTGCCATAGCCGTCCTCACTGGCGTCCGAGAAATGATGTCGTTGAGCCGTCTTTGTAACTCCAAAACTCACGGGCTTGATGCATCTACTGACGTTGAAGCTAGAAAGTTGTTGCAAATCTGTCAACCATCTGTGCCATCTCTGAGCTTGACCTTCTGGGATATCTTCATCCCATCCTCTCTTGTCTCTACACAGCTCTCGTAGCATCAGCTTCACCGGCAGAATGAGTGGTGCCAGGAATCCAAGAGGGTCGTAGATGGAACTGACCACGGAGAGAATCCCTCGTCTTGTGGATGGTCTTTCGTTCACCATTATCCTGAAGTTGAACGTGTCTGACTCAATGCACCATTGTACACCAAGAGCTCTCTCGATAGGAAGGACATCGTGGCTCAGGTCCAGATCTTTGACTTCAGTGGCTCTTTCCTTTTCTGGGATAGAAGCTAGAACTGCTCTGCTGTTGCTTATCCACTTAGTCAGATGGAATCCTCCATTCGAACACAGAGTTCTAAGGTCTCTTGACAGTGCGATGACATCGTCTTCTGTTGACACGGACTTCAGACAGTCATCGACATAAAAGTTTCTGAAGATTGTCTCCACAGCCTCTGATGGTGCTTTGCCTTTGCCATCTTCTGCAGTTTTTCTGAGAGCGTAGCTTGCACAGCTGGGAGATGATGTGGCTCCGAACAAGTGTACGGCCATTCTACATTCCACCATCGCTTGACTAACGTCGCCATCTGGCCACCAAAGGAAACGCAGAAGATCAGCATCTTCATCAGGGATTCTGACTTGGTAGAACATTGATTCTATGTCTGCCATCATGGCAACGAGCTCTTGTCTAAACCTAGTCAAGATGCCAATGAGGGTATTAGTAAGATCAGGACCTTGAAGCAGCTGGTCATTCAGTGAAGTTCCTCTGAATGAGGCGGCGCAGTCAAACACTACACAGATCTTTTTCTTCTTTGGGTGATACACACCGTGATGAGGAATGTACCAGACCCTTCCATCGTCTCTGTTCAACTGTTCCTCGGGCACTTTTACAGCATAGCCTTTCGCTATGATGTTTCTCATGAAGCCTTTGTAGTCTTCGTGAAAGTCGGGGTTCTTGTTCAGCTTTCTCTTTAGACTGATGGCGCGTTGCTCTGCTATGCAGCGATTGTTCGGCATCTTCGCGGTCTGTCTTCTCAGTGGCAAACCAATGTGATAGTGGCCATCAATGAACTGTGTAGACCTTGTCATCAAATCCATGAACTGATGGTCTTCTTGTGACATCTCTGTCTTTTCCTCACAGCTGCGTTCTGAAAAGTCTGCGTTGAACTGCTGTATCAACAGCTCTTCAATGCTTGCGATAGAGATGCGATTAACTGTGACATTTTGTTGTTCCTCCTTGTTCGACTTGTTGCCATCATCTCTCCTTACCGGTCCATTGACTACCCATCCAAGGGCTGTCCTGACGGCGTAGGGTCCGTCATCCTTGCTGTTTATCACCTGCCATGGCTCCATAGTTTTGTAGGCATTGGTTCCAATTAATAGGCCAATTTCTGCTTCAATGTATGGGAGACGCACCTTTTCTAGGTAAGGCCATCTATCCACATCCTTCTGCAGGGCTAAGTTCCATATTCTAACAGGAATCTCCCTCTGTGTGAAAACATTAGGCAGGTCTATGAAGTCCTTCTCTTCAAGTCCACACACTTCTAAGTCTGACAGGATATAACTTTGCATTGACTTCTCATGACCCATGGTGCGTAATAGGATTTCTGTTCTTCTGCCTCTAACGTTCAGCTGTCGCATGAGTGATTCTGTGCAGAACGTTGCTGAACTACCTGGATCCATGAAGGCGTAAGTCTCCACAAGCTTCTCGCTCCTCTTAGACTTGATCTTTACTGGTACGATGGCAAGAATACAATCACTGTCACCGGCCCCAGTGAGTCCACAAGTCTCTGGTTCTAGCGACACCAGAGCACTTGAAACAACCTTCTCATCGGTATTGTTTTCTTCACTCTTCTTAGAGACTTGTTCTTCTTTATGGATATGCAGCAGACTGGGATGTTTCCGAGTGCACTCTCTGCATGTTGTTCTTTGCTTACAGTTTCTACTCAGGTGCCCCTGAGAGAGACATCCAAAACATAGGCCGTTGTACTTCAGGAATTCGATTCTGTCCTTATGTGGCTGTGCTTTGATGTTGCTGCAGAAATCCAATGTATGATTCTTCTGGCAGAATAAGCATGGCTTCTGAAAGGCATTAGCAGGCGTCACTGTGCTGCTCTTTTTGGGAGATGAGCTCTGGGGCCTTTCTTCCTCGGCCTGAGTGACGATAGTTGCAAAGCTGCTTCCCCTGGAACCACCTTTCCTGAGAGTCTTTGATTCAACAGGCTTGGCTTTCACTCTTCCATCGGTGGTCGGGCTGGCGTCCTGGATGTTTCCAAACAATGGGTCCCTAGCAATTTTAGCCTGTTTGTCTATGAAATTCACTAAGTCTGCAAACCTGGCTCTTCTTTTCCGTCTCTCCATTATCTCAAAGGCTGTTCTTCTCCATTGTTCTCTCATCCTGTAAGGAAGCTTAGAGATGATGATTCTCATAGTCGTAGGATTGTCCATCTCTTCCATGAATTCAACATCCTCCATGGTGTTGCGACATCCCATGAGGAAAAGAACATATGCGTTCAATGCCTCTCCGTCCTCCGATCTGATCTGTGGCCACTTGGTAGCCTTTTCAATATATGCAGTGGCTATCTTCAGCTCGTTACCATAGTGCTCCTGCAGCAACTTCCTGGCTTCTATGTATCCCCGGTCCGGTCTCATGTGTTCACAGCTTCTGACCAGGTCTTGTGGTTTACCACTGGTGTACTGTCCCAGGTAGTACAACTTATCACTGCTGCTCTCTGTTTTGGAGTCAATGGCTTGTTCGAAGGATCTGATGAAGGGCTTATACTTGAGTGGGTCGCCTTGGAACACTGGTATGTCTCTTTGAGGGAGTCGAAACAGATTCTGTTGTTTTACAAGCATCTCTGTAATTTCGTTCTGACGTTGCATCACTCGGTATAGGCTTCTCCCTGTGTCTTCAGGCCTCTGGTGGTCATCAGCAGGGTCTAGTCTAGACCGTCTGACGTCTGGGGTAGCATCACGTGGTCCTGTTAGTGGAGAGGCCACTCTTCCATGCTGTAATGCCAGGGGATTGCCTTCGGACTCTCTTGTAACTCTTGAAGGTGCCCTGGATCCAACTCTATGTGACAACATTGACTGGCAGTATTCGCTCCCGCCGTCCCGTGAGCCTTCATAATCTTCATACGCACTCAACCTGGCGTCTGAGACCGCGATAGCTGTTTTTATCTCCAGCTGTTCTTTCTTTGCCTGCACCTGGGCCTGTTGGGCCTGCACTTGGGCCTGTTGGGCCTGCACTTGGGCCTGCAGTTGGGCCTGTTGGGCCTGTTGGGCCTGCAGTTGGGCCTCTTGGACCTGCAGTTGGGCCTCTTCCCGTTCAAGAGCTTGCTTCTCCACTAAAGATGCTGCGCGCGCCATCAACGCCGCCCATTCAACCTCCTCTCTCATGCGTCGCGACGAGTTTGTGGTAGAAGCGACAGACCTGCGTCCAGAAACAGAGCTACCTTCTTTTCGATTTTTGCTCGGTCTGGCAGAAGTCTCTGAAATGCTATCGTCTGGTCCGACTTCATCGTCAACTTTATCTTTCTCTGCTGTATCAGCATCTTGACAAATCTTTAACATCCACTGTTCTGTGGCCTTGATATAGCCCTTAATGCTGGTTGATTTAAGATCAAACCAGCTGTGCTGATCAGCGTTTCCCTCTTCTTCAGACAGAAGTGCTAATACATCTTCATTGAGTACATTAAATTCTTCATGCAGCTTGGAGAAATCGTAATACATTATGTCTTCAGCTTTCTTAATATTAGCATTATCTTCCATGAGACGATCAATTATCTTCTTTTTTCCAGTTATCTGAGCTAATTTAGCCTTCCTTGCACCTATGCTTCTATGTAACTTCTCTTCCATTGCCTTTGGGGGGAGCTTTATTTCCCTCTTTTGGCCAGCAATCCTTCTGGCTGGGGGAAGCTCCTGGCTCCGTAAGGCCTCGGCCATTTTACCCGCAGCTCTTATTTAGCTTCTCAATAGAATGAACAAAGCAAGTAACAGTCACTGTACCTTTGCTTTCTTATCTTGTCGTCTGGCTCCGTGACCATTCATGTATACGTTCGCCGACGATTCCGTCCTTTCCTTCTTAGGGAGCAAGTTTTTGACTAATGTAGTGGCGCTTCTTAGTTTCCAAACAGGCAGCCACTGAGCTGTGGGGCTGTTAACAACGAGTAGACGCGTGTCGAAATAAAACGTTCCCAAACGTAGCTTTGTCTTTTAAACTGTTTACTATAACACTTCACAAACGGAATTACAAAGCAAACACGTATAAACGAACACGGTCAAAAACTGTATTGCTCCAAACCTCACAACTTCTGCCTCCTTCAGCCACGTGGAGTTTAAACTGTAAAATGTCTGCATACCATGTGTGGCTTAGGGACTGTACCATTGTGGCAAGAATGAAGGGGGTGTCTCGGACTATACTACTGGAGCAAGAAAATAGGGGGTTTCTTAATACAATAAGTCAATCAGGTAAATTAACTGTATTATGCTATTTAACCAATATTTTAAAGTATTTTCTTAAGCTTTTATGGCTCTTACAACCCCCCTGCTCTTATATTCTATGCCACGGCTAATAAAGGCAAGCATTCCGTATGCCTTCTTAACCACCTGGCCTGCTACCTTCAGGGATCTGTGGACATGCACTCCAAGCTCCCTTTGTTCCTCTACACTACTCAGTGTCCTACCATTTAATGTGTATTCCCTTTCCTTGTTCGCCCTCCCCAAATGCATTACCTCACACTTCTCCGGATTGAATTCCATTTGCCACTGTTCTGCCCACCTGACCAATTTATTGATATCTTCCTGCAGTCCACAGCTTCCTTCTTCAGTGTCAACCACACAGCCGATTTTAGTATCATCTGCAAACTTCTTAATCATACCCCCTATATTCAAGTCAAGATCGTTGATATATACCACAAAAAGCAAGGGACCTAGTACTGAGCCCTGCGGAACCCCACTGGAAACAGCCTTCCAGTCACAAAAACACCCATCAACCATTACCCTCTGCTTCCTGTCTCCGAGCCAGTTTTGAATCCAACTTGACACTTTGCTCTGGATCCCATGGGCTTTTAACTTCATGATCAGTCTGCCATGTGGAACCTTATCAAAAGCCTTGCTAAAGTCCATATATACACTACATCAAACGCACTACCCTCATCTACCCTCCTTGTTACCTCCTCAAAAAATTCAATCAAGTTTGTCAGACACGACCTTCTCTTAACAAATCCGTGCTGACTATCCTTGATTAATCCGTGTCTTTCTAAATGAAGATTTATCCTGTCCTTCAGAATTCTTTCCAATAATTTTCCCACCACCGAGGTTAGGCTGACTGGCCTGTAATTACTCAGTCTATCCTTTTCTCCCTTTTTAAACAAGGGTACCACATTAGCATTTCTTACGTCGCCTTTGATTCTTCTGCCAATCACCTTAAATCTGTGTCCTTTGGTTCTCGACCCTTCCGCCAATGGGAACAGTTTCTCTCTCTCTGCTCTGTCCAAACCCCTCATGATTTTGAACACCTCAATCAAATCTCCTCTCAATCTTCTCTGCTCTAAGGAGAACAACCCCAGCTTCTCCAGTCTATCCATGTAACTGAAGTCCCTCATCCCTGGAACCATTATTGTAAATCTTTTCTGCACCCTCTCTAAGGCCTTCACACCCTTCCTAAAGTGCGGTGCCCAGAATTGGACACAATACTCTAGTTGAGACCGAACCAGTGTTTTATAAAGGTTCATCATAACTTCCTTGCTTTTGTACTCTATGCCTCTATTCATGAAGTCCAGGATCCCGTAAGCTTTTTTAACTGTTTTCTCAACCTGCCCTGCCACCTTCAATGCTTTGTGCACATATACCCCCAGGTCTCTCTGTTCGTGCACCCCCTTTAGGATTATACCCTTCAGTTTATATCGCCTCTCCTCGTTCTTCCCACCAAAATGTATCACTTCGCACTTTCTGCATTAAATTTCATCTGCCACGTGTCCGCCCATTGCACCAGCCGCCTATGTCTTTTATATTGGAGTCTGTGCTTGTGTTCAGGGTGGGTATGATAAGACAGGTTCAGTAGTGTAGTGCTGATGTTACTTAATTAGTAACTCCGGAGGCCTGGCCCATTAATACTCTAGAGAACGGGACCTCAGATCTCACCAGGGCAGTTTAAGAATTAAAAAGCTGGGATCAGTAAAAGTGACCCTGAAGCTGTTGAATTGTCGTAAAAACCCAACTGGTTCATTAATGTCCTTTAGGGAAGGAAATCTGCCATCCTTACCCGGTCTGGCCTATACGTGACCCCAGTCCCACACCAACGTGGTTGACTCTAAATTGGCCTCTGAGGTGTATCTAAGAATAATTGGACTGCAGCAGTTGAAGAAGAAGGCCCACCACCACATTCTCAAGGGCAGCTAGGGTGGGCAATAAATGCCGGCCTTGCCAATGATGCCCACATCTTGAGAATGAATAATCACTGCGGAGTATTTGATGTAATTTAAATGGCCTTTGTCTTCAGCTGACTGCTGAAGATTTTTTTTATTCATTCATTGGATATGGACGTCGCTGGCAAGGCCAGCATTTATTGCCCATCCCTAATTGCCCTCGAGAAGGTGGTGGTGAGCCGCCTTCTTGAACCTCTGCAGTCCGTGTGGTGAAGGTACGCCCACAGTGCTGTTAGGAAGGGAGTTTCAGGATTTTGACCCAGCAACAATGAAGGATCGGCGATATATTTCCATGTCAGGATGGTGTGTGATTTGGAGGAGAACTTGGAGGTGGTGGTGTTCCCATGCGCCTGCTGCCCTTGTCCTTCTAGGTGGAAGAGGTCGCGGGTTTGGGAGGTGCTGCCGAAGAAGCCTTGGTGAGTTGCTGCAGTGCATCTTGTAGATGGTACACACTGCAGCCACGGTACGCCGGTGGTGGAGAGAGTGAATGTTTAAGGTGGTGGATGGAGTGCCAATCAAGCGGGCTGCTTTGTCTTGGATGGTGTCCAGTTTCTTGAGTGTTGTTTGAGCTGCACTCATCCAGGCAAGTGGAGAGTATTCCATCACACTCCTGACTTGTGCCTTGTAGATGGTGGAAAGGCTCTGGGGAGTCAGGAGGTGAGACACTCTCCGCAGAATACCCAACCTCTGACCTGCTCTTTTTGCCACAGTATTTATGTGACTGGTCCAGTTACATTTCTGGTCAATGGTGACCCCCCAGGATGTTGATGGTGGGGGATTCAGCGATGGTAATGCCGTTGAATGTCAAGTGGAGCTGGTTAGACTCTTTCTTGTTGGAGATAGTCATTGCCTGGCACTTGTGTGGCGTGAATATTACTTGCCACATTTCAGCCCAAGCCTGAATGTTGTCCAGTTCTTCTTGCATGCGGGCATGGACTGGTTCATTATCTGAGGAGTTGTGAATGGCACTGAACACTGTGCAGTCATCAGCAAACATCCCCATTTCTGACCTTATGATGGAGGAAAGGCCATTAATGAAGCAGCTGAAGATGGTTGGGCCTAGGACACTGCCCTGAGGAACTCCTGCAGCGATGTCCTGGGGCTAATATGATTGGCCTCCAACAACCACAACCATCTTCCTTTGTGCTAGGTATGACTCCAGCCAGTGGAGCGTTTTCCACGATTCCCATTGACTTCAGTTTTACTAGGGCTCCTTGATGCCACACTTGATCAAATACTGCCTTGATGTCAAGTGCAGTCACTCTCACCTCACCTCTGGAATTCAGCTCTTTTGTCCATGTTTGGACCAAGGTTGTAATGAGTTCTGGAGTTGAGAGTTCCTGGCAAAACCCAAACTGAGCATCAGTGAGCAGGTTATTGGTGGGTAAGTGCCGCTTGATAGCACTGTCGATGACACCTTCCATCACTTTGCTGATGATTGAGAGTAGACTGATAGGGTGGTAATTGTACGGATTGAATTTGTCCTGCTTTTGTGGACAGGACATACCTGGGCAGTTTTCCACATTGTCGGATAGATGCCAGTGTTGTAGCTGTACTGGAACTGCTTGGCTGGAGGTGCGGCTAGTTCTGGAGCACAAGTCTTCAGCAAGATAGCCGGGATGTTGTCGGGGCCCATAGCCTTTGCTGTATCCAGTGCGCTCAGCCATTTCTTGATATTCAAGTGAATCGAATTGGCTGAAGACTGGCTTCTGTGATGGTGGGGACCTCAGGAGGAGGCAGAGATGGATCATCCACTCAGCACTTCTGGCTGAAGATGGTTGTAAACACTTCAGCCTTGTCTTTTGCACTCACGTGCTGGACTCTGCTATCATTGAGGATGGGGATATTCATGGAGCCGCCTCCTCCCATTAGTTGTTTAATGGTCTACCACCATTCACAACTGGATGTGGCAGGACTGCAGAGCTTTGATCTAATCCATTGGTTGTGGGATCGTTTCGCTCTGTCTGTTAGCATGCTACTTCCGCTGTTTAGCATGCATGTAGTCCTGTGTTGCAGCTTCCCCAGGTTGGCACCTCATTTTTAGGTACGTCTGGTGCTGCTCCTGGCATGCTCTTCTACACTCCTTATTGAACCAGGGTTGGTCCCAGGGCTTAATCGTAATGGTAGAGTGAGGGATATGCCGGGCCATGAGGTTACAGATTGTGGTGGAATACAATTCTGCTGCTGCTGATGACCCACAGCGCCTCATGGATGCCCAGTTTTGAGCTGCTACATCTGTTCTAAATCTATCCCATTTAAACACGGTGGTAGTGCCACACAACACGATGGAGGGTGTCCTCAGTGTGAAGACGGGACTTCGTCTCCACAATGACTGTGCAGTGGTCACTGCTACCAATACTGTCATGGACAGATGCATCTGCGACAGGTAGATTGGTGAGGACGAGGTCAAGTAGGTTTTTCCCTCGTGTTGGTTCTCTCACCACCTGTCGCAGGCCCAGACTGGCAGCTATGTCATTCAGGACTCGGCCAACTCGGTCAGTAGTGGTGCTACCGAGCCACTCTTGGTGATGGACATTGAAGTCCCCCACCCAGAGTATATTCTGTGCCCTTGCTGCTCTCAGTGCTTCTTCCAAGTGGTGTTCAACATGGTGGAGTACTGGTTCATCAGCTGAGGGAGGGCGGTAGGTGGTAATCAGCAGGAGGTTTCCTTGCCCATGCTTGACCTGAAGCCACGAGACTTCATGGGGTCCGGAGCCAATGTTGAGAACTCCCAGGGCCACTCCTTCCCGACTGTATACCACTGTGCCACCACCCCTGGTGGGTCTGTCCTGCCGGTGGGACAGGACATACCCAGGGATGGTGGTGGTGGAGTCTGGGACATTGGCTGAAAGGTATGATTCTGTGAGTATGACCATGTCAGGCTGTTGCTTGACTAGTCTGTGGCACAGCTCTCCCAATTTTGGCACAAGTCCCCAGATGTTGGTGAGGAGGACTTTGCAGTTTCGGCTGGGCTGGGTGTGCCGTTGCCGTGTCCGTAGCCGGTGCCGAGGTCGATGCCGGTGGTGCGTCCGGTTTTATTCTTATTATTGTGTTTCGTAGCGGTTTGTTACAACTGAGTGGCTCGCTGGGCCAGTTAAAATTCAACCACACTGCTGTGGGTCTGGAGTCACATATAGGCCAGACCGGGTAACGGCGGCGGATTGCCTTCCCTAAAAGATGTGGCCAATCACTCTCAGGCTCCTAATTTATTACCAAATAACCAGGCTTATTTACAGAAATTAAACTAGCCGGACACATATTCACAGTGACAGCAGGAGAAGGCTTGATCCCTTAAACCAACAAGGCACTCCTGATAGCAGTGACAGCAGTGACCGTTTCCATACCAAGAGTCTGTACCAAGCTCCAGCTCCCACTGTCGGCTCCAGTCCGGGACCATCCTGGCTGACATTTTTCTGGATTCTGGGTATAGACATAAACCATGCCCGGTCACCTAAGAGGATCTCTGATTGTGCCATGCCTGGGTTAAATGGGCCACAGGAGGCTGAACCAAACAAATCATTCCTGGCTTCATGAACACAGAGTCAAAGGGAAAGGCCATCTCCTGGAACCCAGGCATGCTTGGGCTGGGTAGCTATCATGGACCTTACCCAGCCGTAGCCTTACACTTATTCACAGCACAATGTATTATTTCTATTTATATTTATACACCAACCTAGTTATGCTTCTAGCTACCTATATACAATGATGATAGCATGGCCCCTGCCAGTGGACTCAATACCCACTCCCTCCACCACCGGCGCACCGTGCCTGCACTCTGTACAATCCACAGGATGAACTGCAGCAACTCGCCAATGTTACTGCAACACCAGCTCCCTCCCCTGAGAACTCCACCACCTAGAAGGACAAGGGCAGCAGGCACCTGGGAACACCATCAAATCCAACCTCTCCTACAAGTCACACACCATCCTGACTTAGAAGTATATCACCGATCCTTCATCGTCACTGGGTCAAAATCCTGGAACTCCCTCCCTAACCACACTGTGGGAGTACCTTCAACACACGGACTGAAGCGGTTCAAGGAGGCGGCTCACCACCACCTTCTCGAGGGCAACTAGGGATGGGCAATAAATGATGGCCTTGTTAGCGACGCCCAATGAATAAAAATAATTGACAGAGATTACCCTCTGTTTATTGTCCTCTTTTCTAGCATGTCTTCCAAGGGACCTCTTGGCTGAATTTGCCATCACCAACCATGTTTCAAGGATAAGCTTAAAGTTGAACAGTTGCACTGGAAAAGTCTCAGTGCTGTGTGCAGGGGGCAGTGTTTAAACAGGTCCTGTTACCTCCACAGGTTTACGCCGTGACTGACACAGACACACAAGTCAAAGCAACCCAGGTGAGATACATCACCCTGAGAAACCTGGAGACAGACCAGGACTACAATGTCACTGTGATGACTGTCAACAGTCAGGGGGAAGGGTTACCGAGCAACCAGATTACAATCCGACTCCAACGACACAAACCAGGAGAAGCAGGTACATTCTCTGAATTGGCTAGTCGTCTCTGGGTGTGGGATCTTGTCCTTGTCGTCTCTGGGTGTGGGATCTTGTCCTTGTTGTCTCTGGGTGTGGGATGTTGTCCTTGTTGTCTCTGGGTGTGGGATCTTGTCCTTGTTGTCTCTGGGTGTGGGATCTTGTTCTTGTTGTCTCTGGGTGTGGGATCTTGCCCTTGTTGTCTCTGGGAGTGGGATCTTGTCCTTGTTGTCTCTGGGTGTGGGATCTTGTTCTTGTTGTCTCTGGGTGTGGGATCTTGTCCTTGTTGTCTCTGGGTGTGGGATCTTGTCCTTGTTGTCTCTGGGTGTGGGATCTTGTCCTTGTTGTCTCTGTGTGTGGGAGCTTGTTCTTGTTGTCTCTGGGCATGGGATCTTGTTCTTGTTGTCTCTGGGTGTGGGATCTTGTTCTTGTCATCTCTGGGCGTCAGATCTTGTCCTTGTCGTCTCTGGGTGTGGGATCTTGTTCTTGCCGTCTCTGGGTGTGGGATCTTGTTCTTGTTGTCTCTGGGTATGGGATCTTGTTCTTGTTGACTCTGGGTGTGGGATCTTGTCCTTGTTGTCTCTGGGTGTAAGATCTTGTCCTGGTTGTCTCTGTGTGTGGGATCTTGTCCTTGTTGTCTCTGGGTGTGGGATCCTGTTCTTGATGTCTCTGGGTGTGGGATCTTGTCCTTGTTGTCTCTGGGTGTGGCGTCTTGTCCTTGTTGTCTCTGGGTGTGGGATCTTGACCTTGTTGGCTCTGGGTGTGGGATCTTCTCCTTGTAGTCTCTGGGTGTGGGATCTTGTCCTTTTTGTCTCTGGGTGTGGGATCTTGTCCTTGTTGTCTCTGGGAGTGGGATCTTGATCTTGTTGTCTCTGGGTGTGGGATCTTGTCCTTGTTGTCTCTGGGTGTGGGATCTTGTCCTTGTTGTCTCTGGGAGTGGGATCTTGTCCTTGTTGTCTCTGGGTGTGGGATCTTGTTCTTGTTGTCTCTGGGTGTGGGATTTTGTCCTTGTTGTCTCTGGGTGTGGTGTCTTGTCCTTGTTGTCTCTGGGTGTGGGATCTTGACCTTGTTGGCTCTGGGTGTGGGATATTCTCCTTGTTGTCTCTGGGTGTGGGATCTTGTTCTTGTTGTCCCTGGGTGTGGGATCATGTTCTTGTTGTCTCTGGGTGTGGGATCTTGTTCTTGTTGTCTCTGGGTGTGGGATCTTGTTCTTGTCATCTCTGGGCGTCAGATCTTGTCCTTGTTGTCTCTGGGTGTGGGATCTTGTTCTTGTTGCCTCTGGATGTGGGATCTTGTTCTTGTTGTCTCTGGATGTGGGATCTTGTTCTTGTTGTCTCTGGGTGTGGGATCTTGTCCTTGTTGTCTCTGAGTGTGGGATCTTGTCCTTGTTGTCTCTGGGTGTGGGATCTTGTTCTTGTTGTCTCTGAGTGTGGGATCTTTTCCTTGTTGTCTCTGGGTGTGGGATCTTGTTCTTGCCATCACTGGGTGTGGGATCTTGTCCTTGTTGCCTCTGGGTGTGGGATCTTGTCCTTGTTGTCTCTGGGTGTGAGGGCTTGTTCTTGTTGTCTCTGTGTGTGGGATCTTGTCCTTGTTGTCTCTGGGTGTGGGATCTTGTCCTTGTTGTCTCTGGGTGTGGGATCTTGTCCTTGTTGTCTCTGGTTGTGGGATCTTGTCCTTGATGTCTCTGGGTGTGGGATCTTGTCCTTGTTGTCTCTGGGTGTGGGATCTTGTCATTGTTGTCTCTGTGTGTGGGAGCTTGTTCTTGTTGTCTCTGGGCGTGGGATCTTGTTCTTGTTGTCTCTGGGTGTGGGATCTTGTTCTTGTCGTCTCTGGGCATGGGATCTTGTCCTTGTCGTCTCTGGGTGTGAGATCTTGTTCTTGTTGTCTCTGGGTGAAGGATCTTGTCCTTGTTGTCTCTGGGTGTGGGATCTTGACTTGTTGGCTCTGGGTGTGGGATCTTGTCCTTGTAGTCTCTGGGTGTGGGATCTTGTCCTTTTTGTCTCTGTGTGTGGGATCTTGTCCTTTTTGTCTCTGAGTGTGGGATCTTGCCCTTGTTGTCTCTGGGAGTGGGATCTTGTCCTTGTTGTCTCTGGGTGTGGGATCTTGTTCTTATTGTCTCTGGGTGTGGGATCTTGTTCTTGTTGTCTCTGGGTGTGGGATCTTGTTCTTGTTGTCTCTGGGTGTGGGACCTTGTTCTTGTTGTCTCTGGGTGTGGGATCTTGTCCTTGTTGTCTCTGGGTGTGGGATCTTGTCCATGTTGTCTCTGGGTGTGGGATCTTGTCCTTGTTGTCTCTAGGTGTGGGATATTGTCCTTGATGCCTCTGAGTGTGGGATCTTGTCCTCGTTGTCTCTGGGTGTGGGATCTTGTTCTTGCCGTCTCTGGGTGTGGGATCTTGCCCTTGTTGTTTCTGGGTGTGGGATCTTGTCCTTGTTGTCTCTGGGTGTGGGATCCTGTTCTTGTTGTCTCTGGGTGTGGGATCTTGTACTTGTTGTCTCTGGGTGTGGGATCTTGCCCTTGTTGTCTCTGGGTGTGGGATCTTGTTCTTGCTGTCTCTGGGTGTGGGATCTTGTCCTTGCTGTTTCTGGGTGTGGGATCTTGTCCTTGTTGTCTCTGGGTGTGGGATCTTGTCCTTTTCGTCTCTGGGTGTGGGATCTAGTCCTTGTTGTCTCTGGGTGTGGGATCTCATCCTTGTCACCTCTGGGTGTGGGATCTTGTCCTTGTTGTCTCGGTTGTGGGGTCTTGTTCTTGTTGCCTCTGGGTGTGGGATCTTGTCCTTGTTGTCTCTGGGTGTGGGATCTTGTCCTTGTTGTCTCTGGGTGTGGGATCTTGTTCTTGTTGTCTCTGGGTGTGGGATCTTGTCCTTGTTGTCTCTGTGTTTGTGATCTTGCCTTGTTGTCTCTGGGTGTGGGATCTTGTCCTTGCCATCTCTGGGTGTGGGATCTTGTCCTTGCCATCTCTGGGTGTGGGATCTTGTCCTTGTTGTCTCTGGGTGTGGGATCTTGTCCTTGTCGTCCCTGGGTGTGGGATCTTGTTCTTGCCGACTCTGGGTGTGGGATCTTGTTCCTGCCGTCTCTGGGTGTGGGATCTTGTTCTTGTCGTCTCTGGGTGTGGGATTTTGTTCTTGTCGTCTCTGGGTGTGGGATCTTGTCCTTGTTGTCTCTGGGTGTGGGATCTTGTCCTTGTTGTCTCTGGGTGTGGGATCTTGTCCTTGTTGTCTCTGGGTGTGGGATCTTGTCCTTGTTGTCTCTGGGTGTGGGATCTTGTCCTTGTTGTCTCTGTGTGTCGGAGCTTGTTCTTGTGGTCTCTGGGCATGGGATCTTGTTCTTGTTGTCTCTGGGTGTGGGATCTTGTTCTTGACATCTCTGGGTGTGGGATCTTGTCCTTGTCGTCTCTGGGTGTGGGATACTGTTCTTGCCGTCTCTGGGTGTGGGATCTTGTTCTTGTCGTCTCTGGGTGTGGGATCTTGTCCTTGTTGTCTCTGGGTTTGTGATCTTGTCCTTGTTGTCTCTGGGTGTGGGATCTTGCCCTTGTTGTCTCTGGGTGTGGGACCTTGTCCTTGCCATCTCTGGGTGTGGGATCTTGTTCTTGTTGTCCCTGGGTGTGGGATCATGTTCTTGTTGTCTCTGGGTGTGGGATCTTGTTCTTGACATCTCTGGGTGTGGGATCTTGTCCTTGTCGTCTCTGGGTGTGGGATACTGTTCTTGCCGTCTCTGGGTGTGGGATCTTGTTCTTGTCGTCTCTGGGTGTGGGATCTTGTCCTTGTTGTCTCTGGGTTTGTGATCTTGTCCTTGTTGTCTCTGGGTGTGGGATCTTGTTCTTGTTGTCCCTGGGTGTGGGATCATGTTCTTGTTGTCTCTGGGTGTGGGATCTTGTTCTTGTTGTCTCTGGGTGTGGGATCTTGTTCTTGTTGTCTCTGGGTGTGGGATCTTGTCCTTGTTGTCTCTGGGTGTGGGATCTTGTCCTTGTTGTCTCTGGGTGTGGGATCTTGTCCTTGTTGTCTCTGGGTGTGTGATCTTGTCCTTGTTGTCTCTGGGTGTGGGATCTTGTTCTTGTTGTCTCTGGGTGTGGGATCTTGTCGCTCTTGTCTCTGGGTGTGGGATGTTGTCCTTGTTGTCTCTGGGTGTGGGATCTTGACCTTGTTGGCTCTGGGTATGGGATCTTGTCCTTGTAGTCTCTGGGTGTGGGATCTTGTCCTTTTTGTCTCTGGGTGTGGGATCTTGTCCTTGTTGTCTCTGGGTGTGGGATCTTGTCCTTGTTGTCTCTGGGTGTGGGATCTTGTCCTTGTTGTCTCTGTGTGTCGGAGCTTGTTCTTGTGGTCTCTGGGCATGGGATCTTGTTCTTGTTGTCTCTGGGTGTGGGATCTTGTTCTTGACATCTCTGGGTGTGGGATCTTGTCCTTGTCGTCTCTGGGTGTGGGATACTGTTCTTGCCGTCTCTGGGTGTGGGATCTTGTTCTTGTTGTCTCTGGGTGTGGGATCTTGTCCTTGTTGTCTCTGGGTTTGTGATCTTGTCCTTGTTGTCTCTGGGTGTGGGATCTTGCCCTTGTTGTCTCTGGGTGTGGGACCTTGTCCTTGCCATCTCTGGGTGTGGGATCTTGTTCTTGTTGTCCCTGGGTGTGGGATCATGTTCTTGTTGTCTCTGGGTGTGGGATCTTGTTCTTGACATCTCTGGGTGTGGGATCTTGTCCTTGTCGTCTCTGGGTGTGGGATACTGTTCTTGCCGTCTCTGGGTGTGGGATCTTGTTCTTGTCGTCTCTGGGTGTGGGATCTTGTCCTTGTTGTCTCTGGGTTTGTGATCTTGTCCTTGTTGTCTCTGGGTGTGGGATCTTGCCCTTGTTGTCTCTGGGTGTGGGACCTTGTCCTTGCCATCTCTGGGTGTGGGATCTTGTTCTTGTTGTCCCTGGGTGTGGGATCATGTTCTTGTTGTCTCTGGGTGTGGGATCTTGTTCTTGTTGTCTCTGGGTGTGGGATCTTGTTCTTGTTGTCTCTGGGTGTGGGATCTTGTCCTTGTTGTCTCTGGGTGTGGGATCTTGTCCTTGTTGTCTCTGGGTGTGGGATCTTGTCCTTGTTGTCTCTGGGTGTGTGATCTTGTCCTTGTTGTCTCTGGGTGTGGGACCTTGTCCTTGCCATCTCTGGGTGTGGGATCTTGTTCTTGTTGTCCCTGGGTGTGGGATCATGTTCTTGTTGTCTCTGGGTGTGGGATCTTGTTCTTGTTGTCTCTGGGTGTGGGATCTTGTTCTTGTTGTCTCTCGGTGTGGGATCTTGTTCTTGTTGTCTCTGGGTGTGGGATCTTGTCGCTCTTGTCTCTGGGTGTGGGATGTTGTCCTTGTTGTCTCTGGGTGTGGGATCTTGACCTTGTTGGCTCTGGGTATGGGATCTTGTCCTTGTAGTCTCTGGGTGTGGAATCTTGTCCTTTTTGTCTCTGGGTGTGGGATCTTGTCCTTGTTGTCTCTGGGAGTGGGATCTTGTTCTTGTTGTCTCTGGGTGTGGGATGTTGTCCTTGTTCTCTCTGGGTGTGGGATCTTGTCCTTGTTGTCTCTGGGAGTGGGATCTTGTCCTTGTTGCCTCTGGGTGTGGGATCTTGTCCTTGTTCTCTCTGGGTGTGGGACCTTGTTCTTGTTGTCTCTGAGTGTGGGATCTTGTTCTTGTTGTCTCTGGGTGTGGGATCTTGTTCTTGTTGTCTCTGGGTGTGGGATCTTGTCCTTGTTGTCTCTGGGTGTGGGATCTTGTTCTTGCTGTCTCTGGGTGGGGGAACTTGTCCTTGTTGTCTCTGGGTGTGGGATCTTGTTCTTGTTGTCTCTGGGTGTGGGATCTTGTTCTTGTTGTCTCTGGGTGTGGGATCTTGATCTTGTTGTCTCTGGGTGTGGTATCTTGTCCTTGTTGTCTCTGGGTGTGAGATCTTGTCCTTGTTGTCTCTGGGTGTGGGATCTTGTCCTTGTTGTCTCTGGGTGTGGGATCTTGTCCTTTTCGTCTCTGGGTGTGGGATCTAGTCCTTGTTGTCTCTGGGTGTGGGATCTCATCCTTGTCACCTCTGGGTGTGGGATCTTGTCCTTGTTGTCTCTGGGTGTGGGATCTTGTTCTTGTTGTCTCTGGGTGTGGGATCTTGTCCTTGTTGTCTGTGGGTGTGGGATCTTGTCCTTGTTGTCTCTGGGTGTGGGATCTTGTCCTTGTTGTCTCTGGGTGTGGGATCTTGTCCTTGTTGTCTCTGTGTTTGTGATCTTGCCTTGTTGTCTCTGGGTGTGGGATCTTGTCCTTGTTGTCTCTGGGTGTGGGACCTTGTCCTTGCCATCTCTGGGTGTGGGATCTTGTCCTTGCCATCTCTGGGTGTGAGATCTTGTCCTTGTTGTCTCTGGGTGTGGGATCTTGTCCTTGTCGTCTCTGGGTGTGGGATCTTGTTCTTGCCGACTCTGGGTGTGGGATCTTGTTCTTGCCGTCTCTGGGTGTGGGATCTTGTTCCTGTCGTCTCTGGGTGTGGGATTTTGTTCTTGTCGTCTCTGGGTGTGGGATCATGTCCTTGTTGTCTCTGGGTGTGGGATCTTGTCCTTGTTGTCTCTGGGTGTGGGATCTTGTCCTTGTTGTCTCTGGGTGTGGGGTCTTGTCCTTGTTGTCTCTGGGTGTGGGATCTTGTCCTTGTTGTCTCTGTGTGTGGGAGCTTGTTCTTGTGGTCTCTGGGCATGGGATCTTGTTCTTGTTGTCTCTGGGTGTGGGATCTTGTTCTTGTCATCTCTGGGCGTCGGATCTTGTCCTTGTCGTCTCTGGGTGTGGGATCTTGTTCTTGCCGTCTCTGGGTGTGGGATCTTGTTCTTGTTGTCTCTGGGTGTGGGATCTTGTTCTTGTTGTCTCTGGGTGTGGGATCTTGTCCTTGTTGTCTCTGGGTGTGGGATCATGTCCTGGTTGTCTCTGGGTGCGGGATCTTGTCCTTGTTGTCTCTGCGTGTCGGATCTTGTTCTTGTTGGCTCTGGGTGTGGGATCTTGTCCTTGTTGTCTCTGGGTGTGGTGTCTTGTCCTTGTTGTCTCTGGGTGTGGGATCTTGACCTTGTTGGCTCTGGGTGTGGGATCATGTCCTTGTTGTCTCTGAGTGTGGGATCTTGTTCTTGTTGTCTCTGGGTGTGGGATCTTGTTCTTGTTGTCTCTGGGTGTGGTATCTTGTTCTTGCTGTCTCTGGGTGTGTGATCTTGTCCTTTTTGTCTCTGGGTGTGTGATCTTGTCCTTGTTGTCTCTGGGAGTGGGATCTTGTTCTTGTTGTCTCTGGGTGTGGGATGTTGTCCTTGTTGTCTCTGGGTGTGGGATCTTGTCCTTGTTGTCTCTGGGAGTGGGATCTTGTCCTTGTTGCCTCTGGGTGTGGTATCTTGTCCTTGTTCTCTCTGGGTGTGGGACCTTGTTCTTGTTGTCTCTGGGTGTGGGATCTTGTTCTTGTTGTCTCTGGGTGTGGGATCTTGTTCTTGTTGTCTCTGGGTGTGGGATCTTGTCCTTGTTGTCTCTGGGTGTGGGATCTTGTTCTTGCTGTCTCTGGGTGGGGGAACTTGTCCTTGTTGTCTCTGGGTGTGGGATCTTGTTCTTGTTGTCTCTGGGTGTGTGATCTTGTTCTTGTTGTCTCTGGGTGTGGGATCTTGATCTTGTTGTCTCTGGGTGTGGTATCTTGTCCTTGTTGTCTCTGGGTGTGGGATCTTGTCCTTGTTGTCTCTGGGTGTGGGATCTTGTCCTTGTTGTCTCTGGGTGTGGGATCTTGTCCTTTTCGTCTCTGGGTGTGGGATCTAGTCCTTGTTGTCTCTGGGTGTGGGATCTCATCCTTGTCGCCTCTGGGTGTGGGATCTTGTCCTTGTTGTCTCTGGGTGTGGGATCTTGTTCTTGTTGTCTCTGGGTGTGGGATCTTGTCCTTGTTGTCTGTGGGTGTGGGATCTTGTCCTTGTTGTCTCTGGGTGTGGGATCTTGTCCTTGTTGTCTCTGGGTGTGGGATCTTGTCCTTGCTGTCTCTGTGTTTGTGATCTTGCCTTGTTGTCTCTGGGTGTGGGATCTTGTCCTTGTTGTCTCTGGGTGTGGGACCTTGTCCTTGCCATCTCTGGGTGTGGGATCTTGTCCTTGCCATCTCTAGGTGTGAGATCTTGTCCTTGTTGTCTCTGGGTGTGGGATCTTGTCCTTGTCGTCTCTGGGTGTGGGATCTTGTTCTTGCCGACTCTGGGTGTGGGATCTTGTTCTTGCCGTCTCTGGGTGTGGGATCTTGTTCCTGTCGTCTCTGGGTGTGGGATTTTGTTCTTGTCGTCTCTGGGTGTGGGATCTTGTCCTTGTTGTCTCTGGGTGTGGGATCTTGTCCTTGTTGTCTCTGGGTGTGGGAGCTTGTCCTTGTTGTCTCTGGGTGTGGGGTCTTGTCCTTGTTGTCTCTGGGTGTGGGATCTTGTCCTTGTTGTCTCTGTGTGTGGGAGCTTGTTCTTGTGGTCTCTGGGCATGGGATCTTGTTCTTGTTGTCTCTGGGTGTGGGATCTTGTTCTTGTCATCTCTGGGCGTCGGATCTTGTCCTTGTCGTCTCTGGGTGTGGGATCTTGTTCTTGCCGTCTCTGGGTGTGGGATCTTGTTCTTGTTGTCTCTGGGTGTGGGATCTTGTTCTTGTTGTCTCTGGGTGTGGGATCTTGTCCTTGTTGTCTCTGGGTGTGGGATCATGTCCTGGTTGTCTCTGGGTGCGGGATCTTGTCCTTGTTGTCTCTGCGTGTCGGATCTTGTTCTTGTTGTCTCTGGGTGTGGGATCTTGTCCTTGTTGTCTCTGGGTGTGGTGTCTTGTCCTTGTTGTCTCTGGGTGTGGGATCTTGACCTTGTTGGCTCTGGGTGTGGGATCATGTCCTTGTTGTCTCTGAGTGTGGGATCTTGTTCTTGTTGTCTCTGGGTGTGGGATCTTGTTCTTGTTGTCTCTGGGTGTGGGATCTTGTTCTTGCTGTCTCTGGGTGGGGGATCTTGTCCTTGTTGTCTCTGGGTGTGGGATCTTGATCTTGTTGTCTCTGGGTGTGGTATCTTGTCCTTGTTGTCTCTGGGTGTGGGATCTTGTCCTTGTTGTCTCTGGGTGTGGGATCTTGTCCTTGTTGTCTCTGGGTGTGGGATCTTGTCCTTTTCGTCTCTGGGTGTGGGATCTAGTCCCTGTTGTCTCTGTGTGTGGGATCTCGTCCTTGTCATCTCTGGGTGTGGGATCTTGTTCTTGCCGTCTCTGGGTGTGGGATCTTGTTCTTGTTGCCTCTGGGTGTGGGATCTTGTTCTTGTTGTCTCTGGGTGTGGGATCTTGTCCTTGTTGTCTCTGGGTGTGGGATCTTGTCCTTGTTGTCTCTGGGTGTGGGATCTTGTCCTTGTTGTCTCTGGGTGTGGGATCTTGTCCTTGATGTCTCTGGGTGTGGGATCTTGTCCTTGTTGTCTCTGGGTTTGTGATCTTGTCCTTGTTGTCTCTGGGTGTGGGATATTGTCCTTGTTGTCTCTGGGTGTGGGATCTTGTCCTTGTTGTCTCTGGGTGTGGGATCTTGTCCTTGTTGTCTCTGGGTGTGGGATCATGTCCTTGTCGCCTCTGGGTGTGGGATCTTGTTCTTGCCGTCTCTGGATGTGGGATCTTGTTCTTGCCGTCTCTGGGTGTGGGATCTTGTACTTGTCGTCTCTGGGTGTGGGATCTTGTTCTTTTCGTCTATGGGTGTGGGATCTTGTCATTGTTGTCTCTGGGTGTGGGATCTTGTCCTTGTTGTCTCTGGGTGTGTGATCTTGTCCTTGTTGTCTCTGGGTGTGGGATCTTGTCCTTGTTGTCTCTGGGCGTGGGATCTTGCCCTTGTTGTCTCTGTGTGTGGGAGCTTGTTCTTGTTGTCTCTGGGCATGGGATCTTGTTCTTGTTGTCTCTGGGTGCGGGATCTTGTTCTTGTCATCTCTGGGCGTCGGATCTTGTCCTTGTCGTCTCTGGGTGTGGGATCTTGTTCTTGCCGTCTCTGGGTGTGCGATGTTGTTCTTGTTGTCTCTGGGTGTGGGATCTTGTTCTTGTTGTCTCTGGGTGTGGGATCTTATCCTTGTTGTCTCTGGGTGTGGGATCTTGTGCTGGTTGTCTCTGGGTGTGGGATCTTGTCCTTGTTGTCTCCGGGTGTGGGATCTTGTTCTTGTTGTCTCTGGGTGTGTGATTTAGTCCTTGTTGTCTCTGGGTGTGGTGTCTTGTCCTTGTTGTCTCTGGGTGTGGGATCTTGACCTTGTTGGCTCTGGGTGTGGGATCTTGTCCTTGTTGTCTCTGGGTGTGGGATCTTGTTCTTGTTGTCGCTGGGTGTGGGATCATGTTCTTGTTGTCTCTGGGTGTGGGATCTTGTTCTTGTTGTCTCTGGGTGTGGGATCTTGTCCTTGTTGTCTCTGGGTGTGGGATCTTGTTCTTGCTGTCTCTGGGTGGGGGATCTTGTCCTTGTTGTCTCTGGGTGTGGGATCTTGATCTTGTTGTCTCTGGGTGTGGTATCTTGTCCTTGTTGTCTCTGGGTGTGGGATCTTGTCCTTGTTGTCTCTGGGTGTGGGATCTTGTCCTTGTTGTCTCTGGGTTTGTGATCTTGTCCTTGCTGTCTCTGGGTGTGGGATCTTGTCGTTGTTGTCTCTGGGTGTGGGACCTTGTCCTTGCCATCTCTGGGTGTGGGATCATTTCCTTGTTGTCTCTGGGTGTGGGATCTTGGCCTTGTTGTCTCTGGGTGTGGGATCTTGCCCTTGTTGTCTCTGGGTGTGGGATCTTGTCCTTGTCGTCTCTGGGTGTGGGATCTTGTTCTTGCCATCTCTGGGTGTGGGATCTTGTTCTTGCCGTCTCTGGGTGTGGGATCTTGTTCTTGTCGTCTCTGGGTGTGAAATCTTGGTCTTGTCGTCTATGGGTGTGGGATCTTGTCCTTGTTGTCTCTGGGTGTGGGATTTTGTCCTTGTTGTCTCTGGGTGTGGGATCTTGTCCTTGATGTCTCTGGGTGTGTGATCTTGTTCTTGTTGTCTCTGGGTGTGGGATCTTGATCTTGTTGTCTCTGGGTGTGGTATCTTGTCCTTGTTGTCTCTGGGTGTGGGATCTTGTCCTTGTTGTCTCTGGGTGTGGGATCTTGTCCTTGTTGTCTCTGGGTGTGGGATCTTGTCCTTTTCGTCTCTGGGTGTGGGATCTAGTCCGTGTTGTCTCTGGGTGTGGGATCTCATCCTTGTCACCTCTGGGTGTGGGATCTTGTCCTTGTTGTCTCTGGGTGTGGGATCTTGTTCTTGTTGTCTCTGGGTTTGGGATCTTGTCCTTGTTGTCTGTGGGTGTGGGATCTTGTCCTTGTTGTCTCTGGGTGTGGGATCTTGTCCTTGTTGTCTCTGGGTGTGGAATCTTGTCCTTGTTGTCTCTGGGTGTGGGACCTTGTCCTTGCCATCTCTGGGTGTGGGATCTTGTCCTTGCCATCTCTGGGTGTGAGATCTTGTCCTTGTTGTCTCTGGGTGTGGGATCTTGTCCTTGTCGTCTCTGGGTGTGGGATCTTGTTCTTGCCGACTCTGGGTGTGGGATCTTGTTCTTGCCGTCTCTGGGTGTGGGATCTTGTTCCTGTCGTCTCTGGGTGTGAAATCTTGGTCTTGTCGTCTATGGGTGTGGGATCTTGTCCTTGTTGTCTCTGGGTGTGGGATCTTGTCCTTGTTGTCTCTGGGTGTGGGATCTTGTCCTTGATGTCTCTGGGTGTGGGATCTTGTCCTTGTTGTCTCCTGTGTGGGAGCTTGTTCTTGTTGTCTCTGGGCATGGGATTTTGTTCTTGTTGTCTCTTGGTGTGGGATCTTGTTCTTGTCATCTCTGGGTGTCAGATCTTGTCCTTGTCGTATCTGGGTGTGGGATCTTGTTCTTGCCGTCTCTGGGTGTGGGATCTTGTTCTTGTTGTCTCTGGGTGTGGGATCTTGTCCTTGTTGTCTCTGGGTGTGGGATCTTGTCCTGGTTGTCTCTGGGTGTGGGATCTTGTCCTTGTTGTCTCTGGGTGTGGGATCTTGTTCTTGATGTCTCTGGGTGTGTGATCTTGTCCTTGTTGTCTCTGGGTGTGGGATCTTGTCCTTGTTGTCTCTGGGTGTGGGATCTTGTCCTTGTTGTCTCTGTGTGTGGGAGCTTGTTCTTGTTGTCTCTGGGCATGGGATCTTGTTCTTGTTGTCTCTGGGTGCGGGATCTTGTTCTTGTCATCTCTGGGCATCGGATCTTGTCCTTGTCGTCTCTGGGTGTGGGATCTTGTTCTTGCCGTCTCTGGGTGTGCGATGTTGTTCTTGTTGTCTCTGGATGTGGGATCTTGTTCTTGTTGTCTCTGGGTGTGGGATCTTATCCTTGTTGTCTCTGGGTGTGGGATCTTGTGCTGGTTGTCTCTGGGTGTGGGATCTTGTCCTTGTTGTCTCCGGGTGTGGGATCTTGTTCTTGTTGTCTCTGGGTGTGTGATTTAGTCCTTGTTGTCTCTGGGTGTGGTGTCTTGTCCTTGTTGTCTCTAGGTGTGGGATCTTGACCTTGTTGGCTCTGGGTGTGGGATCTTGTCCTTGTTGTCTCTGGGTGTGGGATCTTGTTCTTGTTGTCGCTGGGTGTGGGATCATGTTCTTGTTGTCTCTGGGTGTGGGATCTTGTTCTTGTTGTCTCTGGGTGTGGGATCTTGTCCTTGTTGTCTCTGGGTGTGGGATCTTGTTCTTGCTGTCTCTGGGTGGGGGATCTTGTCCTTGTTGTCTCTGGGTGTGGGATCTTGATCTTGTTGTCTCTGGGTGTGATATCTTGTCCTTGTTGTCTCTGGGTGTGGGATCTTGTCCTTGTTGTCTCTGGGTGTGGGATCTTGTCCTTGTTGTCTCTGGGTTTGTGATCTTGTCCTTGCTGTCTCTGGGTGTGGGATCTTGTCCTTGTTGTCTCTGGGTGTGGGACCTTGTCCTTGCCATCTCTGGGTGTGGGATCATTTCCTTGTTGTCTCTGGGTGTGGGATCTTGTCCTTGTTGTCTCTGGGTGTGGGATCTTGCCCTTGTTGTCTCTGGGTGTGGGATCTTGTACTTGTCGTCTCTGGGTGTGGGATCTTGTTCTTGCCATCTCTGGGTGTGGGATCTTGTTCTTGCCGTCTCTGGGTGTGGGATCTTGTTCTTGTCGTCTCTGGGTGTGAAATCTTGGTCTTGTCGTCTATGGGTGTGGGATCTTGTCCTTGTTGTCTCTGGGTGTGGGATCTTGTCCTTGTTGTCTCTGGGTGTGGGATCTTGTCCTTGATGCCTCTGGGTGTGGGATCTTGTCCTTGTTGTCTCTGTGTGTGGGAGCTTGTTCTTGTTGTCTCTGGGCATGGGATTTTGTTCTTGTTGTCTCTTGGTGTGGGATCTTGTTCTTGTCATCTCTGGGTGTCAGATCTTGTCCTTGTCGTATCTGGGTGTGGGATCTTGTTCTTGCCGTCTCTGGGTGTGGGATCTTGTTCTTGTTGTCTCTGGGTGTGGGATCTTGTCCTTGTTGTCTCTGGGTGTGGTATCTTGTCCTGGTTGTCTCTGGGTGTGGGATCTTGTCCTTGTTGTCTCTGGGTGTGGGATCTTGTTCTTGATGTCTCTGGGTGTGGGATCTTGTCCTTGTTGTCTCTGGGTGTGGTGTCCTGTCCTTGTTGTCTCTGGGTGTGGGATCTTGACCTTGTTGGCTCTGGGTGTGGGATCTTCTCCTTGTAGTCTCTGGGTGTGGGATCTTGTCCTTTTTGTCTCTGGGTGTGTGATCTTGTCCTTGTTGTGTCTGGGAGTGGGATCTTGATCTTGTTGTCTCTGGGTGTGGGATCTTGTCCTTGTTGTCTCTGGGTGTGGGATCTTGTCCTTGTTGTCTCTGGGAGTGGGATCTTGTCCTTGTTGTCTCTGGGTGTGGGATCTTGTCCTTGTTGTCTCTGCGTGTGGGATCTTGTTCTTGTTGTCTCTGGGTGTGGGATCTTGTCCTTGTTGTCTCTGGGTGTGGGATCTTGTCCTTGTTGTCTCTGGGTGTGGGATCTTGTTCTTGTTGTCTCTGAGTGTGGGATCTTTTCCTTGTTGTCTCTGGGTGTGGGATGTTGTTCTTGCCATCTCTGGGTGTGGGATCTTGTCCTTGTTGCCGCTGGGTGTGGGATCTTGTCCTTGTTGTCTCTGGTTGTGGGAGCTTGTTCTTGTTGTCTCTGGGTGTGGGATCTTGTCCTTGTTGTCTCTGGGTGTGGGATCTTGTCCTTGTTGTCTCTGGGTGTGGGAGCTTGTCCTTGTTGTCTCTGGGTGTGGGATCTTGTCCTTGATGTCTCTGGGTGTGGGATCTTATCCCTGTTGTCTCTGGGTGTGGGATCTTGTGCTGGTTGTCTCTGGGTGTGGGATCTTGTCCTTGTTGTCTCTGGGTGTGGGATCTTGTTCTTGTTGTCTCTGGGTGTGTGATTTAGTCCTTGTTGTCTCTGGGTGTGGTGTCTTGTCCTTGTTGTCTCTGGGTGTGGGATCTTGACCTTGTTGGCTCTGGGTGTGGGATCTTGTCCTTGTTGTCTCTGGGTGTGGGATCTTGTTCTTGTTGTCGCTGGGTGTGGGATCATGTTCTTGTTGTCTCTGGGTGTGGGATCTTGTTCTTGTTGTCTCTGGGTGTGGGATCTTGTCCTTGTTGTCTCTGGTGTGGGATCTTATTCTTGCTGTCTCTGGGTGGGGGATCTTGTCCTTGTTGTCTCTGGTTGTGGGATCTTGATCTTGTTGTCTCTGGGTGTGGTATCTTGTCCTTGTTGTCTCTGGGTGTGGGACCTTGTCCTTGCCATCTCTGGGTGTGGGATCATTTCCTTGTTGTCTCTGGGTGTGGGATCTTGTCCTTGTTGTCTCTGGGTGTGGGATCTTGCCCTTGTTGTCTCTGGGTGTGGGATCTTGTCCTTGTCGTCTCTGGGTGTGGGATCTTGTTCTTGCCATCTCTGGGTGTGGGATTTTGTTCTTGCCGTCTCTGGGTGTGGGATCTTGTTCTTGTCGTCTCTGGGTGTGGAATCTTGGTCTTGTCGTCTATGGGTGTGGGATCTTGTCCTTGTTGTCTCTGGGTGTGGGATCTTGTCCTTGTTGTCTCTGGGTGTGGGATCTTGTCCTTGATGTCTCTGGGTGTGGGATCTTGTCCTTGTTGTCTCTGTGTGTGGGAGCTTGTTCTTGTTGTCTCTGGGCATGGGATTTTGTTCTTGTTGTCTCTCGGTGTGGGATCTTGTTCTTGTCATCTCTGGGTATCAGATCTTGTCCTTGTCGTATCTGGGTGTGGGATCTTGTTCTTGCCGTCTCTGGGTGTGGGATCTTGCTCTTGTTGTCTCTGGGTGTGGGATCTTGTCCTTGTTGTCTCTGGGTGTGGGATCTTGTCCTGGTTGTCTCTGGGTGTGGGATCTTGTCCTTGTTGTCTCTGGGTGTGGGATCTTGTTCTTGTTGTCTCTGGGTGTGGGATTTTGTCCTTGTTGTCTCTGGGTGTGGTGTCTTGTCCTTGTTGTCTCTGGGTGTGGGATCTTGACCTTGTTGGCTCTGGGTGTGGGATCTTCTCCTTGTGGTCTCTGGGTGTGGATCTTGTCCTTTTTGTCTCTGGGTGTGGGATCTTGTCCTTGTTGTGTCTGGGAGTGGGATCTTGATCTTGTTGTCTCTGGGTGTGGGATCTTGTCCTTGTTGTCTCTGGGTGTGGGATCTTGTCCTTGTTGTCTCTGGGAGTGGGATCTTGTCCTTGTTGTCTCTGGGTGTGGGATCTTGTCCTTGTTGTCTCTGGGTGTGGGATCTTGTTCTTGTTGTCTCTGGGTGTGGGATGTTGTCCTTGTTGTCTCTGGGTGTGGGATCTTGTCCTTGTTGTCTCTGGGTGTGGGATCTTGTTCTTGTTGTCTCTGAGTGTGGGATCTTTTCCTTGTTGTCTCTGGGTGTGGGATGTTGTTCTTGCCGTCTCTGGGTGTGGGATCTTGTCCTTGTTGCCGCTGGGTGTGGGATCTTGTCCTTGTTGTCTCTGGTTGTGGGAGCCTGCTCTTGTTGTCTCTGGGTGTGGGATCTTGTCCTTGTTGTCTCTGGGTGTGGGATCTTGTCCTTGTTGTCTCTGGGTGTGGGAGCTTGTCCTTGTTGTCTCTGGGTGTGGGATCTTGTCCTTGATGTCTCTGGGTGTGGGATCTTCTCCTTGTTGTCTCTGGGTGTGGGATCTTGTCCTTCTTGTCTCTGGGTGTGGGATCTTGTCCTTGTTGTCTCTGGGTGTGTGATCTTGTCCTTGATGTCTCTGGGTGTGTGATCTTGTCCTTGTTGTCTCTGGTTGTGGGATCTTGTCCTTGTTGTCTCTGGGTGTGGGATCCTGTCCTTGTTGTCTCTGGGTGTGGGATCTTGTCCTTGTTGTCCCTGGGTGTGGGATCTGGTCCTTGTTGTCTCTTGGTGTGGGATCTTGTCATTGTTGTCTCTGGGTGTGGGATCTTGTCCTTGATGTTTCTGGGTGTGGGATCTTGTTCTTGTTGTCTCTGGGTGTGGGATCTTGTTCTTGTTGTCTCTGGGTGTGGGATCTTTTTCTTGTTGTCTCTGGGTGTGGGATCTTGTTCTTGTTGTCTCTGGGAGTGGGATCTTGTTCTTATTGTCTCTGGGTGTGGGATCTTGTCCTTATTGTCTCTGTGTGTGAGATCTTGTCCTTGTTGTCTCTGGGAGTGGGATCTTGTCCTTGATGTCCCTGAGTGTGGGATCTTGTCCTTGTTGTGTCTGGGTGTGGGATCTTGTTCTTGTTGTCTCTGGGTGTGGGATCTTGTCCTTGTTGTCTCTGGGTGTGGTGTCTTGTCCTTGTTGTCTCTGGGTGTGGGATCTTGACCTTGTTGTCTCTGGGTGTGGGATCTTCTCCTTGTAGTCTCTGGGTGTGGGATCTTTTCCTTTTTGTCTCTGGGTGTGGGATCTTGTCGTTGTTGTCTCTGGGAGTGGGATCTTTTCTTGTTGTCTCTGTGTGTGGGATCTTGTCCTTGTTGTCTCTGGGTGTGGGATCTTGTCCTTGTTTTCTCTGGGAGTGGGATCTTGTCCTTGTTGTCTCTGGGTGTGGGATCTTGTCGTTGTTGTCTCTGGGTGTGGGATTTTGTTCTTGTTGTCTCTGGGTGTGGGATCTTGTTCTTGTTGTCTCTGGGTGTGGGATCTTGTTCTTGTTGTCTCTGGGTGTGGGATCTTGTCCTTGTTGTCTCTGGGTGTGGGATCTTGTCCTTGTTGTCTCTGGGTTTGTGATCTTGTCCTTGTTGTCTCTGGGTGTGGGATCTTGTCCTTGTTGTCTCTGGGTGTGGGACCTTGGCCTTGCCATCTCTGGGTGTGGGATCTTGTCCTTCTTTTCTCTGGGTGTGGGATCTTGTCCTTGTTGTCTCTGGGTGTGGGATCTTGTCCTTGTTGTCTCTGGGTGCGGGATCTTGTCCTTGTCGTCTCTGGGTGTTGGATCTTGTTCTTGCTGTCTCTGGGTGTGGGATCTTGTTCTTGCCGTCTCTGGGTGTGGGATCTTGTTCTTGTCGTCTCTGGTGTGGGATCTTGTTCTTGTCGTCTATGGGTGGGGGATCTTGTCCTTTTTGGCTCTGGGTGTGGGATCTTGTCCTTGTTGTCTCTGGGTGTGTATTCTTGTCCTTGTTGTCTTTGGGTGTGGGATCTTGTCCTTGTTGTCTCTGGGTGTGGGATCTTGTCCTTGTTATCTCTGTGCGTGGGAGCTTGTTCTTGTTGTCTCTGGGCATGGGATCTTGTTCTTGTTGTCTCTGGGTGTGGGATCTTGTTCTTGTCATCTCTGGGCATCGGATATTGTCCTTGTCGTCTCTGGGTGTGGGATCCTGTTCTTGCCGTCTCTGAGTGTGGGATCTTGTTCTTGTTGTCTCTGGGTGTGGGATCTTGTTCTTGTTGTCTCTGGGTGTGGGATCTTGTCCTTGATGTCTCTGGGTGTGGGATCTTGTCCTTGTTGTCTCTGGGTGTGGGATCTTGTCCTTGTTGTCTCTGGGTGTGGGATCTTGTCCTTGTTGTCTCTGGGTGTGGGATCTTGTCCTTGATGTCTCTGAGTATGTGATCTTGTCCTTGTTGTCTCTGGGTGTGGGATCTTGTCCTTGTTGTTTCTGGGTGTGGGATCTTGTTCTTGTTGTCTCTGGGTGTGGGATCTTGTTCTTGTTGTCTGTGGGTGTGGGATCTTGTTCTTGTTGTCTCTGGGTGTGGGATCTTGTTCTTGTTGTCTCTGGGAGTGGGATCTTGTTCTTATTGTCTCTGGGTGTGGGATCTTGTCCTTGTCTCTGGGTGTGGGATCTTGTCCTTGTTGCCTCTGGGAGTGGGATCTTGTCCTTGTTGTCTCTGGGTGTGGGATCTTGTCCTTGTTGTCTCTGGGTGTGGGATCTTGTCCTTGATGTCTCTGGGTGTGGGATCTTGTCCTTGTTGTCTCTGGGTGTGGGATCTTGTCCTTCTTGTCTCTGGGTGTGGGATCTTGTCCTTGTTGTCTCTGCGTGTGGGATCTTGTCCTTGATGTCTCTGGGTGTGTGATCTTGTCCTTGTTGTCTCTGGGTGTGGGATCTTGTCCTTGTTGTCTCTGGGTTTGTGATCTTGTCCTTGCTGTCTCTGGGTGTGGGATCTTGTCCTTGTTCTCTCTGGGTGTGGGACCTTGTCCTTGCCATCTCTGGGTGTGGGATCATTTCCTTGTTGTCTCTGGGTGTGGGATCTTGTCCTTGTTGTCTCTGGGTGTGGGATCTTGCCCTTGTTGTCTCTGGGTGTGGGATCTTGTCCTTGTCATCTCTGGGTGTGGGATCTTGTTCTTGCCATCTCTGAGTGTGGGATCTTGTTCTTGCCGTCTCTGGGTGTGGGATCTTGTTCTTGTCGTCTCTGGGTGTGGAATCTTGGTCTTGTCGTCTATGGGTGTGGGATCTTGTCCTTGTTGTCTCTGGGTGTGGGATCTTGTCCTTGTTGTCTCTGGGTGTGGGATCTTGTCCTTGATGTCTCTGGGTGTGGGATCTTGTCCTTGTTGTCTCTGTGTGTGGGAGCTTGTTCTTGTTGTCTCTGGGCATGGGATTTTGTTCTTGTTGTCTCTCGGTGTGGGATCTTGTTCTTGTCATCTCTGGGTGTCAGATCTTGTCCTTGTCGTATCTGGGTGTGGGATTTTGTTCTTGCCGTCTCTGTGTGTGGGATCTTGTTCTTGTTGTCTCTGGGTGTGGGATCTTGTCCTTGTTGTCTCTGGGTGTGGGATCTTGTCCTGGTTGTCTCTGGGTGTGGGATCTTGTCCTTGTTGTCTCTGGGTGTGGGATCTTGTTCTTGATGTCTCTGGGTGTGGGATCTTGTCCTTGTTGTCTCTGGGTTTGGTGTCTTGTCCTTGTTGTCTCTGGGTGTGGGATCTTGACCTTGTTGGCTCTGGGTGTGGGATCTTCTCCTTGTAGTCTCTGGGTGTGGGATCTTGTCCTTTTTGTCTCTGGGTGTGGGATCTTGTCCTTGTTGTCTCTGGGTGTGGGCTCTTGTTCTTGTTGTCTCTGGGTGTGGGATGTTGTCCTTGTTGTCTCTGGGTGTGGGATCTTGTCCTTGTTGTCTCTGGGTGTGGGATCTTGTTCTTGTTGTCTCTGAGTGTGGGATCTTTTCCTTGTTGTCTCTGGGTGTGGGATGTTGTTCTTGCCGTCTCTGGGTGTGGGATCTTGTCCTTGTTGCCGCTGGGTGTGGGATCTTGTCCTTGTTGTCTCTGGTTGTGGGAGCCTGCTCTTGTTGTCTTTGGGTGTGGGATCTTGTCCTTGTTGTCTCTGGGTGTGTGATCTTGTCCTTGATGTCTCTGGGTGTGTGATCTTGTCCTTGTTGTCTCTGGGTGTGGGATCTTGTCCTTGTTGTCTCTGGGTGTGGGATCTTGTTCTTGTTGTCTCTGGGAGTGGGATCTTGTTCTTATTGTCTCTGGGTGTGGGATCTTGTCCTTATTGTCTCTGGGTGTGGGATCTTGTCCTTGATGTCTCTGGGAGTGGGATCTTGTCCTTGATGTCCCTGAGTGTGGGATCTTGTCCTTGTTGTGTCTGGGTGTGGGATCTTGTTCTTGTTGTCTCTGGGTGTGGGATCTTGTCCTTGTTGTCTCTGGGTGTGGTGTCTTGTCCTTGTTGTCTCTGGGTGTGGGATCTTGACCTTGTTGTCTCTGGGTGTGGGATCTTCTCCTTGTAGTCTCTGGGTGTGGGATCTTGTCCTTTTTGTCTCTGGGTGTGGGATCATGTCCTTGTTGTCTCTGGGAGTGGGATCTTTTCTTGTTGTCTCTGTGTGTGGGATCTTGTCCTTGTTGTCTCTGGGTGTGGGATCTTGTCGTTGTTGTCTCTGGGAGTGGGATCTTGTCCTTGTTGTCTCTGGGTGTGGGATCTTGTCCTTGTTGTCTCTGGGTGTGGGATTTTGTTCTTGTTGTCTCTGGGTGTGGGATCTTGTTCTTGTTGTCTCTGGGTGTGGGATCTTGTTCTTGTTGTCTCTGGGTGTGGGATCTTGTCCTTGTTGTCTCTGGGTGTGGGATCTTGTCCTTGTTGTCTCTGGGTTTGTGATCTTGTCCTTGTTGTCTCTGGGTGTGGGATCTTGTCCTTGTTGTCTCTGGGTGTGGGACCTTGGCCTTGCCATCTCTGGGTGTGGGATCTTGTCCTTGTTGTCTCTGGGTGTGGGATCTTGTCCTTGTTGTCTCTGGTTGTGGGATCTTGTCCTTGTTGTCTCTGGGTGCGGGATCTTGTCCTTGTCGTCTCTGGGTGTTGGATCTTGTTCTTGCTGTCTCTGGGTGTGGGATCTTGTTCTTGCCGTCTCTGGGTGTGGGATCTTGTTCTTGTCGTCTCTGGTGTGGGATCTTGTTCTTGTCGTCTATGGGTGTGGGACCTTGTCCTTGTTGGCTCTGGGTGTGGGATCTTGTCCTTGTTGTCTCTGGGTGTGTATTCTTGTCCTTGTTGTCTCTGGGTGTGGGATCTTGTCCTTGTTGTCTCTGGGTGTGGGATCTTGTCCTTGTTATCTCTGTGCGTGGGAGCTTGTTCTTGTTGTCTCTGGGCATGGGATCTTGTTCTTGTTGTCTCTGGGTGTGGGATCTTGTTCTTGTCATCTCTGGGCATCGGATATTGTCCTTGTCGT
Organism: Somniosus microcephalus; assembly: GCF_052327205.1. NCBI lineage: Eukaryota > Metazoa > Chordata > Chondrichthyes > Squaliformes > Somniosidae > Somniosus > Somniosus microcephalus. The sequence goes on from NC_141004.1 coordinate 82,490,461, forward strand.
CTCTGGGTGTGGGATCCTGTTCTTGCCGTCTCTGGGTGTGGGATCTTGTTCTTGTTGTCTCTGGGTGTGGGATCTTGTTCTTGTTGTCTCTGGGTGTGGGATCTTGTCCTTGATGTCTCTGGGTGTGGGATCTTGTCCTTGTTGTCTCTGGGTGTGGGATCTTGTCCTTGTTGTCTCTGGGTGTGGGATATTGTCCTTGTTGTCTCTGGGTGTGGGATCTTGTCCTTGATGTCTCTGGGTGTGTGATCTTGTCCTTGTTGTCTCTGGGTGTGGGATCTTGTCCTTGTTGTCTCTGGGTGTGGGATCTTGTCCTTGTTGTCTCTGGCTGTGGGATCTTGTCCTTGTTGTCCCTGGGTGTGGGATCTGGTCCTTGCTGTCACTTGGTGTGGGATCTTGTCCTTGTTGTCTCTGGGTGTGGGATCTTGTCCTTGTTGTTTCTGGGTGTGGGATCTTGTTCTTGTTGTCCCTGGGTGTGGGATTTTGTTCTTGTTGTCTCTGGGTGTGGGATCTTGTTCTTGTTGTCTCTGGGTGTGGGATCTTGTTCTTGTTGTCTCTGGGAGTGGGATCTTGTTCTTATTGTCTCTGGGTGTGGGATCTTGTCCTTGTCTCTGGGTGTGGGATCTTGTCCTTGTTGCCTCTGGGAGTGGGATCTTGTCCTTTTTGTCTCTGGGTGTGGGATCTTGTCCTTGTTGTCTCTGCGTGTGGGATCTTGTCCTTGAAGTCTCTGGGTGTGTGATCTTGTCCTTGTTGTCTCTGGGTGTGGGATCTTGTCCTTGTTGTCTCTGGGTGTGGGATCTTGTCCTTGTTGTCTCTGGGTGTGGGATCTTGTTCTTGTTGTCTCTGGGTATGGGATCTTGTCCTTGTTGTCTCTGGGTGTGGGATCTTGTTCTTGTTGTCTCTGGGAGTGGGATCTTGTTCTTATTGTCTCTGGGTGTGGGATCTTGTCCTTGTTGTCTCTGGGAGTGGGATCTTGTCCTTGTTGTCTCTGGGAGTGGGATCTTGTCCTTGATGTCTCTGAGTGTGGGATCTTGTCCTTGTTGTCTCTGGGTGTGGTATATTGTTCTTGTTGTCTCTGGGTGTGGGATCTTGTTCTTGTTGTCTCTGGGTGTGGGATCTTGTCCTTGTTGTCTCTGGGTGTGGGATCTTGTCCTGGTTGTCTCTGGTTGTGGGATCTTGTCCTTGTTGTCTCTGGGTGTGGGATCTTGTTCTTGTTGTCTCTGGGTGTGGGATCTTGTCCTTGTTATCTCTGGGTGTGGTGTCTTGTCCTTGTTGTCTCTGGGTGTGGGATCTTGACCTTGTTGTGTCTGGGTGTGGGATCTTGTTCTTGTTGTCTCTGGGTGTGGGATCTTGTCCTTGTTGTCTCTGGGTGTGGTGTCTTGTCCTTGTTGTCTCTGGGTGTGGGATCTTGACCTTGTTGTCTCTGGGTGTGGGATCTTCTCCTTGTAGTCTCTGGGTGTGGGATCTTGTCCTTTTTGTCTCTGGGTGTGGGATCTTGTCCTTGTTGTCTCTGGGAGTGGGATCTTTTCTTGTTGTCTCTGTGTGTGGGATCTTGTCCTTGTTGTCTCTGGGTGTGGGATCTTGTCCTTGTTGTCTCTGGGAGTGGGATCTTGTCCTTGTTGTCTCTGGGTGTGGGATCTTGTCCTTGTTGTCTCTGGGTGTGGGATTTTGTTCTTGTTGTCTCTGGGTGTGGGATCTTGTTCTTGTTGTCTCTGGGTGTGGGATCTTGTTCTTGTTGTCTCTGGGTGTGGGATCTTGTCCTTGTTGTCTCTGGGTGTGGGATCTTGTCCTTGTTGTCTCTGGGTTTGTGATCTTGTCCTTGTCTCTGGGTGTGGGATCTTGTCCTTGTTGTCTCTGGGTGTGGGACCTTGGCCTTGCCATCTCTGGGTGTGGGATCTTGTCCTTGTTGTCTCTGGGTGTGGGATCTTGTCCTTGTTGTCTCTGGTTGTGGGATCTTGTCCTTGTTGTCTCTGGGTGCGGGATCTTGTCCTTGTCGTCTCTGGGTGTTGGATCTTGTTCTTGCTGTGTCTGGGTGTGGGATCTTGTTCTTGCCGTCTCTGGGTGTGGGATCTTGTTCTTGTCGTCTCTGGTGTGGGATCTTGTTCTTGTCGTCTATGGGTGTGGGATCTTGTCCTTGTTGGCTCTGGGTGTGGGATCTTGTCCTTGTTGTCTCTGGGGGTGTATTCTTGTCCTTGTTGTCTCTGGGTGTGGGATCTTGTCCTTGTTGTCTCTGGGTGTGGGATCTTGTCCTTGTTATCTCTGTGCGTGGGAGCTTGTTCTTGTTGTCTCTGGGCTTGGGATCTTGTTCTTGTTGTCTCTGGGTGTGGGATCTTGTTCTTGTCATCTCTGGGCATCGGATATCGTCCTTGTCGTCTCTGGTTGTGGGATCCTGTTCTTGCCGTCTCTGGGTGTGGGATCTTGTTCTTGTTGTCTCTGGGTGTGGGATCTTGTTCTTGTTGTCTCTGGGTGTGGGATCTTATCCTTGATGTCTCTGGGTGTGGGATCCTGTCCTTGTTGTCTCTGGGTGTGGGATCTTGTCCTTGTTGTCTCTGGGTGTGGGATCTTGTCCTTGTTGTCTCTGGGTGTGGGATCTTGTCCTTGATGTCTCTGGGTGTGTGATCTTGTCCTTGTTGTCTCTGGGTGTGGGATCTTGTCCTTGTTGTCTCTGGGTGTGGGATCTTGTCCTTGTTGTCTCTGGCTGTGGGATCTTGTCCTTGTTGTCCCTGGGTGTGGGATCTGGTCCTTGCTGTCTCTTGGTGTGGGATCTTGTCCTTGTTGTCTCTGGGTGTGGGATCTTCTTCTTGTTGTTTCTGGGTGTGGGATCTTGTTCTTGTTGTCTCTGGGTGTGGGATCTTGTTCTTGTTGTCTCTGGGTGTGGGATCTTGTTATGGTTGTCTCTGGGTGTGGGATCTTGTTCTTGTTGTCTCTGGGAGTGGGATCTTGTTCTTATTGTCTCTGGGTGTGGGATCTTGTCCTTGTCTCTGGGTGTGGGATCTTGTCCTTGTTGCCTCTGGGAGTGGGATCTTGTCCTTGTTGTCTCTGGGTGTGGGATCTTGTCCTTGTTGTCTCTGGGTGTGGGATCTTGTCCTTGATGTCTCTGGGTGTGGGATCTTGTCCTTGTTGTCGCTGGGTGTGGGATCTTGTCCTTCTTGTCTCTGGGTGTGGGATCTTGTCCTTGTTCTCTCTGCGTGTGGGATCTTGTCCTTGATGTCTCTGGGTGTGTGATCTTGTCCTTGTTGTCTCTGGGTGTGGGATCTTGTCCTTGTTGTCTCTGGGAGTGGGATCTTGTCCTTGTTGTCTCTGGGTGTGGGATCTTGTCCTTGTTGTCTCTGGGTGTGGGATTTTGTTCTTGTTGTCTCTGGGTGTGGGATCTTGTTCTTGTTGTCTCTGGGTGTGGGATCTTGTTCTTGTTGTCTCTGGGTGTGGGATCTTGTCCTTGTTGTCTCTGGGTGTGGGATCTTGTCCTTGTTGTCTCTGGGTTTGTGATCTTGTCCTTGTTGTCTCTGGGTGTGGGATCTTGTCCTTGTTGTCTCTGGGTGTGGGACCTTGGCCTTGCCATCTCTGGGTGTGGGATCTTGTCCTTGTTGTCTCTGGGTGTGGGATCTTGTCCTTGTTGTCTCTGGTTGTGGGATCTTGTCCTTGTTGTCTCTGGGTGCGGGATCTTGTCCTTGTCGTCTCTGGGTGTTGGATCTTGTTCTTGCTGTGTCTGGGTGTGGGATCTTGTTCTTGCCGTCTCTGGGTGTGGGATCTTGTTCTTGTCGTCTCTGGTGTGGGATCTTGTTCTTGTCGTCTATGGGTGTGGGATCTTGTCCTTGTTGGCTCTGGGTGTGGGATCTTGTCCTTGTTGTCTCTGGGGGTGTATTCTTGTCCTTGTTGTCTCTGGGTGTGGGATCTTGTCCTTGTTGTCTCTGGGTGTGGGATCTTGTCCTTGTTATCTCTGTGCGTGGGAGCTTGTTCTTGTTGTCTCTGGGCATGGGATCTTGTTCTTGTTGTCTCTGGGTGTGGGATCTTGTTCTTGTCATCTCTGGGCATCGGATATTGTCCTTGTCGTCTCTGTGTGTGGGATCCTGTTCTTGCCGTCTCTGGGTGTGGGATCTTGTTCTTGTTGTCTCTGGGTGTGGGATCTTGTTCTTGTTGTCTCTGGGTGTGGGATCTTATCCTTGATGTCTCTGGGTGTGGGATCCTGTCCTTGTTGTCTCTGGGTGTGGGATCTTGTCCTTGTTGTCTCTGGGTGTGGGATCTTGTCCTTGTTGTCTCTGGGTGTGGGATCTTGTCCTTGATGTCTCTGGGTGTGTGATCTTGTCCTTGTTGTCTCTGGGTGTGGGATCTTGTCCTTGTTGTCTCTGGGTGTGGGATCTTGTCCTTGTTGTCTCTGGCTGTGGGATCTTGTCCTTGTTGTCCCTGGGTGTGGGATCTGGTCCTTGCTGTCTCTTGGTGTGGGATCTTGTCCTTGTTGTCTCTGGGTGTGGGATCTTCTTCTTGTTGTTTCTGGGTGTGGGATCTTGTTCTTGTTGTCTCTGGGTGTGGGATCTTGTTCTTGTTGTCTCTGGGTGTGGGATCTTGTTATGGTTGTCTCTGGGTGTGGGATCTTGTTCTTGTTGTCTCTGGGAGTGGGATCTTGTTCTTATTGTCTCTGGGTGTGGGATCTTGTCCTTGTCTCTGGGTGTGGGATCTTGTCCTTGTTGCCTCTGGGAGTGGGATCTTGTCCTTGTTGTCTCTGGGTGTGGGATCTTGTCCTTGTTGTCTCTGGGTGTGGGATCTTGTCCTTGATGTCTCTGGGTGTGGGATCTTGTCCTTGTTGTCGCTGGGTGTGGGATCTTGTCCTTCTTGTCTCTGGGTGTGGGATCTTGTCCTTGTTCTCTCTGCGTGTGGGATCTTGTCCTTGATGTCTCTGGGTGTGTGATCTTGTCCTTGTTGTCTCTGGGTGTGGGATCTTGTCCTTGTTGTCTCTGGGTGTGGGATCCTGTCCTTGTTGTCTCTGGGTGTGGGATCTTGTTCTTGTTGTCTCTGGGTATGGGATCTTGTCCTTGTTGTCTCTGGGTGTGGGATCTTGTTCTTGTTGTCTCTGGGAGTGGGATCTTGTTCTTATTGTCTCTGGGTGTGGGATCTTGTCCTTGTTGTCTCTGGGTGTGGGATCTTGTCCTTGTTGTCTCTGGGAGTGGGATCTTGTCCTTGATGTCTCTGAGTGTGGGATCTTGTCCTTGTTGTCTCTGGGTGTGGGATATTGTTCTTGTTGTCTCTGGGTGTGGGATCTTGTTCTTGTTGTCTCTGGGTGTGGGATCTTGTCCTTGTTGTCTCTGGGTGTGGGATCTTGTCCTGGTTGTCTCTGGGTGTGGGATCTTGTCCTTGTTGTCTCTGGGTGTGGGATCTTGTTCTTGTTGTCTCTGGGTGTGGGATCTTGTCCTTGTTATCTCTGGGTGTGGTGTATTGTCCTTGTTGTCTCTGGGTGTGGGATCTTGACCTTGTTGTCTCTGGGTGTGGGATCTTCTCCTTGTAGTCTCTGGGTGTGGGATCTTGTCCTTTTTGTCTCTGGGTGTGGGATCTTGTCCTTGTTGTCTCTGGGTGTGGGATCTTGTCCTTGTTATCTCTGTGCGTGGGAGCTTGTTCTTGTTGTCTCTGGGCATGGGATCTTGTTCTTGTTGTCTCTGGGTGTGGGATCTTGTTCTTGTCATCTCTGGGCATCGGATATTGTCCTTGTCGTCTCTGGGTGTGGGATCCTGTTCTTGCCGTCTCTGGGTGTGGGATCTTGTTCTTGTTGTCTCTGGGTGTGGGATCTTGTTCTTGTTGTCTCTGGGTGTGGGATCTTGTCCTTGATGTCTCTGGGTGTGGGATCTTGTCCTTGTTGTCTCTGGGTGTGGGATCTTGTCCTTGTTGTCTCTGGGTGTGGGATATTGTCCTTGTTGTCTCTGGGTGTGGGATCTTGTCCTTGATGTCTCTGGGTGTGTGATCTTGTCCTTGTTGTCTCTGGGTGTGGGATCTTGTCCTTGTTGTCTCTGGGTGTGGGATCTTGTCCTTGTTGTCTCTGGCTGTGGGATCTTGTCCTTGTTGTCCCTGGGTGTGGGATCTGGTCCTTGCTGTCACTTGGTGTGGGATCTTGTCCTTGTTGTCTCTGGGTGTGGGATCTTGTCCTTGTTGTTTCTGGGTGTGGGATCTTGTTCTTGTTGTCCCTGGGTGTGGGATTTTGTTCTTGTTGTCTCTGGGTGTGGGATCTTGTTCTTGTTGTCTCTGGGTGTGGGATCTTGTTCTTGTTGTCTCTGGGAGTGGGATCTTGTTCTTATTGTCTCTGGGTGTGGGATCTTGTCCTTGTCTCTGGGTGTGGGATCTTGTCCTTGTTGCCTCTGGGAGTGGGATCTTGTCCTTTTTGTCTCTGGGTGTGGGATCTTGTCCTTGTTGTCTCTGCGTGTGGGATCTTGTCCTTGAAGTCTCTGGGTGTGTGATCTTGTCCTTGTTGTCTCTGGGTGTGGGATCTTGTCCTTGTTGTCTCTGGGTGTGGGATCTTGTCCTTGTTGTCTCTGGGTGTGGGATCTTGTTCTTGTTGTCTCTGGGTATGGGATCTTGTCCTTGTTGTCTCTGGGTGTGGGATCTTGTTCTTGTTGTCTCTGGGAGTGGGATCTTGTTCTTATTGTCTCTGGGTGTGGGATCTTGTCCTTGTTGTCTCTGGGAGTGGGATCTTGTCCTTGTTGTCTCTGGGAGTGGGATCTTGTCCTTGATGTCTCTGAGTGTGGGATCTTGTCCTTGTTGTCTCTGGGTGTGGTATATTGTTCTTGTTGTCTCTGGGTGTGGGATCTTGTTCTTGTTGTCTCTGGGTGTGGGATCTTGTCCTTGTTGTCTCTGGGTGTGGGATCTTGTCCTGGTTGTCTCTGGTTGTGGGATCTTGTCCTTGTTGTCTCTGGGTGTGGGATCTTGTTCTTGTTGTCTCTGGGTGTGGGATCTTGTCCTTGTTATCTCTGGGTGTGGTGTCTTGTCCTTGTTGTCTCTGGGTGTGGGATCTTGACCTTGTTGTGTCTGGGTGTGGGATCTTGTTCTTGTTGTCTCTGGGTGTGGGATCTTGTCCTTGTTGTCTCTGGGTGTGGTGTCTTGTCCTTGTTGTCTCTGGGTGTGGGATCTTGACCTTGTTGTCTCTGGGTGTGGGATCTTCTCCTTGTAGTCTCTGGGTGTGGGATCTTGTCCTTTTTGTCTCTGGGTGTGGGATCTTGTCCTTGTTGTGTCTGGGAGTGGGATCTTTTCTTGTTGTCTCTGTGTGTGGGATCTTGTCCTTGTTGTCTCTGGGTGTGGGATCTTGTCCTTGTTGTCTCTGGGAGTGGGATCTTGTCCTTGTTGTCTCTGGGTGTGGGATCTTGTCCTTGTTGTCTCTGGGTGTGGGATTTTGTTCTTGTTGTCTCTGGGTGTGGGATCTTGTTCTTGTTGTCTCTGGGTGTGGGATCTTGTTCTTGTTGTCTCTGGGTGTGGGATCTTGTCCTTGTTGTCTCTGGGTGTGGGATCTTGTCCTTGTTGTCTCTGGGTTTGTGATCTTGTCCTTGTCTCTGGGTGTGGGATCTTGTCCTTGTTGTCTCTGGGTGTGGGACCTTGGCCTTGCCATCTCTGGGTGTGGGATCTTGTCCTTTTTGTCTCTGGGTGTGGGATCTTGTCCTTGTTGTGTCTGGGAGTGGGATCTTTTCTTGTTGTCTCTGTGTGTGGGATCTTGTCCTTGTTGTCTCTGGGTGTGGGATCTTGTCCTTGTTGTCTCTGGGAGTGGGATCTTGTCCTTGTTGTCTCTGGGTGTGGGATCTTGTCCTTGTTGTCTCTGGGTGTGGGATTTTGTTCTTGTTGTCTCTGGGTGTGGGATCTTGTTCTTGTTGTCTCTGGGTGTGGGATCTTGTTCTTGTTGTCTCTGGGTGTGGGATCTTGTCCTTGTTGTCTCTGGGTGTGGGATCTTGTCCTTGTTGTCTCTGGGTTTGTGATCTTGTCCTTGTCTCTGGGTGTGGGATCTTGTCCTTGTTGTCTCTGGGTGTGGGACCTTGGCCTTGCCATCTCTGGGTGTGGGATCTTGTCCTTGTTGTCTCTGGGTGTGGGATCTTGTCCTTGTTGTCTCTGGTTGTGGGATCTTGTCCTTGTTGTCTCTGGGTGCGGGATCTTGTCCTTGTCGTCTCTGGGTGTTGGATCTTGTTCTTGCTGTGTCTGGGTGTGGGATCTTGTTCTTGCCGTCTCTGGGTGTGGGATCTTGTTCTTGTCGTCTCTGGTGTGGGATCTTGTTCTTGTCGTCTATGGGTGTGGGATCTTGTCCTTGTTGGCTCTGGGTGTGGGATCTTGTCCTTGTTGTCTCTGGGGGTGTATTCTTGTCCTTGTTGTCTCTGGGTGTGGGATCTTGTCCTTGTTGTCTCTGGGTGTGGAATCTTGTCCTTGTTATCTCTGTGCGTGGGAGCTTGTTCTTGTTGTCTCTGGGCATGGGATCTTGTTCTTGTTGTCTCTGGGTGTGGGATCTTGTTCTTGTCATCTCTGGGCATCGGATATCGTCCTTGTCGTCTCTGGTTGTGGGATCCTGTTCTTGCCGTCTCTGGGTGTGGGATCTTGTTCTTGTTGTCTCTGGGTGTGGGATCTTGTTCTTGTTGTCTCTGGGTGTGGGATCTTATCCTTGATGTCTCTGGGTGTGGGATCCTGTCCTTGTTGTCTCTGGGTGTGGGATCTTGTCCTTGTTGTCTCTGGGTGTGGGATCTTGTCCTTGTTGTCTCTGGGTGTGGGATCTTGTCCTTGATGTCTCTGGGTGTGTGATCTTGTCCTTGTTGTCTCTGGGTGTGGGATCTTGTCCTTGTTGTCTCTGGGTGTGGGATCTTGTCCTTGTTGTCTCTGGCTGTGGGATCTTGTCCTTGTTGTCCCTGGGTGTGGGATCTGGTCCTTGCTGTCTCTTGGTGTGGGATCTTGTCCTTGTTGTCTCTGGGTGTGGGATCTTCTTCTTGTTGTTTCTGGGTGTGGGATCTTGTTCTTGTTGTCTCTGGGTGTGGGATCTTGTTCTTGTTGTCTCTGGGTGTGGGATCTTGTTATGGTTGTCTCTGGGTGTGGGATCTTGTTCTTGTTGTCTCTGGGAGTGGGATCTTGTTCTTATTGTCTCTGGGTGTGGGATCTTGTCCTTGTCTCTGGGTGTGGGATCTTGTCCTTGTTGCCTCTGGGAGTGGGATCTTGTCCTTGTTGTCTCTGGGTGTGGGATCTTGTCCTTGTTGTCTCTGGGTGTGGGATCTTGTCCTTGATGTCTCTGGGTGTGGGATCTTGTCCTTGTTGTCGCTGGGTGTGGGATCTTGTCCTTCTTGTCTCTGGGTGTGGGATCTTGTCCTTGTTCTCTCTGCGTGTGGGATCTTGTCCTTGATGTCTCTGGGTGTGTGATCTTGTCCTTGTTGTCTCTGGGTGTGGGATCTTGTCCTTGTTGTCTCTGGGAGTGGGATCTTGTCCTTGTTGTCTCTGGGTGTGGGATCTTGTCCTTGTTGTCTCTGGGTGTGGGATTTTGTTCTTGTTGTCTCTGGGTGTGGGATCTTGTTCTTGTTGTCTCTGGGTGTGGGATCTTGTTCTTGTTGTCTCTGGGTGTGGGATCTTGTCCTTGTTGTCTCTGGGTGTGGGATCTTGTCCTTGTTGTCTCTGGGTTTGTGATCTTGTCCTTGTTGTCTCTGGGTGTGGGATCTTGTCCTTGTTGTCTCTGGGTGTGGGACCTTGGCCTTGCCATCTCTGGGTGTGGGATCTTGTCCTTGTTGTCTCTGGGTGTGGGATCTTGTCCTTGTTGTCTCTGGTTGTGGGATCTTGTCCTTGTTGTCTCTGGGTGCGGGATCTTGTCCTTGTCGTCTCTGGGTGTTGGATCTTGTTCTTGCTGTGTCTGGGTGTGGGATCTTGTTCTTGCCGTCTCTGGGTGTGGGATCTTGTTCTTGTCGTCTCTGGTGTGGGATCTTGTTCTTGTCGTCTATGGGTGTGGGATCTTGTCCTTGTTGGCTCTGGGTGTGGGATCTTGTCCTTGTTGTCTCTGGGGGCGTATTCTTGTCCTTGTTGTCTCTGGGTGTGGGATCTTGTCCTTGTTGTCTCTGGGTGTGGGATCTTGTCCTTGTTATCTCTGTGCGTGGGAGCTTGTTCTTGTTGTCTCTGGGCATGGGATCTTGTTCTTGTTGTCTCTGGGTGTGGGATCTTGTTCTTGTCATCTCTGGGCATCGGATATTGTCCTTGTCGTCTCTGTGTGTGGGATCCTGTTCTTGCCGTCTCTGGGTGTGGGATCTTGTTCTTGTTGTCTCTGGGTGTGGGATCTTGTTCTTGTTGTCTCTGGGTGTGGGATCTTATCCTTGATGTCTCTGGGTGTGGGATCCTGTCCTTGTTGTCTCTGGGTGTGGGATCTTGTCCTTGTTGTCTCTGGGTGTGGGATCTTGTCCTTGTTGTCTCTGGGTGTGGGATCTTGTCCTTGATGTCTCTGGGTGTGTGATCTTGTCCTTGTTGTCTCTGGGTGTGGGATCTTGTCCTTGTTGTCTCTGGGTGTGGGATCTTGTCCTTGTTGTCTCTGGCTGTGGGATCTTGTCCTTGTTGTCCCTGGGTGTGGGATCTGGTCCTTGCTGTCTCTTGGTGTGGGATCTTGTCCTTGTTGTCTCTGGGTGTGGGATCTTCTTCTTGTTGTTTCTGGGTGTGGGATCTTGTTCTTGTTGTCTCTGGGTGTGGGATCTTGTTCTTGTTGTCTCTGGGTGTGGGATCTTGTTATGGTTGTCTCTGGGTGTGGGATCTTGTTCTTGTTGTCTCTGGGAGTGGGATCTTGTTCTTATTGTCTCTGGGTGTGGGATCTTGTCCTTGTCTCTGGGTGTGGGATCTTGTCCTTGTTGCCTCTGGGAGTGGGATCTTGTCCTTGTTGTCTCTGGGTGTGGGATCTTGTCCTTGTTGTCTCTGGGTGTGGGATCTTGTCCTTGATGTCTCTGGGTGTGGGATCTTGTCCTTGTTGTCGCTGGGTGTGGGATCTTGTCCTTCTTGTCTCTGGGTGTGGGATCTTGTCCTTGTTCTCTCTGCGTGTGGGATCTTGTCCTTGATGTCTCTGGGTGTGTGATCTTGTCCTTGTTGTCTCTGGGTGTGGGATCTTGTCCTTGTTGTCTCTGGGTGTGGGATCCTGTCCTTGTTGTCTCTGGGTGTGGGATCTTGTTCTTGTTGTCTCTGGGTATGGGATCTTGTCCTTGTTGTCTCTGGGTGTGGGATCTTGTTCTTGTTGTCTCTGGGAGTGGGATCTTGTTCTTATTGTCTCTGGGTGTGGGATCTTGTCCTTGTTGTCTCTGGGTGTGGGATCTTGTCCTTGTTGTATCTGGGAGTGGGATCTTGTCCTTGATGTCTCTGAGTGTGGGATCTTGTCCTTGTTGTCTCTGGGTGTGGGATATTGTTCTTGTTGTCTCTGGGTGTGGGATCTTGTTCTTGTTGTCTCTGGGTGTGGGATCTTGTCCTTGTTGTCTCTGGGTGTGGGATCTTGTCCTGGTTGTCTCTGGGTGTGGGATCTTGTCCTTGTTGTCTCTGGGTGTGGGATCTTGTTCTTGTTGTCTCTGGGTGTGGGATCTTGTCCTTGTTATCTCTGGGTGTGGTGTATTGTCCTTGTTGTCTCTGGGTGTGGGATCTTGACCTTGTTGTCTCTGGGTGTGGGATCTTCTCCTTGTAGTCTCTGGGTGTGGGATCTTGTCCTTTTTGTCTCTGGGTGTGGGATCTTGTCCTTGTTGTCTCTGGGAGTGGGATCTTTTCTTGTTGTCTCTGGGTGTGGGATCTTGTCCTTGTTGTCTCTGGGTGTGGGATCTTGTCCTTGTTGTCTCTGGGAGTGGGATCTTGTCCTTGTTGTCTCTGGGTGTGGGATCTTGTCCTTGTTGTCTCTGGGTGTGGGATTTTGTTCTTGTTGTCTCTGGGTGTGGGATATTGTTCTTGTTGTCTCTGGGTGTGGGATCTTGTTCTTGTTGTCTCTGGGTGTGGGATCTTGTCCTTGTTGTCTCTGGGTGTGGGATCTTGTCCTTGTTGTCTCTGGGTTTGTGATCTTGTCCTTGTTGTCTCTGGGTGTGGGATCTTGTCCTTGTTGTCTCTGGGTGTGGGACCTTGTCCTTGCCATCTCTGGGTGTGGGATCTTGTCCTTGTTGTCTCTGGGTGTGGGATCTTGTCCTTGTTGTCTCTGGGTGTGGGATCTTGTCCTTGTTGTCTCTGGGTGTGGGATCTTGTCCTTGTAGTCTCTGGGTGTGGGATCTTGTTCTTGCCGTCTCTGGGTGTGGGATCTTGTTCTTGCCGTCTCTGGGTGTGGGATCTTGTTCTTGTCGTCTCTGGTGTGGGATCTTGTTCTTGTCGTCTATGGGTGTGTGATCTTGTCCTTGTTGGCTCTGGGTGTGGGATCTTGTCCTTGTTGTCTCTGGGTGTGTATTCTTGTCCTTGTTGTCTCTGGGTGTGGGATCTTGTCCTTGTTGTCTCTGGGTGTGGGATCTTGTCCTTATTGTCTCTGTGTGTGGGAGCTTGTTCTTGTTGTCTCTGGGCATGGGACCTTGTTCTTGTTGTCTCTGGGTGTGGGATCTTGTTCTTGTCATTTCTGGGCGTCGGATCTTGTCCTTGTCGTCTCTGGGTGTGGGATCCTGTTCTTGCCGTCTCTGCGTGTGGGATCTTGTTCTTGTTGTCTCTGGGTGTGGGATCTTGTTCTTGTTGTCTCTGGGTGTGGGATCTTGTCCTTGATGTCTCTGTGTGTGGGATCTTGTCCTTGTTGTCTCTGGGTGTGGGATCTTGTCCTTGATGTCTCTGGGTGTGGGATCTTGTCCTTGTTGTCTCTTGGTGTGGGATCTTGTCCTTGATGTCTCTGGGTGTGTGATCTTGTCCTTGTTGTCTCTGGGTGTGGGATCTTGTCCTTGTTGTCTCTGGGTGTGGGATCTTGTCCTTGTTGTCTCTGGGTGTGGGATCTTGTCCTTGTTGTCCCTGGGTGTGGGATCTGGTCCTTGCTGTCTCTTGGTGTGGGATCTTGTCCTTGTTGTCTCTGGGTGTGGGATCTTGTCCTTGTTGTTTCTGGGTGTGGGATCTTGTTCTTGTTGTCTCTGGGTGTGGGATCTTGTTCTTGTTGTCTCTGGGTGTGGGATCTTGTTCTTGTTGTCTCTGGGTGTGGGATCTTGTTCTTGTTGTCTCTGGGAGTGGGATCTTGTTCTTATTGTCTCTGGGTGTGGGATCTTGTCCTTGTTGTCTCTGGGTGTGGGAGCTTGTCCTTGTTGTCTCTGGGAGTGGGATCTTGTCCTTGTTGTCTCTGGGTGTGGGAGCTTGTCCTTGTTGTCTCTGGGTGTGGGATCTTGTCCTGGTTGTCTCTGGGTGTGGGATCTTGTCCTTGTTGTCTCTGGGTGTGGGATCTTGTTCTTGTTGTCTCTGGGTGTGGGATCTTCTCCTTCTAGTCTCTGGGTGTGGTGTCTTGTCCTTGTTGTCTCTGGGTGTGGGATCTTGACCTTGTTGTCTCTGGGTGTGGGATCTTCTCCTTCTAGTCTCTGGGTGTGGGATCTTGTCCTTTTTGTCTCTGGGTGTGGGATCTTGTCCTTGTTGTCTCTGGGAGTGGGATCTTTTCTTGTTGTCTCAGGGTGTGGGATCTTGTGCTTGTTGTCTCTGGGTGTGGGATCTTGTTCTTGTTGTCACTGGGAGTGGGATCTTGTCCTTGTTGTCTCTGGGTGTGGGATATTGTCCTTGTTGTCTCTGGCTGTGGGATTTTGTTCTTGTTGTCTCTGGGTGTGGGATCTTGTTCTTGTTGTCTCTGGGTGTGGGATCTTGTTCTTGTTGTCTCTGGGTGTGGGATCTTGTCCTTGTTGTCTCTGGGTGTGGGATCTTGTCCTTGTTGTCTCTGGGTTTGTGATCTTGTCCTTGTTGTCTCTGGGTGTGGGATCTTCTCCTTGTTGTCTCTGGGTGTGGGACCTTGTCCTTGCCATCTCTGGGTGTGGGATCTTGTCCTTGTTGTCTCTGGGTGTGGGATATTGTCCTTGTTGTCTCTGGGTGTGGGATCTTGTCCTTGTTGTCTCTGGGTGTGGGATCTTGTCCTTGTCGTCTCTGGGTGTGGGATCTTGTTCTTGCCATCTCTGGGTGTGGGATCTTGCTCTTGCCGTCTCTGGGTGTGGGATCTTGTTCTTGTCGTCTCTGGTGTGGGATCTTGTTCTTGTCGTCTGTGGGTGTGGGATCTTGTCCTTGTTGGCTCTGGGTGTGGGATCTTGTCCTTGTTGTCTCTGGGTGTGTATTCTTGTCCTTGTTGTCTCTGGGTGTGGGATCTTGTCCTTGTTGTCTCTGGGTGTGGGATCTAGTCCTTGTTGTCTCTGTGTGTGGGAGCTTGTTCTTGTTGTCTCTGGGCATGGGATCTTGTTCTTGTCGTCTCTGGGTGTGGGATCCTGTTCTTGCCGTCTCTGGGTGTGGGATCTTGTTCTTGTTGTCTCTGGGTGTGGGATCTTGTTCTTGTTGTCTCTAGGTGTGGGATCTTGTCCTTGATGTCTCTGGGTGTGGGATCTTGTCCTTGTTGTCTCTGGGTGTGGGATCTTGTCCTTGTTGTCTCTGGGTGTGGGATCTTGTCCTTGTTGTCTCTGGGTGTGGGATCTTGTCCTTGATGTCTCTGGGTGTGTGATCTTGTCCTTGTTGTCTCTGGGTGTGGGATCTTGTCCTTGTTGTCTCTGGGTGTGGGATCTTGTCCTTGTTGTCTCTGGGTGTGGGACCTTGTCCTTGTTGTCCCTGGGTGTGGGATCTGGTCCTTGCTGTCTCTTGGTGTGGGATCTTGTCCTTGTTGTCTCTGGGTGTGGGATCTTGTCCTTGTTGTTTCTGGGTGTGGGATCTTGTTCTTGTTGTCTTTGGGTGTGGGATCTTGTTCTTGTTGTCTCTGGGTGTGGGATCTTGTTCCTGTTGTCTCTGGGTGTGGGATCTTGTTCTTGTTGTCTCTGGGAGTGGGATCTTGTTCTTATTGTCTCTGGGTTTGGGATCTTGTCCTTGTTGTCTCTGGGTGTGGGATCTTGTCCTTGTTGTCTCTGGGAGTGGGATCTTGTCCTTGTTGTCTCTGGGTGTGGGATCTTGTCCTTGTTGTCTCTGGGTGTGGGATCTTGTTCTTGTTGTCTCTGGGTGTGGGATCTTGTTCTTGTTGCCTCTGGGTGTGGGATCTTGTCCTTGTTGTCTCTGGGTGTGGGATCTTGTCCTGGTTGTCTCTGGGTGTGGGATCTTGTTCTTGTCATCTCTGGGCGTCGGATCTTGTCCTTGTCGTCTCTGGGTGTGGGATCTTGTTCTTGCCATCTCTGGGTGTGTTATCTTGTTCTTGTTGTCTCTGGGTGTGGGACCTTGTTCTTGTTGTCTCTGGGTGTGGGTTCTTGTCCTTGATGTCTCTGGGTGTGGGATCTTGTCCTTGTTGTCTCTGGGTCTGGCATCTTGTCCTTGTTGTCTCTGGGTGTGGGATCTTGTCCTTGTTGTCTCTGGGTGTGGGATCTTGTCCTTGATGTCTCTGGGTGTGTGATCTTGTCCTTGTTGTCTCTGGGTGTGGGATCTTGTCCTTGTTGTCTCTGGGTGTGGGATCTTGTCTTGTTGTCTCTGGGTGTGGGATCTTGTCCTTGTTGTCCCTGGGTGTGGGATCTGGGCCTTGCTGTCTCTTGGTGTGGGATCTTGTCCTTGTTGTCTCTGGGTGTGCGATCTTGTCCTTGTTGTTTCTGGGTGTGGGATCTTGTTCTTGTTGTCTCTGGGTGTGGGATCTTGTTCTTGTTGTCTCTGGGTGTGGGATCTTGTTCTTGTTGTCTCTGCGTGTGGGATCTTGTTCTTGTTGTCTCTGGGTGTGGAATTTGTTCTTGTTGTCTCTGGGTGTGGGATCTTGTCCTTGTTGTCTCTGGGTGTGGGATCTTGTCCTGGTTGTCTCTGGGTGTGGGATCTTGTCCTTGTTGTCTCTGGGTGTGGGATCTTGTTCTTGTTGTCTCTGGGTGTGGGATCTTGTCCTTGTTGTCTCTGGGTGTGGTGTCTTGTCCTTGTTGTCTCTGGGTGTGCGATCTTGACCTTGTTGTCTCTGTGTGTGGGATCTTCTCCTTGTAGTCTCTGGGTGTGGGATCTTGTCCTTTTTGTCTCTGGGTGTGGGGTCTTGTCCTTGTTGTCTCTGGGAGTGGGATCTTTTCTTGTTGTCTCTGGGTGTGGGATCTTGTTCTTGTTGTCTCTGGGTGTGGGATCTTGTTCTTGTTGCCTCTGGGTGTGGGATCTTGTCCTTGTTGTCTCTGTGTGTGGGATCTTGTCCTGGTTGTCTCTGGGTGTGGGATCTTGTTCTTGTCATCTCTGGGCGTCGGATCTTGTCCTTGTCGTCTCTGGGTGTGGGATCTTGTTCTTGCCATCTCTGGGTGTGGTATCTTGTTCTTGTTGTCATTGGGTGTGTGACCTTGTTCTTGTTGTCTCTGGGTGTGGGTTCTTGTCCTTGATGTCTCTGGGTGTGGGATCTTGTCCTTGTTGTCTCTGGGTCTGGGATCTTGTCCTTGTTGTCTCTGGGTGTGGGATCTTGTCCTTGTTGTCTCTGGGTGTGGGATCTTGTCCTTGATGTCTCTGGGTGTGTGATCTTGTCCTTGTTGTCTCTGGGTGTGGGATCTTGTCCTTGTTGTCTCTGGGTGTGGGATCTTGTCTTGTTGTCTCTGGGTGTGGGATCTTGTCCTTGTTGTCCCTGGGTGTGGGATCTGGGCCTTGCTGTCTCTTGGTGTGGGATCTTGTCCTTGTTGTCTCTGGGTGTGCGATCTTGTCCTTGTTGTTTCTGGGTGTGGGATCTTGTTCTTGTTGTCTCTGGGTGTGGGATCTTGTTCTTGTTGTCTCTGGGTGTGGGATCTTGTTCTTGTTGTCTCTGGGTGTGGGATCTTGTTCTTGTTGTCTCTGGGAGTGGGATCTTGTTCTTATTGTCTCTGGGTGTGTGATCTTGTCCTTGTTGTCTCTGGGTGTGGGATCTTGTCCTTGTTGTCTCTGGGTGTGGGACCTTGTCCTTGTTGTCCCTGGGTGTGGGATCTGGTCCTTGCTGTCTCTTGGTGTGGGATCTTGTCCTTGTTGTCTCTGGGTGTGGGATCTTGTCCTTGTTGTTTCTGGGTGTGGGATCTTGTTCTTGTTGTCTCTGGGTGTGGGATCTTGTCCTTGTTGTCTCTGGGTGTGGGATCTTGTCCTTGTTGTCTCTGGGTGTGGGATCTTGTCCTTGTTGTCTCTGGGTGTGGGATCTTGTCCTTGTTGTCTCTGGGTGTGGGATCTTGTCCTTGTAGTCTCTGGGTGTGGGATCTTGTTCTTGCCGTCTCTGGGTGTGGGATCTTGTTCTTGCCGTCTCTGGGTGTGGGATCTTGTTCTTGTCGTCTCTGGTGTGGGATCTTGTTCTTGTCGTCTATGGGTGTGTGATCTTGTCCTTGTTGGCTCTGGGTGTGGGATCTTGTCCTTGTTGTCTCTGGGTGTGTATTCTTGTCCTTGTTGTCTCTGGGTGTGGGATCTTGTCCTTGTTGTCTCTGGGTGTGGGATCTTGTCCTTATTGTCTCTGTGTGTGGGAGCTTGTTCTTGTTGTCTCTGGGCATGGGACCTTGTTCTTGTTGTCTCTGGGTGTGGGATCTTGTTCTTGTCATTTCTGGGCGTCGGATCTTGTCCTTGTCGTCTCTGGGTGTGGGATCCTGTTCTTGCCGTCTCTGCGTGTGGGATCTTGTTCTTGTTGTCTCTGGGTGTGGGATCTTGTTCTTGTTGTCTCTGGGTGTGGGATCTTGTCCTTGATGTCTCTGTGTGTGGGATCTTGTCCTTGTTGTCGCTGGGTGTGGGATCTTGTCCTTGATGTCTCTGGGTGTGGGATCTTGTCCTTGTTGTCTCTTGGTGTGGGATCTTGTCCTTGATGTCTCTGGGTGTGTGATCTTGTCCTTGTTGTCTCTGGGTGTGGGATCTTGTCCTTGTTGTCTCTGGGTGTGGGATCTTGTCCTTGTTGTCTCTGGGTGTGGGATCTTGTCCTTGTTGTCCCTGGGTGTGGGATCTGGTCCTTGCTGTCTCTTGGTGTGGGATCTTGTCCTTGTTGTCTCTGGGTGTGGGATCTTGTCCTTGTTGTTTCTGGGTGTGGGATCTTGTTCTTGTTGTCTCTGGGTGTGGGATCTTGTTCTTGTTGTCTCTGGGTGTGGGATCTTGTTCTTGTTGTCTCTGGGTGTGGGATCTTGTTCTTGTTGTCTCTGGGAGTGGGATCTTGTTCTTATTGTCTCTGGGTGTGGGATCTTGTCCTTGTTGTCTCTGGGTGTGGGAGCTTGTCCTTGTTGTCTCTGGGAGTGGGATCTTGTCCTTGTTGTCTCTGGGTGTGGGAGCTTGTCCTTGTTGTCTCTGGGTGTGGGATCTTGTCCTGGTTGTCTCTGGGTGTGGGATCTTGTCCTTGTTGTCTCTGGGTGTGGGATCTTGTTCTTGTTGTCTCTGGGTGTGGGATCTTCTCCTTCTAGTCTCTGGGTGTGGTGTCTTGTCCTTGTTGTCTCTGGGTGTGGGATCTTGACCTTGTTGTCTCTGGGTGTGGGATCTTCTCCTTCTAGTCTCTGGGTGTGGGATCTTGTCCTTTTTGTCTCTGGGTGTGGGATCTTGTCCTTGTTGTCTCTGGGAGTGGGATCTTTTCTTGTTGTCTCAGGGTGTGGGATCTTGTGCTTGTTGTCTCTGGGTGTGGGATCTTGTTCTTGTTGTCACTGGGAGTGGGATCTTGTCCTTGTTGTCTCTGGGTGTGGGATATTGTCCTTGTTGTCTCTGGCTGTGGGATTTTGTTCTTGTTGTCTCTGGGTGTGGGATCTTGTTCTTGTTGTCTCTGGGTGTGGGATCTTGTTCTTGTTGTCTCTGGGTGTGGGATCTTGTCCTTGTTGTCTCTGGGTGTGGGATCTTGTCCTTGTTGTCTCTGGGTTTGTGATCTTGTCCTTGTTGTCTCTGGGTGTGGGATCTTCTCCTTGTTGTCTCTGGGTGTGGGACCTTGTCCTTGCCATCTCTGGGTGTGGGATCTTGTCCTTGTTGTCTCTGGGTGTGGGATATTGTCCTTGTTGTCTCTGGGTGTGGGATCTTGTCCTTGTTGTCTCTGGGTGTGGGATCTTGTCCTTGTCGTCTCTGGGTGTGGGATCTTGTTCTTGCCATCTCTGGGTGTGGGATCTTGCTCTTGCCGTCTCTGGGTGTGGGATCTTGTTCTTGTCGTCTCTGGTGTGGGATCTTGTTCTTGTCGTCTATGGGTGTGGGATCTTGTCCTTGTTGGCTCTGGGTGTGGGATCTTGTCCTTGTTGTCTCTGGGTGTGTATTCTTGTCCTTGTTGTCTCTGGGTGTGGGATCTTGTCCTTGTTGTCTCTGGGTGTGGGATCTAGTCCTTGTTGTCTCTGTGTGTGGGAGCTTGTTCTTGTTGTCTCTGGGCATGGGATCTTGTTCTTGTCGTCTCTGGGTGTGGGATCCTGTTCTTGCCGTCTCTGGGTGTGGGATCTTGTTCTTGTTGTCTCTGGGTGTGGGATCTTGTTCTTGTTGTCTCTAGGTGTGGGATCTTGTCCTTGATGTCTCTGGGTGTGGGATCTTGTCCTTGTTGTCTCTGGGTGTGGGATCTTGTCCTTGTTGTCTCTGGGTGTGGGATCTTGTCCTTGTTGTCTCTGGGTGTGGGATCTTGTCCTTGATGTCTCTGGGTGTGTGATCTTGTCCTTGTTGTCTCTGGGTGTGGGATCTTGTCCTTGTTGTCTCTGGGTGTGGGATCTTGTCCTTGTTGTCTCTGGGTGTGGGACCTTGTCCTTGTTGTCCCTGGGTGTGGGATCTGGTCCTTGCTGTCTCTTGGTGTGGGATCTTGTCCTTGTTGTCTCTGGGTGTGGGATCTTGTCCTTGTTGTTTCTGGGTGTGGGATCTTGTTCTTGTTGTCTTTGGGTGTGGGATCTTGTTCTTGTTGTCTCTGGGTGTGGGATCTTGTTCCTGTTGTCTCTGGGTGTGGGATCTTGTTCTTGTTGTCTCTGGGAGTGGGATCTTGTTCTTATTGTCTCTGGGTTTGGGATCTTGTCCTTGTTGTCTCTGGGTGTGGGATCTTGTCCTTGTTGTCTCTGGGAGTGGGATCTTGTCCTTGTTGTCTCTGGGTGTGGGATCTTGTCCTTGTTGTCTCTGGGTGTGGGATCTTGTTCTTGTTGTCTCTGGGTGTGGGATCTTGTTCTTGTTGCCTCTGGGTGTGGGATCTTGTCCTTGTTGTCTCTGGGTGTGGGATCTTGTCCTGGTTGTCTCTGGGTGTGGGATCTTGTTCTTGTCATCTCTGGGCGTCGGATCTTGTCCTTGTCGTCTCTGGGTGTGGGATCTTGTTCTTGCCATCTCTGGGTGTGTTATCTTGTTCTTGTTGTCTCTGGGTGTGGGACCTTGTTCTTGTTGTCTCTGGGTGTGGGTTCTTGTCCTTGATGTCTCTGGGTGTGGGATCTTGTCCTTGTTGTCTCTGGGTCTGGCATCTTGTCCTTGTTGTCTCTGGGTGTGGGATCTTGTCCTTGTTGTCTCTGGGTGTGGGATCTTGTCCTTGATGTCTCTGGGTGTGTGATCTTGTCCTTGTTGTCTCTGGGTGTGGGATCTTGTCCTTGTTGTCTCTGGGTGTGGGATCTTGTCTTGTTGTCTCTGGGTGTGGGATCTTGTCCTTGTTGTCCCTGGGTGTGGGATCTGGGCCTTGCTGTCTCTTGGTGTGGGATCTTGTCCTTGTTGTCTCTGGGTGTGCGATCTTGTCCTTGTTGTTTCTGGGTGTGGGATCTTGTTCTTGTTGTCTCTGGGTGTGGGATCTTGTTCTTGTTGTCTCTGGGTGTGGGATCTTGTTCTTGTTGTCTCTGCGTGTGGGATCTTGTTCTTGTTGTCTCTGGGTGTGGAATTTGTTCTTGTTGTCTCTGGGTGTGGGATCTTGTCCTTGTTGTCTCTGGGTGTGGGATCTTGTCCTGGTTGTCTCTGGGTGTGGGATCTTGTCCTTGTTGTCTCTGGGTGTGGGATCTTGTTCTTGTTGTCTCTGGGTGTGGGATCTTGTCCTTGTTGTCTCTGGGTGTGGTGTCTTGTCCTTGTTGTCTCTGGGTGTGCGATCTTGACCTTGTTGTCTCTGTGTGTGGGATCTTCTCCTTGTAGTCTCTGGGTGTGGGATCTTGTCCTTTTTGTCTCTGGGTGTGGGGTCTTGTCCTTGTTGTCTCTGGGAGTGGGATCTTTTCTTGTTGTCTCTGGGTGTGGGATCTTGTTCTTGTTGTCTCTGGGTGTGGGATCTTGTTCTTGTTGCCTCTGGGTGTGGGATCTTGTCCTTGTTGTCTCTGTGTGTGGGATCTTGTCCTGGTTGTCTCTGGGTGTGGGATCTTGTTCTTGTCATCTCTGGGCGTCGGATCTTGTCCTTGTCGTCTCTGGGTGTGGGATCTTGTTCTTGCCATCTCTGGGTGTGGTATCTTGTTCTTGTTGTCATTGGGTGTGTGACCTTGTTCTTGTTGTCTCTGGGTGTGGGTTCTTGTCCTTGATGTCTCTGGGTGTGGGATCTTGTCCTTGTTGTCTCTGGGTCTGGGATCTTGTCCTTGTTGTCTCTGGGTGTGGGATCTTGTCCTTGTTGTCTCTGGGTGTGGGATCTTGTCCTTGATGTCTCTGGGTGTGTGATCTTGTCCTTGTTGTCTCTGGGTGTGGGATCTTGTCCTTGTTGTCTCTGGGTGTGGGATCTTGTCTTGTTGTCTCTGGGTGTGGGATCTTGTCCTTGTTGTCCCTGGGTGTGGGATCTGGGCCTTGCTGTCTCTTGGTGTGGGATCTTGTCCTTGTTGTCTCTGGGTGTGCGATCTTGTCCTTGTTGTTTCTGGGTGTGGGATCTTGTTCTTGTTGTCTCTGGGTGTGGGATCTTGTTCTTGTTGTCTCTGGGTGTGGGATCTTGTTCTTGTTGTCTCTGGGTGTGGGATCTTGTTCTTGTTGTCTCTGGGAGTGGGATCTTGTTCTTATTGTCTCTGGGTGTGTGATCTTGTCCTTGTTGTCTCTGGGTGTGGGATCTTGTCCTTGTTGTCTCTGGGTGTGGGACCTTGTCCTTGTTGTCCCTGGGTGTGGGATCTGGTCCTTGCTGTCTCTTGGTGTGGGATCTTGTCCTTGTTGTCTCTGGGTGTGGGATCTTGTCCTTGTTGTTTCTGGGTGTGGGATCTTGTTCTTGTTGTCTCTGGGTGTGGGATCTTATTCTTGTTGTCTCTGGGTGTGGGATCTTGTTCCTGTTGTCTCTGGGTGTGGGATCTTGTTCTTGTTGTCTCTGGGAGTGGGATCTTGTTCTTATTGTCTCTGGGTTTGGGATCTTGTCCTTGTTGTCTCTGGGTGTGGGATCCTGTCCTTGTTGTCTCTGGGAGTGGGATCTTGTCCTTGTTGTCTCTGGGTGTGGGATCGTGTCCTTGTTGTCTCTGGGTGTGGGATCTTGTTCTTGTTGTCTCTGGGTGTGGGATCTTGTTCTTGTTGCCTCTGGGTGTGGGATCCTGTCCTGGTTGTCTCTGGGTGTGGGATCTTGTCCTTGTTGTCTCTGGGTTTGTGATCTTGTCCTTGTTGTCTCTGGGTGTGGGATCTTGTCCTTGTTGTCTCTGGGTGTGGGACCTTATCCTTGCCATCTCTGGATGTGGGATCTTGTCCTTGTTGTCTCTGGGTGTGGGATCTTGTTCTTGTTGTCTCTGGGTGTGGGATCTTGTCCTTGTCTCTGGGTGTGGGATCTTGTCCTTGTCGTCCCTGGGTGTGGGATCTTGTTCTTGCCGGCTCTGGGTGTGGGATTTTGTTCTTGCCGTCTCTGGGTGTGGGATCTTGTTCTTGTTTTCTCTGGGTGTGGGATCTTGTTCTTGTTGTCTCTGGGTGTGGGATCTTGTCCTTGTTGTCTCTGGGTGTGGGATCTTGTCCTGGTTGTCTCTGGGTTTGTGATCTTGTCCTTGTTGTCTCTGGGTGTGGGATCTTGTCCTTGTTGTCTCTGGGTGTGTGACCTTGTCCTTGCCATCTCTGGGTGTGGGATCTTGTCCTTGTTGTCTCTGGGTGTGGGATCTTGTCCTTGTTGTCTCTGGGTGTGGGATCTTGTCCTTGTTGTCTCTGGGTGTGGGATCTTGTCCTTGTCGTCTCTGGGTGTGGGATCTTGTTCTTGCCGTCTCTGGGTGTGGGATCTTGTTCTTGCCGTCTCTGGGTGTGGGATCTTGTCCTTGTTGTCTCTGGGTGTGGGATCTTGTCCTTGATGTCTCTGGGTGTGGGAGCTTGTCCTTGTTGTCTCTGGGTGTGGGATCTTGTCCTTGTTGTCTCTGGGTGTGGGATCTTGTCCTTGTTGTCTCTGGGTGTGGGATCCTTTCCTTGTTGTCCCTGGTTGTGGGATCTGGTCCTTGCTGTCTCTTGGTGTGGGATCTTGTCCTTGTTCTCACTGGATGTGGGATCTTGTCCTTGTTGTTTCTGGGTGTGGGATCTTGTTCTTGTTGTCTCTGGGTGTGGGATCTTGTTCTTGTTGTCTCTGGGTGTGGGATCTTGTTCTTGTTGTCTCTGGGTGTGGGATCATGTTCTTGTTGCCTCTGGGAGTGGGATCTTGTTCTTACTGTCTCTGGGTGTGGGATCTTGTCCTTGTTGTCTCTGGGTGTGGGATCTTGTCCTTGTTGTCTCTGGGGGTGGGATCTTGTCCTTGTTGTCTCTGGGTGTGGTGTCTTGTCCTTGTTGCCTCTGGGTGTGGGATCTTGACCTTGTTGTCTCTGGGTGTGGGATCTTCTCCTTGTAGTCTCTGAGTGTGGGATCTTGTCCTTTTTGTCTCTGGGTGTGGGATCTTGTCCTTGTTGTCTCTGGGAGTGGGTTCTTTTCTTGTTGTCTCTGGGTGTGGGATCTTGTCCTTGTTGTCTCTGGGTGTGGGATCTTGTCGTTGTTGTCTCTGGGTTTGTGATCTTGTCCTTGTTGTCTCTGGGTGTGGGATCTTGTCCTTGTTGTCTCTGGGTGTGGGACCTTGTCCTTGCCATCTCTGGGTGTGGGATCTTGTCCTTGTTGTCTCTGGGTGTGGGATCTTGTCCTTGTTGTCTCTGGGTGTGGGATCTTGTCCTTGTTGTCGCTGGGTGTGGGATCTTGTCCTTGTCGTCTCTGGGTGTAGGATCTTGTTCTTGCCGTCTCTGGGTGTGGGATCTTGTTCTTGCCGTCTCTGGGTGTGGTATCTTGTTGTTGTCGTCTCTGGTGTGGGATCTTGTTCTTGTCATCTATGGGTGTGGGATCTTGTCCTTGTTGTCTCTGGGTGTGGGATCTTGTCCTTGTTGTCTCTGGGTGTGGGATCTTGTCCTTGTTGTCTCTGGGTGTGGGATTTGTCCTTGTTGTCTCTGGGTGTGGGATCTTGTCCTTGTTGTCTCTGTGTGTGGGAGCTTCTTCTTGTTGTCTCTGGGCATGGGATCTTGTTCTTGTTGTCTCTGGGTGTGGGATCTTGTTCTTGTCATCTCTGGGCGTCGGATCTTGTCCTTGTCGTCTCTGGGTGTGGGATCTTGTTCTTGCCGTCTCTGGGTGTGAGATCTTGTTCTTGTTGTCTCTGGTTGTGGGATCTTGTTCTTGTTGTCTCTGGGTGTGGGATCTTGTCCTTGATGTCTCTGGGTGTGGGATCTTGTCCTGGTTGTCTCTGGGTGTGGGATCTTGTCCTTGTTGTCTCTGTGTGTGGGATCTTGTCCTGGTTGTCTCTGGGTGTGGGATCTTGTTCTTGTCATCTCTGGGCGTCGGATCTTGTCCTTGTCGTCTCTGGGTGTGGGATCTTGTTCTTGCCATCTCTGGGTGTGGTATCTTGTTCTTGTTGTCATTGGGTGTGTGACCTTGTTCTTGTTGTCTCTGGGTGTGGGTTCTTGTCCTTGATGTCTCTGGGTGTGGGATCTTGTCCTTGTTGTCTCTGGGTCTGGGATCTTGTCCTTGTTGTCTCTGGGTGTGGGATCTTGTCCTTGTTGTCTCTGGGTGTGGGATCTTGTCCTTGATGTCTCTGGGTGTGTGATCTTGTCCTTGTTGTCTCTGGGTGTGGGATCTTGTCCTTGTTGTCTCTGGGTGTGGGATCTTGTCTTGTTGTCTCTGGGTGTGGGATCTTGTCCTTGTTGTCCCTGGGTGTGGGATCTGGGCCTTGCTGTCTCTTGGTGTGGGATCTTGTCCTTGTTGTCTCTGGGTGTGCGATCTTGTCCTTGTTGTTTCTGGGTGTGGGATCTTGTTCTTGTTGTCTCTGGGTGTGGGATCTTGTTCTTGTTGTCTCTGGGTGTGGGATCTTGTTCTTGTTGTCTCTGGGTGTGGGATCTTGTTCTTGTTGTCTCTGGGAGTGGGATCTTGTTCTTATTGTCTCTGGGTGTGTGATCTTGTCCTTGTTGTCTCTGGGTGTGGGATCTTGTCCTTGTTGTCTCTGGGTGTGGGACCTTGTCCTTGTTGTCCCTGGGTGTGGGATCTGGTCCTTGCTGTCTCTTGGTGTGGGATCTTGTCCTTGTTGTCTCTGGGTGTGGGATCTTGTCCTTGTTGTTTCTGGGTGTGGGATCTTGTTCTTGTTGTCTCTGGGTGTGGGATCTTATTCTTGTTGTCTCTGGGTGTGGGATCTTGTTCCTGTTGTCTCTGGGTGTGGGATCTTGTTCTTGTTGTCTCTGGGAGTGGGATCTTGTTCTTATTGTCTCTGGGTTTGGGATCTTGTCCTTGTTGTCTCTGGGTGTGGGATCCTGTCCTTGTTGTCTCTGGGAGTGGGATCTTGTCCTTGTTGTCTCTGGGTGTGGGATCGTGTCCTTGTTGTCTCTGGGTGTGGGATCTTGTTCTTGTTGTCTCTGGGTGTGGGATCTTGTTCTTGTTGCCTCTGGGTGTGGGATCCTGTCCTGGTTGTCTCTGGGTGTGGGATCTTGTCCTTGTTGTCTCTGGGTTTGTGATCTTGTCCTTGTTGTCTCTGGGTGTGGGATCTTGTCCTTGTTGTCTCTGGGTGTGGGACCTTATCCTTGCCATCTCTGGATGTGGGATCTTGTCCTTGTTGTCTCTGGGTGTGGGATCTTGTTCTTGTTGTCTCTGGGTGTGGGATCTTGTCCTTGTCTCTGGGTGTGGGATCTTGTCCTTGTCGTCCCTGGGTGTGGGATCTTGTTCTTGCCGGCTCTGGGTGTGGGATTTTGTTCTTGCCGTCTCTGGGTGTGGGATCTTGTTCTTGTTTTCTCTGGGTGTGGGATCTTGTTCTTGTTGTCTCTGGGTGTGGGATCTTGTCCTTGTTGTCTCTGGGTGTGGGATCTTGTCTTGGTTGTCTCTGGGTTTGTGATCTTGTCCTTGTTGTCTCTGGGTGTGGGATCTTGTCCTTGTTGTCTCTGGGTGTGTGACCTTGTCCTTGCCATCTCTGGGTGTGGGATCTTGTCCTTGTTGTCTCTGGGTGTGGGATCTTGTCCTTGTTGTCTCTGGGTGTGGGATCTTGTCCTTGTTGTCTCTGGGTGTGGGATCTTGTCCTTGTCGTCTCTGGGTGTGGGATCTTGTTCTTGCCGTCTCTGGGTGTGGGATCTTGTTCTTGCCGTCTCTGGGTGTGGGATCTTGTCCTTGTTGTCTCTGGGTGTGGGATCTTGTCCTTGATGTCTCTGGGTGTGGGAGCTTGTCCTTGTTGTCTCTGGGTGTGGGATCTTGTCCTTGTTGTCTCTGGGTGTGGGATCTTGTCCTTGTTGTCTCTGGGTGTGGGATCCTTTCCTTGTTGTCCCTGGTTGTGGGATCTGGTCCTTGCTGTCTCTTGGTGTGGGATCTTGTCCTTGTTCTCACTGGATGTGGGATCTTGTCCTTGTTGTTTCTGGGTGTGGGATCTTGTTCTTGTTGTCTCTGGGTGTGGGATCTTGTTCTTGTTGTCTCTGGGTGTGGGATCTTGTTCTTGTTGTCTCTGGGTGTGGGATCATGTTCTTGTTGCCTCTGGGAGTGGGATCTTGTTCTTACTGTCTCTGGGTGTGGGATCTTGTCCTTGTTGTCTCTGGGTGTGGGATCTTGTCCTTGTTGTCTCTGGGGGTGGGATCTTGTCCTTGTTGTCTCTGGGTGTGGTGTCTTGTCCTTGTTGCCTCTGGGTGTGGGATCTTGACCTTGTTGTCTCTGGGTGTGGGATCTTCTCCTTGTAGTCTCTGAGTGTGGGATCTTGTCCTTTTTGTCTCTGGGTGTGGGATCTTGTCCTTGTTGTCTCTGGGAGTGGGTTCTTTTCTTGTTGTCTCTGGGTGTGGGATCTTGTCCTTGTTGTCTCTGGGTGTGGGATCTTGTCGTTGTTGTCTCTGGGTTTGTGATCTTGTCCTTGTTGTCTCTGGGTGTGGGATCTTGTCCTTGTTGTCTCTGGGTGTGGGACCTTGTCCTTGCCATCTCTGGGTGTGGGATCTTGTCCTTGTTGTCTCTGGGTGTGGGATCTTGTCCTTGTTGTCTCTGGGTGTGGGATCTTGTCCTTGTTGTCGCTGGGTGTGGGATCTTGTCCTTGTCGTCTCTGGGTGTAGGATCTTGTTCTTGCCGTCTCTGGGTGTGGGATCTTGTTCTTGCCGTCTCTGGGTGTGGTATCTTGTTGTTGTCGTCTCTGGTGTGGGATCTTGTTCTTGTCATCTATGGGTGTGGGATCTTGTCCTTGTTGTCTCTGGGTGTGGGATCTTGTCCTTGTTGTCTCTGGGTGTGGGATCTTGTCCTTGTTGTCTCTGGGTGTGGGATTTGTCCTTGTTGTCTCTGGGTGTGGGATCTTGTCCTTGTTGTCTCTGTGTGTGGGAGCTTCTTCTTGTTGTCTCTGGGCATGGGATCTTGTTCTTGTTGTCTCTGGGTGTGGGATCTTGTTCTTGTCATCTCTGGGCGTCGGATCTTGTCCTTGTCGTCTCTGGGTGTGGGATCTTGTTCTTGCCGTCTCTGGGTGTGAGATCTTGTTCTTGTTGTCTCTGGTTGTGGGATCTTGTTCTTGTTGTCTCTGGGTGTGGGATCTTGTCCTTGATGTCTCTGGGTGTGGGATCTTGTCCTGGTTGTCTCTGGGTGTGGGATCCTGTCCTTGTTGTCTCTGGGTGTGGGATCTTGTTCTTGTTGTCTCTGGGTGTGGGATCTTGTCCTTGTTGTCTCTGGGTGTGGTGTCTTGTCCTTATTGTCTCTGGGTGTGGGATCTTGACCTTGTTGGCTCTGGGTGTGGGATCATCTCCTTGTAGTCTCTGGGTGTGTGATCTTGTCCTTGTTGTCTCTGGGTGTGGGATCTTGTCCTTGTTGTCTCTGGGAGTGGGATCTTGTCCTTGTTGTCTCTGGGTGTGGGATCTTGTCCTTGTTGTCTCTGGGTGTGGGATCTTGTTCTTGTTGTCTCTGAGTGTGGGATCTTGTTCTTGTTGTCTCTGGGTGTGGGATCTTGTTCTTGTTGTCTCTGGGTGTGGGATTTTGTTCTTGTTGTCTCTGGGTGTGGGATCTTGTCCTTGTTGTCTCTGGGTGTGGGATCTTGTCCTTGTTGTCTCTGGGTGTGGGATCTTGTTCTTGTTGTCTCTGAGTGTGGGATCTTTACCTTGTTGTCTCTGGGTGTGGGATCTTGTTCTTGCCGTCTCTGGGTGTGGGATTTTGTTCTTGTTGTCTCTGGGTGTGGGATCTTGTCCTTGTTGTCTCTGTGTGTGGGATCTTGTTCTTGTTGTCTCTGGGTGTGGGATCTTGTCCTTGTTGTCTCTGGGAGTGGGATCTTGTCCTTGTTGTCTCTGGGTGTGGAATCTTGTTCTTGTTGTCTCTGGGTGTGGGATCTTGTCCTTGTTGTCTCTGGGTGTGGGATCTTGTCCTTGATGTCTCTGGGTGTGGGAGCTTGTCCTTGTTGTCTCTGGGTGTGGGATCTTGTCCTTGTTGTCTCTGGGTGTGGGATCTTGTCCTTGTTGTCTCTGGGTGTGGGATCCTTTCCTTGTTGTCCCTGGGTGTGGGATCTGGTCCTTGCTGTCTCTTGGTGTGGGATCTTGTCCTTGTTCTCTCTGGATGTGGGATCTTGTCCTTGTTGTTTCTGGGTGTGGGATCTTGTTCTTGTTGTCTCTGGGTGTGGGATCTTGTTCTTGTTGTCTCTGGGTGTGGGATCTTGTTCTTGTTGTCTCTGGGTGTGGGATCATGTTCTTGTTGCCTCTGGGAGTGGGATCTTGTTCTTACTGTCTCTGGGTGTGGGATCTTGTCCTTGTTGTCTCTGGGTGTGGGATCTTGTCCTTGTTGTCTCTGGGGGTGGGATCTTGTCCTTGTTGTCTCTGGGTGTGGTGTCTTGTCCTTGTTGCCTCTGGGTGTGGGATCTTGACCTTGTTGTCTCTGGGTGTGGGATCTTCTCCTTGTAGTCTCTGAGTGTGGGATCTTGTCCTTTTTGTCTCTGGGTGTGGGATCTTGTCCTTGTTGTCTCTGGGAGTGGGTTCTTTTCTTGTTGTCTCTGGGTGTGGGATCTTGTCCTTGTTGTCTCTGGGTGTGGGATCTTGTCGTTGTTGTCTCTGGGTTTGTGATCTTGTCCTTGTTGTCTCTGGGTGTGGGATCTTGTCCTTGTTGTCTCTGGGTGTGGGACCTTGTCCTTGCCATCTCTGGGTGTGGGATCTTGTCCTTGTTGTCTCTGGGTGTGGGATCTTGTCCTTGTTGTCTCTGGGTGTGGGATCTTGTCCTTGTTGTCGCTGGGTGTGGGATCTTGTCCTTGTCGTCTCTGGGTGTAGGATCTTGTTCTTGCCGTCTCTGGGTGTGGGATCTTGTTCTTGCCGTCTCTGGGTGTGGTATCTTGTTGTTGTCGTCTCTGGTGTGGGATCTTGTTCTTGTCATCTATGGGTGTGGGATCTTGTCCTTGTTGTCTCTGGGTGTGGGATCTTGTCCTTGTTGTCTCTGGGTGTGGGATCTTGTCCTTGTTGTCTCTGGGTGTGGGATTTGTCCTTGTTGTCTCTGGGTGTGGGATCTTGTCCTTGTTGTCTCTGTGTGTGGGAGCTTCTTCTTGTTGTCTCTGGGCATGGGATCTTGTTCTTGTTGTCTCTGGGTGTGGGATCTTGTTCTTGTCATCTCTGGGCGTCGGATCTTGTCCTTGTCGTCTCTGGGTGTGGGATCTTGTTCTTGCCGTCTCTGGGTGTGAGATCTTGTTCTTGTTGTCTCTGGTTGTGGGATCTTGTTCTTGTTGTCTCTGGGTGTGGGATCTTGTCCTTGATGTCTCTGGGTGTGGGATCTTGTCCTGGTTGTCTCTGGGTGTGGGATCCTGTCCTTGTTGTCTCTGGGTGTGGGATCTTGTTCTTGTTGTCTCTGGGTGTAGGATCTTGTCCTTGTTGTCTCTGGGTGTGGTGTCTTGTCCTTGTTGTCTCTGGGTGTGGGATCTTGACCTTGTTGGCTCTGGGTGTGGGATCATCTCCTTGTAGTCTCTGGGTGTGTGATCTTGTCCTTGTTGTCTCTGGGTGTGGGATCTTGTCCTTGTTGTCTCTGGGAGTGGGATCTTGTCCTTGTTGTCTCTGGGTGTGGGATCTTGTCCTTGTTGTCTCTGGGTGTGGGATCTTGTTCTTGTTGTCTCTGAGTGTGGGATCTTGTTCTTGTTGTCTCTGGGTGTGGGATCTTGTTCTTGTTGTCTCTGGGTGTGGGATCTTGTTCTTGTTGTCTCTGGGTGTGGGATCTTGTCCTTGTTGTCTCTGGGTGTGGGATCTTGTCCTTGTTGTCTCTGGGTGTGGGATCTTGTTCTTGTTGTCTCTGAGTGTGGGATCTTTACCTTGTTGTCTCTGGGTGTGGGATCTTGTTCTTGCCGTCTCTGGGTGTGGGATTTTGTCCTTGTTGCCTCTGGGTGTGGAATCTTGTCCTTGTTGTCTCTGTGTGTGGGATCTTGTTCTTGTTGTCTCTGGGTGTGGGATCTTGTCCTTGTTGTCTCTGGGAGTGGGATCTTGTCCTTGTTGTCTCTGGGTGTGGAATCTTGTTCTTGTTGTCTCTGGGTGTGGGATCTTGTCCTTGTTGTCTCTGGGTGTGGGATCTTGTCCTTGTTGTCTCTGGGTGTCGGATCTTGTCCTTGTTGTCTCTGGGTCTGGGATCTTGACCTTGTTGGCTCTGGGTGTGGGATCTTCTCCTTGTAGTCTCTGGGTGTGTGATCTTGTCCTTGTTGTCTCTGGGTGTGGGATCTTGTTCTTGTTGTCTCTGGGTGTGGGATCTTGTCCTTGTTGTCTCTGGGTGTGGGATCTAGTTCTTGTTGTCTCTGGGTGTGGGATCTTGTCCTTGTTGTCTGTGGGAGTGGGATCTTGTCCTTGTTGTCTCTGGGTGTGGGATCTTGTTCTTGTTGTCTCTGGGTGTGGGATCTTGTCCTTGTTGTCTCTGGGTGTGGGATATTGTCCTTGTTGTTTCTGGGTGTGGGATCTTGTCCTTGTTGTCTCTGGGTGTGGGATCTTGTCCTTGTTGTCTCTGGGTTTGTGATCTTGTCCTTGTTGTCTCTGGGTGTGGGATCTTGTCCTTGTTGTCTCTGGGTGTGGGACCTTATCCTTGCCATCTCTGGGTGTGGGATCTTGTCCTTGTTGTCTCTGGGTGTGGGATCTTGTTCTTGTTGTCTCTGGGTGTGGGATCTTGTCCTTGTCTCTGGGTGTGGGATCTTGTCCTTGTCGTCCCTGGGTGTGGGATCTTGTTCTTGCCGGCTCTGGGTGTGGGATTTTGTTCTTGCTGTCTCTGAGTGTGGGATCTTGTTCTTGTCGTCTCTGGGTGTGGGATCTTGTTCTTGTCGTCTCTGGGTGTGGGATCTTGTCCTTGTTGTCTCTGGGTGTGGGATCTTGTCCTTGTTGTCTCTGGGTGGGGGATCTTGTCCTTGTTGTCTCTGGGTGTGGGATCTTGTCCTTGTTGTCTCTGGGTGTGGGATCTTGTCCTTGTTGTCTCTGTGTGTGTGAGCTTGTTCTTGTTGTCTCTGGGCATGCGATCTTGTTCTTGTTGTCTCTGGGTGTGGGATCTTGTTCTTGTCATCTCTGGGCGTCGGATCTTGTCCTTGTCGTCTCTGGGTGTGGGATTTTGTTCTTGCCGTCTCTGAGTGTGGGATCTTGTTCTTGTTGTCTCTGGGTGTGGGATCTTGTTCTTGTTGTCTCTGGGTGTGGGATCTTGCCCTTGTTGTCTCTGGGTGTGGGATCTTGTCCTGGTTGTCTCTGGGTTTGTGATCTTGTCCTTGTTGTCTCTGGGTGTGGGATCTTGTCCTTGTTGTCTCTGGGTGTGTGACCTTGTCCTTGCCATCTCTGAGTGTGGGATCTTGTCCTTGTTGTCTCTGGGTGTGGGATGTTGTCCTTGTTGTCTCTGGGTGTGGGATCTTGTCCTTGTTGTCTCTGGGTGTGGGATCTTGTCCTTGTCGTCTCTGGGTGTGGGATCTTGTTCTTGCTGTCTCTGGGTGTGGGATCTTGTTCTTGCCGTCTCTGGGTGTGGATTCTTGTCCTTGTTGTCTCTGGGTGTGGGTTCTTGTCCTTGATGTCTCTGGGTGTGGGATCTTGTCCTTGTTGTCTCTGGGTGTGGGTTCTTGTCCTTGTTGTCTCTGGGTGTGGGATCTTGTCCTTGTTGCCTCTGGGTGTGGGATCTGGTCCTTGCTGTCTCTTGGTGTGGGATCTTGTCCTTGTTGTCTCTGGGTGTGTGATCTTGTCCTTGTTGTTTCTGTGTGTGGGATCTTGTTCTTGTTGTCTCTGGGTGTGGCATCTTGTTCTTGTTGTCTCTGGGTGTGGGATCTTGTTCTTGTTGTCTCTGGGTGTGGGATCATGTTCTTGTTGCCTCTGGGAGTGGGATCTTGTTCTTATTGTCTCTGGGTGTGGGATCTTGTCCTTGTTGTCTCTGGGTGTGGGATCTAGTCCTTGTTGTCTCTGGGGGTGGGATCTTGTCCTTGTTGTCTCTGGGTGTGGTGTCTTGTCCTTGTTGTCTCTGGGTGTGGGATCTTGACCTTGTTGTCTCTGGGTGTGGGATCTTCTCCTTGTAGTCTCTGAGTGTGGGATCTTGTCCTTTTTGTCTCTGGGTGTGGGATCTTGTCCTTGTTGTCTCTGGGAGTGGGATCTTTTCTTGTTGTCTCTGGGTGTGGGATCTTGTCCTTGTTGTCTCTGGGTGTGGGATCTTGTCCTTGTTGTCTCTGGGTTTGTGATCTTGTCCTTGTTGTCTCTGGGTGTGGGATCTTGTCCTTGTTGTCTCTGGGTGTGGGACCTTGTCCTTGCCATCTCTGGGTGTGGGATCTTGTCCTTGTTGTCTCTGGGTGTGGGATCTTGTCCTTGTTGTCTCTGGGTGTGGGATCTTGTCCTTGTTGTCGCTGGGTGTGGGATCTTGTCTTTGTCATCTCTGGGTGTGGGTTCTTGTTCTTGCCGTCTCTGGGTGTGGGATCTTGTTCTTGTCATCTATGGGTGTGGGATCTTGTCCTTGTTGTCTCTGGGTGTGGGATCTTGTCCTTTTTGTCGCTGGGTGTGGGATCTTGTCTTTGTCATCTCTGGGTGTGGGTTCTTGTTCTTGTCGTCTCTGGTGTGGGATCTTGTTCTTGTCATCTATGGGTGTGGGATCTTGTTCTTGTCATCTATGGGTGTGGGATCTTGTCCTTGTTGTCTCTGGGTTTGTGATCTTGTCCTTGTTGTCTCTGGGTGTGGGATCTTGTCCTTGTTGTCTCTGGGTGTGGGACCTTATCCTTGCCATCTCTGGGTGTGGGATCTTGTCCTTGTTGTCTCTGGGTGTGGGATCTTGTTCTTGTTGTCTCTGGGTGTGGGATCTTGTCCTTGTCTCTGGGTGTGGGATCTTGTCCTTATCGTCCCTGGGTGTGGGATCTTGTTCTTGCCGGCTCTGGGTGTGGGATTTTGTTCTTGCTGTCTCTGAGTGTGGGATCTTGTTCTTGTCGTCTCTGGGTGTGGGATCTTGTTCTTGTCGTCTCTGGGTGTGGGATCTTGTCCTTGTTGTCTCTGGGTGTGGGATCTTGTCCTTGTTGTCTCTGGGTGGGGGATCTTGTCCTTGTTGTCTCTGGGTGTGGGATCTTGTCCTTGTTGTCTCTGGGTGTGGGATCTTGTCCTTGTTGTCTCTGTGTGTGTGAGCTTGTTCTTGTTGTCTCTGGGCATGCGATCTTGTTCTTGTTGTCTCTGGGTGTGGGATCTTGTTCTTGTCATCTCTGGGCGTCGGATCTTGTCCTTGTCGTCTCTGGGTGTGGGATTTTGTTCTTGCCGTCTCTGAGTGTGGGATCTTGTTCTTGTTGTCTCTGGGTGTGGGATCTTGTTCTTGTTGTCTCTGGGTGTGGGATCTTGCCCTTGTTGTCTCTGGGTGTGGGATCTTGTCCTGGTTGTCTCTGGGTTTGTGATCTTGTCCTTGTTGTCTCTGGGTGTGGGATCTTGTCCTTGTTGTCTCTGGGTGTGTGACCTTGTCCTTGCCATCTCTGAGTGTGGGATCTTGTCCTTGTTGTCTCTGGGTGTGGGATGTTGTCCTTGTTGTCTCTGGGTGTGGGATCTTGTCCTTGTTGTCTCTGGGTGTGGGATCTTGTCCTTGTCGTCTCTGGGTGTGGGATCTTGTTCTTGCTGTCTCTGGGTGTGGGATCTTGTTCTTGCCGTCTCTGGGTGTGGATTCTTGTCCTTGTTGTCTCTGGGTGTGGGTTCTTGTCCTTGATGTCTCTGGGTGTGGGATCTTGTCCTTGTTGTCTCTGGGTGTGGGTTCTTGTCCTTGTTGTCTCTGGGTGTGGGATCTTGTCCTTGTTGCCTCTGGGTGTGGGATCTGGTCCTTGCTGTCTCTTGGTGTGGGATCTTGTCCTTGTTGTCTCTGGGTGTGTGATCTTGTCCTTGTTGTTTCTGTGTGTGGGATCTTGTTCTTGTTGTCTCTGGGTGTGGCATCTTGTTCTTGTTGTCTCTGGGTGTGGGATCTTGTTCTTGTTGTCTCTGGGTGTGGGATCATGTTCTTGTTGCCTCTGGGAGTGGGATCTTGTTCTTATTGTCTCTGGGTGTGGGATCTTGTCCTTGTTGTCTCTGGGTGTGGGATCTAGTCCTTGTTGTCTCTGGGGGTGGGATCTTGTCCTTGTTGTCTCTGGGTGTGGTGTCTTGTCCTTGTTGTCTCTGGGTGTGGGATCTTGACCTTGTTGTCTCTGGGTGTGGGATCTTCTCCTTGTAGTCTCTGAGTGTGGGATCTTGTCCTTTTTGTCTCTGGGTGTGGGATCTTGTCCTTGTTGTCTCTGGGAGTGGGATCTTTTCTTGTTGTCTCTGGGTGTGGGATCTTGTCCTTGTTGTCTCTGGGTGTGGGATCTTGTCCTTGTTGTCTCTGGGTTTGTGATCTTGTCCTTGTTGTCTCTGGGTGTGGGATCTTGTCCTTGTTGTCTCTGGGTGTGGGACCTTGTCCTTGCCATCTCTGGGTGTGGGATCTTGTCCTTGTTGTCTCTGGGTGTGGGATCTTGTCCTTGTTGTCTCTGGGTGTGGGATCTTGTCCTTGTTGTCGCTGGGTGTGGGATCTTGTCTTTGTCATCTCTGGGTGTGGGTTCTTGTTCTTGCCGTCTCTGGGTGTGGGATCTTGTTCTTGCCGTCTCTGGGTGTGGTATCTTGTTCTTGTCGTCTCTGGTGTGGGATCTTGTTCTTGTCATCTATGGGTGTGGGATCTTGTTCTTGTTGTCTCTGGGTGTGGGATCTTGTCCTTGTTGTCTCTGGGTGTGGGATCTTGTCCTTGTTGTCTCTGGGTGTGGGATCTTGTCCTTGTTGTCTCTGGGTGTGGGATCTTGTCCTTGTTGTCTCTGTGTGTGGGAGCTTCTTCTTGTTGTCTCTGGGCATGGGATCTTGTTCTTGTTGTCTCTGGGTGTGGGATCTTGTTCTTGTCATCTCTGGGCGTCGGATCTTGTCCTTGTCGTCTCTGGGTGTGGGATCTTGTTCTTGCCGTCTCTGGGTGTGGGATCTTGTTCTTGTTGTCTCTGGGTGTGGGATCTTGTTCTTGTTGTCTCTGGGTGTGGGATCTTGTCCTGATGTCTCTGGGTGTGGGATCTTGTTCTGGTTGTCTCTGGGTGTGGGATCCTGTCCTTGTTGTCTCTGGGTGTGGGATCTTGTTCTTGTTGTCTCTGGGTGTGGGATCTTGTCCTTGTTGTCTCTGGGTGTGGTGTCTTGTCCTTGTTGTCTCTGGGTGTGGGATCTTGACCTTGTTGGCCCTGGGTGTGGGATCATCTCCTTGTAGTCTCTGGGTGTGTGATCTTGTCCTTGTTCTCTCTGGGTGTGGGATCTTGTCCTTGTTGTATCTGGGAGTGGGATCTTGTCCTTGTTGACTCTAGGTGTGGGATCTTGTCCTTGTTGTCTCTGGGTGTGGGATCTTGTTCTTGTTGTCTCTGGGTGTGGTATCTTGTTCTTGTTGTCTCTGGGTGTCGGATCTTGTTCTTGTTGTCTCTGGGTGTGGGATCGTGTTCTTGTTGTCTCTGGGTGTGGGATCTTGTCCTTGTTGTCTCTGGGTGTGGGATTTTGCCCTTTTTGTCTCTGGGTGTGGGATCTTGTTCTTGTTGTCGCTGAGTGTGGGATCTTTTCCTTGTTGTCTCTGGGTGTGGGATCTTGTTCTTGCCGTCTCTGGGTGTGGGATCTTGTCCTTGTTGCCTCTGGGTGTGGAATCTTGTCCTTGTTGTCTCCGGGTGTGGGATCTTGTTCTTGTTGTCTCTGGGTGTGGGATCTTGTCCTTGTTGTCTCTGGGAGTGGGATCTTGTCCTTGTTGTCTCTGGGTGTGGAATCTTGTTCTTGTTGTCTCTGGGTGTGGGATCTTGTCCTTGTTGTCTCTGGGTGTGGGATCTTGTCCTTGTTGTCTCTGGGTGTCGGATCTTGTCCTTGTTGTCTCTGGGTCTGGGATCTTGACCTTGTTGGCTCTGGGTGTGGGATCTTCTCCTTGTAGTCTCTGGGTGTGTGATCTTGTCGTTGTTGTCTCTGGGTGTGGGATCTTGTTCTTGTTGTCTCTGGGTGTGGGATCTTGTCCTTGTTGTCTCTGGGTGTGGGATCTAGTTCTTGTTGTCTCTGGGTGTGGGATCTTGTCCTTGTTGTCTGTGGGAGTGGGATCTAGTTCTTGTTGTCTCGGGGTGTGGGATCTTGTCCTTGTTGTCTGTGGGAGTGGGATCTTGTCCTTGTTGTCTCTGGGTGTGGGATCTTGTCCTTGTTGTCTCTGGGTTTGTGATCTTGTCCTTGTTGTCTCTGGGTGTGGGATCTTGTCCTTGTTGTCTCTGGGTGTGGGACCTTATCCTTGCCATCTCTGGGTGTGGAATCTTGTCATTGTTGTCTCTGGGTGTGGGATCTTGTTCTTGTTGTCTCTGGGTGTGGGATCTTGTCCTTGTCTCTGGGTGTGGGATCTTGTCCTTGTCGTCCCTGGGTGTGGGATCTTGTTCTTGCCGGCTCTGGGTGTGGGATTTTGTTCTTGCTGTCTCTGGGTGTGGGATCTTGTACTTGTCGTCTCTGGGTGTGGGATCTTGTTCCTGTCGTCTCTGGGTGTGGGATCTTGTCCTTGTTGTCTCTGGGTGTGGGATCTTGTCCTTGTTGTCTCTGGGTGTGCGATCTTGTCCTTGTTGTCTCTGGGTGTGGGATCTTGTCCTTGTTGTCTCTGGGTGTGGGATCTTGTCCTTGTTGTCTCTGTGTGTGGGAGCTTGTTCTTGTTGTCTCTGGGCATGCGATCTTGTTCTTGTTTTCTCTGGGTGTGGGATCTTGTTCTTGTCATCTCTGGGCGTCGGATCTTGTCCTTGTCGTCTCTGGGTGTGGGATCTTGTTCTTGCCGTCTCTGGGTGTGGGATCTTGTTCTTGTTGTCTCTGGGTGTGCGATCTTGTTCTTGTTGTCTCTGGGTGTGGGAGCTTGCCCTTGTTGTCTCTGGGTGTGGGATCTTGTCCTGGTTGTCTCTGGGTTTGTGATCTTGTCCTTGTTGTCTCTGGGTGTGGGATCTTGTCCTTGTTGTCTCTGGGTGTGTGACCTTGTCCTTGCCATCTCTGGGTGTGGGATCTTGTTCTTGCCGGCTCTGGGTGTCGGATTTTGTTCTTGCTGTCTCTGGGTGTGGGATCTTGTACTTGTCGTCTCTGGGTGTGGGATCTTGTTCCTGTCGTCTCTGGGTGTGGGATCTTGTCCTTGTTGTCTCTGGGTGTGGGATCTTGTCCTTGTTGTCTCTGGGTGTGGAATCTTGTCCTTGTTGTCTCTGGGTGTGGGATCTTGTCCTTGTTGTCTCTGGGTGTGGGATCTTGTCCTTGTTGTCTCTGTGTGTGGGAGCTTGTTCTTGTTGTCTCTGGGCATGCGATCTTGTTCTTGTTGTCTCTGGGTGTGGGATCTTGTTCTTGCCGTCTCTGGGTGTGGGATCT
This sequence comes from Somniosus microcephalus, assembly GCF_052327205.1. NCBI lineage: Eukaryota > Metazoa > Chordata > Chondrichthyes > Squaliformes > Somniosidae > Somniosus > Somniosus microcephalus. Next base: position 82,528,476 of record NC_141004.1, read on the forward strand.
TGTTCTTGTTGTCTCTGGGTGTGGGATCTTGTTCTTGTTGTCTCTGGGTGTGGGATCTTGCCCTTGTTGTCTCTGGGTGTGGGATCTTGTCCTGGTTGTCTCTGGGTTTGTGATCTTGTCCTTGTTGTCTCTGGGTGTGGGATCTTGTCCTTGTTGTCTCTGGGTGTGTGACCTTGTCCTTGCCATCTCTGGGTGTGGGATCTTGTCCTTGTTGTCTCTGGGTGTGGGATCTTGTCCTTGTTGTCTCTGGGTGTGGGATCTTGTCCTTGTTGTCTCTGGGTGTGGGATCTTGTCCTTGTTGTCTCTGGCTGTGGGATCTTGTTCTTGCCGTCTCTGGGTGTGGGATCTTGTTCTTGCCGTCTCTGGGTGTGGAATCTTGTCCTTGTTGTCTCTGGGAGTGGGATCTGGTCCTTGCTGTCTCTTGGTGTGGGATCTTGTCCTTGTTGTCTCTGGGTGTGGGATCTTGTCCTTGTTGTTTCTGGGTGTGGGATCTTGTTCTTGTTGTCTCTGGGTGTGGGATCTTGTTGTTGTTGTCTCTGGGTGTGGGATCTTGTTCTTGTTGTCTCTGGGTGTGGGATCATGTTCTTATTGTCTCTGGGTGTGGGATCTTGTCCTTGTTGTCTCTGGGTGTGGGACCTTATCCTTGCCATCTCTGGGTGTGGGATCTTGTCCTTGTTGTCTCTGGGTGTGGGATCTTGTCCTTGTTGTCTCTGGGTTTGTGATCTTGTCCTTGTTGTCTCTGGGTGTGGGATCTTGTCCTTGTTGTCTCTGGGTGTGGGACCTTGTCCTTGCCATCTCTGGGTGTGGGATCTTGTCCTTGTTGTCTCTGGGTGTGGGATCTTGTCCTTGTTATCTCTGGGTGTGGGATCTTGTCCTTGTTGTCTCTGGGTGTGGGATCTTGTCCTTGTTGTCTCTGGGTGTGGGATCTTGTCCTTGTTGTCTCTGTGTGTGGGAGCTTCTTCTTGTTGTCTCTGGGCATGGGATCTTGTTCTTGTTGTCTCTGGGTGTGGGATCTTGTTCTTGTCATCTCTGGGCGTCGGATCTTGTCCTTGTCGTCTCTGGGTGTGGGATCTTTTTCTTGCCGTCTCTGGGTGTGGGATCTTGTTCTTGTTGTCTCTGGGTGTGGGATCTTGTTCTTGTTGTCTCTGGGTGTGGGATCTTGTCCTGATGTCTCTGGGTGTGGGATCTTGTTCTGGTTGTCTCTGGGTGTGGGATCCTGTCCTTGTTGTCTCTGGGTGTGGGATCTTGTTCTTGTTGTCTCTGGGTGTGGGATCTTGTCCTTGTTGTCTCTGGGTGTGGTGTCTTGTCCTTGTTGTCTCTGGGTGTGGGATCTTGACCTTGTTGGCCCTGGGTGTGGGATCATCTCCTTGTAGTCTCTGGGTGTGTGATCTTGTCCTTGTTCTCTCTGGGTGTGGGATCTTGTCCTTGTTGTATCTGGGAGTGGGATCTTGTCCTTGTTGACTCTAGGTGTGGGATCTTGTCCTTGTTGTCTCTGGGTGTGGGATCTTGTTCTTGTTGTCTCTGGGTGTGGTATCTTGTTCTTGTTGTCTCTGGGTGTCGGATCTTGTTCTTGTTGTCTCTGGGTGTGGGATCGTGTTCTTGTTGTCTCTGGGTGTGGGATCTTGTCCTTGTTGTCTCTGGGTGTGGGATTTTGCCCTTTTTGTCTCTGGGTGTGGGATCTTGTTCTTGTTGTCGCTGAGTGTGGGATCTTTTCCTTGTTGTCTCTGGGTGTGGGATCTTGTTCTTGCCGTCTCTGGGTGTGGGATCTTGTCCTTGTTGCCTCTGGGTGTGGAATCTTGTCCTTGTTGTCTCTGGGTGTGGGATCTTGTTCTTGTTGTCTCTGGGTGTGGGATCTTGTCCTTGTTGTCTCTGGGAGTGGGATCTTGTCCTTGTTGTCTCTGGGTGTGGAATCTTGTTCTTGTTGTCTCTGGGTGTGGGATCTTGTCCTTGTTGTCTCTGGGTGTGGGATCTTGTCCTTGTTGTCTCTGGGTGTCGGATCTTGTCCTTGTTGTCTCTGGGTCTGGGATCTTGACCTTGTTGGCTCTGGGTGTGGGATCTTCTCCTTGTAGTCTCTGGGTGTGTGATCTTGTCGTTGTTGTCTCTGGGTGTGGGATCTTGTTCTTGTTGTCTCTGGGTGTGGGATCTTGTCCTTGTTGTCTCTGGGTGTGGGATCTAGTTCTTGTTGTCTCTGGGTGTGGGATCTTGTCCTTGTTGTCTGTGGGAGTGGGATCTAGTTCTTGTTGTCTCTGGGTGTGGGATCTTGTCCTTGTTGTCTGTGGGAGTGGGATCTTGTCCTTGTTGTCTCTGGGTGTGGGATCTTGTCCTTGTTGTCTCTGGGTTTGTGATCTTGTCCTTGTTGTCTCTGGGTGTGGGATCTTGTCCTTGTTGTCTCTGGGTGTGGGACCTTATCCTTGCCATCTCTGGGTGTGGAATCTTGTCCTTGTTGTCTCTGGGTGTGGGATCTTGTTCTTGTTGTCTCTGGGTGTGGGATCTTGTCCTTGTCTCTGGGTGTGGGATCTTGTCCTTGTCGTCCCTGGGTGTGGGATCTTGTTCTTGCCGGCTCTGGGTGTGGGATTTTGTTCTTGCTGTCTCTGGGTGTGGGATCTTGTACTTGTCGTCTCTGGGTGTGGGATCTTGTTCCTGTCGTCTCTGGGTGTGGGATCTTGTCCTTGTTGTCTCTGGGTGTGGGATCTTGTCCTTGTTGTCTCTGGGTGTGGGATCTTGTCCTTGTTGTCTCTGGGTGTGGGATCTTGTCCTTGTTGTCTCTGGGTGTGGAATCTTGTCCTTGTTGTCTCTGTGTGTGGGAGCTTGTTCTTGTTGTCTCTGGGCATGCGATCTTGTTCTTGTTTTCTCTGGGTGTGGGATCTTGTTCTTGTCATCTCTGGGCGTCGGATCTTGTCCTTGTCGTCTCTGGGTGTGGGATCTTGTTCTTGCCGTCTCTGGGTGTGGGATCTTGTTCTTGTTGTCTCTGGGTGTGCGATCTTGTTCTTGTTGTCTCTGGGTGTGGGATCTTGCCCTTGTTGTCTCTGGGTGTGGGATCTTGTCCTGGTTGTCTCTGGGTTTGTGATCTTGTCCTTGTTGTCTCTGGGTGTGGGATCTTGTCCTTGTTGTCTCTGGGTGTGTGACCTTGTCCTTGCCATCTCTGGGTGTGGGATCTTGTTCTTGCCGGCTCTGGGTGTCGGATTTTGTTCTTGCTGTCTCTGGGTGTGGGATCTTGTACTTGTCGTCTCTGGGTGTGGGATCTTGTTCCTGTCGTCTCTGGGTGTGGGATCTTGTCCTTGTTGTCTCTGGGTGTGGGATCTTGTCCTTGTTGTCTCTGGGTGTGGAATCTTGTCCTTGTTGTCTCTGGGTGTGGGATCTTGTCCTTGTTGTCTCTGGGTGTGGGATCTTGTCCTTGTTGTCTCTGTGTGTGGGAGCTTGTTCTTGTTGTCTCTGGGCATGCGATCTTGTTCTTGTTGTCTCTGGGTGTGGGATCTTGTTCTTGTCATCTCTGGGCGTCGGATCTTGTCTTTGTCGTCTCTGGGTGTGGGATCTTGTTCTTGCCGTCTCTGGGTGTGGGATCTTGTTCTTGTTGTCTCTGGGTGTGGGATCTTGTTCTTGTTGTCTCTGGGTGTGGGATCTTGCCCTTGTTGTCTCTGGGTGTGGGATCTTGTCCTGGTTGTCTCTGGGTTTGTGATCTTGTCCTTGTTGTCTCTGGGTGTGGGATCTTGTCCTTGTTGTCTCTGGGTGTGTGACCTTGTCCTTGCCATCTCTGGGTGTGGGATCTTGTCCTTGTTGTCTCTGGGTGTGGGATCTTGTCCTTGTTGTCTCTGGGTGTGGGATCTTGTCCTTGTTGTCTCTGGGTGTGGGATCTTGTCCTTGTTGTCTCTGGCTGTGGGATCTTGTTCTTGCCGTCTCTGGGTGTGGGATCTTGTTCTTGCCGTCTCTGGGTGTGGAATCTTGTCCTTGTTGTCTCTGGGAGTGGGATCTGGTCCTTGCTGTCTCTTGGTGTGGGATCTTGTCCTTGTTGTCTCTGGGTGTGGGATCTTGTCCTTGTTGTTTCTGGGTGTGGGATCTTGTTCTTGTTGTCTCTGGGTGTGGGATCTTGTTCTTGTTGTCTCTGGGTGTGGGATCTTGTTCTTGTTGTCTCTGGGTGTGGGATCATGTTCTTATTGTCTCTGGGTGTGGGATCTTGTCCTTGTTGTCTCTGGGTGTGGGACCTTATCCTTGCCATCTCTGGGTGTGGGATCTTGTCCTTGTTGTCTCTGGGTGTGGGATCTTGTCCTTGTTGTCTCTGGGTTTGTGATCTTGTCCTTGTTGTCTCTGGGTGTGGGATCTTGTCCTTGTTGTCTCTGGGTGTGGGACCTTGTCCTTGCCATCTCTGGGTGTGGGATCTTGTCCTTGTTGTCTCTGGGTGTGGGATCTTGTCCTTGTTATCTCTGGGTGTGGGATCTTGTCCTTGTTGTCTCTGGGTTTGTGATCTTGTCCTTGTCGTCACTGGGTGTGGGATCTTGTTCTTGCCGGCTCTGGGTGTGGGATCTTGTTCTTGCCGTCTCTGGGTGTGGGATCTTGTTCTTGTTGTCTCTGGGTGTGGGATCTTGTTCTTGTTGTCTCTGGGTGTGGGATCTTGCCCTTGTTGTCTCTGGGTGTGGGATCTTGTCCTGGTTGTCTCTGGGTTTGTGATCTTGTCCTTGTTGTCTCTGGGTGTGGGATCTTGTCCTTGTTGTCTCTGGGTGTGTGACCTTGTCCTTGCCATCTCTGGGTGTGGGATCTTGTTCTTGCCGGCTCTGGGTGTCGGATTTTGTTCTTGTTGTCTCTGGGTGTGGGATCTTGTACTTGTCGTCTCTGGGTGTGGGATCTTGTTCCTGTCGTCTCTGGGTGTGGGATCTTGTCCTTGTTGTCTCTGGGTGTGGGATCTTGTCCTTGTTGTCTCTGGGTGTGGAATCTTGTCCTTGTTGTCTCTGGGTGTGGGATCTTGTCCTTGTTGTCTCTGGGTGTGGGATCTTGTCCTTGTTGTCTCTGTGTGTGGGAGCTTGTTCTTGTTGTCTCTGGGCATGCGATCTTGTTCTTGTTGTCTCTGGGTGTGGGATCTTGTTCTTGTCATCTCTGGGCGTCGGATCTTGTCTTTGTCGTCTCTGGGTGTGGGATCTTGTTCTTGCCGTCTCTGGGTGTGGGATCTTGTTCTTGTTGTCTCTGGGTGTGGGATCTTGTTCTTGTTGTCTCTGGGTGTGGGATCTTGCCCTTGTTGTCTCTGGGTGTGGGATCTTGTCCTGGTTGTCTCTGGGTTTGTGATCTTGTCCTTGTTGTCTCTGGGTGTGGGATCTTGTCCTTGTTGTCTCTGGGTGTGTGACCTTGTCCTTGCCATCTCTGGGTGTGGGATCTTGTCCTTGTTGTCTCTGGGTGTGGGATCTTGTCCTTGATGTCTCTGGGTGTGGTATCTTGTCCTTGTTGTCTCTGGGTGTGGGATCTTGTCCTTGTTGTCTCTGGCTGTGGGATCTTGTTCTTGCCGTCTCTGGGTGTGGGATCTTGTTCTTGCCGTCTCTGGGTGTGGAATCTTGTCCTTGTTGTCTCTGGGTGTGGGATCTTGTCCTTGATGTCTCTGGGTGTGGGATCTTGTCCTTGTTGTCTCTGGGTGTGGGATCTTGTCCTTGTTGTCTCTGGGTGTGGGATCTTGTCCTTGTTGTCTCTGGGAGTGGGATCTGGTCCTTGCTGTCTCTTGGTGTGGGATCTTGTCCTTGTTGTCTCTGGGTGTGGGATCTTGTCCTTGTTGTTTCTGGGTGTGGGATCTTGTTCTTGTTGTCTCTGGGTGTGGGATCTTGTTCTTGTTGTCTCTGGGTGTGGGATCTTGTTCTTGTTGTCTCTGGGTGTGGGATCATGTTCTTATTGTCTCTGGGTGTGGGATCTTGTCCTTGTTGTCTCTGGGTGTGGGACCTTATCCTTGCCATCTCTGGGTGTGGGATCTTGTCCTTGTTGTCTCTGGGTGTGGGATCTTGTCCTTGTTGTCTCTGGGTTTGTGATCTTGTCCTTGTTGTCTCTGGGTGTGGGATCTTGTCCTTGTTGTCTCTGGGTGTGGGACCTTGTCCTTGCCATCTCTGGGTGTGGGATCTTGTCCTTGTTGTCTCTGGGTGTGGGATCTTGTCCTTGTTATCTCTGGGTGTGGGATCTTGTCCTTGTCTCTGGGTGTGGGATCTTGTCCTTGTCGTCCCTGGGTGTGGGATCTTGTTCTTGCCGGCTCTGGGTGTGGGATTTTGTTCTTGCTGTCTCTGGGTGTGGGATCTTGTTCTTGTCGTCTCTGGGTGTGGGATCTTGTTCTTGTCGTCTCTGGGTGCGGGATCTTGTCCTTGTTGTCTCTGGGTGTGGGATCTTGTCCTTGTTGTCTCTGGGTGTGGGATCTTGTCCTTGTTGTCTCTGTGTGTGGGAGATTGTTCTTGTTGTCTCTGGGCATGGGATCTTGTTCTTGTTGTCTCTGGGTGTGGGATCTTGTTCTTGTCATCTCTGGGTGTCGGATCTTGTCCTTGTCGTCTCTGGGTGTGGGATCTTGTTCTTGCCGTCTCTGGGTGTGGGATCTTGTTCTTGTTGTCTCTGGGTGTGGGATCTTGTTCTTGTTGTCTCTGGGTGTGGGATGTTGTCCTTGTTGTCTCTGGGTGTGGGATCTTGTCCTTGTTGTCTCTGGGTGTGGGATCTTGTCCTTGTTGTCTCTGTGTGTGGGAGATTGTTCTTGTTGTCTCTGGGCATGGGATCTTGTTCTTGCTGTCTCTGGGTGTGGGATCTTGTTCTTGTCATCTCTGGGTGTCGGATCTTGTCCTTGTTGTCTCTGGGTGTGGGATCATGTTCTTGTTGTCTCTGGGTGTGGGATCTTGTCCTTGTTGTCTCTGGGTGTGGTGTCTTCTCCTTGTTGTCTCAGGGTGTGGGATCTTGACCTTTTTGTCTCTGGGTGTGGGATCTTGTCCTTGTCGTCTCTGGGTGTGGGATCTTGTTCTTGCCGTCTCTGGGTGTGGGATCTTGTTCTTGCTGTCTCTGGGTGTGGGATCTTGTTCTTGTTGTCTCTGGGTGTGGGATCTTGTCCTTGTTGTCTCTGGGTGTGGGACCTTGTCCTTGCCATCTCTGGGTGTGGGATCTTGTCCTTGTTGTCTCTGGGTGTGGGATCTTGTCCTTGTTGTCTCTGGGTGTGGGATCTTGTCCTTGTCTCTGGGTGTGGGATCTTGTCCTTGTCGTCCCTGGGTGTGGGATCTTGTTCTTGCCGGCTCTGGGTGTGGGATTTTGTTCTTGCTGTCTCTGGGTGTTGGATCTTGTTCTTGTCGTCTCTGGGTGGGGGATCTTGTTCTTGTCGCCTCTGAGTGTGGGATCTTGTCCTTGTTGTCTCTGGGTGTGGGATCTTGTCCTTGTTGTCTCTGGGTGTGGGATCTTTTCCTTGTTGTCTCTGGGTGTGGGATCTTGTCCTTGTTGTCTCTGGGTGTGGGATCTTGTCCTTGTTGTCTCTGTGTGTGGGAGATTGTTCTTGTTGTCTCTGGGCATGGGATCTTGTTCTTGCTGTCTCTGGGTGTGGGATCTTGTTCTTGTCATCTCTCGGCATCGGATCTTGTCCTTGTCGTCTCTGGGTGTGGGATATTGTTCTTGCCGTCTCTGGGTGTGGGATCTTGTTCTTGCTGTCTCTGGGTGTGGGATCTTGTTCTTGTTGTCTCTGGGTGTGGGATCTTGTCCTTGTTGTCTCTGGGTTTGGGATCTTGTCCTGGTTGTCTCTGTGTGTGGGATCTTGTCCTTGTTGTCTCTGGGTGTGGGATCTTGTCCTTGTTGTCTCTGGGAGTGGTGTCTTCTCCTTGTTGTCTCTGGGTGTGGGATCTTGACCTTGTTGGCTCTGGGTGTGGGATCTTCTCCTTGTAGTCTCTGGGTGTGGGATCTTGACCTTTTTGTCTCTGTGTGTGGGATCTTGTCCTTGATGTCTCTGGGAGTGGGATCTTGTTCTTGTTGTCTCTGGGTGTGGGATCTTGTCCTTGTTGTCTCTGGGTGTGGGATCTTGTCCTTGTTGTCTCTGGGATTGGGATCTTGTCCTTGTTGTCTCTGGGTGTGGGATCTTGTCCTTGTTGTCTCTGGGTGTGGGATCTTGTTCTTGTTGTCTCTGGGTGTGGGATCTTGTTCTTGTTGTCTCTGGGTGTGGGATCTTGTTCTTGTTGTCTCAGGGTGTGGGATCTTGTTCTTGTTGTCTCTGGGTGTGGGATCTTGTCCTTGTTGTCTCTGGGTGTGGGATCTTGTCCTTTTTGTCTCTGGGTGTGGGATCTTGTCCTTGTTGTCTCTGGGTGTGGGATCTTGTTCTTGTTGTCTCTGGGTGTGGGATCTTGTCCTTGTCGTCCCTGGGTGTGGGATCTTGTTCTTGCCGGCTCTGGGTGTGGGATTTTGTTCTTGCTGTCTCTGGGTGTGGGATCTTGTTCTTGTCGTCTCTGGGTGTGGGATCTTGTTCTTGTCGTCTCTGGGTGTGGGATATTGTCCTTGTTGTCTCTGGGTGTGGGATCTTGTCCTTGTTATCTCTGGGTGTGGGTTCTTGTCCTTGTTGTCTCTGGGTGTGGGATCTTGTCCTTGTTGTCTCTGGGTGTGGAATCTTGTTCTTGTTGTCTCTGTGTGTGGGAGCTTGTTCTTTTTGTCTCTGGGCATGGGATCTTGTTCTTGTTGTCTCTGGGTGTGGGATCTTGTTCTTGTCATCTCTGGGCGTCGGATCTTGTCCTTGTCGTCTCTGGGTGTGGGATCTTGTTCTTGTCATCTCTGGGCGTCGGATCTTGTCCTTGTTGTCTCTGGGTGTGGGATCTTGTTCTTGTCATCTCTGGGCGTCGGATCTTGTCCTTGTTGTCTCTGGGTGTGGGATCTTGTCCTGGTTATCTCTGGCTTTGTGATCTTGTCCTTGTTGCCTCTGGGGGTGGGATCTTGTCCTTGTTGTCTCTGGGTGTGTGACCTTGTCCTTGCCATCTCTGGGTGTGGGATCTTGTCTTTGTTGTCTCTGGGTGTGGGATCTTGTCCTTGTTGTCTCTGGGTGTGGGATCTTGTCCTTGTTGTCTCTGGGTGTGGGATCTTGTCCTTGTCCTCTCTGGGTGTGGGATCTTGTTCTTGCCGTCTCTGGGTGTGGGATCTTGTTCTTGCCGTCTCTGGGTGTGGGATCTTGTCCTTGTTGTCTCTGGGTTTGGGATCTTGTCCTTGATGTCTCTGGGTGTGAGATCTTGTCCTTGTTGTCTCTGGGTGTGGGATCTTGTCCTTGTTGTCTCTGGGTGTGGGATCTTGTCCTTGTTGTCTCTGGGTGTGGGATCTTGTCCTTGTTGTCCCTGGGTGTGGGATCTGGTCCTTGCTGTCTCTTGGTGTGGGATCTTGTCCTTGTTGTCTCTGGGTGTGGGACCTTGTCCTTGTTGTTTCTGGGTGTGGGATCTTGTTCTTGTTGTCTCTGGGTGTGGGATCTTGTTCTTGTTGTCTCTGGGTGTGGGATCTTGTTCTTGTTGTCTCTGGGTGTGGGATCATGTTCTTGTTGTCTCTGGGAGTGGGATCTTGTTCTTATTGTCTCTGGGTGTGGGATCTTGTCCTTGTTGTCTCTGGGTGTGGGATCTTGTCCTTGTTGTCTCTGGGGGTGGGATCTTGTCCTTGTTGTCTCTGGGTGTGGTGTCTTGTCCTTGTTGTCTCTGGGTGTGGGATCTTGACCTTGTTGTCTCTGGGTGTGGGATCTTCTCCTTGTAGTCTCTGGGTGTGGGATCTTGTCCTTTTTGTCTCTGGGTGTGGGATCTTGTCCTTGTTGTCTCTGGAAGTGGGATCTTTTCTTGTTGTCTCTGGGTGTGGGATCTTGCCCTTGTTGTCTCTGTGTGTGGGATCTTGTCCTTGTTGTCTCTGGGTTTGTGATCTTGTCCTTGTTGTCTCTGGGTGTGGGATCTTGCCCTTGTTGTCTCTGGGTGTGGGACCTTGTCCTTGCCATCTCTGGGTGTGGGATCTTGTCCTTGTTGTCGCTGGGTGTGGGATCTTGTCCTTGTTGTCTCTTGGTGTGGGATCTTGTCCTTGTCGCTGGGTGTGGGATCTTGTCCTTGTCGTCTCTGGGTGTGGGATCTTGTTCTTGCCCTCTCTGGGTGTGGGATCTTGTTCTTGCCGTCTCTGGGTGTGGGATCTTGTTCTTGCCGTCTCTGGGTGTGGGATCTTGTTCTTGCCGTCTCTGGGTGTGGGATCTTGTTCTTGCCGTCTCTGGGTGTGGGATCTTGTCCTTGTCGTCTCTGGGTGTGGGATCTTGTTCTTGTCGTCTCTGGGTGTGGGATCTTGTTCTTGCCGTCTCTGGGTGTGGGATCTTGTTCTTGCCGTCTCTGGTTGTGGGATCTTGTCCTTGTTGTCTCTGGGTTTGGGATCTTGTCCTTGATGTCTCTGGGTGTGAGATCTTCTCCTTGTTGTCTCTGGGTGTGGGATCTTGTCCTTGTTGTCTCTGGGTGTGGGATCTTGTCCTTGTTGTCTCTGGGTGTGGGATCTTGTCCTTGTTGTCCCTGGGTGTGGGATCTGGTCCTTGCTGTCTCTTGGTGTGGGATCTTGTCCTTGTTGTCTCTGGGTGTGGGACCTTGTCCTTGTTGTTTCTGGGTGTGGGATCTTGTTCTTGTTGTCTCTGGGTGTGGGATCATGTTCTTGTTGTCTCTGGGAGTGGGATCTTGTTCTTATTGTCTCTGGGTGTGGGATCTTGTCCTTGTTGTCTCCGGGTGTGGGATCTTGTCCTTGTTGTCTCTGGGGGTGGGATCTTGTCCTTGTTGTCTCTGGGTGTGGTGTCTTGTCCTTGTTGTCTCTGGGTGTGGGATCTTGACCTTGTTGTCTCTGGGTGTGGGATCTTCTCCTTGTAGTCTCTGGGTGTGGGATCTTGTCCTTTTTGTCTCTGGGTGTGGGATCTTGTCATTGTTGTGTCTGGAAGTGGGATCTTTTCTTGTTGTCTCTGGGTGTGGGATCTTGCCCTTGTTGTCTCTGGGTGTGGGATCTTGTCCTTGTTGTCTCTGGGTTTGTGATCTTGTCCTTGTTGTCTCTGGGTGTGGGATCTTGCCCTTGTTGTCTCTGGGTGTGGGACCTTGTCCTTGCCATCTCTGGGTGTGGGATCTTGTCCTTGTTGTCGCTGGGTGTGGGATCTTGTCCTTGTTGTCTCTTGGTGTGGGATCTTGTCCTTGTCGCTGGGTGTGGGATCTTGTCCTTGTCGTCTCTGGGTGTGGGATCTTGTTCTTGCCGTCTCTGGGTGTGGGATCTTTTTCTTGCCGTCTCTGGGTGTGGTATCTTGTTCTTGTCGTCTCTGGTGTGGGATCTTGTTCTTGTCGTCTATGGGTGTGGGATCTTGTGCTTGTTGTCTCTGGGTGTGGGATCTTGTCCTTGTTGTCTCTGGGTGTGGGATCTTGTCCTTGTTGTCTCTGGGTGTGTGACCTTGTCCTTGCCATCTCTGGGTTTGGGATCTTGTCCTTGTTGTCTCTGGGTGTGGGATCTTGTCCTTATTGTCTCTGGGTGTGGGATCTTGTCCTTGTTGTCTCTGGGTGTGGGATCTTGTCCTTGTTGTCTCTGGGGGAGGGATCTTGTCCTTGTTGTCTCTGGGTGTGGTGTCTTGTCCTTGTTGTCTCTGGGTGTGGGATCTTGACCTTGTTGTCTCTGGGTGTGGGATCTTCTCCTTGTAGTCTCTGGGTGTGGGATCTTGTCCTTTTTGTCTCTGGGTGTGGGATCTTGTCCTTGTTGTCTCTGGAAGTGGGATCTTTTCTTGTTGTCTCTGGGTGTGGGATCTTGCCCTTGTTGTCTCTGGGTGTGGGATCTTGTCCTTGTTGTCTCTGGGTTTGTGATCTTGTCCTTGTTGTCTCTGGGTGTGGGATCTTGCCCTTGTTGTCTCTGGGTGTGGGACCTTGTCCTTGCCATCTCTGGGTGTGGGATCTTGTCCTTGTTGTCGCTGGGTGTGGGATCTTGTCCTTGTTGTCTCTTGGTGTGGGATCTTGTCCTTGTCGCTGGGTGTGGGATATTGTCCTTGTCATCTCTGGGTGTGGGATCTTGTTCTTGCCGTCTCTGGGTGTGGGATCTTGTTCTTGCCGTCTCTGGGTGTGGTATCTTATTCTTGTCGTCTCTGGTGTGGGATCTTGTTCTTGTCGTCTATGGGTGTGGGATCTTGTCCTTGTTGTCTCTGGGTGTGGGATCTTGTCCTTGTTGTCTCTGGGTGTGGGATCTTGTCCTTGTTGTCTCTGGGTGTGTGACCTTGTCCTTGCCATCTCTGGGTGTGGGATCTTGTCCTTGTTGTCTCTGGGTGTGGGATCTTGTCCTTGTTGTCTCTGGGTGTGGGATCTTGTCCTTGTTGTCTCTGGGTGTGGGATCTTGTCCTTGTCGTCTCTGGGTGTGTGATCTTGTTCTTGCCGTCTCTGGGTGTGGGATCTTGTTCTTGCCGTCTCTGGGTGTGGGATCTTGTCCTTGTTGTCTCTGGGTGTCGGATCTTGTCCTTGATGTCTCTGGGTGTGTGATCTTGTCCTTGTTGTCTCTGGGTGTGGGATCTTGTCCTTGTTGTCTCTGGGTGTGGGATCTTGTCCTTGTTGTCTCTGGGTGTGGGATCTTGTCCTTGTTGTCCCTGGGTGTGGGATCTGGTCCTTGCTGTCTCTTGGTGTGGGATCTTGTCCTTGTTGTCTCTGGGTGTGGGACCTTGTCCTTGTTGGTTCTGGGTGTGGGATCTTGTTCTTGTTGTCTCTGGGTGTGGGATCTTGTTCTTGTTGTCTCTGGGTGTGGGATCTTGTTCTTGTTGTCTCTGGGTGTGGGATCATGTTCTTGTTGTCTCTGGGAGTGGGATCTTGTTCTTATTGTCTCTGGGTGTGGGATCTTGTCCTTGTTGTCTCTGGGTGTGGGATCTTGTCCTTGTTGTCTCTGGGGGTGGGATCTTGTCCTTGTTGTCTCTGGGTGTGGTGTCTTGTCCTTGTTGTCTCTGGGTGTGGGATCTTGACCTTGTTGTCTCTGGGTGTGGGATCTTCTCCTTGTAGTCTCTGGGTGTGGGATCTTGTCCTTTTTGTCTCTGGGTGTGGGAGCTTGTCCTTGTTGTCTCTGGAAGTGGGATCTTTTCTTGTTGTCTCTGGGTGTGGGATCTTGTCCTTGTTGTCTCTGGGTGTGGGATCTTGTCCTTGTTGTCTCTGGGTTTGTGATCTTGTCCTTGTTGTCTCTGGGTGTGGGATCTTGCCCTTGTCGTCTCTGGGTGTGGGATCTTGTTCTTGCCATCTCTGGGTGTGGGATCTTGTTCTTGCCGTCTCTGGGTGTGGTATCTTGTTCTTGTCGTCTCTGGTGTGGGATCTTGTTCTTGTCGTCTATGGGTGTGGGATCTTGTCCTTGTTGTCTCTGGGTGTGGGATCTTGTCCTTGTTGTCTCTGGGTGTGGGATCTTGTCCTTGTTGTCTCTGGGTGTGGGATCTTGCCCTTGTTGTCTCTGGGTGTGGGATCTTGTCCTTGTTGTCTCTGTGTGTGGGAGCGTCTTCTTGTTGTCTCTGGGCATGGGATCTTGTTCTTGTTGTCTCTGGGTGTGGGATCTTGTTCTGGTCATCTCTGGGCGTCGGATCTTGTCCTTGTCGTCTCTGGGTGTGGGATCTTGTTCTTGCCGTCTCTGGGTGTGGGATCTTGTTCTTGTTGTCTCTGGGTGTGGGATCTTGTTCTTGTTGTCTCTGGGTGTGGGATCTTGCCCTTGATGTCTCTGGGTGTGGGATCTTGTCCTGGTTGTCTCTGGGTGTGGGATCTTGTCCTTGTTGTCTCTGGAAGTGGGATCTTTTCTTGTTGTCTCTGGGTGTGGGATCTTGCCCTTGTTGTCTCTGGGTGTGGGATCTTGTCCTTGTTGTCTCTGGGTTTGTGATCTTGTCCTTGTTGTCTCTGGGTGTGGGATCTTGCCCTTGTTGTCTCTGGGTGTGGGACCTTGTCCTTGCCATCTCTGGGTGTGGGATCTTGTCCTTGTTGTCGCTGGGTGTGGGATCTTGTCCATGTTGTCTCTTGGTGTGGGATCTTGTCCTTGTCGCTGGGTGTGGGATATTGTCCTTGTCATCTCTGGGTGTGGGGTCTTCTTCTTGCCGTCTCTGGGTGTGGGATCTTGTTCTTGCCGTCTCTGGGTGTGGTATCTTATTCTTGTCGTCTCTGGTGTGGGATCTTGTTCTTGTCGTCTATGGGTGTGGGATCTTGTCCTTGTTGTCTCTGGGTGTGGGATCTTGTCCTTGTTGTCTCTGGGTGTGGGATCTTGTCCTTGTTGTCTCTGGGTGTGTGACCTTGTCCTTGCCATCTCTGGGTGTGGGATCTTGTCCTTGTTGTCTCTGGGTGTGGGATCTTGTCCTTGTTGTCTCTGGGTGTGGGATCTTGTCCTTGTTGTCTCTGGGTGTGGGATCTTGTCCTTGTCGTCTCTGGGTGTGGGATCTTGTTCTTGCCGTCTCTGGGTGTGGGATCTTGTTCTTGCCGTCTCTGGGTGTGGGATCTTGTCCTTGTTGTCTCTGGGTGTCGGATCTTGTCCTTGATGTCTCTGGGTGTGTGATCTTGTCCTTGTTGTCTCTGGGTGTGGGATCTTGTCCTTGTTGTCTCTGGGTGTGGGATCTTGTCCTTGTTGTCTCTGGGTGTGGGATCTTGTCCTTGTTGTCCCTGGGTGTGGGATCTGGTCCTTGCTGTCTCTTGGTGTGGGATCTTGTCCTTGTTGTCTCTGGGTGTGGGACCTTGTCCTTGTTGGTTCTGTGTGTGGGATCTTGTTCTTGTTGTCTCTGGGTGTGGGATCTTGTTCTTGTTGTCTCTGGGTGTGGGATCTTGTTCTTGTTGTCTCTGGGTGTGGGATCATGTTCTTGTTGTCTCTGGGAGTGGGATCTTGTTCTTATTGTCTCTGGGTGTGGGATCTTGTCCTTGTTGTCTCTGGGTGTGGGATCTTGTCCTTGTTGTCTCTGGGGGTGGGATCTTGTCCTTGTTGTCTCTGGGTGTGGTGTCTTGTCCTTGTTGTCTCTGGGTGTGGGATCTTGACCTTGTTGTCTCTGGGTGTGGGATCTTCTCCTTGTAGTCTCTGGGTGTGGGATCTTGTCCTTTTTGTCTCTGGGTGTGGGAGCTTGTCCTTGTTGTCTCTGGAAGTGGGATCTTTTCTTGTTGTCTCTGGGTGTGGGATCTTGTCCTTGTTGTCTCTGGGTGTGGGATCTTGTCCTTGTTGTCTCTGGGTTTGTGATCTTGTCCTTGTTGTCTCTGGGTGTGGGATCCTGCCCTTGTTGTCTCTGGGTGTGGGACCTTGTCCTTGCCATATCTGGGTGTGGGATCTTGTCCATGTTGTCGCTGGGTGTGGGATCTTGTCCTTGTTGTCTCTTGGTGTGGGATCTTGTCCTTGTCGCTGGGTGTGGGATCTTGTCCTTGTCGTCTCTGGGTGTGGGATCTTGTTCTTGCCATCTCTGGGTGTGGGATCTTGTTCTTGCCGTCTCTGGGTGTGGTATCTTGTTCTTGTCGTCTCTGGTGTGGGATCTTGTTCTTGTCGTCTATGGGTGTGGGATCTTGTCCTTGTTGTCTCTGGGTGTGGGATCTTGTCCTTGTTGTCTCTGGGTGTGGGATCTTGTCCTTGTTGTCTCTGGGTGTGGGATCTTGCCCTTGTTGTCTCTGGGTGTGGGATCTTGTCCTTGTTGTCTCTGTGTGTGGGAGCGTCTTCTTGTTGTCTCTGGGCATGGGATCTTGTTCTTGTTGTCTCTGGGTGTGGGATCTTGTTCTGGTCATCTCTGGGCGTCGGATCTTGTCCTTGTCGTCTCTGGGTGTGGGATCTTGTTCTTGCCGTCTCTGGGTGTGGGATCTTGTTCTTGTTGTCTCTGGGTGTGGGATCTTGTTCTTGTTGTCTCTGGGTGTGGGATCTTGCCCTTGATGTCTCTGGGTGTGGGATCTTGTCCTGGTTGTCTCTGGGTGTGGGATCTTGTCCTTGTTGTCTCTGGGTGTGGGATCTTGTTCTTGTTGTCTCTGGGTGTGGGATCTTGTCCTTGTTGTCTCTGGGTGTGGTGTCTTGTCCTTGTTGTCTCTGGGTTTGGGATCTTGACCTTGTTGGCTCTGGGTGTGGGACCTTCTCCTTGTAGTCTCTGGGTGTGTGATCTTGTCCTTGTTGTCTCTGGGTGTGGGATCTTGTCCTTGTTGTCTCTGGGAGTGGGATCTTGTCCTTGTTGTCTCTGGGTGTGGGATCTTGTCCTTGTTGTCTCTGGGTGTGGGATCTTGTTCTTGTTGTCTCTGGGTGTGGGATC
Source organism: Somniosus microcephalus (assembly GCF_052327205.1). NCBI lineage: Eukaryota > Metazoa > Chordata > Chondrichthyes > Squaliformes > Somniosidae > Somniosus > Somniosus microcephalus. Next base: position 82,544,650 of record NC_141004.1, read on the forward strand.
TTGTCCTTGTTGTCTCTGGGTGTGGGATCTTGTCCTTGATATCTCTGGGTGTGTGATCTTGTCCTTGTTGTCTCTGGGTGTGGGATCTTGTCCTTGTTGTCTCTGGGTGTGGGATCTTGTCCTTGTTGTCTCTGGGTGTGGGATCTTGTCCTTGTTGTCCCTGGGTGTGGGATCTGGTCCTTGCTGTCTCTTGGTGTGGGATCTTGCCCTTGTTGTCTCTGGGTGTGGGATCTTGTCCTTGTTGTTTCTGGGTGTGGGATCCTGTTCTTGTTGTCTCTGGGTGTGGGATCTTGTTCTTGTTGTCTCTGGGTGTGGGATCTTGTTCTTGCTGTCCCTGGGTGTGGGATCATGTTCTTGTTGTCTCTGGGAGTGGGATCTTGTTCTTATTGTCTCTGGGTGTGGGATCTTGTCCTTGTTGGCTCTGGGTGTGGGATCTTGTCCTTGTTGTCTCTGGGGGTGCGATCTTGTCCTTGTTGTCTCTGGGTGTGGTGTCTTGTCCTTGTTGTCTCTGGGTGTGCGATCTTGACCTTGTAGTCTCTGGGTGTGGGATCTTGTCCTTGTTGTCTCTTGGTGTGGGATCTTGTCCTTGTCGTCTCTGGGTGTGGGATCTTGTTCTTGCCGTCTCTGGGTGTGGGATCTTGTTCTTGCCGTCTCTGGGTGTGGATTCTTGTCCTTGTTGTCTCTGGGTGTGGGATCTTGTCCTTGATGTCTCTGGGTGTGGGATCTTTTCTTGTTGTCTCTGGGTGTGGGATCTTGCCCTTGTTGTCTCTGGGTGTGGGATCTTGTCCTTGTTGTCTCTGGGTTTGTGATCTTGTCCTTGTTGTCTCTGGGTGTGGAATCTTGCCCTTGTTGTCTCTGGGTGTGGGACCTTGTCCTTGCCATCTCTGGGTGTGGGATCTTGTCCTTGTTGTCGCTGGGTGTGGGATCTTGTCCTTGTTGTCTCTTGGTGTGGGATCTTGTCCTTGTCGCTGGGTGTGGGATCTTGTCCTTGTCGTCTCTGGGTGTGGGATCTTGTTCTTGCCGTCTCTGGGTGTGGGATCTTGTTCTTGCCGTCTCTGGGTGTGGTATCTTGTTCTTGTCGTCTCTGGTGTGGGATCTTGTTCTTGTCGTCTATGGGTGTGGGATCTTGTCCTTGTTGTCTCTGGGTGTGGGATCTTGTCCTTGTTGTCTCTGGGTGTGGGATCTTGTCCTTGTTGTCTCTGGGTGTGTGACCTTGTCCTTGCCATCTCTGGGTGTGGGATCTTGTCCTTGTTGTCTCTGGGTGTGGGATCTTGTCCTTGTTGTCTCTGGGTGTGGGATCTTGTCCTTGTTGTCTCTGGGTGTGGGATCTTGTCCTTGTCGTCTCTGGGTGTGGGATCTTGTTCTTGCCGTCTCTGGGTGTGGGATCTTGTTCTTGCCGTCTCTGGGTGTGGGATCTTGTCCTTGTTGTCTCTGGGTTTGGGATCTTGTCCTTGATGTCTCTGGGTGTGTGATCTTGTCCTTGTTGTCTCTGGGTGTGGGACCTTGTCCTTGTTGTCTCTGGGTGTGGGATCTTGTCCTTGTTGTCTCTGGGTGTAGGATCTTGTCCTTGTTGTCCCTGGGTGTGGGATCTGGTCCTTGCTGTCTCTTGTTGTGGGATATTGTCCTTGTTGTCTCTGGGTGTGGGACCTTGTCCTTGTTGTTTCTGGGTGTGGGATCTTGTTCTTGTTGTCTCTGGGTGTGGGATCTTGTTCTTGTTGTCTCTGGGTGTGGGATCTTGTTCTTGTTGTCTCTGGGTGTGGGATTATGTTCTTGTTGTCTCTGGGAGTGGGATCTTGTTCTTATTGTCTCTGGGTGTGGGATCTTGTCCTTGTTGTCTCTGGGTGTGGTGTCTTGTCCTTGTTGTCTCTGGGTGTGGGATCTTGACCTTGTTGTCTCTGGGTGTGGGATCTTCTCCTTGTAATCTCTGGGTGTGGGATCTTGTCCTTTTTGTCTCTGGGTGTGGGATCTTGTCCTTGTTGTCTCTGGAAGTGGGATCTTTTCTTGTTGTCTCTGGGTGTGGGATCTTGTCCTTGTTGTCTCTGGGTGTGGGATCTTGTCCTTGTTGTCTCTGGGTTTGTGATCTTGTCCTTGTTGTCTCTGGGTGTGGGATCTTGCCCTTGTTGTCTCTGGGTGTGGGACCATGTCCTTGCCATCTCTGGGTGTGGGATCTTGTCCTTGTTGTCGCTGGGTGTGGGATCTTGTCCTTGTTGTCTCTTGGTGTGGGATCTTGTCCTTGTCGCTGGGTGTGGGATCTTGTCCTTGTCGTCTCTGGGTGTGGGATCTTGTTCTTGCCGTCTCTGGGTGTGGGATCTTGTTCTTGCCGTCTCTGGGTGTGGGATCTTGTTCTTGTCGTCTCTGGTGTGGGATCTTGTTCTTGTCGTCTATGGGTGTGGGATCTTGTCCTTGTTGTCTCTGGGTGTGGGATCTTGTCCTTGTTGTCTCTGGGTGTGGGATCTTGTCCTTGTTGTCTCTGGGTGTGGGATCTTGCCCTTGTTGTCTCTGGGTGTGGGATCTTGTCCTTGTTGTCTCTGTGTGTGGGAGCGTCTTCTTGTTGTCTCTGGGCATGGGATCTTGTTCTTGTTGTCTCTGGGTGTGGGATCTTGTTCTGGTCATCTCTGGGCGTCGGATCTTGTCCTTGTCGTCTCTGGGTGTGGGATCTTGTTCTTGCCGTCTCTGGGTGTGGGATCTTGTTCTTGTTGTCTCTGGGTGTGGGATCTTGTTCTTGTTGTCTCTGGGTGTGGGATCTTGCCCTTGATGTCTCTGGGTGTGGGCTCTTGTCCTGGTTGTCTCTGGGTGTGGGATCTTGTCCTTGTTGTCTCTGGGTGTGGGATCTTGTTCTTGTTGTCTCTGGGTGTGGGATCTTGTCCTTGTTGTCTCTGGGTGTGGTGTCTTGTCCTTGTTGTCTCTGGGTTTGGGATCTTGACCTTGTTGGCTCTGGGTGTGGGACCTTCTCCTTGTAGTCTCTGGGTGTGTGATCTTGTCCTTGTTGTCTCTGGGTGTGGGATCTTGTCCTTGTTGTCTCTGGGAGTGGGATCTTGTCCTTGTTGTCTCTGGGTGTGGGATCTTGTCCTTGTTGTCTCTGGGTGTGGGACCTTGTCCTTGTTGTTTCTGGGTGTGGGATCTTGTTCTTGTTGTCTCTGGGTGTGGGATCTTGTTCTTGTTGTCTCTGGGTGTGGGATCTTGTTCTTGTTGTCTCTGGGTGTGGGATTATGTTCTTGTTGTCTCTGGGAGTGGGATCTTGTTCTTATTGTCTCTGGGTGTGGGATCTTGTCCTTGTTGTCTCTGGGTGTGGTGTCTTGTCCTTGTTGTCTCTGGGTGTGGGATCTTGACCTTGTTGTCTCTGGGTGTGGGATCTTCTCCTTGTAATCTCTGGGTGTGGGATCTTGTCCTTTTTGTCTCTGGGTGTGGGATCTTGTCCTTGTTGTCTCTGGAAGTGGGATCTTTTCTTGTTGTCTCTGGGTGTGGGATCTTGTCCTTGTTGTCTCTGGGTGTGGGATCTTGTCCTTGTTGTCTCTGGGTTTGTGATCTTGTCCTTGTTGTCTCTGGGTGTGGGATCTTGCCCTTGTTGTCTCTGGGTGTGGGACCATGTCCTTGCCATCTCTGGGTGTGGGATCTTGTCCTTGTTGTCGCTGGGTGTGGGATCTTGTCCTTGTTGTCTCTTGGTGTGGGATCTTGTCCTTGTCGCTGGGTGTGGGATCTTGTCCTTGTCGTCTCTGGGTGTGGGATCTTGTTCTTGCCGTCTCTGGGTGTGGGATCTTGTTCTTGCCGTCTCTGGGTGTGGGATCTTGTTCTTGTCGTCTCTGGTGTGGGATCTTGTTCTTGTCGTCTATGGGTGTGGGATCTTGTCCTTGTTGTCTCTGGGTGTGGGATCTTGTCCTTGTTGTCTCTGGGTGTGGGATCTTGTCCTTGTTGTCTCTGGGTGTGGGATCTTGCCCTTGTTGTCTCTGGGTGTGGGATCTTGTCCTTGTTGTCTCTGTGTGTGGGAGCGTCTTCTTGTTGTCTCTGGGCATGGGATCTTGTTCTTGTTGTCTCTGGGTGTGGGATCTTGTTCTGGTCATCTCTGGGCGTCGGATCTTGTCCTTGTCGTCTCTGGGTGTGGGATCTTGTTCTTGCCGTCTCTGGGTGTGGGATCTTGTTCTTGTTGTCTCTGGGTGTGGGATCTTGTTCTTGTTGTCTCTGGGTGTGGGATCTTGCCCTTGATGTCTCTGGGTGTGGGCTCTTGTCCTGGTTGTCTCTGGGTGTGGGATCTTGTCCTTGTTGTCTCTGGGTGTGGGATCTTGTTCTTGTTGTCTCTGGGTGTGGGATCTTGTCCTTGTTGTCTCTGGGTGTGGTGTCTTGTCCTTGTTGTCTCTGGGTTTGGGATCTTGACCTTGTTGGCTCTGGGTGTGGGACCTTCTCCTTGTAGTCTCTGGGTGTGTGATCTTGTCCTTGTTGTCTCTGGGTGTGGGATCTTGTCCTTGTTGTCTCTGGGAGTGGGATCTTGTCCTTGTTGTCTCTGGGTGTGGGATCTTGTCCTTGTTGTCTCTGGGTGTGGGATCTTGTTCTTGTTGTCTCTGGGTGTGGGATATTGTCCTTGTTGTCTCTGGGTGTGGGATCTTGTCCTTGATATCTCTGGGTGTGTGATCTTGTCCTTGTTGTCTCTGGGTGTGGGATCTTGTCCTTGTTGTCTCTGGGTGTGGGATCTTGTCCTTGTTGTCTCTGGGTGTGGGATCTTGTCCTTGTTGTCCCTGGGTGTGGGATCTGGTCCTTGCTGTCTCTTGGTGTGGGATCTTGCCCTTGTTGTCTCTGGGTGTGGGATCTTGTCCTTGTTGTCTCTGGGGGTGGGATCTTGTCCTTGTTGTCTCTGGGTGTGGTGTCTTGTCCTTGTTGTCTCTGGGTGTGGGATCTTGACCTTGTTGTCTCTGGGTGTGGGATCTTCTCCTTGTAGTCTCTGGGTGTGGGATCTTGTCCTTTTTGTCTCTGGGTGTGGGATCCTGTCCTTGTTGTCTCTGGAAGTGGGATCTTTTCTTGTTGTCTCTGGGTGTGGGATCTTGTCCTTGTTGTCTCTGGGTGTGGGATCTTGTCCTTGTTGTCTCTGGGTTTGTGATCTTGTCCTTGTTGTCTCTGGGTGTGGGATCTTGCCCTTGTTGTCTCTGGGTGTGGGACCATGTCCTTGCCATCTCTGGGTGTGGGATCTTGTCCTTGTTGTCGCTGGGTGTGGGATCTTGTCCTTGTTGTCTCTTGGTGTGGGATCTTGTCCATGTCGCTGTGTGTGGGATCTTGTCCTTGTCGTCTCTGGGTGTGGGATCTTGTTCTTGCCGTCTCTGGGTGTGGGATCTTGTTCTTGCCATCTCTGGGTGTGGGATCTTGTTCTTGTCGTCTCTGGTGTGGGATCTTGTTCTTGTCGTCTATGGGTGTGGGATCTTGTCCTTGTTGTCTCTGGGTGTGGGATCTTGTCCTTGTTGTCTCTGGGTGTGGGATCTTGTCCTTGTTGTCTCTGGGTGTGGGATCTTGCCCTTGTTGTCTCTGGGTGTGGGATCTTGTCCTTGTTGTCTCTGTGTGTGGGAGCGTCTTCTTGTTGTCTCTGGGCATGGGATCTTGTTCTTGTTGTCTCTGGGTGTGGGATCTTGTTCTAGTCATCTCTGGGCGTCGGATCTTGTCCTTGTCGTCTCTGGGTGTGGGATCTTGTTCTTGCCGTCTCTGGGTGTGGGATCTTGTTCTTGTTGTCTCTGGGTGTGGGATCTTGTTCTTGTTGTCTCTGGGTGTGGGATCTTGCCCTTGATGTCTCTGGGTGTGGGATCTTGTCCTGGTTGTCTCTGGGTGTGGGATCTTGTCCTTGTTGTCTCTGGGTGTGGGATCTTGTTCTTGTTGTCTCTGGGTGTGGGATCTTGTCCTTGTTGTCTCTGGGTGTGGTGTCTTGTCCTTGTTGTCTCTGGGTGTGGGATCTTGACCTTGTTGGCTCTGGGTGTGGGACCTTCTCCTTGTAGTCTCTGGGTGTGTGATCTTGTCCTTGTTGTCTCTGGGTGTGGGATCTTGTCCTTGTTGTCTCTGGGAGTGGGATCTTGTCCTTGTTGTCTCTGGGTGTGGGATCTTGTCCTTGTTGTCTCTGGGTGTGGGATCTTGTTCTTGTTGTCTCTGGGTGTGGGATCTTGTCCTTGTTGTCTCTGGGTGTGGGATCTTGTCCTTGATATCTCTGGGTGTGTGATCTTGTCCTTGTTGTCTCTGGGTGTGGGATCTTGTCCTTGTTGTCTCTGGGTGTGGGATCTTGTCCTTGTTGTCTCTGGGTGTGGGATCTTGTCCTTGTTGTCCCTGGGTGTGGGATCTGGTCCTTGCCGTCTCTTGGTGTGGGATCTTGTCCTTGTTGTCTCTGGGTGTGGGATCTTGTCCTTGTTGTTTCTGGGTGTGGGATCCTGTTCTTGTTGTCTCTGGGTGTGGGATCTTGTTCTTGTTGTCTCTGGGTGTGGGATCTTGTTCTTGCTGTCTCTGGGTGTGGGATCATGTTCTTGTTGTCTCTGGGAGTGGGATCTTGTTCTTATTGTCTCTGGGTGTGTGATCTTGTCCTTGTCGTCTCTGGGTGTGGGATCTTGTTCTTGCCGTCTCTGGGTGTGGGATCTTGTTCTTGCCATCTCTGGGTGTGGGATCTTGTTCTTGTCGTCTCTGGTGTGGGATCTTGTTCTTGTCGTCTATGGGTGTGGGATCTTGTCCTTGTTGTCTCTGGGTGTGGGATCTTGTCCTTGTTGTCTCTGGGTGTGGGATCTTGTCCTTGTTGTCTCTGGGTGTGGGATCTTGCCCTTGTTGTCTCTGGGTGTGGGATCTTGTCCTTGTTGTCTCTGTGTGTGGGAGCGTCTTCTTGTTGTCTCTGGGCATGGGATCTTGTTCTTGTTGTCTCTGGGTGTGGGATCTTGTTCTAGTCATCTCTGGGCGTCGGATCTTGTCCTTGTCGTCTCTGGGTGTGGGATCTTGTTCTTGCCGTCTCTGGGTGTGGGATCTTGTTCTTGTTGTCTCTGGGTGTGGGATCTTGTTCTTGTTGTCTCTGGGTGTGGGATCTTGCCCTTGATGTCTCTGGGTGTGGGATCTTGTCCTGGTTGTCTCTGGGTGTGGGATCTTGTCCTTGTTGTCTCTGGGTGTGGGATCTTGTTCTTGTTGTCTCTGGGTGTGGGATCTTGTCCTTGTTGTCTCTGGGTGTGGTGTCTTGTCCTTGTTGTCTCTGGGTGTGGGATCTTGACCTTGTTGGCTCTGGGTGTGGGACCTTCTCCTTGTAGTCTCTGGGTGTGTGATCTTGTCCTTGTTGTCTCTGGGTGTGGGATCTTGTCCTTGTTGTCTCTGGGAGTGGGATCTTGTCCTTGTTGTCTCTGGGTGTGGGATCTTGTCCTTGTTGTCTCTGGGTGTGGGATCTTGTTCTTGTTGTCTCTGGGTGTGGGATCTTGTCCTTGTTGTCTCTGGGTGTGGGATCTTGTCCTTGATATCTCTGGGTGTGTGATCTTGTCCTTGTTGTCTCTGGGTGTGGGATCTTGTCCTTGTTGTCTCTGGGTGTGGGATCTTGTCCTTGTTGTCTCTGGGTGTGGGATCTTGTCCTTGTTGTCCCTGGGTGTGGGATCTGGTCCTTGCCGTCTCTTGGTGTGGGATCTTGTCCTTGTTGTCTCTGGGTGTGGGATCTTGTCCTTGTTGTTTCTGGGTGTGGGATCCTGTTCTTGTTGTCTCTGGGTGTGGGATCTTGTTCTTGTTGTCTCTGGGTGTGGGATCTTGTTCTTGCTGTCTCTGGGTGTGGGATCATGTTCTTGTTGTCTCTGGGAGTGGGATCTTGTTCTTATTGTCTCTGGGTGTGTGATCTTGTCCTTGTTGTCTCTGGGTGTGGGATCTTGTCCTTGTTGTTTCTGGGTGTGGGATCTTGTTCTTGTTGTCTCTGGGTGTGGGATCTTGCTCTTGTTGTCTCTGGGTGTGGGATCTTGTTCTTGTTGTCCCTGGGTGTGGGATCTGGTCCTTGCCGTCTCTTGGTGTGGGATCTTGTCCTTGTTGTCTCTGGGTGTGGGATCTTGTCCTTGTTGTTTCTGGGTGTGGGATCCTGTTCTTGTTGTCTCTGGGTGTGGGATCTTGTTCTTGTTGTCTCTGGGTGTGGGATCTTGTTCTTGCTGTCTCTGGGTGTGGGATCATGTTCTTGTTGTCTCTGGGAGTGGGATCTTGTTCTTATTGTCTCTGGGTGTGGGATCTTGTCCTTGTTGTCTCTGGGTGTGGGATCTTGTCCTTGTTGTCTCTGGGGGTGCGATCTTGTCCTTGTTGTCTCTGGGTGTGGTGTCTTGTCCTTGTTGTCTCTGGGTGTGCGATCTTGACCTTGTTGTCTCTGGGTGTGGTATCTTCTCCTTGTAGTCTCTGGGTGTGGGATCTTGTCCTTGTTGTCTCTTGGTGTGGGATCTTGTCCTTGTCGTCTCTGGGTGTGGGATCTTGTTCTTGCCGTCTCTGGGTGTGGGATCTTGTTCTTGCCGTCTCTGGGTGTGGATTCTTGTCCTTGTTGTCTCTGGGTGTGGGATCTTGTCCTTGATGTCTCTGGGTGTGGGATCTTGTCCTTGTTGTCTCTGGGTGTGGGATCTTGTCCTTGTTGTCTCTGGGTGTGGGATCTTGTCCTTGTTGTTTCTGGGTGTGGGATCTGGCCCTTCCTGTCTCTTGGTGTGGGATCTTGTCCTTGTTGTCTCTGGGTGTGGGATCTTGTCCTTGTTGTTTCTGGGTGTGGGATCTTGTTCTTGTTGTCTCTGGGTGTGGGATCTTGTTCTTGATGTCTCTGGGTGTGGGATCTTGTTCTTGTTGTCTCTGGGTGTGGGATCATGTTCTTGTTGCCTCTGGGAGTGGGATCTTGTTCTTATTGTCTCTGGGTGTGGGATCTTGTCCTTGTTGTCTCTGGGTGTGGGATCTTGTCCTTGTTGTCTCTGGGGGTGGGATCTTGTCCTTGTTGTCTCTGGGTGTGGTGTCTTGTCCTTGTTGTCTCTGGGTGTGGGATCTTGACCTTGTTGTCTCTGGGTGTGGGATCTTCTCCTTGTAGTCTCTGAGTGTGGGATCTTGTCCTTTTTGTCTCTGCGTGTGGGATCTTGTCCTTGTTGTCTCTGGGAGTGGGATCTTTTCTTGTTGTCTCTGGGTGTGGGATCTTGTCCTTGTTGTCTCTGGGTGTGGGATCTTGTCGTTATTGTCTCTGGGTTTGTGATCTTGTCCTTGTTGTCTCTGGGTGTGGGATCTTGTCCTTGTTGTCTCTGGGTGTGGGACCTTGTCCTTGCCATCTCTGGGTGTGGGATCTTGTCCTTGTTGTCTCTGGGTGTGGGATCCTGTCCTTGTTGTCTCTGGGTGTGGGATCTTGTCCTTGTTGTCGCTGGGTGTGGGATCTTGTCCTTGTCGTCTCCGGGTGTGGGATCTTGTTCTTGCCGTCTCTGGGTGTGGGATCTTGTTCTTGCCGTCTCTGGGTGTGGTATCTTGTTCTTGTCGTCTCTGGTGTGGGATCTTGTTCTTGTCATCTATGGGTGTGGGATCTTGTCCTTGTTGTCTCTGGGTGTGGGATCTTGTCCTTGTTGTCTCTGGGTGTGGGATCTTGTCCTTGTTGTCTCTGGGTGTGGGATCTTGTCCTTGTTGTCTCTGGGTGTGGGATCTTGTCCTTGTTGTCTCTGGGTGTGGGAGCTTCTTCTTGTTGTCTCTGGGCATGGGATCTTGTTCTTGTTGTCTCTGGGTGTGGGATCTTGTTCTTGTCATCTCTGGGCATCGGATCTTGTCCTTGTCGTCTCTGGGTGTGGGATCTTGTTCTTGTCGTCTCTGGGTGTGGGATCTTGTTCTTGTTGTCTCTGGGTGTGGGATCTTGTTCCTGTTGTCTCTGGGTGTGGGATCTTGTCCTTGATGTCTCTGGGTGTGGGATCTTGTCCTGGTTGTCTCTGGGTGTGGGATCCTGTCCTTGTTGTCTCTGGGTGTGGGATCTTGTTCTTGTTGTCTCTGGGTGTGGGATCTTGTCCTTGTTGTCTCTGGGTGTGGTGTCTTGTCCTTGTTGTCTCTGGGTGTGGGATCTTGACCTTGTTGGCTCTGGGTGTGGGATCATCTCCTTGTAGTCTCTGGGTGTGTGATCTTGTCCTTGTTGTCTCTGGGTGTGGGATCTTGTCCTTGTTGTCTCTGGGTGTGGGATCTTGTCCTTGTTGTCTCTGGGTGTGGGATCTTGTTCTTGTTGTCTCTGGGTGTGGGATCTTGTTCTTGTTGTCTCTGGGTGTGGGATCTTGTTCTTGTTGTCTCTGGGTGTGGGATCTTGTTCTTGTTGTCTCTGGGTGTGGGATCTTGTCCTTGTTGTCTCTGGGTGTGGGATCTTGTCCTTGTTGTCTCTGGGTGTGGGATCTTGTTCTTGTTGTCTCTGAGTGTGGGATCTTTTCCTTGTTGTCTCTGGGTGTGGGATCTTGTTCTTGCCGTCTCTGGGTGTGGGATCTTGTCCTTGTTGCCTCTGGGTGTGGAATCTTGTCCTTGTTGTCTCTGGGTGTGGGATCTTGTTCTTGTCATCTCTGGGCGTCGGATCTTGTCCTTGTCGTCTCTGGGTGTGGGATCTTGTTCTTGCCGTCTCTGGGTGTGGGATCTTGTTCTTGTTGTCTCTGGGTGTGGGATCTTGTCCTTGATGTCTCTGGGTGTGGGATCTTGTCCTGGTTGTCTCTGGGTGTGGGATCCTGTCCTTGTTGTCTCTGGGTGTGGGATCTTGTTCTTGTTGTCTCTCGGTGTGGGATCTTGTCCTTGTTGTCTCTGGGTGTGGTGTCTTGTCCTTGTTGTCTCTGGGTGTGGGATCTTGTCCTTGTTGTCTCTGATGTGGGATCCAGTTCTTGTTGTCTCTAGGTGTAGGATCTTGTCCTTGTTGTCTGTGGGAGTGGGTTCTTGTCCTTGTTGTCTCTGGGTGTGGGATCTTGTTCTTGTTGTCTCTGGTGTGGGATCTTGTCCTTGTTGTCTCTGGGTGTGGGATCTTGTCCTTGTTGTTTCTGGGTGTGGGATCTTGTCCTTGTTGTCTCTGGGTGTGGGATCTTGTCCTTGTTGTCTCTGGGTTTGTGATCTTGTCCTTGTTGTCTCTGGGTGTGGGATCTTGTCCTTGTTGTCTCTGGGTGTGGGACCTTATCCTTGCCATCTCTGGGTGTGGGATCTTGTCCTTGTTGTCTCTGGGTGTGGGATCTTGTTCTTGTTGTCTCTGGGTGTGGGATCTTGTCCTTGTCTCTGGGTGTGGGATCTTGTCCTTGTCGTCCCTGGGTGTGGGATCTTGTTCTTGCCAGCTCTGGGTGTGGGATTTTGTTCTTGCTGTCTCTGGGTGTGGGATCTTGTTCTTGTCGTCTCTGGGTGTGGGATCTTGTTCCTGTCGTCTCTGGGTGTGGGATCTTGTCCTTGTTGTCTCTGGGTGTGGGATCTTGTCCTTGTTGTCTCTGGGTGTGGGATCTTGTCCTTGTTGTCTCTGGGTGTGGGATCTTGTCCTTGTTGTCTCCGGGTGTGGGATCTTGTCCTTGTTGTCTCTGTGTGTGGGAGCTTGTTCTTGTTGTCTCTGGGCATGCGATCTTGTTCTTGTTGTCTCTGGGTGTGGGATCTTGTTCTTGTCATCTCTGGGCGTCGGATCTTGTCCTTGTCGTCTCTTGTCCTTGTCGTCTCTGGGTGTGGGATCTTGTTCTTGCCGTCTCTGGGTGTGGGATCTTGTTCTTGTTGTCTCTGGGTGTGGGATCTTGTTCTTGTTGTCTCTGGGTGTGGGATCTTGCCCTTGTTGTCTCTGGGTGTGGGATCTTGTCCTGGTTGTCTCTGGGTTTGTGATCTTGTCCTTGTTGTCTCTGGGTGTGGGATCTTGTCCTTGTTGTCTCTGGGTGTGTGACCTTGTCCTTGCCATCTCTGGGTGTGGGATCTTGTCCTTGTTGTCTCTGGGTGTGGGATCTTGTCCTTGTTGTCTCTGGGTGTCGGATCTTGTCCTTGTTGTCTCTGGGTGTGGGATCTTGTCCTTGTCGTCTCTGGGTGTGGGATCTTGTTCTTGCCCTCTCTGGGTGTGGGATCTTGTTCTTGCCGTCTCTGGGTGTGGATTCTTGTCCTTGTTGTCTCTGGGTGTGGGATCTTGTCCTTGTTGTCTCTGGGTGTGGGACCTTGTCCTTGCCATCTCTGGGTGTGGGATCTTGTCCTTGTTGTCTCTGGGTGTGGGATCTTGTCCTTGTTGTCTCTGGGTGTGGGATCTTGTCCTTGTCTCTGGGTGTGGGATCTTGTCCTTGTCGTCCCTGGGTGTGGGATCTTGTTCTTGCCTGCTCTGGGTGTGGGATTTTGTTCTTGCTGTCTCTGGGTGTTGGATCTTGTTCTTGTCGTCTCTGGGTGGGGGATCTTGTTCTTGTCGCCTCTGAGTGTGGGATCTTGTCCTTGTTGTCTCTGGGTGTGGGATCTTGTCCTTGTTGTCTCTGGGTGTGGGATCTTGTCCTTGTTGTCTCTGGGTGTGGGATCTTGTCCTTGTTGTCTCTGTGTGTGGGAGATTGTTCTTGTTGTCTCTGGGCATGGGATCTTGTTCTTGATGTCTCTGGGTGTGGGATCTTGTTCTTGTCATCTCTGGGCGTCGGATCTTGTCCTTGTCGTCTCTGGGTGTGGGATCTTGTTCTTGTTGTCTCTGGGTGTGGGATCTTGTTCTTGTTGTCTCTGGGTGTGGGATCTTGTCCTTGTTGTCTCTGGGTGTGGGATCTTGTCCTTGTTGTCTCTGGGTGTGGGATCTTGTTCTTGTTGTCTCTGAGTGTGGGATCTTTTCCTTGTTGTCTCTGGGTGTGGGATCTTGTTCTTGCCGTCTCTGGGTGTGGGATCTTGTCCTTGTTGCCTCTGGGTGTGGAATCTTGTCCTTGTTGTCTCTGGGTGTGGGATCTTGTTCTTGTCATCTCTGGGCGTCGGATCTTGTCCTTGTCGTCTCTGGGTGTGGGATCTTGTTCTTGCCGTCTCTGGGTGTGGGATCTTGTTCTTGTTGTCTCTGGGTGTGGGATCTTGTCCTTGATGTCTCTGGGTGTGGGATCTTGTCCTGGTTGTCTCTGGGTGTGGGATCCTGTCCTTGTTGTCTCTGGGTGTGGGATCTTGTTCTTGTTGTCTCTGGGTGTGGGATCTTGTCCTTGTTGTCTCTGGGTGTGGTGTCTTGTCCTTGTTGTCTCTGGGTGTGGGATCTTGTCCTTGTTGTCTCTGATGTGGGATCTAGTTCTTGTTGTCTCTAGGTGTAGGATCTTGTCCTTGTTGTCTGTGGGAGTGGGTTCTTGTCCTTGTTGTCTCTGGGTGTGGGATCTTGTTCTTGTTGTCTCTGGTGTGGGATCTTGTCCTTGTTGTCTCTGGGTGTGGGATCTTGTCCTTGTTGTTTCTGGGTGTGGGATCTTGTCCTTGTTGTCTCTGGGTGTGGGATCTTGTCCTTGTTGTCTCTGGGTTTGTGATCTTGTCCTTGTTGTCTCTGGGTGTGGGATCTTGTCCTTGTTGTCTCTGGGTGTGGGACCTTATCCTTGCCATCTCTGGGTGTGGGATCTTGTCCTTGTTGTCTCTGGGTGTGGGATCTTGTTCTTGTTGTCTCTGGGTGTGGGATCTTGTCCTTGTCTCTGGGTGTGGGATCTTGTCCTTGTCGTCCCTGGGTGTGGGATCTTGTTCTTGCCAGCTCTGGGTGTGGGATTTTGTTCTTGCTGTCTCTGGGTGTGGGATCTTGTTCTTGTCGTCTCTGGGTGTGGGATCTTGTTCCTGTCGTCTCTGGGTGTGGGATCTTGTCCTTGTTGTCTCTGGGTGTGGGATCTTGTCCTTGTTGTCTCTGGGTGTGGGATCTTGTCCTTGTTGTCTCTGGGTGTGGGATCTTGTCCTTGTTGTCTCCGGGTGTGGGATCTTGTCCTTGTTGTCTCTGTGTGTGGGAGCTTGTTCTTGTTGTCTCTGGGCATGCGATCTTGTTCTTGTTGTCTCTGGGTGTGGGATCTTGTTCTTGTCATCTCTGGGCGTCGGATCTTGTCCTTGTCGTCTCTTGTCCTTGTCGTCTCTGGGTGTGGGATCTTGTTCTTGCCGTCTCTGGGTGTGGGATCTTGTTCTTGTTGTCTCTGGGTGTGGGATCTTGTTCTTGTTGTCTCTGGGTGTGGGATCTTGCCCTTGTTGTCTCTGGGTGTGGGATCTTGTCCTGGTTGTCTCTGGGTTTGTGATCTTGTCCTTGTTGTCTCTGGGTGTGGGATCTTGTCCTTGTTGTCTCTGGGTGTGTGACCTTGTCCTTGCCATCTCTGGGTGTGGGATATTGTCCTTGTTGTCTCTGGGTGTGGGATCTTGTCCTTGTTGTCTCTGGGTGTCGGATCTTGTCCTTGTTGTCTCTGGGTGTGGGATCTTGTCCTTGTCGTCTCTGGGTGTGGGATCTTGTTCTTGCCCTCTCTGGGTGTGGGATCTTGTTCTTGCCGTCTCTGGGTGTGGATTCTTGTCCTTGTTGTCTCTGGGTGTGGGATCTTGTCCTTGTTGTCTCTGGGTGTGGGACCTTGTCCTTGCCATCTCTGGGTGTGGGATCTTGTCCTTGTTGTCTCTGGGTGTGGGATCTTGTCCTTGTTGTCTCTGGGTGTGGGATCTTGTCCTTGTCTCTGGGTGTGGGATCTTGTCCTTGTCGTCCCTGGGTGTGGGATCTTGTTCTTGCCTGCTCCGGGTGTGGGATTTTGTTCTTGCTGTCTCTGGGTGTTGGATCTTGTTCTTGTCATCTCTGGGTGGGGGATCTTGTTCTTGTCGCCTCTGAGTGTGGGATCTTGTCCTTGTTGTCTCTGGGTGTGGGATCTTGTCCTTGTTGTCTCTGGGTGTGGGATCTTGTCCTTGTTGTCTCTGGGTGTGGGATCTTGTCCTTGTTGTCTCTGTGTGTGGGAGATTGTTCTTGTTGTCTCTGGGCATGGGATCTTGTTCTTGATGTCTCTGGGTGTGGGATCTTGTTCTTGTCATCTCTGGGCGTCGGATCTTGTCCTTGTCGTCTCTGGGTGTGGGATCTTGTTCTTGCCGTCTCTGGGTGTGGGATCTTGTTCTTGCTGTCTCTGGGTGTGGGATCTTGTTCTTGTTGTCTCTGGGTGTGGGATCTTGTCCTTGTTGTCTCTGGGTGTGGGATCTTGTCCTGGTTGTCTCTGTGTGTGGGATCTTGTCCTTGTTGTCTCTGGGTGTGGGATCTTGTCCTTGTTGTCTCTGGGTGTGGGATCTTGTTCTTGTTGTCTCTGGGTGTGGGATCTTGTCCTTGTCTCTGGGTGTGGGATCTTGTCCTTGTCGTCCCTGGGTGTGGGATCTTGTTCTTGCCAGCTCTGGGTGTGGGATTTTGTTCTTGCTGTCTCTGGGTGTGGGATCTTGTTCTTGTCGTCTCTGGGTGTGGGATCTTGTTCCTGTCGTCTCTGGGTGTGGGATCTTGTCCTTGTTGTCTCTGGGTGTGGGATCTTGTCCTTGTTGTCTCTGGGTGTGGGATCTTGTCCTTGTTGTCTCTGGGTGTGGGATCTTGTCCTTGTTGTCTCCGGGTGTGGGATCTTGTCCTTGTTGTCTCTGTGTGTGGGAGCTTGTTCTTGTTGTCTCTGGGCATGCGATCTTGTTCTTGTTGTCTCTGGGTGTGGGATCTTGTTCTTGTCATCTCTGGGCGTCGGATCTTGTCCTTGTCGTCTCTTGTCCTTGTCGTCTCTGGGTGTGGGATCTTGTTCTTGCCGTCTCTGGGTGTGGGATCTTGTTCTTGTTGTCTCTGGGTGTGGGATCTTGTTCTTGTTGTCTCTGGGTGTGGGATCTTGCCCTTGTTGTCTCTGGGTGTGGGATCTTGTCCTGGTTGTCTCTGGGTTTGTGATCTTGTCCTTGTTGTCTCTGGGTGTGGGATCTTGTCCTTGTTGTCTCTGGGTGTGTGACCTTGTCCTTGCCATCTCTGGGTGTGGGATATTGTCCTTGTTGTCTCTGGGTGTGGGATCTTGTCCTTGTTGTCTCTGGGTGTCGGATCTTGTCCTTGTTGTCTCTGGGTGTGGGATCTTGTCCTTGTCGTCTCTGGGTGTGGGATCTTGTTCTTGCCCTCTCTGGGTGTGGGATCTTGTTCTTGCCGTCTCTGGGTGTGGATTCTTGTCCTTGTTGTCTCTGGGTGTGGGATCTTGTCCTTGTTGTCTCTGGGTGTGGGACCTTGTCCTTGCCATCTCTGGGTGTGGGATCTTGTCCTTGTTGTCTCTGGGTGTGGGATCTTGTCCTTGTTGTCTCTGGGTGTGGGATCTTGTCCTTGTCTCTGGGTGTGGGATCTTGTCCTTGTCGTCCCTGGGTGTGGGATCTTGTTCTTGCCTGCTCCGGGTGTGGGATTTTGTTCTTGCTGTCTCTGGGTGTTGGATCTTGTTCTTGTCATCTCTGGGTGGGGGATCTTGTTCTTGTCGCCTCTGAGTGTGGGATCTTGTCCTTGTTGTCTCTGGGTGTGGGATCTTGTCCTTGTTGTCTCTGGGTGTGGGATCTTGTCCTTGTTGTCTCTGGGTGTGGGATCTTGTCCTTGTTGTCTCTGTGTGTGGGAGATTGTTCTTGTTGTCTCTGGGCATGGGATCTTGTTCTTGATGTCTCTGGGTGTGGGATCTTGTTCTTGTCATCTCTGGGCGTCGGATCTTGTCCTTGTCGTCTCTGGGTGTGGGATCTTGTTCTTGCCGTCTCTGGGTGTGGGATCTTGTTCTTGCTGTCTCTGGGTGTGGGATCTTGTTCTTGTTGTCTCTGGGTGTGGGATCTTGTCCTTGTTGTCTCTGGGTGTGGGATCTTGTCCTGGTTGTCTCTGTGTGTGGGATCTTGTCCTTGTTGTCTCTGGGTGTGGGATCTTGTCCTTGTTGTCTCTGGGTGTGGTGTCTTCTCCTTGATGTCTCTGGGTGTGGGATCTTGACCTTGCTGGCTCTGGGTGTGGGATCTTCTCCTTGTAGTCTCTGGGTGTGGGATCTTGACCTTTTTGTCTCTGGGTGTGGGATCTTGTCCTTGTTGTCTCTGGGAGTGGGATCTTGTTCTTGTTGTCTCTGAGTGTGGGACCTTGTCCTTGCCATCTCTGGGTGTGGGATCTTGTCCTTGTTGTCTCTGGGTGTGGGATCTTGTCCTTGTTGTCTCTGGGTGTGGGATCTTGTCCTTGTTGTCTCTGGGTGTGGGATCTTGTCCTTGTTGTCTCTGGGGGTGCGATCTTGTCCTTGTTGTCTCTGGGTGCGGTGTCTTGTCCTTGTTGTCTCTGGGTGTGCGATCTTGACCTTGTTGTCTCTGGGTGTGGTATCTTCTCCTTGTAGTCTCTGGGTGTGGGATCTTGTCCTTGTTGTCTCTTGGTGTGGGATCTTGTCCTTGTCGTCTCTGGGTGTGGGATCTTGTTCTTGCCGTCTCTGGGTGTGGGATCTTGTTCTTGCCATCTCTGGGTGTGGATTCTTGTCCTTGTTGTCTCTGGGTGTGGGATCTTGTCCTTGATGTCTCTGGGTGTGGGATCTTGTCCTTGTTGTCTCTGGGTGTGGGATCTTGTCCTTGTTGTCTCTGGGTGTGGGATCTTGTCCTTGTTGTTTCTGGGTGTGGGATCTGGTCCTTCCTGTCTCTTGGTGTGGGATCTTGTCCTTGTTGTCTCTGGGTGTGGGATCTTGTCCTTGTTGTTTCTGGGTGTGGGATCTTGTTCTTGTTGTCTCTGGGTGTGGGATCTTGTTCTTGATGTCTCTGGGTGTGGGATCTTGTTCTTGTTGTCTCTGGGTGTGGGATCATGTTCTTGTTGCCTCTGGGAGTGGGATCTTGTTCTTATTGTCTCTGGGTGTGGGATCTTGTCCTTGTTGTCTCTGGGTGTGGGATCTTGTCCTTGTTGTCTCTGGGGGTGGGATCTTGTCCTTGTTGTCTCTGGGTGTGGTGTCTTGTCCTTGTTGTCTCTGGGTGTGGGATCTTGACCTTGTTGTCTCTGGGTGTGGGATCTTCTCCTTGTAGTCTCTGAGTGTGGGATCTTGTCCTTTTTGTCTCTGCGTGTGGGATCTTGTCCTTGTTGTCTCTGGGAGTGGGATCTTTTCTTGTTGTCTCTGGGTGTGGGATCTTGTCCTTGTTGTCTCTGGGTGTGGGATCTTGTCGTTATTGTCTCTGGGTTTGTGATCTTGTCCTTGTTGTCTCTGGGTATGTGATCTTGTCCTTGTTGTCTCTGGCTGTGGGACCTTGTCCTTGCCATCTCTGGGTGTGGGATCTTGTCCTTGTTGTCTCTGGGTGTGGGATCCTGTCCTTGTTGTCTCTGGGTGTGGGATCTTGTCCTTGTTGTCGCTGGGTGTGGGATCTTGTCCTTGTCGTCTCCGGGTGTGGGATCTTGTTCTTGCCGTCTCTGGGTGTGGGATCTTGTTCTTGCCGTCTCTGGGTGTGGTATCTTGTTCTTGTCGTCTCTGGTGTGGGATCTTGTTCTTGTCATCTATGGGTGTGGGATCTTGTCCTTGTTGTCTCTGGGTGTGGGATCTTGTCCTTGTTGTCTCTGGGTGTGGGATCTTGTCCTTGTTGTCTCTGGGTGTGGGATCTTGTCCTTGTTGTCTCTGGGTGTGGGATCTTGTCCTTGTTGTCTCTGTGTGTGGGAGCTTCTTCTTGTTGTCTCTGGGCATGGGATCTTGTTCTTGTTGTCTCTGGGTGTGGGATCTTGTTCTTGTCGTCTCTGGGTGTGGGATCTTGTTCTTGTTGTCTCTGGGTGTGGGATCTTGTTCCTGTTGTCTCTGGGTGTGGGATCTTGTCCTTGATGTCTCTGGGTGTGGGATCTTGTCCTGGTTGTCTCTGGGGGTGGGATCCTGTCCTTGTTGTCTCTGGGTGTGGGATCTTGTTCTTGTTGTCTCTGGGTGTGGGATCTTGTCCTTGTTGTCTCTGGGTGTGGTGTCTTGTCCTTGTTGTCTCTGGGTGTGGGATCTTGACCTTGTTGGCTCTGGGTGTGGGATCATCTCCTTGTAGTCTCTGGGTGTGTGATCTTGTCCTTGTTGTCTCTGGGTGTGGGATCTTGTCCTTGTTGTCTCTTGGAGTGGGATCTTGTCCTTGTTGTCTCTGGGTGTGGGATCTTGTCCTTGTTGTCTCTGGGTGTGGGATCTTGTTCTTGTTGTCTCTGGGTGTGGGATCTTGTTCTTGTTGACTCTGGGTGTGGGATCTTGTTCTTGTTGTCTCTGGGTGTGGGATCTTGTTCTTGTTGTCTCTGGGTGTGGGATCTTGTCCTTGTTGTCTCTGGGTGTGGGATCTTGTCCTTGTTGTCTCTGGGTGTGGGATCTTGTTCTTGTTGTCTCTGAGTGTGGGATCTTTTCCTTGTTGTCTCTGGGTGTGGGATCTTGTTCTTGCCGTCTCTGGGTGTGGGATCTTGTCCTTGTTGCCTCTGGGTGTGGAATCTTGTCCTTGTTGTCTCTGGGTGTGGGATCTTGTTCTTGTCATCTCTGGGCGTCGGATCTTGTCCTTGTCGTCTCTGGGTGTGGGATCTTGTTCTTGCCGTCTCTGGGTGTGGGATCTTGTTCTTGTTGTCTCTGGGTGTGGGATCTTGGTCTTGTTGTCTCTGGGTGTGGGATCTTGTCCTTGATGTCTCTGGGTGTGGGATCTTGTCCTGGTTGTCTCTGGGTGTGGGATCCTGTCCTTGTTGTCTCTGGGTGTGGGATCTTGTTCTTGTTGTCTCTGGGTGTGGGATCTTGTCCTTGTTGTCTCTGGGTGTGGTGTCTTGTCCTTGTTGTCTCTGGGTGTGGGATCTTGTCCTTGTTGTCTCTGATGTGGGATCTAGTTCTTGTTGTCTCTAGGTGTAGGATCTTGTCCTTGTTGTCTGTGGGAGTGGGATCTTGTCCTTGTTGTCTCTGGGTGTGGGATCTTGTTCTTGTTGTCTCTGGTGTGGGATCTTGTCCTTGTTGTCTCTGGGTGTGGGATCTTGTCCTTGTTGTTTCTGGGTGTGGGATCTTGTCCTTGTTGTCTCTGGGTGTGGGATCTTGTCCTTGTTGTCTCTGGGTTTGTGATCTTGTCCTTGTTGTCTCTGGGTGTGGGATCTTGTCCTTGTTGTCTCTGGGTGTGGGACCTTATCCTTGCCATCTCTGGGTGTGGGATCTTGTCCTTGTTGTCTCTGGGTGTGGGATCTTGTTCTTGTTGTCTCTGGGTGTGGGATCTTGTCCTTGTCTCTGGGTGTGGGATCTTGTCCTTGTCGTCCCTGGGTGTGGGATCTTGTTCTTGCCAGCTCTGGGTGTGGGATTTTGTTCTTGCTGTCTCTGGGTGTGGGATCTTGTTCTTGTCGTCTCTGGGTGTGGGATCTTGTTCCTGTCGTCTCTGGGTGTGGGATCTTGTCCTTGTTGTCTCTGGGTGTGGGATCTTGTCCTTGTTGTCTCTGGGTGTGGGATCTTGTCCTTGTTGTCCCTGGGTGTGGGATCTTGTCCTTGTTGTCTCCGGGTGTGGGATCTTGTCCTTGTTGTCTCTGTGTGTGGGAGCTTGTTCTTGTTGTCTCTGGGCATGCGATCTTGTTCTTGTTGTCTCTGGGTGTGGGATCTTGTTCTTGTCATCTCTGGGCGTCGGATCTTGTCCTTGTCGTCTCTTGTCCTTGTCGTCTCTGGGTGTGGGATCTTGTTCTTGCCGTCTCTGGGTGTGGGATCTTGTTCTTGTTGTCTCTGGGTGTGGGATCTTGTTCTTGTTGTCTCTGGGTGTGGGATCTTGTTCTTGTTGACTCTGGGTGTGGGATCTTGTTCTTGTTGTCTCTGGGTGTGGGATCTTGTTCTTGTTGTCTCTGGGTGTGGGATCTTGTCCTTGTTGTCTCTGGGTGTGGGATCTTGTCCTTGTTGTCTCTGGGTGTGGGATCTTGTTCTTGTTGTCTCTGAGTGTGGGATCTTTTCCTTGTTGTCTCTGGGTGTGGGATCTTGTTCTTGCCGTCTCTGGGTGTGGGATCTTGTCCTTGTTGCCTCTGGGTGTGGAATCTTGTCCTTGTTGTCTCTGGGTGTGGGATCTTGTTCTTGTCATCTCTGGGCGTCGGATCTTGTCCTTGTCGTCTCTGGGTGTGGGATCTTGTTCTTGCCGTCTCTGGGTGTGGGATCTTGTTCTTGTTGTCTCTGGGTGTGGGATCTTGGTCTTGTTGTCTCTGGGTGTGGGATCTTGTCCTTGATGTCTCTGGGTGTGGGATCTTGTCCTGGTTGTCTCTGGGTGTGGGATCCTGTCCTTGTTGTCTCTGGGTGTGGGATCTTGTTCTTGTTGTCTCTGGGTGTGGGATCTTGTCCTTGTTGTCTCTGGGTGTGGTGTCTTGTCCTTGTTGTCTCTGGGTGTGGGATCTTGTCCTTGTTGTCTCTGATGTGGGATCTAGTTCTTGTTGTCTCTAGGTGTAGGATCTTGTCCTTGTTGTCTGTGGGAGTGGGATCTTGTCCTTGTTGTCTCTGGGTGTGGGATCTTGTTCTTGTTGTCTCTGGTGTGGGATCTTGTCCTTGTTGTCTCTGGGTGTGGGATCTTGTCCTTGTTGTTTCTGGGTGTGGGATCTTGTCCTTGTTGTCTCTGGGTGTGGGATCTTGTCCTTGTTGTCTCTGGGTTTGTGATCTTGTCCTTGTTGTCTCTGGGTGTGGGATCTTGTCCTTGTTGTCTCTGGGTGTGGGACCTTATCCTTGCCATCTCTGGGTGTGGGATCTTGTCCTTGTTGTCTCTGGGTGTGGGATCTTGTTCTTGTTGTCTCTGGGTGTGGGATCTTGTCCTTGTCTCTGGGTGTGGGATCTTGTCCTTGTCGTCCCTGGGTGTGGGATCTTGTTCTTGCCAGCTCTGGGTGTGGGATTTTGTTCTTGCTGTCTCTGGGTGTGGGATCTTGTTCTTGTCGTCTCTGGGTGTGGGATCTTGTTCCTGTCGTCTCTGGGTGTGGGATCTTGTCCTTGTTGTCTCTGGGTGTGGGATCTTGTCCTTGTTGTCTCTGGGTGTGGGATCTTGTCCTTGTTGTCCCTGGGTGTGGGATCTTGTCCTTGTTGTCTCCGGGTGTGGGATCTTGTCCTTGTTGTCTCTGTGTGTGGGAGCTTGTTCTTGTTGTCTCTGGGCATGCGATCTTGTTCTTGTTGTCTCTGGGTGTGGGATCTTGTTCTTGTCATCTCTGGGCGTCGGATCTTGTCCTTGTCGTCTCTTGTCCTTGTCGTCTCTGGGTGTGGGATCTTGTTCTTGCCGTCTCTGGGTGTGGGATCTTGTTCTTGTTGTCTCTGGGTGTGGGATCTTGTTCTTGTTGTCTCTGGGTGTGGGATCTTGCCCTTGTTGTCTCTGGGTGTGGGATCTTGTCCTGGTTGTCTCTGGGTTTGTGATCTTGTCCTTGTTGTCTCTGGGTGTGGGATCTTGTCCTTGTTGTCTCTGGGTGTGTGACCTTGCCCTTGCCATCTCTGGGTGTGGGATCTTGTCCTTGTTGTCTCTGGGTGTGGGATCTTGTCCTTGTTGTCTCTGGGTGTCGGATCTTGTCCTTGTTGTCTCTGGGTGTGGGATCTTGTCCTTGTCGTCTCTGGGTGTGGGATCTTGTTCTTGCCCTCTCTGGGTGTGGGATCTTGTTCTTGCCGTCTCTGGGTGTGGATTCTTGTCCTTGTTGTCTCTGGGTGTGGGATCTTGTCCTTGTTGTCTCTGGGTGTGGGACCTTGTCCTTGCCATCTCTGGGTGTGGGATCTTGTCCTTGTTGTCTCTGGGTGTGGGATCTTGTCCTTGTTGTCTCTGGGTGTGGGATCTTGTCCTTGTCTCTGGGTGTGGGATATTGTCCTTGTCGTCCCTGGGTGTGGGATCTTGTTCTTGCCTGCTCTGGGTGTGGGATTTTGTTCTTGCTGTCTCTGGGTGTTGGATCTTGTTCTTGTCGTCTCTGGGTGGGGGATCTTGTTCTTGTCGCCTCTGAGTGTGGGATCTTGTCCTTGTTGTCTCTGGGTGTGGGATCTTGTCCTTGTTGTCTCTGGGTGTGGGATCCTGTCCTTGTTGTCTCTGGGTGTGGGATCTTGTCCTTGTTGTCTCTGTGTGTGGGAGATTGTTCTTGTTGTCTCTGGGCATGGGATCTTGTTCTTGATGTCTCTGGGTGTGGGATCTTGTTCTTGTCATCTCTGGGCGTCGGATCTTGTCCTTGTCGTCTCTGGGTGTGGGATCTTGTTCTTGCCGTCTCTGGGTGTGGGATCTTGTTCTTGCTGTCTCTGGGTGTGGGATCTTGTTCTTGTTGTCTCTGGG
This sequence comes from Somniosus microcephalus, assembly GCF_052327205.1. NCBI lineage: Eukaryota > Metazoa > Chordata > Chondrichthyes > Squaliformes > Somniosidae > Somniosus > Somniosus microcephalus. Next base: position 82,567,687 of record NC_141004.1, read on the forward strand.
TGTGGGATCTTGTCCTTGTTGTCTCTGGGTGTGGGATCTTGTCCTGGTTGTCTCTGTGTGTGGGATCTTGTCCTTGTTGTCTCTGGGTGTGGGATCTTGTCCTTGTTGTCTCTGGGTGTGGTGTCTTCTCCTTGTTGTCTCTGGGTGTGGGATCTTGACCTTGTTGGCTCTGGGTGTGGGATCTTCTCCTTGTAGTCTCTGGGTGTGGGATCTTGACCTTTTTGTCTCTGGGTGTGGGATCTTGTCCTTGTTGTCTCTGGGAGTGGGATCTTGTTCTTGTTGTCTCTGAGTGTGGGACCTTGTCCTTGCCATCTCTGGGTGTGGGATCTTGTCATTGTTGTCTCTGGGTGTGGGATCTTGTCCTTGTTGTCTCTGGGTGTGGGATCTTGTCCTTGTTGTCTCTGGGTGTGGGATCTTGTCCTTGTTGTCTCTGGGGGTGCGATCTTGTCCTTGTTGTCTCTGGGTGTGGTGTCTTGTCCTTGTTGTCTCTGGGTGTGCGATCTTGACCTTGTTGTCTCTGGGTGTGGTATCTTCTCCTTGTAGTCTCTGGGTGTGGGATCTTGTCCTTGTTGTCTCTTGGTGTGGGATCTTGTCCTTGTCGTCTCTGGGTGTGGGATCTTGTTCTTGCCGTCTCTGGGTGTGGGATCTTGTTCTTGCCGTCTCTGGGTGTGGATTCTTGTCCTTGTTGTCTCTGGGTGTGGGATCTTGTCCTTGATGTCTCTGGGTGTGGGATCTTGTCCTTGTTGTCTCTGGGTGTGGGATCTTGTCCTTGTTGTCTCTGGGTGTGGGATCTTGTCCTTGTTGTTTCTGGGTGTGGGATCTGGTCCTTCCTGTCTCTTGGTGTGGGATCTTGTCCTTGTTGTCTCTGGGTGTGGGATCTTGTCCTTGTTGTTTCTGGGTGTGGGATCTTGTTCTTGTTGTCTCTGGGTGTGGGATCTTGTTCTTGTTGTCTCTGGGTGTGGGATCTTGTTCTTGTTGTCTCTGGGTGTGGGATCATGTTCTTGTTGCCTCTGGGAGTGGGATCTTGTTCTTATTGTCTCTGGGTGTGGGATCTTGTCCTTGTTGTCTCTGGGTGTGGGATCTTGTCCTTGTTGTCTCTGGGGGTGGGATCTTGTCCTTGTTGTCTCTGGGTGTGGTGTCTTGTCCTTGTTGTCTCTGGGTGTGGGATCTTGACCTTGTTGTCTCTGGGTGTGGGATCTTCTCCTTGTAGTCTCTGAGTGTGCGATCTTGTCCTTTTTGTCTCTGCGTGTGGGATCTTGTCCTTGTTGTCTCTGGGAGTGGGATCTTTTCTTGTTGTCTCTGGGTGTGGGATCTTGTCCTTGTTGTCTCTGGGTGTGGGATCTTGTCGTTATTGTCTCTGGGTTTGTGATCTTGTCCTTGTTGTCTCTGGGTGTGGGATCTTGTCCTTGTTGTCTCTGGGTGTGGGACCTTGTCCTTGCCATCTCTGGGTGTGGGATCTTGTCCTTGTTGTCTCTGGGTGTGGGATCTTGTCCTTGTTGTCTCTGGGTGTGGGATCTTGTCCTTGTTGTCGCTGGGTGTGGGATCTTGTCCTTGTCGTCTCCGGGTGTGGGATCTTGTTCTTGCCGTCTCTGGGTGTGGGATCTTGTTCTTGCCGTCTCTGGGTGTGGTATCTTGTTCTTGTCGTCTCTGGTGTGGGATCTTGTTCTTGTCATCTATGGGTGTGGGATCTTGTCCTTGTTGTCTCTGGGTGTGGGATCTTGTCCTTGTTGTCTCTGGGTGTGGGATCTTGTCCTTGTTGTCTCTGGGTGTGGGATCTTGTCCTTGTTGTCTCTGGGTGTGGGATCTTGTCCTTGTTGTCTCTGTGTGTGGGAGCTTCTTCTTGTTGTCTCTGGGCATGGGATCTTGTTCTTGTTGCCTCTGGGTGTGGGATCTTGTTCTTGTCATCTCTGGGCGTCGGATCTTGTCCTTGTCGTCTCTGGGTGTGGGATCTTGTTCTTGTCGTCTCTGGGTGTGGGATCTTGTTCTTGTTGTCTCTGGGTGTGGGATCTTGTTCCTGTTGTCTCTGGGTGTGGGATCTTGTCCTTGATGTCTCTGGGTGTGGGATCTTGTCCTGGTTGTCTCTGGGTGTGGGATCCTGTCCTTGTTGTCTCTGGGTGTGGGATCTTGTTCTTGTTGTCTCTGGGTGTGGGATCTTGTCCTTGTTGTCTCTGGGTGTGGTGTCTTGTCCTTGTTGTCTCTGGGTGTGGGATCTTGACCTTGTTGGCTCTGGGTGTGGGATCATCTCCTTGTAGTCTCTGGGTGTGTGATCTTGTCCTTGTTGTCTCTGGGTGTGGGATCTTGTCCTTGTTGTCTCTTGGAGTGGGATCTTGTCCTTGTTGTCTCTGGGTGTGGGATCTTGTCCTTGTTGTCTCTGGGTGTGGGATCTTGTTCTTGTTGTCTCTGGGTGTGGGATCTTGTCCTTGTTGTCTGTGGGAGTGGGATCTTGTCCTTGTTGTCTCTGGGTGTGGGATCTTGTTCTTGTTGTCTCTGGGTGTGGGATCTTGTCCTTGTTGTCTCTGGGTGTGGGATCTTGTCCTTGTTGTTTCTGGGTGTGGGATCTTTTCCTTGTTGTCTCTGGGTGTGGGATCTTGTCCTTGTTGTCTCTGGGTTTGTGATCTTGTCCTTGTTGTCTCTGGGTGTGGGATCTTGTCCTTGTTGCCTCTGGGTGTGGAATCTTGTCCTTGTTGTCTCTGGGTGTGGGATCTTGTTCTTGTCATCTCTGGGCGTCGGATCTTGTCCTTGTCGTCTCTGGGTGTGGGATCTTGTTCTTGCCGTCTCTGGGTGTGGGATCTTGTTCTTGTTGTCTCTGGGTGTGGGATCTTGGTCTTGTTGTCTCTGGGTGTGGGATCTTGTCCTTGATGTCTCTGGGTGTGGGATCTTGTCCTGGTTGTCTCTGGGTGTGGGATCCTGTCCTTGTTGTCTCTGGGTGTGGGATCTTGTTCTTGTTGTCTCTGGGTGTGGGATCTTGTCCTTGTTGTCTCTGGGTGTGGTGTCTTGTCCTTGTATCTATGGGTGTGGGATCTTGTCCTTGTTGTCTCTGATGCGGGATCTAGTTCTTGTTGTCTCTAGGTGTAGGATCTTGTCCTTGTTGTCTGTGGGAGTGGGATCTTGTCCTTGTTGTCTCTGGGTGTGGGATCTTGTTCTTGTTGTCTCTGGTGTGGGATCTTGTCCTTGTTGTCTCTGGGTGTGGGATCTTGTCCTTGTTGTTTCTGGGTGTGGGATCTTGTCCTTGTTGTCTCTGGGTGTGGGATCTTGTCCTTGTTGTCTCTGGGTTTGTGATCTTGTCCTTGTTGTCTCTGGGTGTGGGATCTTGTCCTTGTTGTCTCTGGGTGTGGGACCTTATCCTTGCCATCTCTGGGTGTGGGATCTTGTCCTTGTTGTCTCTGGGTGTGGGATCTTGTTCTTGTTGTCTCTGGGTGTGGGATCTTGTCCTTGTCTCTGGGTGTGGGATCTTGTCCTTGTCGTCCCTGGGTGTGGGATCTTGTTCTTGCCAGCTCTGGGTGTGGGATTTTGTTCTTGCTGTCTCTGGGTGTGGGATCTTGTTCTTGTCGTCTCTGGGTGTGGGATCTTGTTCCTGTCGTCTCTGGGTGTGGGATCTTGTCCTTGTTGTCTCTGGGTGTGGGATCTTGTCCTTGTTGTCTCTGGGTGTGGGATCTTGTCCTTGTTGTCTCTGGGTGTGGGATCTTGTCCTTGTTGTCTCCGGGTGTGGGATCTTGTCCTTGTTGTCTCTGTGTGTGGGAGCTTGTTCTTGTTGTCTCTGGGCATGCGATCTTGTTCTTGTTGTCTCTGGGTGTGGGATCTTGTTCTTGTCATCTCTGGGCGTCGGATCTTGTCCTTGTCGTCTCTTGTCCTTGTCGTCTCTGGGTGTGGGATCTTGTTCTTGCCGTCTCTGGGTGTGGGATCTTGTTCTTGTTGTCTCTGGGTGTGGGATCTTGTTCTTGTTGTCTCTGGGTGTGGAATCTTGCCCTTGTTGTCTCTGGGTGTGGGATCTTGTCCTGGTTGTCTCTGGGTTTGTGATCTTGTCCTTGTTGTCTCTGGGTGTGGGATCTTGTCCTTGTTGTCTCTGGGTGTGTGACCTTGTCCTTGCCATCTCTGGGTGTGGGATCCTGTCCTTGTTTTCTCTGGGTGTGGGATCTTGTCCTTGTTGTCTCTGGGTGTCGGATCTTGTCCTTGTTGTCTCTGGGTGTGGGATCTTGTCCTTGTCGTCTCTGGGTGTGGGATCTTGTTCTTGCCCTCTCTGGGTGTGGGATCTTGTTCTTGCCGTCTCTGGGTGTGGATTCTTGTCCTTGTTGTCTCTGGGTGTGGGATCTTGTCCTTGTTGTCTCTGGGTGTGGGACCTTGTCCTTGCCATCTCTGGGTGTGGGATCTTGTCCTTGTTGTCTCTGGGTGTGGGATCTTGTCCTTGTTGTCTCTGGGTGTGGGATCTTGTCCTTGTCTCTGGGTGTGGGATCTTGTCCTTGTCGTCCCTGGGTGTGGGATCTTGTTCTTGCCTGCTCTGGGTGTGGGATTTTGTTCTTGCTGTCTCTGGGTGTTGGATCTTGTTCTTGTCGTCTCTGGGTGGGGGATCTTGTTCTTGTCGCCTCTGAGTGTGGGATCTTGTCCTTGTTGTCTCTGGGTGTGGGATCTTGTCCTTGTTGTCTCTGGGTGTGGGATCTTGTCCTTGTTGTCTCTGGGTGTGGGATCTTGTCCTTGTTGTCTCTGGGTGTGGGATCTAGTTCTTGTTGTCTCTGGGTGTGGGATCTTGTCCTTGTTGTCTGTGGGAGTGGGATCTTGTCCTTGTTGTCTCTGGGTGTGGGATCTTGTTCTTGTTGTCTCTGGGTGTGGGATCTTGTCCTTGTTGTCTCTGGGTGTGGGATCTTGTCCTTGTTGTTTCTGGGTGTGGGATCTTTTCCTTGTTGTCTCTGGGTGTGGGATCTTGTCCTTGTTGTCTCTGGGTTTGTGATCTTGTCCTTGTTGTCTCTGGGTGTGGGATCTTCTCCTTGTTGTCTCTGGGTGTGGGACCTTATCCTTGCCATCTCTGGGTGTGGGATCTTGTCCTTGTTGTCTCTGGGTGTGGGATCTTGTTCTTGTTGTCTCTGGGTGTGGGATCTTGTCCTTGTCTCTGGGTGTGGGATCTTGTCCTTGTCGTCCCTGGGTGTGGGATCTTGTTCTTGCCGGCTCTGGGTGTGGGATTTTGTTCTTGCCATCTCTGGGTGTGGGATCTTGTTCTTGTTTTCTCTGGGTGTGGGATCTTGTTCTTGTTGTCTCTGGGTGTGGGATCTTGTCCTTGTTGTCTCTGGGTGTGGGATCTTGTCCTGGTTGTCTCTGGGTTTGTGATCTTGTCCTTGTTGTCTCTGGGTGTGGGATCTTGTCCTTGCTGTCTCTGGGTGTGTGACCTTGTCCTTGCCATCTCTGGGTGTGGGATCTTGTCCTTGTTGTCTCTGGGTGTGGGATCTTGTCCTTGTTGTCTCTGTGTGTGGGATCTTGTCCTTGTTGTCTCTGGGTGTGGGATCTTGTCCTTGTCGTCTCTGGGTGTGGGATCTTGTTCTTGCCGTCTCTGGGTGTGGGATCTTGTTCTTGCCGTCTCTGGGTGTGGGATCTTGTCCTTGTTGTCTCTGGGTGTGGGATCTTGTCCTTGATGTCTCTGGGTGTGGGAGCTTGTCCTTGTTGTCTCTGGGTGTGGGATCTTGTCCTTGTTGTCTCTGGGTGTGGGATCTTGTCCTTGTTGTCTCTGGGTGTGGGATCCTGTCCTTGTTGTCCCTGGGTGTGGGATCTGGTCCTTGCTGTCTCTTGGTGTGGGATCTTGTCCTTGTTCTCTCTGGATGTGGGATCTTGTCCTTGTTGTTTCTGGGTGTGGGATCTTGTTCTTGTTGTCTCTGTGTGTGGGATCTTGTTCTTGTTGTCTCTGGGTGTGGGATCTTGTTCTTGTTGTCTCTGGGTGTGGGATCATGTTCTTGTTGCCTCTGGGAGTGGGATCTTGTTCTTACTGTCTCTGGGTGTGGGATCTTGTCCTTGTTGTCTCTGGGTGTGGGATCTTGCCCTTGTTGTCTCTGGGGGTGGGATCTTGTCCTTGTTGTCTCTGGGTGTGGTGTCTTGTCCTTGTTGCCTCTGGGTGTGGGATCTTGACCTTGTTGTCTCTGGGTGTGGGATCTTCTCCTTGTAGTCTCTGAGTGTGGGATCTTGTCCTTTTTGTCTCTGGGTGTGGGATCTTGTCCTTGTTGTCTCTGGGAGTGGGTTCTTTTCTTGTTGTCTCTGGGTGTGGGATCTTGTCCTTGTTGTCTCTGGGTGTGTGATCTTGTCGTTGTTGTCTCTGGGTTTGTGATCTTGTCCTTGTTGTCTCTGGGTGTGGGATTTGTCCTTGTTGTCTCTGGGTGTGGGACCTTGTCCTTGCCATCTCTGGGTGTGGGATCTTGTCCTTGTTGTCTCTGGGTGTGGGATCTTGTCCTTGTTGTCTCTGGGTGTGGGATCTTGTCCTTGTTGTCTCTGGGTGTGGGATCTTGTCCTTGTTGTCTCTGGGTGTGGGATCTTGTCCTTGTTGTCTCTGGGTGTGGGATCTTGTCCTTGTTGTCTCTGTGTGTGGGAGCTTCTTCTTGTTGTCTCTGGGCATGGGATCTTGTTCTTGTTGTCTCTGGGTGTGGGATCTTGTTCTTGTCATCTCTGGGCGTCGGATCTTGTCCTTGTCGTCTCTGGGTGTGGGATCTTGTTCTTGCCGTCTCTGGGTGTGAGATCTTGTTCTTGTTGTCTCTGGGTGTGGGATCTTGTTCTTGTTGTCTCTGGGTGTGGGATCTTGTCCTTGATGTCTCTGGGTTTGGGATCTTGTCCTGGTTGTCTCTGGGTGTGGGATCCTGTCCTTGTTGTCTCTGGGTGTGGGATCTTGTTCTTGTTGTCTCTGGGTGTGGGATCTTGTCCTTGTTGTCTCTGGGTGTGGTGTCTTGTCCTTGTTGTCTCTGGGTGTGGGATCTTGACCTTGTTGGCTCTGGGTGTGGGATCATCTCCTTGTAGTCTCTGGGTGTGTGATCTTGTCCTTGTTGTCTCTGGGTGTGGGATCTTGTCCTTGTTGTCTCTGGGTGTGGGATCTTGTCCTTGTTGTCTCTGGGTGTGGGATCTTGTTCTTGTTGTCTCTGGGTGTGGGATCTTGTTCTTGTCTCTGGGTGTGGGATCTTGTTCTTGTTGTCTCTGGGTGTGGGATCTTGTTCTTGTTGTCTCTGGGTGTGGGATCTTGTCCTTGTTGTCTCTGGTTGTGGGATCTTGTCCTTGTTGTCTCTGGGTGTGGGATCTTGTTCTTGTTGTCTCTGAGTGTGGGATCTTTTCCTTGTTGTCTCTGGGTGTGGGATCTTGTTCTTGCCGTCTCTGGGTGTGGGATCTTGTCCTTGTTGCCTCTGGGTGTGGAATCTTGTCCTTGTTGTCTCTGGCTGTGGGATCTTGTTCTTGTTGTCTCTGGGTGTGGGATCTTGTCCTTGTTGTCTCTGGGAGTGGTATCTTGTCCTTGTTGTCTCTGGGTGTGGAATCTTGTTCTTGTTGTCTCTGGGTGTGGGATCTTGTCCTTGTTGTCTCTGGGTGTGGGATCTTGTCCTTGTTGTCTCTGGGTGTCGGATCTTGTCCTTGTTGTCTCTGGGTCTGGGATCTTGACCTTGTTGGCTCTGGGTGTGGGATCTTCTCCTTGTAGTCTCTGGGTGTGTGATCTTGTCCTTGTTGTCTCTGGGTGTGGGATCTTGTTCTTGTTGTCTCTGGGTGTGGGATCTTGTCCTTGTTGTCTCTGGGTGTGGGATCTAGTTCTTGTTGTCTCTGGGTGTGGGATCTTGTCCTTGTTGTCTGTGGGAGTGGGATCTTGTCCTTGTTGTCTCTGGGTGTGGGATCTTGTTCTTGTTGTCTCTGGGTGTGGGATCTTGTCCTTGTTGTCTCTGGGTGTGGGATATTGTCCTTGTTGTTTCTGGGTGTGGGATCTTGTCCTTGTTGTCTCTGGGTGTGGGATCTTGTCCTTGTTGTCTCTGGGTTTGTGATCTTGTCCTTGTTGTCTCTGGGTGTGGGATCTTGTCCTTGTTGTCTCTGGGTGTGGGACCTTATCCTTGCCATCTCTGGGTGTGGGATCTTGTCCTTGTTGTCTCTGGGTGTGGGATCTTGTTCTTGTTGTCTCTGGGTGTGGGATATTGTCCTTGTCTCTGGGTGTGGGATCTTGTCCTTGTCGTCCCTGGGTGTGGGATCTTGTTCTTGCCGGCTCTGGGTGTGGGATTTTGTTCTTGCTGTCTCTGGGTGTGGGATCTTGTTCTTGTCGTCTCTGGGTGTGGGATCTTGTTCTTGTCGTCTCTGGGTGTGGGATCTTGTCCTTGTTGTCTCTGGGTGTGGGATCTTGTCCTTGTTGTCTCTGGGTGGGGGATATTGTCCTTGTTGTCTCTGGGTGTGGGATCTTGTCCTTGTTGTCTCTGGGTGTGGGATCTTGTCCTTGTTGTCTCTGTGTGTGTGAGCTTGTTCTTGTTGTCTCTGGGCATGCGATCTTGTTCTTGTTGTCTCTGGGTGTGGGATCTTGTTCTTGTCATCTCTGGGCGTCGGATCTTGTCCTTGTCGTCTCTGGGTGTGGGATTTTGTTCTTGCCGTCTCTGGGTGTGGGATCTTGTTCTTGTTGTCTCTGGGTGTGGGATCTTGTTCTTGTTGTCTCTGGGTGTGGGATCTTGCCCTTGTTGTCTCTGGGTGTGGGATCTTGTCCTGGTTGTCTCTGGGTTTGTGATCTTGTCCTTGTTGTCTCTGGGTGTGGGATCTTGTCCTTGTTGTCTCTGGGTGTGTGACCTTGTCCTTGCCATCTCTGAGTGTGGGATCTTGTTCTTGCTGTCTCTGGGTGTGGGATCTTGTTCTTGCCGTCTCTGGGTGTGGATTCTTGTCCTTGTTGTATCTGGGTGTGGGTTCTTGTCCTTGATGTCTCTGGGTGTGGGATCTTGTCCTTGTTGTCTCTGGGTGTGGGTTCTTGTCCTTGTTGTCTCTGGGTGTGGGATCTTGTCCTTGTTGCCTCTGGGTGTGGGATCTGGTCCTTGCTGTCTCTTGGTGTGGGATCTTGTCCTTGTTGTCTCTGGGTGTGTGATCTTGTCCTTGTTGTTTCTGGGTGTGGGATCTTGTTCTTGTTGTCTCTGGGTGTGGGATCTTGTTCTTGTTGTCTCTGGGTGTGGGATCTTGTTCTTGTTGTCTCTGGGTGTGGGATCATGTTCTTGTTGCCTCTGGGAGTGGGATCTTGTTCTTATTGTCTCTGGGTGTGGGATCTTGTCCTTGTTGTCTCTGGGTGTGGGATCTTGTCCTTGTTGTCTCTGGGGGTGGGATCTTGTCCTTGTTGTCTCTGGGTGTGGTGTCTTGTCCTTGTTGTCTCTGGGTGTGGGATCTTGACCTTGTTGTCTCTGGGTGTGGGATCTTCTCCTTGTAGTCTCTGAGTGTGGGATCTTGTCCTTTTTGTCTCTGGGTGTGGGATCTTGTCCTTGTTGTCTCTGGGAGTGGGATCTTTTCTTGTTGTCTCTGGGTGTGGGATCTTGTCCTTGTTGTCTCTGGGTGTGGGATCTTGTCCTTGTTGTCTCTGGGTTTGTGATCTTGTCCTTGTTGTCTCTGGGTGTGGGATCTTGTCCTTGTTGTCTCTGGGTGTGGGACCTTGTCCTTGCCATCTCTGGGTGTGGGATCTTGTCCTTGTTGTCTCTGGGTGTGGGATCTTGTCCTTGTTGTCTCTGGGTGTGGGATCTTGTCCTTGTTGTCGCTGGGTGTGGGATCTTGTCTTTGTCATCTCTGGGTGTGGGATCTTGTTCTTGCCGTCTCTGGGTGTGGGATCTTGTTCTTGCCGTCGCTGGGTGTGGTATCTTGTTCTTGTCGTCTCTGGTGTGGGATCTTGTTCTTGTCATCTATGGGTGTGGGATCTTGTCCTTGTTGTCTCTGGGTGTGGGATCTTGTCCTTGTTGTCTCTGGGTGTGGGATCTTGTCCTTGTTGTCTCTGGGTGTGGGATCTTGTCCTTGTTGTCTCTGGGTGTGGGATCTTGTCCTTGTTGTCTCTGTGTGTGGGAGCTTCTTCTTGTTGTCTCTGGGCATGGGATCTTGTTCTTGTTGTCTCTGGGTGTGGGATCTTGTTCTTGTCATCTCTGGGCGTCGGATCTTGTCCTTGTCGTCTCTGGGTGTGGGATCTTGTTCTTGCCGTCTCTGGGTGTGGGATCTTGTTCTTGTTGTCTCTGGGTGTGGGATCTTGTTCTTGTTGTCTCTGGGTGTGGGATCTTGTCCTGATGTCTCTGGGTGTGGGATCTTGTTCTGGTTGTCTCTGGGTGTGGGATCCTGTCCTTGTTGTCTCTGGGTGTGGGATCTTGTTCTTGTTGTCTCTGGGTGTGGGATCTTGTCCTTGTTGTCTCTGGGTGTGGTGTCTTGTCCTTGTTGTCTCTGGGTGTGGGATCTTGACCTTGTTGGCCCTGGGTGTGGGATCATCTCCTTGTAGTCTCTGGGTGTGTGATCTAGTCCTTGTTCTCTCTGGGTGTGGGATCTTGTCCTTGTTGTATCTGGGAGTCGGATCTTGTCCTTGTTGTCTCTAGGTGTGGGATCTTGTCCTTGTTGTCTCTGGGTGTGGGATCTTGTTCTTGTTGTCTCTGGGTGTGGTATCTTGTTCTTGTTGTCTCTGGGTGTCGGATCTTGTTCTTGTTGTCTCTGGGTGTGGGATCGTGTTCTTGTTGTCTCTGGGTGTGGGATCTTGTCCTTGTTGTCTCTGGGTGTGGGATTTTGCCCTTTTTGTCTCTGGGTGTGGGATCTTGTTCTTGTTGTCGCTGAGTGTGGGATCTTTTCCTTGTTGTCTCTGGGTGTGGGATCTTGTTCTTGCCGTCTCTGGGTGTGGGATCTTGTCCTTGTTGCCTCTGGGTGTGGAATCTTGTCCTTGTTGTCTCTGGGTGTGGGATCTTGTTCTTGTTGTCTGTGGGTGTGGGATCTTGTCCTTGTTGTCTCTGGGAGTGGGATCTTGTCCTTGTTGTCTCTGGGTGTGGAATCTTGTTCTTGTTGTCTCTGGGTGTGGGATCTTGTCCTTGTTGTCTCTGGGTGTGGGATCTTGTCCTTGTTGTCTCTGGGTGTCGGATCTTGTCCTTGTTGTCTCTGGGTCTGGGATCTTGACCTTGTTGGCTCTGGGTGTGGGATCTTCTCCTTGTAGTCTCTGGGTGTGTGATCTTGTCGTTGTTGTCTCTGGGTGTGGGATCTTGTTCTTGTTGTCTCTGGGTGTGGGATCTTGTCCTTGTTGTCTCTGGGTGTGGGATCTAGTTCTTGTTGTCTCTGGGTGTGGGATCTTGTCCTTGTTGTCTGTGGGAGTGGGATCTAGTTCTTGTTGTCTCTGGGTGTGGGATCTTGTCCTTGTTGTCTGTGGGTGTGGGATCTTGTCCTTGTTGTCTCTGGGTGTGGGATCTTGTCCTTGTTGTCTCTGGGTTTGTGATCTTGTCCTTGTTGTCTCTGGGAGTGGGATCTTGTCCTTGTTGTCTCTGGGTGTGGGACCTTATCCTTGCCATCTCTGGGTGTGGAATCTTGTCCTTGTTGTCTCTGGGTGTGGGATCTTGTTCTTGTTGTCTCTGGGTGTGGGATCTTGTCCTTGTCTCTGGGTGTGGGATCTTGTCCTTGTCGTCCCTGGGTGTGGGATCTTGTTCTTGCCGGCACTGGGTGTGGGATTTTGTTCTTGCTGTCTCTGGGTGTGGGATCTTGTACTTGTCGTCTCTGGGTGTGGGATCTTGTTCCTGTCGTCTCTGGGTGTGGGATCTTGTCCTTGTTGTCTCTGGGTGTGGGATCTTGTCCTTGTTGTCTCTGGGTGTGGGATCTTGTCCTTGTTGTCTCTGGGTGTGGGATCTTGTCCTTGTTGTCTCTGGGTGTGGGATCTTGTCCTTGTTGTCTCTGTGTGTGGGAGCTTGTTCTTGTTGTCTCTGGGCATGCGATCTTGTTCTTGTTTTCTCTGGGTGTGGGATCTTGTTCTTGTCATCTCTGGGCGTCGGATCTTGTCCTTGTCGTCTCTGGGTGTGGGATCTTGTTCTTGCCGTCTCTGGGTGTGGGATCTTGTTCTTGTTGTCTCTGGGTGTGGGATCTTGTTCTTGTTGTCTCTGGGTGTGGGATCTTGCCCTTGTTGTCTCTGGGTGTGGGATCCTGTCCTGGTTGTCTCTGGGTTTGTGATCTTGTCCTTGTTGTCTCTGGGTGTGGGATCTTGTCCTTGTTGTCTCTGGGTGTGTGACCTTGTCCTTGCCATCTCTGGGTGTGGGATCTTGTTCTTGCCGGCTCTGGGTGTCGGATTTTGTTCTTGCTGTCTCTGGGTGTGGGATCTTGTACTTGTCGTCTCTGGGTGTGGGATCTTGTTCCTGTCGTCTCTGGGTGTGGGATCTTGTCCTTGTTGTCTCTGGGTGTGGGATCTTGTCCTTGTTGTCTCTGGGTGTGGAATCTTGTCCTTGTTGTCTCTGGGTGTGGGTTCTTGTCCTTGTTGTCTCTGGGTGTGGGATCTTGTCCTTGTTGTCTCTGTGTGTGGGAGCTTGTTCTTGTTGTCTCTGGGCATGCGATCTTGTTCTTGTTGTCTCTGGCTGTGGGATCTTGTTCTTGTCATCTCTGGGCGTCGGATCTTGTCTTTGTCGTCTCTGGGTGTGGGATCTTGTTCTTGCCGTCTCTGGGTGTGGGATCTTGTTCTTGTTGTCTCTGGGTGTGGGATATTGTTCTTGTTGTCTCTGGGTGTGGGATCTTGCCCTTGTTGTCTCTGGGTGTGGGATCTTGTCCTGGTTGTCTCTGGGTTTGTGATCTTGTCCTTGTTGTCTCTGGGTGTGGGATCTTGTCCTTGTTGTCTCTGGGTGTGTGACCCTGTCCTTGCCATCTCTGGGTGTGGGATCTTGTCCTTGTTGTCTCTGGGTGTGGGATCTTGTCCTTGTTGTCTCTGGGTGTGGGATCCTGTCCTTGTTGTCTCTGGGTGTGGGATCTTGTCCTTGTTGTCTCTGGCTGTGGGATCTTGTTCTTGCCGTCTCTGGGTGTGGGATCTTGTTCTTGCCGTCTCTGGGTGTGGAATCTTGTCCTTGTTGTCTCTGGGTGTGGGATCTTGTCCTTGATGTCTCTGGTTGTGGGATCTTGTCCTTGTTGTCTCTGGGTGTGGGATCTTGTCCTTGTTGTCTCTGGGTGTGGGATCTTGTCCTTGTTGTCTCTGGGAGTGGGATCTGGTCCTTGCTGTCTCTTGGTGTGGGATCTTGTCCTTGTTGTCTCTGGGTGTGGGATCTTGTCCTTGTTGTTTCTGGGTGTGGGATCTTGTTCTTGTTGTCTCTGGGTGTGGGATCTTGTTCTTGTTGTCTCTGGGTGTGGGATCTTGTTCTTGTTGTCTCTGGGTGTGGGATCATGTTCTTATTGTCTCTGGGTGTGGGATCTTGTCCTTGTTGTCTCTGGGTGTGGGACCTTATCCTTGCCATCTCTGGGTGTGGGATCTTGTCCTTGTTGTCTCTGGGTGTGGGATCTTGTCCTTGTTGTCTCTGGGTTTGTGATCTTGTCCTTGTTGTCTCTGGGTGTGGGATCTTGTCCTTGTTGTCTCTGGGTGTGGGACCTTGTCCTTGCCATCTCTGGGTGTGGGATCTTGTCCTTGTTGTCTCTGGGTGTGGGATCTTGTCCTTGTTATCTCTGGGTGTGGGATCTTGTCCTTGTCTCTGGGTGTGGGATCTTGTCCTTGTCGTCCCTGGGTGTGGGATCTTGTTCTTGCCGGCTCTGGGTGTGGGATTTTGTTCTTGCTGTCTCTGGGTGTGGGATCTTGTTCTTGTCGTCTCTGGGTGTGTGATCTTGTTCTTGTCGTCTCTGGGTGTGGGATCTTGTCCTTGTTGTCTCTGGGTGTGGGATCTTGTCCTTGTTGTCTCTGGGTCTGGGATCTTGTCCTTGTTGTCTCTGTGCGTGGGAGATTGTTCTTGTTGTCTCTGGGCATGGGATCTTGTTCTTGCTGTCTCTGGGTGTGGGATCTTGTTCTTGTCATCTCTGGGTGTCGGATCTTGTCCTTGTCGTCTCTGGGTGTGGGATCTTGTTCTTGCCGTCTCTGGGTGTGGGATCTTGTTCTTGTTGTCTCTGGGTGTGGGATCTTGTTCTTGTTGTCTCTGGGTGTGGGATCTTGCCCTTGTTGTCTCTGGGTGTGGGATCTTGTCCTGGTTGTCTCTGGGTTTGTGATCTTGTCCTTGTTGTCTCTGGGTGTGGGATCTTGTCCTTGTTGTCTCTGGGTGTGTGACCTTGTCCTTGCCATCTCTGGGTGTGGGATCTTGTTCTTGCCGGCTCTGGGTGTCGGATTTTGTTCTTGCTGTCTCTGGGTGTGGGATCTTGTACTTGTCGTCTCTGGGTGTGGGATCTTGTTCCTGTCGTCTCTGGGTGTGGGATCTTGTCCTTGTTGTCTCTGGGTGTGGGATCTTGTCCTTGTTGTCTCTGGGTGTGGAATCTTGTCCTTGTTGTCTCTGGGTGTGGGATCTTGTCCTTGTTGTCTCTGGGTGTGGGATCTTGTCCTTGTTGTCTCTGTGTGTGGGAGCTTGTTCTTGTTGTCTCTGGGCATGCGATCTTGTTCTTGTTGTCTCTGGGTGTGGGATCTTGTTCTTGTCATCTCTGGGCGTCGGATCTTGTCTTTGTCGTCTCTGGGTGTGGGATCTTGTTCTTGCCGTCTCTGGGTGTGGGATCTTGTTCTTGTTGTCTCTGGGTGTGGGATCTTGTTCTTGTTGTCTCTGGGTGTGGGATCTTGCCCTTGTTGTCTCTGGGTGTGGGATCTTGTCCTGGTTGTCTCTGGGTTTGTGATCTTGTCCTTGTTGTCTCTGGGTGTGGGATCTTGTCCTTGTTGTCTCTGGGTGTGGGATCTTGTCCTTGTTGTCTCTGGGTGTGGGACCTTGTCCTTGTTGTTTCTGGGTGTGGGATCTTGTTCTTGTTGTCTCTGGGTGTGGGATCATGTTCTTGTTGTCTCTGGGAGTGGGATCTTGTTCTTATTGTCTCTGGGTGTGGGATCTTGTCCTTGTTGTCTCTGGGTGTGGGATCTTGTCCTTGTTGTCTCTGGGTGTGGGATCTTGTCCTTGTTGTCTCTGGGTGTGGGATCTTGTCCTTGTTGTCTCTGTGTGTGGGAGCTTGTTCTTGTTGTCTCTGGGCATGCGATCTTGTTCTTGTTTTCTCTGGGTGTGGGATCTTGTTCTTGTCATCTCTGGGCGTCGGATCTTGTCCTTGTCGTCTCTGGGTGTGGGATCTTGTTCTTGCCGTCTCTGGGTGTGGGATCTTGTTCTTGTTGTCTCTGGGTGTGGGATCTTGTTCTTGTTGTCTCTGGGTGTGGGATCTTGCCCTTGTTGTCTCTGGGTGTGGGATCTTGTCCTGGTTGTCTCTGGGTTTGTGATCTTGTCCTTGTTGTCTCTGGGTGTGGGATCTTGTCCTTGTTGTCTCTGGGTGTGTGACCTTGTCCTTGCCATCTCTGGGTGTGGGATCTTGTTCTTGCCGGCTCTGGGTGTCGGATTTTGTTCTTGCTGTCTCTGGGTGTGGGATCTTGTACTTGTCGTCTCTGGGTGTGGGATCTTGTTCCTGTCGTCTCTGGGTGTGGGATCTTGTCCTTGTTGTCTCTGGGTGTGGGATCTTGTCCTTGTTGTCTCTGGGTGTGGAATCTTGTCCTTGTTGTCTCTGGGTGTGGGTTCTTGTCCTTGTTGTCTCTGGGTGTAGGATCTTGTCCTTGTTGTCTCTGTGTGTGGGAGCTTGTTCTTGTTGTCTCTGGGCATGCGATCTTGTTCTTGTTGTCTCTGGCTGTGGGATCTTGTTCTTGTCATCTCTGGGCGTCGGATCTTGTCTTTGTCGTCTCTGGGTGTGGGATCTTGTTCTTGCCGTCTCTGGGTGTGGGATCTTGTTCTTGTTGTCTCTGGGTGTGGGATATTGTTCTTGTTGTCTCTGGGTGTGGGATCTTGCCCTTGTTGTCTCTGGGTGTGGGATCTTGTCCTGGTTGTCTCTGGGTTTGTGATCTTGTCCTTGTTGTCTCTGGGTGTGGGATCTTGTCCTTGTTGTCTCTGGGTGTGTGACCCTGTCCTTGCCATCTCTGGGTGTGGGATCTTGTCCTTGTTGTCTCTGGGTGTGGGATCTTGTCCTTGTTGTCTCTGGGTGTGGGATCCTGTCCTTGTTGTCTCTGGGTGTGGGATCTTGTCCTTGTTGTCTCTGGCTGTGGGATCTTGTTCTTGCCGTCTCTGGGTGTGGGATCTTGTTCTTGCCGTCTCTGGGTGTGGAATCTTGTCCTTGTTGTCTCTGGGTGTGGGATCTTGTCCTTGATGTCTCTGGTTGTGGGATCTTGTCCTTGTTGTCTCTGGGTGTGGGATCTTGTCCTTGTTGTCTCTGGGTGTGGGATCTTGTCCTTGTTGTCTCTGGGAGTGGGATCTGGTCCTTGCTGTCTCTTGGTGTGGGATCTTGTCCTTGTTGTCTCTGGGTGTGGGATCTTGTCCTTGTTGTTTCTGGGTGTGGGATCTTGTTCTTGTTGTCTCTGGGTGTGGGATCTTGTTCTTGTTGTCTCTGGGTGTGGGATCTTGTTCTTGTTGTCTCTGGGTGTGGGATCATGTTCTTATTGTCTCTGGGTGTGGGATCTTGTCCTTGTTGTCTCTGGGTGTGGGACCTTATCCTTGCCATCTCTGGGTGTGGGATCTTGTCCTTGTTGTCTCTGGGTGTGGGATCTTGTCCTTGTTGTCTCTGGGTTTGTGATCTTGTCCTTGTTGTCTCTGGGTGTGGGATCTTGTCCTTGTTGTCTCTGGGTGTGGGACCTTGTCCTTGCCATCTCTGGGTGTGGGATCTTGTCCTTGTTGTCTCTGGGTGTGGGATCTTGTCCTTGTTATCTCTGGGTGTGGGATCTTGTCCTTGTCTCTGGGTGTGGGATCTTGTCCTTGTCGTCCCTGGGTGTGGGATCTTGTTCTTGCCGGCTCTGGGTGTGGGATTTTGTTCTTGCTGTCTCTGGGTGTGGGATCTTGTTCTTGTCGTCTCTGGGTGTGGGATCTTGTTCTTGTCGTCTCTGGGTGTGGGATCTTGTCCTTGTTGTCTCTGGGTGTGGGATCTTGTCCTTGTTGTCTCTGGGTCTGGGATCTTGTCCTTGTTGTCTCTGTGTGTGGGAGATTGTTCTTGTTGTCTCTGGGCATGGGATCTTGTTCTTGCTGTCTCTGGGTGTGGGATCTTGTTCTTGTCATCTCTGGGTGTCGGATCTTGTCCTTGTCGTCTCTGGGTGTGGGATCTTGTTCTTGCCGTCTCTGGGTGTGGGATCTTGTTCTTGTTGTCTCTGGGTGTGGGATCTTGTTCTTGTCTCTGGGTGTGGGATCTTGCCCTTGTTGTCTCTGGGTGTGGGATCTTGTCCTGGTTGTCTCTGGGTTTGTGATCTTGTCCTTGTTGTCTCTGGGTGTGGGATCTTGTCCTTGTTGTCTCTGGGTGTGTGACCTTGTCCTTGCCATCTCTGGGTGTGGGATCTTGTTCTTGCCGGCTCTGGGTGTCGGATTTTGTTTTTGCTGTCTCTGGGTGTGGGATCTTGTACTTGTCGTCTCTGGGTGTGGGATCTTGTTCCTGTCGTCTCTGGGTGTGGGATCTTGTCCTTGTTGTCTCTGGGTGTGGGATCTTGTCCTTGTTGTCTCTGGGTGTGGAATCTTGTCCTTGTTGTCTCTGGGTGTGGGATCTTGTCCTTGTTGTCTCTGGGTGTGGGATCTTGTCCTTGTTGTCTCTGTGTGTGGGAGCTTGTTCTTGTTGTCTCTGGGCATGCGATCTTGTTCTTGTTGTCTCTGGGTGTGGGATCTTGTTCTTGTCATCTCTGGGCGTCGGATCTTGTCTTTGTCGTCTCTGGGTGTGGGATCTTGTTCTTGCCGTCTCTGGGTGTGGGATCTTGTTCTTGTTGTCTCTGGGTGTGGGATCTTGTTCTTGTTGTCTCTGGGTGTGGGATCTTGCCCTTGTTGTCTCTGGGTGTGGGATCTTGTCCTGGTTGTCTCTGGGTTTGTGATCTTGTCCTTGTTGTCTCTGGGTGTGGGATCTTGTCCTTGTTGTCTCTGGGTGTGGGATCTTGTCCTTGTTGTCTCTGGGTGTGGGACCTTGTCCTTGTTGTTTCTGGGTGTGGGATCTTGTTCTTGTTGTCTCTGGGTGTGGGATCATGTTCTTGTTGTCTCTGGGAGTGGGATCTTGTTCTTATTGTCTCTGGGTGTGGGATCTTGTCCTTGTTGTCTCCGGGTGTGGGATCTTGTCCTTGTTGTCTCTGGGGGTGGGATCTTGTCCTTGTTGTCTCTGGGTGTGGTGTCTTGTCCTTGTTGTCTCTGGGTGTGGGATCTTGACCTTGTTGTCTCTGGGTGTGGGATCTTCTCCTTGTAGTCTCTGGGTGTGGGATCTTGTCCTTTTTGTCTCTGGGTGTGGGATCTTGTCATTGTTGTGTCTGGAAGTGGGATCTTTTCTTGTTGTCTCTGGGTGTGGGATCTTGCCCTTGTTGTCTCTGGGTGTGGGATCTTGTCCTTGTTGTCTCTGGGTTTGTGATCTTGTCCTTGTTGTCTCTGGGTGTGGGATCTTGCCCTTGTTGTCTCTGGGTGTGGGACCTTGTCCTTGCCATCTCTGGGTGTGGGATCTTGTCCTTGTTGTCGCTGAGTGTGGGATCTTGTCCTTGTTGTCTCTTGGTGTGGGATCTTGTCCTTGTCGCTGGGTGTGGGATCTTGTCCTTGTCGTCTCTGGGTGTGGGATCTTGTTCTTGCCGTCTCTGGGTGTGGGATCTTGTTCTTGCCGTCTCTGGGTGTGGTATCTTGTTCTTGTCGTCTCTGGTGTGGGATCTTGTTCTTGTCGTCTATGGGTGTGGGATCTTGTGCTTGTTGTCTCTGGGTGTGGGATCTTGTCCTTGTTGTCTCTTGGTGTGGGATCTTGTCCTTGTTGTCTCTGGGTGTGTGACCTTGTCCTTGCCATCTCTGGGTGTGGGATCTTGTCCTTGTTGTCTCTGGGTGTGGGATCTTGTCCTTATTGTCTCTGGGTGTGGGATCTTGTCCTTGTTGTCTCTGGGTGTGGGATCATGTTCTTGTTGTCTCTGGGAGTGGGATCTTGTTCTTATTGTCTCTGGGTGTGGGATCTTGTCCTTGTTGTCTCTGGGTGTGGGATCTTGTCCTTGTTGTCTCTGGGTGTGGGATCTTGTCCTTGTTGTCTCTGGGTGTGGGATCTTGTCCTTGTTGTCTCTGTGTGTGGGAGCTTGTTCTTGTTGTCTCTGGGCATGCGATCTTGTTCTTGTTTTCTCTGGGTGTGGGATCTTGTTCTTGTCATCTCTGGGCGTCGGATCTTGTCCTTGTCGTCTCTGGGTGTGGGATCTTGTTCTTGCCGTCTCTGGGTGTGGGATCTTATTCTTGTTGTCTCTGGGTGTGGGATCTTGTTCTTGTTGTCTCTGGGTGTGGGATCTTGCCCTTGTTGTCTCTGGGTGTGGGATCTTGTCCTGGTTGTCTCTGGGTTTGTGATCTTGTCCTTGTTGTCTCTGGGTGTGGGATCTTGTCCTTGTTGTCTCTGGGTGTGTGACCTTGTCCTTGCCATCTCTGGGTGTGGGATCTTGTTCTTGCCGGCTCTGGGTGTCGGATTTTGTTCTTGCTGTCTCTGGGTGTGGGATCTTGTACTTGTCGTCTCTGGGTGTGGGATCTTGTTCCTGTCGTCTCTGGGTGTGGGATCTTGTCCTTGTTGTCTCTGGGTGTGGGATCTTGTCCTTGTTGTCTCTGGGTGTGGAATCTTGTCCTTGTTGTCTCTGGGTGTGGGTTCTTGTCCTTGTTGTCTCTGGGTGTGGGATCTTGTCCTTGTTGTCTCTGTGTGTGGGAGCTTGTTCTTGTTGTCTCTGGGCATGCGATCTTGTTCTTGTTGTCTCTGGCTGTGGGATCTTGTTCTTGTCATCTCTGGGCGTCGGATCTTGTCTTTGTCGTCTCTGGGTGTGGGATCTTGTTCTTGTTGTCTCTGGGTGTGGGATCTTGTTCTTGTTGTCTCTGGGTGTGGGATCTTGTCCTTGTTGTCTCTGGGTGTGGGATCTTGTCCTTGTTGTCTCTGGGTGTGGGATCTTGTCCTTGTTGTCTCTGGGTGTGTGACCTTGTCCTTGCCATCTCTGGGTGTGGGATCTTGTTCTTGCCGGCTCTGGGTGTCGGATTTTGTTCTTGCTGTCTCTGGGTGTGGGATCTTGTACTTGTCGTCTCTGGGTGTGGGATCTTGTTCCTGTCGTCTCTGGGTGTGGGATCTTGTCCTTGTTGTCTCTGGGTGTGGGATCTTGTCCTTGTTGTCTCTGGGTGTGGGAGCTTGTTCTTGTTGTCTCTGGGCATGCGATCTTGTTCTTGTTGTCTCTGGCTGTGGGATCTTGTTCTTGTCATCTCTGGGAGTGGGATCTTGTCTTTGTCGTCTCTGGGTGTGGGATCTTGTTCTTGTTGTCTCTGGGCATGCGATCTTGTTCTTGTTGTCTCTGGGCGTCGGATCTTGTCTTTGTCGTCTCTGGGTGTGGGATCTTGTTCTTGTTGTCTCTGGGTGTGGGATCTTGTTCTTGTTGTCTCTGGGTGTGGGATCTTGTCCTTGTTGTCTCTGGGTGTGGGATCTTGTCCTTGTTGTCTCTGGGTGTGGGATCTTGTCCTTGTTGTCTCTGGGTGTGTGACCTTGTCCTTGCCATCTCTGGGTGTGGGATCTTGTTCTTGCCGGCTCTGGGTGTCGGATTTTGTTCTTGCCGTCTCTGGGTGTGGGATCTTGTCCTTGTTGTCTCTGGGTGTGGGATCTTGTACTTGTCGTCTCTGGGTGTGGGATCTTGTTCCTGTCGTCTCTGGGTGTGGGATCTTGTCCTTGTTGTCTCTGGGTGTGGGATCTTGTCCTTGTTGTCTCTGGGTGTGGAATCTTGTCCTTGTTGTCTCTGGGTGTGGGTTCTTGTCCTTGTTGTCTCTGTGTGTGGGAGCTTGTTCTTGTTGTCTCTGGGCATGCGATCTTGTTCTTGTTGTCTCTGGCTGTGGGATCTTGTTCTTGTCATCTCTGGGCGTCGGATCTTGTCTTTGTCGTCTCTGGGTGTGGGATCTTGTTCTTGTTGTCTCTGGGTGTGGGATCTTGTTCTTGTTGTCTCTGGGTGTGGGATCTTGTCCTTGTTGTCTCTGGGTGTGGGATCTTGTCCTTGTTGTCTCTGGGTGTGGGACCTTGTCCTTGTTGTTTCTGGGTGTGGGATCTTGTTCTTGTTGTTTCTGGGTGTGGGATCTTGTTCTTGTTGTCTCTGGGTGTGGGATCTTGTTCTTGTCATCTCTGGGCGTCGGATCTTGTCTTTGTCGTCTCTGGGTGTGGGATCTTGTTCTTGCCGTCTCTGGGTGTGGGATCTTGTTCTTGTTGTCTCTGGGTGTGGGATCTTGTTCTTGTTGTCTCTGGGTGTGGGATCTTGCCCTTGTTGTCTCTGGGTGTGGGATCTTGTCCTGGTTGTCTCTGGGTTTGTGATCTTGTCCTTGTTGTCTCTGGGTGTGGGATCTTGTCCTTGTTGTCTCTGGGTGTGGGATCTTGTCCTTGTTGTCTCTGGGTGTGGGACCTTGTCCTTGTTGTTTCTGGGTGTGGGATCTTGTTCTTGTTGTCTCTGGGTGTGGGATCATGTTCTTGTTGTCTCTGGGAGTGGGATCTTGTTCTTATTGTCTCTGGGTGTGGGATCTTGTCCTTGTTGTCTCCGGGTGTGGGATCTTGTCCTTGTTGTCTCTGGGGGTGGGATCTTGTCCTTGTTGTCTCTGGGTGTGGGATGTTGTCCTTGTTGTCTCTGGGTGTGGGATCTTCTCCTTGTAGTCTCTGGGTGTGGGATCTTGTCCTTTTTGTCTCTGGGTGTGGGATCTTGTCATTGTTGTGTCTGGAAGTGGGATCTTTTCTTGTTGTCTCTGGGTGTGGGATCTTGCCCTTGTTGTCTCTGGGTGTGGGATCTTGTCCTTGTTGTCTCTGGGTTTGTGATCTTGTCCTTGTTGTCTCTGGGTGTGGGATCTTGCCCTTGTTGTCTCTGGGTGTGGGACCTTGTCCTTGCCATCTCTGGGTGTGGGATCTTGTCCTTGTTGTCGCTGAGTGTGGGATCTTGTCCTTGTTGTCTCTTGGTGTGGGATCTTGTCCTTGTCGCTGGGTGTGGGATCTTGTCCTTGTCGTCTCTGGGTGTGGGATCTTGTTCTTGCCGTCTCTGGGTGTGGGATCTTGTTCTTGCCGTCTCTGGGTGTGGTATCTTGTTCTTGTCGTCTCTGGTGTGGGATCTTGTTCTTGTCGTCTATGGGTGTGGGATCTTGTGCTTGTTGTCTCTGGGTGTGGGATCTTGTCCTTGTTGTCTCTTGGTGTGGGATCTTGTCCTTGTTGTCTCTGGGTGTGTGACCTTGTCCTTGCCATCTCTGGGTGTGGGATCTTGTCCTTGTTGTCTCTGGGTGTGGGATCTTGTCCTTATTGTCTCTGGGTGTGGGATCTTGTCCTTGTTGTCTCTGGGTGTGGGATCATGTTCTTGTTGTCTCTGGGAGTGGGATCTTGTTCTTATTGTCTCTGGGTGTGGGATCTTGTCCTTGTTGTCTCTGGGTGTGGGATCTTGTCCTTGTTGTCTCTGGGTGTGGGATCTTGTCCTTGTTGTCTCTGGGTGTGGGATCTTGTCCTTGTTGTCTCTGTGTGTGGGAGCTTGTTCTTGTTGTCTCTGGGCATGCGATCTTGTTCTTGTTTTCTCTGGGTGTGGGATCTTGTTCTTGTCATCTCTGGGCGTCGGATCTTGTCCTTGTCGTCTCTGGGTGTGGGATCTTGTTCTTGCCGTCTCTGGGTGTGGGATCTTATTCTTGTTGTCTCTGGGTGTGGGATCTTGTTCTTGTTGTCTCTGGGTGTGGGATCTTGCCCTTGTTGTCTCTGGGTGTGGGATCTTGTCCTGGTTGTCTCTGGGTTTGTGATCTTGTCCTTGTTGTCTCTGGGTGTGGGATCTTGTCCTTGTTGTCTCTGGGTGTGTGACCTTGTCCTTGCCATCTCTGGGTGTGGGATCTTGTTCTTGCCGGCTCTGGGTGTCGGATTTTGTTCTTGCTGTCTCTGGGTGTGGGATCTTGTACTTGTCGTCTCTGGGTGTGGGATCTTGTTCCTGTCGTCTCTGGGTGTGGGATCTTGTCCTTGTTGTCTCTGGGTGTGGGATCTTGTCCTTGTTGTCTCTGGGTGTGGAATCTTGTCCTTGTTGTCTCTGGGTGTGGGTTCTTGTCCTTGTTGTCTCTGGGTGTGGGATCTTGTCCTTGTTGTCTCTGTGTGTGGGAGCTTGTTCTTGTTGTCTCTGGGCATGCGATCTTGTTCTTGTTGTCTCTGGCTGTGGGATCTTGTTCTTGTCATCTCTGGGCGTCGGATCTTGTCTTTGTCGTCTCTGGGTGTGGGATCTTGTTCTTGCCGTCTCTGGGTGTGGGATCTTGTTCTTGTTGTCTCTGGGTGTGGGATCTTGTTCTTGTTGTCTCTGGGTGTGGGATCTTGCCCTTGTTGTCTCTGGGTGTGGGATCTTGTCCTGGTTGTCTCTGGGTTTGTGATCTTGTCCTTGTTGTCTCTGGGTGTGGGATCTTGTCCTTGTTGTCTCTGGGTGTGTGACCCTGTCCTTGCCATCTCTGGGTGTGGGATCTTGTCCTTGTTGTCTCTGGGTGTGGGATCTTGTCCTTGTTGTCTCTGGGTGTGGGATCCTGTCCTTGTTGTCTCTGGGTGTGGGATCTTGTCCTTGTTGTCTCTGGCTGTGGGATCTTGTCCTTGTTGTCTCTGGGTCTGGGATCTTGTCCTTGTTGTCTCTGTGTGTGGGAGATTGTTCTTGTTGTCTCTGGGCATGGGATCTTGTTCTTGCTGTCTCTGGGTGTGGGATCTTGTTCTTGTCATCTCTGGGTGTCGGATCTTGTCCTTGTCGTCTCTGGGTGTGGGATCTTGTTCTTGCCGTCTCTGGGTGTGGGATCTTGTTCTTGTTGTCTCTGGGTGTGGGATCTTGTTCTTGTTGTCTCTGGGTGTGGGATCTTGCCCTTGTTGTCTCTGGGTGTGGGATCTTGTCCTGGTTGTCTCTGGGTTTGTGATCTTGTCCTTGTTGTCTCTGGGTGTGGGATCTTGTCCTTGTTGTCTCTGGGTGTGTGACCTTGTCCTTGCCATCTCTGGGTGTGGGATCTTGTTCTTGCCGGCTCTGGGTGTCGGATTTTGTTCTTGCTGTCTCTGGGTGTGGGATCTTGTACTTGTCGTCTCTGGGTGTGGGATCTTGTTCCTGTCGTCTCTGGGTGTGGGATCTTGTCCTTGTTGTCTCTGGGTGTGGGATCTTGTCCTTGTTGTCTCTGGGTGTGGAATCTTGTCCTTGTTGTCTCTGGGTGTGGGATCTTGTCCTTGTTGTCTCTGGGTGTGGGATCTTGTCCTTGTTGTCTCTGTGTGTGGGAGCTTGTTCTTGTTGTCTCTGGGCATGCGATCTTGTTCTTGTTGTCTCTGGGTGTGGGATCTTGTTCTTGTCATCTCTGGGCGTCGGATCTTGTCTTTGTCGTCTCTGGGTGTGGGATCTTGTTCTTGCCGTCTCTGGGTGTGGGATCTTGTTCTTGTTGTCTCTGGGTGTGGGATCTTGTTCTTGTTGTCTCTGGGTGTGGGATCTTGCCCTTGTTGTCTCTGGGTGTGGGATCTTGTCCTGGTTGTCTCTGGGTTTGTGATCTTGTCCTTGTTGTCTCTGGGTGTGGGATCTTGTTCTTGTTGTCTCTGGGTGTGGGATCTTGTTCTTGTTGTCTCTGGGTGTGGGATCTTGCCCTTGCTGTCTCTGGGTGTGGGATCTTGTCCTTGTTGTCTCTGGGTGTGGGATCTTGTCCTTGTTGTCTCTGGGTGTGGGATCTTGTCCTTGTTGTCTCTGGGTGTGGGACCTTGTCCTTGTTGTTTCTGGGTGTGGGATCTTGTTCTTGTTGTCTCTGGGTGTGGGATCATGTTCTTGTTGTCTCTGGGAGTGGGATCTTGTTCTTATTGTCTCTGGGTGTGGGATCTTGTCCTTGTTGTCTCCGGGTGTGGGATCTTGTCCTTGTTGTCTCTGGGGGTGGGATCTTGTCCTTGTTGTCTCTGGGTGTGGTGTCTTGTCCTTGTTGTCTCTGGGTGTGGGATCTTGACCTTGTTGTCTCTGGGTGTGGGATCTTCTCCTTGTAGTCTCTGGGTGTGGGATCTTGTCCTTTTTGTCTCTGGGTGTGGGATCTTGTCATTGTTGTGTCTGGAAGTGGGATCTTTTCTTGTTGTCTCTGGGTGTGGGATCTTGCCCTTGTTGTCTCTGGGTGTGGGATCTTGTCCTTGTTGTCTCTGGGTTTGTGATCTTGTCCTTGTTGTCTCTGGGTGTGGGATCTTGCCCTTGTTGTCTCTGGGTGTGGGACCTTGTCCTTGCCATCTCTGGGTGTGGGATCTTGTCCTTGTTGTCGCTGAGTGTGGGATCTTGTCCTTGTTGTCTCTTGGTGTGGGATCTTGTCCTTGTCGCTGGGTGTGGGATCTTGTCCTTGTCGTCTCTGGGTGTGGGATCTTGTTCTTGCCGTCTCTGGGTGTGGGATCTTGTTCTTGCCGTCTCTGGGTGTGGTATCTTGTTCTTGTCGTCTCTGGTGTGGGATCTTGTTCTTGTCGTCTATGGGTGTGGGATCTTGTGCTTGTTGTCTCTGGGTGTGGGATCTTGTCCTTGTTGTCTCTGGGTGTGGGATCTTGTCCTTGTTGTCTCTGTGTGTGTGACCTTGTCCTTGCCATCTCTGGGTGTGGGATCTTGTCCTTGTTGTCTCTGGGTGTGGGATCTTGTCCTTATTGTCTCTGGGTGTGGGATCTTGTCCTTGTTGTCTCTGGGTGTGGGATCTTGTCCTTGTTGTCTCTGGGGGAGGGATCTTGTCCTTGTTGTCTCTGGGTGTGGTGTCTTGTCCTTGTTGTCTCTGGGTGTGGGATCTTGACCTTGTTGTCTCTGGGTGTGGGATCTTCTCCTTGTAGTCTCTGGGTGTGGGATCTTGTCCTTTTTGTCTCTGGGTGTGGGATCTTGTCCTTGTTGTCTCTGGAAGTGGGATCTTTTCTTGTTGTCTCTGGGTGTGGGATTTTGTTCTTGTTGTCTCTGGGTGTGGGATCTTGTTCTTGTTGTCTCTGGGTGTGGGATCTTGTTCTTGTTGTCTCTGGGTGTGGGATCATGTTCTTATTGTCTCTGGGTGTGGGATCTTGTCCTTGTTGTCTCTGGGTGTGGGACCTTATCCTTGCCATCTCTGGGTGTGGGATCTTGTCCTTGTTGTCTCTGGGTGTGGGATCTTGTCCTTGTTGTCTCTGGGTTTGTGATCTTGTCCTTGTTGTCTCTGGGTGTGGGATCTTGTCCTTGTTGTCTCTGGGTGTGGGACCTTGTCCTTGCCATCTCTGGGTGTGGGATCTTGTCCTTGTTGTCTCTGGGTGTGGGATCTTGTCCTTGTTATCTCTGGGTGTGGGATCTTGTTCTTGTCTCTGGGTGTGGGATCTTGTCCTTGTCGTCCCTGGGTGTGGGATCTTGTTCTTGCCGGCTCTGGGTGTGGGATTTTGTTCTTGCTGTCTCTGGGTGTGGGATCTTGTTCTTGTCGTCTCTGGGTGTGGGATCTTGTTCTTGTCGTCTCTGGGTGTGGGATCTTGTCCTTGTAGTCTCTGGGTGTGGGATCTTGACCTTTTTGTCTCTGGGTGTGGGATCTTGTCCTTGATGTCTCTGGGAGTGGGATCTTGTTCTTGTTGTCTCTGGGTGTGGGATCTTGTCCTTGTTGTCTCTGGGTGTGGGATCTTGTCCTTGTTGTCTCTGGGATTGGGATCTTGTCCTTGTTGTCTCTGGGTCTGGGATCTTGTCCTTGTTCTCTCTGGGTGTGCGATCTTGTTCTTGTTGTCTCTGGGTGTGGGATCTTGTTCTTGTTGTCTCTGGGTGTGGGATCTTGTTCTTGTTGTCTCAGGGTGTGGGATCTTGTTCTTGTTGTCTCTGGGTGTGGGATCTTGTCCTTGTTGTCTCTGGGTGTGAGATCTTGACCTTGTTGTCTCTGGGTGTGGGATCTTGTCCTTTTTTTCTCTGGGTGTGGGATCTTGTTCTTGTTGTCTCTGGGTGTGGGATCTTGTCCTTGTCGTCCCTGGGTGTGGGATCTTGTTCTTGCCGGCTCTGGGTGTGGGATTTTGTTCTTGCTGTCTCTGGGTGTGGGATCTTGTTCTTGTCGTCTCTGGGTGTGGGATCTTGTTCTTGTCGTCTCTGGGTGTGGGATATTGTCCTTGTTGTCTCTGGGTGTGGGATCTTGTCCTTGTTATCTCTGGGTGTGGGTTCTTGTCCTTGTTGTCTCTGGGTGTGGGATCTTGTCCTTGTTGTCTCTGGGTGTGGGATCTTGTTCTTGTTGTCTCTGTGTGTGGGAGCTTGTTCTTTTTGTCTCTGGGCATGGGATCTTGTTCTTGTTGTCTCTGGGTGTGGGATCTTGTTCTTGTCATCTCTGGGCGTCGGATCTTGTCCTTGTCGTCTCTGGGTGTGGGATCTTGTTCTTGCCGTCTCTGGGTGTGGGATCTTGTTCTTTTTGTCTCTGGGTGTGGGATCTTGTCCTTGTTGTCTCTGGGTGTGGGATCTTGTCCTGGTTGTCTCTGGCTTTGTGATCTTGTCCTTGTTGCCTCTGGGGGTGGGATCTTGTCCTTGTTGTCTCTGGGTGTGTGACCTTGTCCTTGCCATCTCTGGGTGTGGGATCTTGTCCTTGTTGTCTCTGGGTGTGGGATCTTGTCTTTGTTGTCTCTGGGTGTGGGATCTTGTCCTTGTTGTCTCTGGGTGTGGGATCTTGTCCTTGTCCTCTCTGGGTGTGGGATCTTGTTCTTGCCATCTCTGGGTGTGGGATCTTGTTCTTGCCGTCTCTGGGTGTGGGATCCTGTCCTTGTTGTCTCTGGGTTTGGGATCTTGTCCTTGATGTCTCTGGGTGTGAGATCTTGTCCTTGTTGTCTCTGGGTGTGGGATCTTGTCCTTGTTGTCTCTGGGTGTGGGATCTTGTCCTTGTTGTCTCTGGGTGTGGGATCTTGTCCTTGTTGTCCCTGGGTGTGGGATCTGGTCCTTGCTGTCTTTTGGTTTGGGATCTTGTCCTTGTTGTCTCTGGGTGTGGGACCTTGTCCTTGTTGTTTCTGGGTGTGGGATCTTGTTCTTGTTGTCTCTGGGTGTGGGATCTTGTTCTTGTTGTCTCTGGGTGTGGGATCTTGTTCTTGTTGTCTCTGGGTGTGGGATCATGTTCTTGTTGTCTCTGGGAGTGGGATCTTGTTCTTATTGTCTCTGGGTGTGGGATCTTGTCCTTGTTGTCTCTGGGTGTGGGATCTTGTCCTTGTTGTCTCTGGGGGTGGGATCTTGTCCTTGTTGTCTCTGGGTGTGGTGTCTTGTCCTTGTTGTCTCTGGGTGTGGGATCTTGACCTTGTTGTCTCTGGGTGTGGGATCTTCTCCTTGTAGTCTCTGGGTGTGGGATCTTGTCCTTTTTGTCTCTGGGTGTGGGATCTTGTCCTTGTTGTCTCTGGAAGTGGGATCTTTTCTTGTTGTCTCTGGGTGTGGGATCTTGCCCTTGTTGTCTCTGTGTGTGGGATCTTGTCCTTGTTGTCTCTGGGTTTGTGATCTTGTCCTTGTTGTCTCTGGGTGTGGGATCTTGCCCTTGTTGTCTCTGGGTGTGGGACCTTGTCCTTGCCATCTCTGGGTGTGGGATCTTGTCCTTGTTGTCGCTGGGTGTGGGATCTTGTCCTTGTTGTCTCTTGGTGTGGGATCTTGTCCTTGTCGCTGGGTGTGGGATCTTGTCCTTGTCGTCTCTGGGTGTGGGATCTTGTTCTTGCCCTCTCTGGGTGTGGGATCTTGTTCTTGCCGTCTCTGGGTGTGGGATCTTGTTCTTGCCGTCTCTGGGTGTGGGATCTTGTTCTTGCCGTCTCTGGGTGTGGGATCTTGTTCTTGCCGTCTCTGGGTGTGGGATCTTGTCCTTGTCGTCTCTGGGTGTGGGATCTTGTTCTTGTCGTCTCTGGGTGTGGGATCTTGTTCTTGCCGTCTCTGGGTGTGGGATCTTGTTCTTGCCGTCTCTGGTTGTGGGATCTTGTCCTTGTTGTCTCTGGGTTTGGGATCTTGTCCTTGATGTCTCTGGGTGTGAGATCTTGTTCTTGTTGTCTCTGGGTGTGGGATCTTGTCCTTGTTGTCTCTGGGTTTGGGATCTTGTCCTTGATGTCTCTGGGTGTGGGATCTTGTTCTTGTTGTCTCTGGGTGTGGGATCTTGTTCTTGTTGTCTCTGGGTGTGGGATCTTGCCCTTGTTGTCTCTGGGTGTGGGATCTTGTCCTGGTTGTCTCTGGGTTTGTGATCTTGTCCTTGTTGTCTCTGGGTGTGGGATCTTGTCCTTGTTGTCTCTGGGTGTGTGACCTTGTCCTTGCCATCTCTGGGTGTGGGATCTTGTTCTTGCCGGCTCTGGGTGTCGGATTTTGTTCTTGCTGTCTCTGGGTGTGGGATCTTGTACTTGTCGTCTCTGGGTGTGGGATCTTGTTCCTGTCGTCTCTGGGTGTGGGATCTTGTCCTTGTTGTCTCTGGGTGTGGGATCTTGTCCTTGTTGTCTCTGGGTGTGGAATCTTGTCCTTGTTGTCTCTGGGTGTGGGATCTTGTCCTTGTTGTCTCTGGGTGTGGGATCTTGTCCTTGTTGTCTCTGTGTGTGGGAGCTTGTTCTTGTTGTCTCTGGGCATGCGATCTTGTTCTTGTTGTCTCTGGGTGTGGGATCTTGTTCTTGTCATCTCTGGGCGTCGGATCTTGTCTTTGTCGTCTCTGGGTGTGGGATCTTGTTCTTGCCGTCTCTGGGTGTGGGATCTTGTTCTTGTTGTCTCTGGGTGTGGGATCTTGTTCTTGTTGTCTCTGGGTGTGGGATCTTGCCCTTGTTGTCTCTGGGTGTGGGATCTTGTCCTGGTTGTCTCTGGGTTTGTGATCTTGTCCTTGTTGTCTCTGGGTGTGGGATCTTGTCCTTGTTGTCTCTGGGTGAGTGACCCTGTCCTTGCCATCTCTGGGTGTGGGATCTTGTCCTTGTTGTCTCTGGGTGGGGGATCTTGTCCTTGTTGTCTCTGGGTGTGGGATCTTGTCCTTGTTGTCTCTGGGTGTGGGATCTTGTCCTTGTTGTCTCTGGCTGTGGGATCTTGTTCTTGCCGTCTCTGTGTGTGGGATCTTGTTCTTGCCGTCTCTGGGTGTGGAATCTTGTCCTTGTTGTCTCTGGGTGTGGGATCTTGTCCTTGATGTCTCTGGTTGTGGGATCTTGTCCTTGTTGTCTCTGGGTGTGGGATCTTGTCCTTGTTGTCTCTGGGTGTGGGATCTTGTCCTTGTTGTCTCTGGGAGTGGGATCTGGTCCTTGCTGTCTCTTGGTGTGGGATCTTGTCCTTGTTGTCTCTGGGTGTGGGATCTTGTCCTTGTTGTTTCTGGGTGTGGGATCTTGTTCTTGTTGTCTCTGGGTGTGGGATCTTGTTCTTGTTGTCTCTGGGTGTGGGATCTTGTTCTTGTTGTCTCTGGGTGTGGGATCATGTTCTTATTGTCTCTGGGTGTGGGATCTTGTCCTTGTTGTCTCTGGGTGTGGGACCTTATCCTTGCCATCTCTGGGTGTGGGATCTTGTCCTTGTTGTCTCTGGGTGTGGGATCTTGTCCTTGTTGTCTCTGGGTTTGTGATCTTGTCCTTGTTGTCTCTGGGTGTGGGATCTTGTCCTTGTTGTCTCTGGGTGTGGGACCTTGTCCTTGCCATCTCTGGGTGTGGGATCTTGTCCTTGTTGTCTCTGGGTGTGGGATCTTGTCCTTGTTATCTCTGGGTGTGGGATCTTGTCCTTGTCTCTGGGTGTGGGATCTTGTCCTTGTCGTCCCTGGGTGTGGGATCTTGTTCTTGCCGGCTCTGAGTGTGGGATTTTGTTCTTGCTGTCTCTGGGTGTGGGATCTTGTTCTTGTCGTCTCTGGGTGTGGGATCTTGTTCTTGTCGTCTCTGGGTGTGGGATCTTGTCCTTGTTGTCTCTGGGTGTGGGATCTTGTCCTTGTTGTCTCTGGGTGTGGGATCTTGTCCTTGTTGTCTCTGTGTGTGGGAGATTGTTCTTGTTGTCTCTGGGCATGGGATCTTGTTCTTGCTGTCTCTGGGTGTGGGATCTTGTTCTTGTCATCTCTGGGTGTCGGATCTTGTCCTTGTCGTCTCTGGGTGTGGGATCTTGTTCTTGCCGTCTCTGGGTGTGGGATCTTGTTCTTGTTGTCTCTGGGTGTGGGATCTTGTTCTTGTTGTCTCTGGGTGTGGGATCTTGCCCTTGTTGTCTCTGGGTGTGGGATCTTGTCCTGGTTGTCTCTGGGTTTGTGATCTTGTCCTTGTTGTCTCTGGGTGTGGGATCTTGTCCTTGTTGTCTCTGGGTGTGTGACCTTGTCCTTGCCATCTCTGGGTGTGGGATCTTGTTCTTGCCGGCTCTGGGTGTCGGATTTTGTTCTTGCTGTCTCTGGGTGTGGGATCTTGTACTTGTCGTCTCTGGGTGTGGGATCTTGTTCCTGTCGTCTCTGGGTGTGGGATCTTGTCCTTGTTGTCTCTGGGTGTGGGATCTTGTCCTTGTTGTCTCTGGGTGTGGAATCTTGTCCTTGTTGTCTCTGGGTGTGGGATCTTGTCCTTGTTGTCTCTGGGTGTGGGATCTTGTCCTTGTTGTCTCTGTGTGTGGGAGCTTGTTCTTGTTGTCTCTGGGCATGCGATCTTGTTCTTGTTGTCTCTGGGTGTGGGATCTTGTTCTTGTCGTCTCTGGGTGTGGGATCTTGTTCTTGTTGTCTCTGGGTGTGGGATCTTGTTCTTGTTGTCTCTGGGTGTGGGATCTTGCCCTTGTTGTCTCTGGGTGTGGGATCTTGTCCTGGTTGTCTCTGGGTTTGTGATCTTGTCCTTGTTGTCTCTGGGTGTGGGATCTTGTCCTTGTTGTCTCTGGGTGTGGGATCTTGTCCTTGTTGTCTCTGGGTGTGGGACCTTGTCCTTGTTGTTTCTGGGTGTGGGATCTTGTTCTTGTTGTCTCTGGGTGTGGGATCATGTTCTTGTTGTCTCTGGGAGTGGGATCTTGTTCTTATTGTCTCTGGGTGTGGGATCTTGTCCTTGTTGTCTCCGGGTGTGGGATCTTGTCCTTGTTGTCTCTGGGGGTGGGATCTTGTCCTTGTTGTCTCTGGGTGTGGTGTCTTGTCCTTGTTGTCTCTGGGTGTGGGATCTTGACCTTGTTGTCTCTGGGTGTGGGATCTTCTCCTTGTAGTCTCTGGGTGTGGGATCTTGTCCTTTTTGTCTCTGGGTGTGGGATCTTGTCATTGTTGTGTCTGGAAGTGGGATCTTTTCTTGTTGTCTCTGGGTGTGGGATCTTGCCCTTGTTGTCTCTGGGTGTGGGATCTTGTCCTTGTTGTCTCTGGGTTTGTGATCTTGTCCTTGTTGTCTCTGGGTGTGGGATCTTGCCCTTGTTGTCTCTGGGTGTGGGACCTTGTCCTTGCCATCTCTGGGTGTGGGATCTTGTCCTTGTTGTCTCTTGGTGTGGGATCTTGTCCTTGTCGCTGGGTGTGGGATCTTGTCCTTGTCGTCTCTGGGTGTGGGATCTTGTTCTTGCCGTCTCTGGGTGTGGGATCTTGTTCTTGCCGTCTCTGGGTGTGGTATCTTGTTCTTGTCGTCTCTGGTGTGGGATCTTGTTCTTGTCGTCTATGGGTGTGGGATCTTGTGCTTGTTGTCTCTGGGTGTGGGATCTTGTCCTTGTTGTCTCTGGGTGTGGGATCTTGTCCTTGTTGTCTCTGGGTGTGTGACCTTGTCCTTGCCATCTCTGGGTGTGGGATCTTGTCCTTGTTGTCTCTGGGTGTGGGATCTTGTCCTTATTGTCTCTGGGTGTGGGATCTTGTCCTTGTTGTCTCTGGGTGTGGGATCTTGTCCTTGTTGTCTCTGGGGGAGGGATCTTGTCCTTGTTGTCTCTGGGTGTGGTGTCTTGTCCTTGTTGTCTCTGGGTGTGGGATCTTGACCTTGTTGTCTCTGGGTGTGGGATCTTCTCCTTGTAGTCTCTGGGTGTGGGATCTTGTCCTTTTTGTCTCTGGGTGTGGGATCTTGTCCTTGTTGTCTCTGGAAGTGGGATCTTTTCTTGTTGTCTCTGGGTGTGGGATCTTGTTCTTGTTGTCTCTGGGTGTGGGATCTTGTTCTTGTTGTCTCTGGGTGTGGGATCTTGTTCTTGTTGTCTCTGGGTGTGGGATCATGTTCTTATTGTCTCTGGGTGTGGGATCTTGTCCTTGTTGTCTCTGGGTGTGGGACCTTATCCTTGCCATCTCTGGGTGTGGGATCTTGTCCTTGTTGTCTCTGGGTGTGGGATCTTGTCCTTGTTGTCTCTGGGTTTGTGATCTTGTCCTTGTTGTCTCTGGGTGTGGGATCTTGTCCTTGTTGTCTCTGGGTGAGGGACCTTGTCCTTGCCATCTCTGGGTGTGGGATCTTGTCCTTGTTGTCTCTGGGTGTGGGATCTTGTCCTTGTTATCTCTGGGTGTGGGATCTTGTTCTTGTCTCTGGGTGTGGGATCTTGTCCTTGTCGTCCCTGGGTGTGGGATCTTGTTCTTGCCGGCTCTGGGTGTGGGATTTTGTTCTTGCTGTCTCTGGGTGTGGGATCTTGTTCTTGTCGTCTCTGGGTGTGGGATCTTGTTCTTGTCGTCTCTGGGTGTGGGATCTTGTCCTTGTAGTCTCTGGGTGTGGGATCTTGACCTTTTTGTCTCTGGGTGTGGGATCTTGTCCTTGATGTCTCTGGGAGTGGGATCTTGTTCTTGTTGTCTCTGGGTGTGGGATCTTGTCCTTGTTGTCTCTGGGTGTGGGATCTTGTCCTTGTTGTCTCTGGGATTGGGATCTTGTCCTTGTTGTCTCTGGGTGTGGGATCTTGTCCTTGTTCTCTCTGGGTGTGCGATCTTGTTCTTGTTGTCTCTGGGTGTGGGATCTTGTTCTTGTTGTCTCTGGGTGTGGGATCTTGTTCTTGTTGTCTCAGGGTGTGGGATCTTGTTCTTGTTGTCTCTGGGTGTGGGATCTTGTCCTTGTTGTCTCTGGGTGTGGGATCTTGTCCTTGTTGTCTCTGGGTGTGGGATCTTGTCCTTGTTGTCTCTGGGTGTGGGATCTTGTTCTTGTTGTCTCTGGGTGTGGGATCTTGTCCTTGTCGTCCCTGGGTGTGGGATCTTGTTCTTGCCGGCTCTGGGTGTGGGATTTTGTTCTTGCTGTCTCTGGGTGTGGGATCTTGTTCTTGTCGTCTCTGGGTGTGGGATATTGTTCTTGTTGTCTCTGGGTGTGGGATCTTGTCCTTGTTATCTCTGGGTGTGGGTTCTTGTCCTTGTTGTCTCTGGGTGTGGGATCTTGTCCTTGTTGTCTCTGGGTGTGGGATCTTGTTCTTGTTGTCTCTGTGTGTGGGAGCTTGTTCTTTTTGTCTCTGGGCATGGGATCTTGTTCTTGTTGTCTCTGGGTGTGGGATCTTGTTCTTGTCATCTCTGGGCGTCGGATCTTGTCCTTGTCGTCTCTGGGTGTGGGATCTTGTTCTTGCCGTCTCTGGGTGTGGGATCTTGTTCTTTTTGTCTCTGGGTGTGGGATCTTGTTCTTGTTGTCTCTGGGTGTGGGATCTTGTCCTTGTTGTCTCTGGGTGTGGGATCTTGTCCTGGTTGTCTCTGGCTTTGTGATCTTGTCCTTGTTGCCTCTGGGGGTGGGATCTTGTCCTTGTTGTCTCTGGGTGTGTGACCTTGTCCTTGCCATCTCTGGGTGTGGGATCTTGTCCTTGTTGTCTCTGGGTGTGGGATCTTGTCCTTGTTGTCTCTGGGTGTGGGATCTTGTCCTTGTTGTCTCTGGGTGTGCGATCTTGTCCTTGTCCTCTCTGGGTGTGGGATCTTGTTCTTGCCGTCTCTGGGTGTGGGATCTTGTTCTTGCCGTCTCTGGGTGTGGGATCTTGTCCTTGTTGTCTCTGGGTTTGGGATCTTGTCCTTGATGTCTCTGGGTGTGAGATCTTGTCCTTGTTGTCTCTGGGTGTGGGATCTTGTCCTTGTTGTCTCTGGGTGTGGGATCTTGTCCTTGTTGTCTCTGGGTGTGGGATCTTGTCCTTGTTGTCCCTGGGTGTGGGATCTGGTCCTTGCTGTCTCTTGGTGTGGGATCTTGTCCTTGTTGTCTCTGGGTGTGGGACCTCGTCCTTGTTGTTTCTGGGTGTGGGATCTTGTTCTTGTTGTCTCTGGGTGTGGGATCTTGTTCTTGTTGTCTCTGGGTGTGGGATCTTGTTCTTGTTGTCTCTGGGTGTGGGATCATGTTCTTGTTGTCTCTGGGAGTGGGATCTTGTTCTTATTGTCTCTGGGTGTGGGATCTTGTCCTTGTTGTCTCTGGGTGTGGGATCTTGTCCTTGTTGTCTCTGGGGGTGGGATCTTGTCCTTGTTGTCTCTGGGTGTGGTGTCTTGTCCTTGTTGTCTCTGGGTGTGGGATCTTGACCTTGTTGTCTCTGGGTGTGGGATCTTCTCCTTGTAGTCTCTGGGTGTGGGATCTTGTCCTTTTTGTCTCTGGGTGTGGGATCTTGTCCTTGTTGTCTCTGGAAGTGGGATCTTTTCTTGTTGTCTCTGGGTGTGGGATCTTGCCCTTGTTGTCTCTGTGTGTGGGATCTTGTCCTTGTTGTCTCTGGGTTTGTGATCTTGTCCTTGTTGTCTCTGGGTGTGGGATCTTGCCCTTGTTGTCTCTGGGTGTGGGACCTTGTCCTTGCCATCTCTGGGTGTGGGATCTTGTCCTTGTTGTCGCTGGGTGTGGGATCTTGTCCTTGTTGTCTCTTGGTGTGGGATCTTGTCCTTGTCGCTGGGTGTGGGATCTTGTCCTTGTCGTCTCTGGGTGTGGGATCTTGTTCTTGCCCTCTCTGGGTGTGGGATCTTGTTCTTGCCGTCTCTGGGTGTGGGATCTTGTTCTTGCCGTCTCTGGGTGTGGGATCTTGTTCTTGCCGTCTCTGGGTGTGGGATCTTGTTCTTGCCGTCTCTGGGTGTGGGATCTTGTCCTTGTCGTCTCTGGGTGTGGGATCTTGTTCTTGTCGTCTCTGGGTGTGGGATCTTGTTCTTGCCGTCTCTGGGTGTGGGATCTTGTTCTTGCCGTCTCTGGTTGTGGAATATTGTCCTTGTTGTCTCTGGGTTTGGGATCTTGTCCTTGATGTCTCTGGGTGTGAGATCTTCTCCTTGTTGTCTCTGGGTGTGGGATCTTGTCCTTGTTGTCTCTGGGTGTGGGATCTTGTCCTTGTTGTCTCTGGGTGTGGGATCTTGTCCTTGTTGTCCCTGGGTGTGGGATCTGGTCCTTGCTGTCTCTTGGTGTGGGATCTTGTCCTTGTTGTCTCTGGGTGTGGGACCTTGTCCTTGTTGTTTCTGGGTGTGGGATCTTGTTCTTGTTGTCTCTGGGTGTGGGATCATGTTCTTGTTGTCTCTGGGAGTGGGATCTTGTTCTTATTGTCTCTGGGTGTGGGATCTTGTCCTTGTTGTCTCCGGGTGTGGGATCTTGTCCTTGTTGTCTCTGGGGGTGGGATCTTGTCCTTGTTGTCTCTGGGTGTGGTGTCTTGTCCTTGTTGTCTCTGGGTGTGGGATCTTGACCTTGTTGTCTCTGGGTGTGGGATCTTCTCCTTGTAGTCTCTGGGTGTGGGATCTTGTCCTTTTTGTCTCTGGGTGTGGGATCTTGTCATTGTTGTGTCTGGAAGTGGGATCTTTTCTTGTTGTCTCTGGGTGTGGGATCTTGCCCTTGTTGTCTCTGGGTGTGGGATCTTGTCCTTGTTGTCTCTGGGTTTGTGATCTTGTCCTTGTTGTCTCTGGGTGTGGGATCTTGCCCTTGTTGTCTCTGGGTGTGGGACCTTGTCCTTGCCATCTCTGGGTGTGGGATCTTGTCCTTGTTGTCGCTGGGTGTGGGATCTTGTCCTTGTTGTCTCTTGGTGTGGGATCTTGTCCTTGTCGCTGGGTGTGGGATCTTGTCCTCGTCGTCTCTGGGTGTGGGATCTTGTTCTTGCCGTCTCTGGGTGTGGGATCTTGTTCTTGCCGTCTCTGGGTGTGGTATCTTGTTCTTGTCGTCTCTGGTGTGGGATCTTGTTCTTGTCGTCTATGGGTGTGGGATCTTGTGCTTGTTGTCTCTGGGTGTGGGATCTTGTCCTTGTTGTCTCTGGGTGTGGGATCTTGTCCTTGTTGTCTCTGGGTGTGTGACCTTGTCCTTGCCATCTCTGGGTGTGGGATCTTGTCCTTGTTGTCTCTGGGTGTGGGATCTTGTCCTTATTGTCTCTGGGTGTGGGATCTTGTCCTTGTTGTCTCTGGGTGTGGGATCTTGTCCTTGTTGTCTCTGGGGGAGGGATCTTGTCCTTGTTGTCTCTGGGTGTGGTGTCTTGTCCTTGTTGTCTCTGGGTGTGGGATCTTGACCTTGTTCTCTCTGGGTGTGGGATCTTCTCCTTGTAGTCTCTGGGTGTGGGATCTTGTCCTTTTTGTCTCTGGGTGTGGGATCTTGTCCTTGTTGTCTCTGGAAGTGGGATCTTTTCTTGTTGTCTCTGGGTGTGGGATCTTGCCCTTGTTGTCTCTGGGTGTGGGATCTTGTCCTTGTTGTCTCTGGGTTTGTGATCTTGTCCTTGTTGTCTCTGGGTGTGGGATCTTGCCCTTGTTGTCTCTGGGTGTGGGACCTTGTCCTTGCCATCTCTGGGTGTGGGATCTTGTCCTTGTTGTCGCTGGGTGTGGGATCTTGTCCTTGTTGTCTCTTGGTGTGGGATCTTGTCCTTGTCGCTGGGTGTGGGATATTGTCCTTGTCATCTCTGGGTGTGGGATCTTGTTCTTGCCGTCTCTGGGTGTGGGATCTTGTTCTTGCCGTCTCTGGGTGTGGTATCTTATTCTTGTCGTCTCTGGTGTGGGATCTTGTTCTTGTCGTCTATGGGTGTGGGATCCTGTCCTTGTTGTCTCTGGGTGTGGGATCTTGTCCTTGTTGTCTCTGGGTGTGGGATCTTGTCCTTGTTGTCTCTGGGTGTGTGACCTTGTCCTTGCCATCTCTGGGTGTGGGATCTTGTCCTTGTTGTCTCTGGGTGTGGGATCTTGTCCTTGTTGTCTCTGGGTGTGGGATCTTGTCCTTGTTGTCTCTGGGTGTGGGATCTTGTCCTTGTCGTCTCTGGGTGTGGGATCTTGTTCTTGCCGTCTCTGGGTGTGGGATCTTGTTCTTGCCGTCTCTGGGTGTGGGATCTTGTCCTTGTTGTCTCTGGGTGTCGGATCTTGTCCTTGATGTCTCTGGGTGTGTGATCTTGTCCTTGTTGTCTCTGGGTGTGGGATCTTGTCCTTGTTGTCTCTGGGTGTGGGATCTTGTCCTTGTTGTCTCTGGGTGTGGGATCTTGTCCTTGTTGTCCTTGGGTGTGGGATCTGGTCCTTGCTGTCTCTTGGTGTGGGATCTTGTCCTTGTTGTCTCTGGGTGTGGGACCTTGTACTTTTTGGTTCTGGGTGTGGGATCTTGTTCTTGTTGTCTCTGGGTGTGGGATCTTGTTCTTGTTGTCTCTGGGTGTGGGATCTTGTTCTTGTTGTCTCTGGGTGTGGGATCATGTTCTTGTTGTCTCTGGGAGTGGGATCTTGTTCTTATTGTCTCTGGGTGTGGGATCTTGTCCTTGTTGTCTCTGGGTGTGGGATCTTGTCCTTGTTGTCTCT
Source organism: Somniosus microcephalus (assembly GCF_052327205.1). Taxonomy (NCBI): domain Eukaryota; kingdom Metazoa; phylum Chordata; class Chondrichthyes; order Squaliformes; family Somniosidae; genus Somniosus; species Somniosus microcephalus. Next base: position 82,606,155 of record NC_141004.1, read on the forward strand.
GGGGGTGGGATCTTGTCCTTGTTGTCTCTGGGTGTGGTGTCTTGTCCTTGTTGTCTCTGGGTGTGGGATCTTGACCTTGTTGTCTCTGGGTGTGGGATCTTCTCCTTGTAGTCTCTGGGTGTGGGATCTTGTCCTTTTTGTCTCTGGGTGTGGGAGCTTGTCCTTGTTGTCTCTGGAAGTGGGATCTTTTCTTGTTGTCTCTGGGTGTGGGATCTTGTCCTTGTTGTCCCTGGGTGTGGGATCTTGTCCTTGTTGTCTCTGGGTTTGTGATCTTGTCCTTGTTGTCTCTGGGTGTGGGATCTTGCCCTTGTTGTCTCTGGGTGTGGGACCTTGTCCTTGCCATATCTGGGTGTGGGATCTTGTCCTTGTTGTCGCTGGGTGTGGGATCTTGTCCTTGTTGTCTCTTGGTGTGGGATCTTGTCCTTGTCGCTGGGTGTGGGATCTTGTCCTTGTCGTCTCTGGGTGTGGGATCTTGTTCTTGCCATCTCTGGGTGTGGGATCTTGTTCTTGCCGTCTCTGGGTGTGGTATCTTGTTCTTGTCGTCTCTGGTGTGGGATCTTGTTCTTGTCGTCTATGGGTGTGGGATCTTGTCCTTGTTGTCTCTGGGTGTGGGATCTTGTCCTTGTTGTCTCTGGGTGTGGGATCTTGTCCTTGTTGTCTCTGGGTGTGGGATCTTGCCCTTGTTGTCTCTGGGTGTGGGATCTTGTCCTTGTTGTCTCTGTGTGTGGGAGCGTCTTCTTGTTGTCTCTGGGCATGTGATCTTGTTCTTGTTGTCTCTGGGTGTGGGATCTTGTTCTGGTCATCTCTGGGCGTCGGATCTTGTCCTTGTCGTCTCTGGGTGTGGGATCTTGTTCTTGCCGTCTCTGGGTGTGGGATCTTGTTCTTGTTGTCTCTGGGTGTGGGATCTTGTTCTTGTTGTCTCTGGGTGTGGGATCTTGCCCTTGATGTCTCTGGGTGTGGGATCTTGTCCTGGTTGTCTCTGGGTGTGGGATCTTGTCCTTGTTGTCTCTGGGTGTGGGCTCTTGTTCTTGTTGTCTCTGGGTGTGGGATCTTGTCCTTGTTGTCTCTGGGTGTGGTGTCTTGTCCTTGTTGTCTCTGGGTTTGGGATCTTGACCTTGTTGGCTCTGGGTGTGGGACCTTCTCCTTGTAGTCTCTGGGTGTGTGATCTTGTCCTTGTTGTCTCTGGGTGTGGGATCTTGTCCTTGTTGTCTCTGGGATTGGGATCTTGTCCTTGTTGTCTCTGGGTGTGGGATCTTGTCCTTGTTGTCTCTGGGTGTGGGATCTTGTTCTTGTTGTCTCTGGGTGTGGGATCTTGTCCTTGTTGTCTCTGGGTGTGGGATCTTGTCCTTGATATCTCTGGGTGTGTGATCTTGTCCTTGTTGTCTCTGGGTGTGGGATCTTGTCCTTGTTGTCTCTGGGTGTGGGATCTTGTCCTTGTTGTCTCTGGGTGTGGGATCTTGTCCTTGTTGTCCCTGGGTGTGGGATCTGGTCCTTGCTGTCTCTTGGTGTGGGATCTTGTCCTTGTTGTCTCTGGGTGTGGGATCTTGTCCTTGTTGTTTCTGGGTGTGGGATCCTGTTCTTGTTGTCTCTGGGTGTGGGATCTTGTTCTTGTTGTCTCTGGGTGTGGGATCTTGTTCTTGCTGTCCCTGGGTGTGGGATCATGTTCTTGTTGTCTCTGGGAGTGGGATCTTGTTCTTATTGTCTCTGGGTGTGGGATCTTGTCCTTGTTGGCTCTGGGTGTGGGATCTTGTCCTTGTTGTCTCTGGGGGTGCGATCTTGTCCTTGTTGTCTCTGGGTGTGGTGTCTTGTCCTTGTTGTCTCTGGGTGTGCGATCTTGACCTTGTAGTCTCTGGGTGTGGGATCTTGTCCTTGTTGTCTCTTGGTGTGGGATCTTGTCCTTGTCGTCTCTGGGTGTGGGATCTTGTTCTTGCCGTCTCTGGGTGTGGGATCTTGTTCTTGCCGTCTCTGGGTGTGGATTCTTGTCCTTGTTGTCTCTGGGTGTGGGATCTTGTCCTTGATGTCTCTGGGTGTGGGATCTTTTCTTGTTGTCTCTGGGTGTGGGATCTTGCCCTTGTTGTGTCTGGGTGTGGGATCTTGTCCTTGTTGTCTCTGAGTTTGTGATCTTGTCCTTGTTGTCTCTGGGTGTGGAATCTTGCCCTTGTTGTCTCTGGGTGTGGGACCTTGTCCTTGCCATCTCTGGGTGTGGGATCTTGTCCTTGTTGTCGCTGGGTGTGGGATCTTGTCCTTGTTGTCTCTTGGTGTGGGATCTTGTCCTTGTCGCTGGGTGTGGGATCTTGTCCTTGTCGTCTCTGGGTGTGGGATCTTGTTCTTGCCGTCTCTGGGTGTGGGATCTTGTTCTTGCCGTCTCTGGGTGTGGTATCTTGTTCTTGTCGTCTCTGGTGTGGGATCTTGTTCTTGTCGTCTATGGGTGTGGGATCTTGTCCTTGTTGTCTCTGGGTGTGGGATCTTGTCCTTGTTGTCTCTGGGTGTGGGATCTTGTCCTTGTTGTCTCTGGGTGTGTGACCTTGTCCTTGCCATCTCTGGGTGTGGGATCTTGTCCTTGTTGTCTCTGGGTGTGGGATCTTGTCCTTGTTGTCTCTGGGTGTGGGATCTTGTGCTTGTTGTCTCTGGGTGTGGGATCTTGTCCTTGTCGTCTCTGGGTGTGGGATCTTGTTCTTGCCGTCTCTGGGTGTGGGATCTTGTTCTTGCCGTCTCTGGGTGTGGGATCTTGTCCTTGTTGTCTCTGGGTTTGGGATCTTGTCCTTGATGTCTCTGGGTGTGTGATCTTGTCCTTGTTGTCTCTGGGTGTGGGACCTTGTCCTTGTTGTCTCTGGGTGTGGGATCTTGTCCTTGTTGTCTCTGGCTGTAGGATCTTGTCCTTGTTGTCCCTGGGTGTGGGATCTGGTCCTTGCTGTCTCTTGGTGTGGGATCTTGTCCTTGTTGTCTCTGGGTGTGGGACCTTGTCCTTGTTGTTTCTGGGTGTGGGATCTTGTTCTTGTTGTCTCTGGGTGTGGGATCTTGTTCTTGTTGTCTCTGGGTGTGGGATCTTGTTCTTGTTGTCTCTGGGTGTGGGATCATGTTCTTGTTGTCTCTGGGAGTGGGATCTTGTTCTTATTGTCTCTGGGTGTGGGATCTTGTCCTTGTTGTCTCTGGGTGTGGGATCTTGTCCTTGTTGTCTCTGGGGGTGGGATCTTGTCCTTGTTGTCTCTGGGTGTGGTGTCTTGTCCTTGTTGTCTCTGGGTGTGGGATCTTGACCTTGTTGTCTCTGGGTGTGGGATCTTCTCCTTGTAGTCTCTGGGTGTGGGATCTTGTCCTTTTTGTCTCTGGGTGTGGGATCTTGTCCTTGTTGTCTCTGGAAGTGGGATCTTTTCTTGTTGTCTCTGGGTGTGGGATCTTGTCCTTGTTGTCTCTGGGTGTGGGATCTTGTCCTTGTTGTCTCTGGGTTTGTGATCTTGTCCTTGTTGTCTCTGGGTGTGGGATCTTGCCCTTGTTGTCTCTGGGTGTGGGACCATGTCCTTGCCATCTCTGGGTGTGGGATCTTGTCCTTGTTGTCGCTGGGTGTGGGATCTTGTCCTTGTTGTCTCTTGGTGTGGGATCTTGTCCTTGTCGCTGGGTGTGGGATCTTGTCCTTGTCGTCTCTGGGTGTGGGATCTTGTTCTTGCCGTCTCTGGGTGTGGGATCTTGTTCTTGCCGTCTCTGGGTGTGGGATCTTGTTCTTGTCGTCTCTGGTGTGGGATCTTGTTCTTGTCGTCTATGGGTGTGGGATCTTGTCCTTGTTGTCTCTGGGTGTGGGATCTTGTCCTTGTTGTCTCTGGGTGTGGGATCTTGTCCTTGTTGTCTCTGGGTGTGGGATCTTGCCCTTGTTGTCTCTGGGTGTGGGATCTTGTCCTTGTTGTCTCTGTGTGTGGGAGCTTCTTCTTGTTGTCTCTGGGCATGGGATCTTGTTCTTGTTGTCTCTGGGTGTGGGATCTTGTTCTGGTCATCTCTGGGCGTCGGATCTTGTCCTTGTCGTCTCTGGGTGTGGGATCTTGTTCTTGCCGTCTCTGGGTGTGGGATCTTGTTCTTGTTGTCTCTGGGTGTGGGATCTTGTTCTTGTTGTCTCTGGGTGTGGGATCTTGCCCTTGATGTCTCTGGGTGTGGGATCTTGTCCTGGTTGTCTCTGGGTGTGGGATCTTGTTCTTGTTGTCTCTGGGTGTGGGATCTTGTCCTTGTTGTCTCTGGGTGTGGTGTCTTGTCCTTGTTGTCTCTGGGTTTGGGATCTTGACCTTGTTGGCTCTGGGTGTGGGACCTTCTCCTTGTAGTCTCTGGGTGTGTGATCTTGTCCTTGTTGTCTCTGGGTGTGGGATCTTGTCCTTGTTGTCTCTGGGAGTGGGATCTTGTCCTTGTTGTCTCTGGGTGTGGGATCTTGTCCTTGTTGTCTCTGGGTGTGGGATCTTGTTCTTGTTGTCTCTGGGTGTGGGATCTTGTCCTTGTTGTCTCTGGGTGTGGGATCCTGTCCTTGATATCTCTGGGTGTGTGATCTTGTCCTTGTTGTCTCTGGGTGTGGGATCTTGTCCTTGTTGTCTCTGGGTGTGGGATCTTGTCCTTGTTGTCTCTGGGTGTGGGATCTTGTCCTTGTTGTCCCTGGGTGTGGGATCTGGTCCTTGCTGTCTCTTGGTGTGGGATCTTGCCCTTGTTGTCTCTGGGTGTGGGATCTTGTCCTTGTTGTCTCTGGGGGTGGGATCTTGTCCTTGTTGTCTCTGGGTGTGGTGTCTTGTCCTTGTTGTCTCTGCGTGTGGGATCTTGACCTTGTTGTCTCTGGGTGTGGGATCTTCTCCTTGTAGTATCTGGGTGTGGGATCTTGTCCTTTTTGTCTCTGGGTGTGGGATCCTGTCCTTGTTGTCTCTGGAAGTGGGATCTTTTCGTGTTGTCTCTGGGTGTGGGATCTTGTCCTTGTTGTCTCTGGGTGTGGGATCTTGTCCTTGTTGTCTCTGGGTTTGTGATCTTGTCCTTGTTGTCTCTGGGTGTGGTGTCTTGTCCTTGTTGTCTCTGGGTGTGGGATCTTGACCTTGTTGTCTCTGGGTGTGGGATCTTCTCCTTGTAGTCTCTGGGTGTGGGATCTTGTCCTTTTTGTCTCTGGGTGTGGGATCCTGTCCTTGTTGTCTCTGGAAGTGGGATCTTTTCTTGTTGTCTCTGGGTGTGGGATCTTGTCCTTGTTGTCTCTGGGTGTGGGATCTTGTCCTTGTTGTCTCTGGGTGTGGGATCTTGTCCTTGTTGTTTCTGGGTGTGGGATCTTGTTCTTGTTGTCTCTGGGTGTGGGATCTTGTTCTTGTTGTCTCTGGGTGTGGGATCTTGTTCTTGTTGTCCCTGGGTGTGGGATCTGGTCCTTGCCGTCTCTTGGTGTGGGATCTTGTCCTTGTTGTCTCTGGGTGTGGGATCTTGTCCTTGTTGTTTCTGGGTGTGGGATCCTGTTCTTGTTGTCTCTGGGTGTGGGATCTTGTTCTTGTTGTCTCTGGGTGTGGGATCTTGTTCTTGCTGTCTCTGGGTGTGGGATCATGTTCTTGTTGTCTCTGGGAGTGGGATCTTGTTCTTATTGTCTCTGGGTGTGGGATCTTGTCCTTGTTGTCTCTGGGTGTGGGATCTTGTCCTTGTTGTCTCTGGGGGTGCGATCTTGTCCTTGTTGTCTCTGGGTGTGGTGTCTTGTCCTTGTTGTCTCTGGGTGTGCGATCTTGACCTTGTTGTCTCTGGGTGTGGTATCTTCTCCTTGTAGTCTCTGGGTGTGGGATCTTGTCCTTGTTGTCTCTTGGTGTGGGATCTTGTCCTTGTCGTCTCTGGGTGTGGGATCTTGTTCTTGCCGTCTCTGGGTGTGGGATCTTGTTCTTGCCGTCTCTGGGTGTGGATTCTTGTCCTTGTTGTCTCTGGGTGTGGGATCTTGTCCTTGATGTCTCTGGGTGTGGGATCTTGTCCTTGTTGTCTCTGGGTGTGGGATCTTGTCCTTGTTGTCTCTGGGTGTGGGATCTTGTCCTTGTTGTTTCTGGGTGTGGGATCTGGTCCTTCCTGTCTCTTGGTGTGGGATCTTGTCCTTGTTGTCTCTGGGTGTGGGATCTTGTCCTTGTTGTTTCTGGGTGTGGGATCTTGTTCTTGTTGTCTCTGGGTGTGGGATCTTGTTCTTGTTGTCTCTGGGTGTGGGATCTTGTTCTTGTTGTCTCTGGGTGTGGGATCATGTTCTTGTTGCCTCTGGGAGTGGGATCTTGTTCCTATTGTCTCTGGGTGTGGGATCTTGTCCTTGTTGTCTCTGGGTGTGGGATCTTGTCCTTGTTGTCTCTGGGGGTGGGATCTTGTCCTTGTTGTCTCTGGGTGTGGTGTCTTGTCCTTGTTGTCTCTGGGTGTGGGATCTTGACCTTGTTGTCTCTGGGTGTGGGATCTTCTCCTTGTAGTCTCTGAGTGTGGGATCTTGTCCTTTTTGTCTCTGCGTGTGGGATCTTGTCCTTGTTGTCTCTGGGAGTGGGATCTTTTCTTGTTGTCTCTGGGTGTGGGATCTTGTCCTTGTTGTCTCTGGGTGTGGGATCTTGTCGTTATTGTCTCTGGATTTGTGATCATGTCCTTGTTGTCTCTGGGTGTGGGATCTTGTCCTTGTTGTCTCTGGGTGTGGGATCCTGTCCTTGATATCTCTGGGTGTGTGATCTTGTCCTTGTTGTCTCTGGGTGTGGGATCTTGTCCTTGTTGTCTCTGGGTGTGGGATCTTGTCCTTGTTGTCTCTGGGTGTGGGATCTTGTCCTTGTTGTCCCTGGGTGTGGGATCTGGTCCTTGCTGTCTCTTGGTGTGGGATCTTGCCCTTGTTGTCTCTGGGTGTGGGATCTTGTCCTTGTTGTCTCTGGGGGTGGGATCTTGTCCTTGTTGTCTCTGGGTGTGGTGTCTTGTCCTTGTTGTCTCTGCGTGTGGGATCTTGACCTTGTTGTCTCTGGGTGTGGGATCTTCTCCTTGTAGTATCTGGGTGTGGGATCTTGTCCTTTTTGTCTCTGGGTGTGGGATCCTGTCCTTGTTGTCTCTGGAAGTGGGATCTTTTCGTGTTGTCTCTGGGTGTGGGATCTTGTCCTTGTTGTCTCTGGGTGTGGGATCTTGTCCTTGTTGTCTCTGGGTTTGTGATCTTGTCCTTGTTGTCTCTGGGTGTGGTGTCTTGTCCTTGTTGTCTCTGGGTGTGGGATCTTGACCTTGTTGTCTCTGGGTGTGGGATCTTCTCCTTGTAGTCTCTGGGTGTGGGATCTTGTCCTTTTTGTCTCTGGGTGTGGGATCCTGTCCTTGTTGTCTCTGGAAGTGGGATCTTTTCTTGTTGTCTCTGGGTGTGGGATCTTGTCCTTGTTGTCTCTGGGTGTGGGATCTTGTCCTTGTTGTCTCTGGGTGTGGGATCTTGTCCTTGTTGTTTCTGGGTGTGGGATCTTGTTCTTGTTGTCTCTGGGTGTGGGATCTTGTTCTTGTTGTCTCTGGGTGTGGGATCTTGTTCTTGTTGTCCCTGGGTGTGGGATCTGGTCCTTGCCGTCTCTTGGTGTGGGATCTTGTCCTTGTTGTCTCTGGGTGTGGGATCTTGTCCTTGTTGTTTCTGGGTGTGGGATCCTGTTCTTGTTGTCTCTGGGTGTGGGATCTTGTTCTTGTTGTCTCTGGGTGTGGGATCTTGTTCTTGCTGTCTCTGGGTGTGGGATCATGTTCTTGTTGTCTCTGGGAGTGGGATCTTGTTCTTATTGTCTCTGGGTGTGGGATCTTGTCCTTGTTGTCTCTGGGTGTGGGATCTTGTCCTTGTTGTCTCTGGGGGTGCGATCTTGTCCTTGTTGTCTCTGGGTGTGCTGTCTTGTCCTTGTTGTCTCTGGGTGTGCGATCTTGACCTTGTTGTCTCTGGGTGTGGTATCTTCTCCTTGTAGTCTCTGGGTGTGGGATCTTGTCCTTGTTGTCTCTTGGTGTGGGATCTTGTCCTTGTCGTCTCTGGGTGTGGGATCTTGTTCTTGCCGTCTCTGGGTGTGGGATCTTGTTCTTGCCGTCTCTGGGTGTGGATTCTTGTCCTTGTTGTCTCTGGGTGTGGGATCTTGTCCTTGATGTCTCTGGGTGTGGGATCTTGTCCTTGTTGTCTCTGGGTGTGGGATCTTGTCCTTGTTGTCTCTGGGTGTGGGATCTTGTCCTTGTTGTTTCTGGGTGTGGGATCTGGTCCTTCCTGTCTCTTGGTGTGGGATCTTGTCCTTGTTGTCTCTGGGTGTGGGATCTTGTCCTTGTTGTTTCTGGGTGTGGGATCTTGTTCTTGTTGTCTCTGGGTGTGGGATCTTGTTCTTGTTGTCTCTGGGTGTGGGATCTTGTTCTTGTTGTCTCTGGGTGTGGGATCATGTTCTTGTTGCCTCTGGGAGTGGGATCTTGTTCCTATTGTCTCTGGGTGTGGGATCTTGTCCTTGTTGTCTCTGGGTGTGGGATCTTGTCCTTGTTGTCTCTGGGGGTGGGATCTTGTCCTTGTTGTCTCTGGGTGTGGTGTCTTGTCCTTGTTGTCTCTGGGTGTGGGATCTTGACCTTGTTGTCTCTGGGTGTGGGATCTTCTCCTTGTAGTCTCTGAGTGTGGGATCTTGTCCTTTTTGTCTCTGCGTGTGGGATCTTGTCCTTGTTGTCTCTGGGAGTGGGATCTTTTCTTGTTGTCTCTGGGTGTGGGATCTTGTCCTTGTTGTCTCTGGGTGTGGGATCTTGTCGTTATTGTCTCTGGATTTGTGATCATGTCCTTGTTGTCTCTGGGTGTGGGATCTTGTCCTTGTTGTCTCTGGGTGTGGGACCTTGTCCTTGCCATCTCTGGGTGTGGGATCTTGTCCTTGTTGTCTCTGGGTGTGGGATCTTGTCCTTGTTGTCTCTGGGTGTGGGATCTTGTCCTTGTTGTCGCTGGGTGTGGGATCTTGTCCTTGTCGTCTCCGGGTGTGGGATCTTGTTCTTGCCGTCTCTGGGTGTGGGATCTTGTTCTTGCCGTCTCTGGGTGTGGTATCTTGTTCTTGTCGTCTCTGGTGTGGGATCTTGTTCTTGTCATCTATGGGTGTGGGATCTTGTCCTTGTTGTCTCTGGGTGTGGGATCTTGTCCTTGTTGTCTCTGGGTGTGGGATCTTGTCCTTGTTGTCTCTGGGTGTGGGATCTTGTCCTTGTTGTCTCTGGGTGTGGGATCTTGTCCTTGTTGTCTCTGTGTGTGGGAGCTTCTTCTTGTTGTCTCTGGGCATGGGATCTTGTTCTTGTTGTCTCTGGGTGTGGGATCTTGTTCTTGTCATCTCTGGGCGTCGGATCTTGTCCTTGTCGTCTCTGGGTGTGGGATCTTGTTCTTGTCGTCTCTGGGTGTGGGATCTTGTTCTTGTTGTCTCTGGGTGTGGGATCTTGTTCCTGTTGTCTCTGGGTGTGGGATCATGTCCTTGATGTCTCTGGGTGTGGGATCTTGTCCTGGTTGTCTCTGGGTGTGGGATCCTGTCCTTGTTGTCTCTGGGTGTGGGATCTTGTTCTTGTTGTCTCTGGGTGTGGTATCTTGTCCTTGTTGTCTCTGGGTGTGGTGTCTTGTCCTTGTTGTCTCTGGGTGTGGGATCTTGACCTTGTTGGCTCTGGGTGTGGGATCATCTCCTTGTAGTCTCTGGGTGTGTGATCTTGTCCTTGTTGTCTCTGGGTGTGGGATCTTGTCCTTGTTGTCTCTTGGAGTGGGATCTTGTCCTTGTTTTCTCTGGGTGTGGGATCTTGTCCTTGTTGTCTCTGGGTGTGGGATCTTGTTCTTGTTGTCTCTGGGTGTGGGATCTTGTTCTTGTTGTCTCTGGGTGTGGGATCTTGTTCTTGTTGTCTCTGGGTGTGGGATCTTGTTCTTGTTGTCTCTGGGTGTGGGATCTTGTCCTTGTTGTCTCTGGGTGTGGGATCTTGTCCTTGTTGTCTCTGGGTGTGGGATCTTGTTCTTGTTGTCTCTGAGTGTGGGATCTTTTCCTTGTTGTCTCTGGGTGTGGGATCTTGTTCTTGCCGTCTCTGGGTGTGGGATCTTGTCCTTGTTGCCTCTGGGTGTGGAATCTTGTCCTTGTTGTCTCTGGGTGTGGGATCTTGTTCTTGTCATCTCTGGGCGTCGGATCTTGTCCTTGTCGTCTCTGGGTGTGGGATCTTGTTCTTGCCGTCTCTGGGTGTGGGATCTTGTTCTTGTTGTCTCTGGGTGTGGGATCTTGGTCTTGTTGTCTCTGGGTGTGGGATCTTGTCCTTGATGTCTCTGGGTGTGGGATCTTGTCCTGGTTGTCTCTGGGTGTGGGTTCTTGTCCTTGTTGTCTCTGGGTTTGTGATCTTGTCCTTGTTGTCTCTGGGTGTGGGATCTTGTCCTTGTTGTCTCTGGGTGTGGGATCTAGTTCTTGTTGTCTCTAGGTGTAGGATCTTGTCCTTGTTGTCTGTGGGAGTGGGATCTTGTCCTTGTTGTCTCTGGGTGTGGGATCTTGTTCTTGTTGTCTCTGGTGTGGGATCTTGTCCTTGTTGTCTCTGGGTGTGGGATCTTGTCCTTGTTGTTTCTGGGTGTGGGATCTTGTCCTTGTTGTCTCTGGGTGTGGGTTCTTGTCCTTGTTGTCTCTGGGTTTGTGATCTTGTCCTTGTTGTCTCTGGGTGTGGGATCTTGTCCTTGTTGTCTCTGGGTGTGGGACCTTATCCTTGCCATCTCTGGGTGTGGGATCTTGTCCTTGTTGTCTCTGGGTGTGGGATCTTGTTCTTGTTGTCTCTGGGTGTGGGATCTTGTCCTTGTCTCTGGGTGTGGGATCTTGTCCTTGTCGTCCCTGGGTGTGGGATCTTGTTCTTGCCAGCTCTGGGTGTGGGATTTTGTTCTTGCTGTCTCTGGGTGTGGGATCTTGTTCTTGTCGTCTCTGGGTGTGGGATCTTGTTCCTGTCGTCTCTGGGTGTGGGATCTTGTCCTTGTTGTCTCTGGGTGTGGGATCTTGTCCTTGTTGTCTCTGGGTGTGGGATCTTGTCCTTGTTGTCTCTGGGTGTGGGATGTTGTCCTTGTTGTCTCCGGGTGTGGGATCTTGTCCTTGTTGTCTCTGTGTGTGGGAGCTTGTTCTTGTTGTCTCTGGGCATGCGATCTTGTTCTTGTTGTCTCTGGGTGTGGGATCTTGTTCTTGTCATCTCTGGGCGTCGGATCTTGTCCTTGTCGTCTCTTGTCCTTGTTGTCTCTGGGTGTGGGATCTTGTTCTTGTTGTCTCTGGGTGTGGGATCTTGCCCTTGTTGTCTCTGGGTGTGGGATCTTGTCCTGGTTGTCTCTGGGTTTGTGATCTTGTCCTTGTTGTCTCTGGGTGTGGGATCTTGTCCTTGTTGTCTCTGGGTGTGTGACCTTGTCCTTGCCATCTCTGGGTGTGGGATCTTGTCCTTGTTGTCTCTGGGTGTGGGATCTTGTCCTTGTTGTCTCTGGGTGTCGGATCTTGTCCTTGTTGTCTCTGGGTGTGGGATCTTGTCCTTGTCGTCTCTGGGTGTGGGATCTTGTTCTTGCCCTCTCTGGGTGTGGGATCTTGTTCTTGCCGTCTCTGGGTGTGGATTCTTGTCCTTGTTGTCTCTGGGTGTGGGATCTTGTCCTTGTTGTCTCTGGGTGTGGGACCTTGTCCTTGCCATCTCTGGGTGTGGGATCTTGTCCTTGTTGTCTCTGGGTGTGGGATCTTGTCCTTGTTGTCTCTGGGTGTGGGATCTTGTCCTTGTCTCTGGGTGTGGGATCTTGTCCTTGTCGTCCCTGGGTGTGGGATCTTGTTCTTGCCTGCTCTGGGTGTGGGATTTTGTTCTTGCTGTCTCTGGGTGTTGGATCTTGTTCTTGTCGTCTCTGGGTGGGGGATCTTGTTCTTGTCGCCTCTGAGTGTGGGATCTTGTCCTTGTTGTCTCTGGGTGTGGGATCTTGTCCTTGTTGTCTCTGGGTGTGGGATCTTGTCCTTGTTGTCTCTGGGTGTGGGATCTTGTCCTTGTTGTCTCTGTGTGTGGGAGATTGTTCTTGTTGTCTCTGGGCATGGGATCTTGTTCTTGCTGTCTCTGGGTGTGGGATCTTGTTCTTGTCATCTCTGGGCGTCGGATCTTGTCCTTGTCGTCTCTGGGTGTGGGATCTTGTTCTTGCCGTCTCTGGGTGTGGGATCTTGTTCTTGCTGTCTCTGGGTGTGGGATCTTGTTCTTGTTGTCTCTGGGTGTGGGATCTTGTCCTTGTTGTCTCTGGGTGTGGGATCTTGTCCTGGTTGTCTCTGTGTGTGGGATCTTGTCCTTGTTGTCTCTGGGTGTGGGATCTTGACCTTGTTGGCTCTGGGTGTGGGATCATCTCCTTGTAGTCTCTGGGTGTGTGATCTTGTCCTTGTTGTCTCTGGGTGTGGGATCTTGTCCTTGTTGTCTCTTGGAGTGGGATCTTGTCCTTGCTGTCTCTGGGTGTGGGATCTTGTCCTTGTTGTCTCTGGGTGTGGGATCTTGTTCTTGTTGTCTCTGGGTGTGGGATCTTGTTCTTGTTGTCTCTGGGTGTGGGATCTTGTTCTTGTTGTCTCTGGGTGTGGGATCTTGTTCTTGTTGTCTCTGGGTGTGGGATCTTGTCCTTGTTGTCTCTGGGTGTGGGATCTTGTCCTTGTTGTCTCTGGGTGTGGGATCTTGTTCTTGTTGTCTCTGAGTGTGGGATCTTTTCCTTGTTGTCTCTGGGTGTGGGATCTTGTTCTTGCCGTCTCTGGGTGTGGGATCTTGTCCTTGTTGCCTCTGGGTGTGGAATCTTGTCCTTGTTGTCTCTGGGTGTGGGATCTTGTTCTTGTCATCTCTGGGCGTCGGATCTTGTCCTTGTCGTCTCTGGGTGTGGGATCTTGTTCTTGCCGTCTCTGGGTGTGGGATCTTGTTCTTGTTGTCTCTGGGTGTGGGATCTTGGTCTTGTTGTCTCTGGGTGTGGGATCTTGTCCTTGATGTCTCTGGGTGTGGGATCTTGTCCTGGTTGTCTCTGGGTGTGGGATCCTGTCCTTGTTGTCTCTGGGTGTGGGATCTTGTTCTTGTTGTCTCTGGGTGTGGGATCTTGTCCTTGTTGTCTCTGGGTGTGGGATCCTGTCCTTGTTGTCTCTGGCTGTGGGATCTTGTTCTTGTTGTCTCTGATGTGGGATCTAGTTCTTGTTGTCTCTAGGTGTAGGATCTTGTCCTTGTTGTCTGTGGGAGTGGGATCTTGTCCTTGTTGTCTCTGGGTGTGGGATCTTGTTCTTGTTGTCTCTGGTGTGGGAGCTTGTCCTTGTTGTCTCTGGGTGTGGGATCTTGTCCTTGTTGTTTCTGGGTGTGGGATCTTGTCCTTGTTGTCTCTGGGTGTGGGTTCTTGTCCTTGTTGTCTCTGGGTTTGTGATCTTGTCCTTGTTGTCTCTGGCTGTGGGATCTTGTCCTTGTTGTCTCTGGGTGTGGGACCTTATACTTGCCATCTCTGGGTGTGGGATCTTGTCCTTGTTGTCTCTGGGTGTGGGATCTTGTTCTTGTTGTCTCTGGGTGTGGGATCTTGTCCTTGTCTCTGGGTGTGGGATCTTGTCCTTGTCGTCCCTGGGTGTGGGATCTTGTTCTTGCCAGCTCTGGGTGTGGGATTTTGTTCTTGCTGTCTCTGGGTGTGGGATCTTGTTCTTGTCGTCTCTGGGTGTGGGATCTTGTTCCTGTCGTCTCTGGGTGTGGGATCTTGTCCTTGTTGTCTCTGGGTGTGGGATCTTGTCCTTGTTGTCTCTGGGTGTGGGATCTTGTCCTTGTTGTCTCTGGGTGTGGGATGTTGTCCTTGTTGTCTCCGGGTGTGGGATCTTGTCCTTGTTGTCTCTGTGTGTGGGAGCTTGTTCTTGTTGTCTCTGGGCATGCGATCTTGTTCTTGTTGTCTCTGGGTGTGGGATCTTGTTCTTGTCATCTCTGGGCGTCGGATCTTGTCCTTGTCGTCTCTTGTCCTTGTTGTCTCTGGGTGTGGGATCTTGTTCTTGTTGTCTCTGGGTGTGGGATCTTGCCCTTGTTGTCTCTGGGTGTGGGATCTTGTCCTGGTTGTCTCTGGGTTTGTGATCTTGTCCTTGTTGTCTCTGGGTGTGGGATCTTGTCCTTGTTGTCTCTGGGTGTGTGACCTTGTCCTTGCCATCTCTGGGTGTGGGATCTTGTCCTTGTTGTCTCTGGGTGTGGGATCTTGTCCTTGTTGTCTCTGGGTGTCGGATCTTGTCCTTGTTGTCTCTGGGTGTGGGATCTTGTCCTTGTCGTCTCTGGGTGTGGGATCTTGTTCTTGCCCTCTCTGGGTGTGGGATCTTGTTCTTGCCGTCTCTGGGTGTGGATTCTTGTCCTTGTTGTCTCTGGGTGTGGGATCTTGTCCTTGTTGTCTCTGGGTGTGGGACCTTGTCCTTGCCATCTCTGGGTGTGGGATCTTGTCCTTGTTGTCTCTGGGTGTGGGATCTTGTCCTTGTTGTCTCTGGGTGTGGGATCTTGTCCTTGTCTCTGGGTGTGGGATCTTGTCCTTGTCGTCCCTGGGTGTGGGATCTTGTTCTTGCCTGCTCTGGGTGTGGGATTTTGTTCTTGCTGTCTCTGGGTGTTGGATCTTGTTCTTGTCGTCTCTGGGTGGGGGATCTTGTTCTTGTCGCCTCTGAGTGTGGGATCTTGTCCTTGTTGTCTCTGGGTGTGGGATCTTGTCCTTGTTGTCTCTGGGTGTGGGATCTTGTCCTTGTTGTCTCTGGGTGTGGGATCTTGTCCTTGTTGTCTCTGTGTGTGGGAGATTGTTCTTGTTGTCTCTGGGCATGGGATCTTGTTCTTGCTGTCTCTGGGTGTGGGATCTTGTTCTTGTCATCTCTGGGCGTCGGATCTTGTCCTTGTCGTCTCTGGGTGTGGGATCTTGTTCTTGCCGTCTCTGGGTGTGGGATCTTGTTCTTGTTGTCTCTGGGTGTGGGATCTTGTTCTTGTTGTCTCTGGGTGTGGGATCTTGTCCTTGTTGTCTCTGGGTGTGGGATCTTGTCCTGGTTGTCTCTGTGTGTGGGATCTTGTCCTTGTTGTCTCTGGGTGTGGGATCTTGTCCTTGTTGTCTCTGGGTGTGGTGTCTTCTCCTTGTTGTCTCTGGGTGTGGGATCTTGACCTTGCTGGCTCTGGGTGTGGGATCTTCTCCTTGTAGTCTCTGGGTGTGGGATCTTGACCTTTTTGTCTCTGGGTGTGGGATCTTGTCCTTGTTGTCTCTGGGAGTGGGATCTTGTTCTTGTTGTCTCTGAGTGTGGGACCTTGTCCTTGCCATCTCTGGGTGTGGGATCTTGTCCTTGTTGTCTATGAGTGTGGGATCTTGTCCTTGTTGTCTCTGGGTGTGGGATCTTGTCCTTGTTGTCTCTGGGTGTGGGATCTTGTCCTTGTTGTCTCTGGGGGTGCGATCTTGTCCTTGTTGTCTCTGGGTGTGGTGTCTTGTCCTTGTTGTCTCTGGGTGTGCGATCTTGACCTTGTTGTCTCTGGGTGTGGTATCTTCTCCTTGTAGTCTCTGGGTGTGGGATCTTGTCCTTGTTGTCTCTTGGTGTGGGATCTTGTCCTTGTCGTCTCTGGGTGTGGGATCTTGTTCTTGCCGTCTCTGGGTGTGGGATCTTGTTCTTGCCGTCTCTGGGTGTGGATTCTTGTCCTTGTTGTCTCTGGGTGTGGGATCTTGTCCTTGATGTCTCTGGGTTTGGGATCTTGTCCTTGTTGTCTCTGGGTGTGGGATCTTGTCCTTGTTGTCTCTGGGTGTGGGATCTTGTCCTTGTTGTTTCTGGGTGTGGGATCTGGTCCTTCCTGTCTCTTGGTGTGGGATCTTGTCCTTGTTGTCTCTGGGTGTGGGATCTTGTCCTTGTTGTTTCTGGGTGTGGGATCTTGTTCTTGTTGTCTCTGGGTGTGGGATCTTGTTCTTGTTGTCTCTGGGTGTGGGATCTTGTTCTTGTTGTCTCTGGGTGTGGGATCATGTTCTTGTTGCCTCTGGGAGTGGGATCTTGTTCTTATTGTCTCTGGGTGTGGGATCTTGTCCTTGTTGTCTCTGGGTGTGGGATCTTGTCCTTGTTGTCTCTGGGGGTGGGATCTTGTCCTTGTTGTCTCTGGGTGTGGTGTCTTGTCCTTGTTGTCTCTGGGTGTGGGATCTTCTCCTTGTAGTCTCTGAGTGTGGGATCTTGTCCTTTTTGTCTCTGCGTGTGGGATCTTGTCCTTGTTGTCTCTGGGAGTGGGATCTTTTCTTGTTGTCTCTGGGTGTGGGATCTTGTCCTTGTTGTCTCTGGGTGTGGGATCTTGTCGTTATTGTCTCTGGGTTTGTGATCTTGTCCTTGTTGTCTCTGGGTGTGGGATCTTGTCCTTGTTGTCTCTGGGTGTGGGACCTTGTCCTTGCCATCTCTGGGTGTGGGATCTTGTCCTTGTTGTGTCTGGGTGTGGGATCTTGCCCTTGTTGTCTCTGGGTGTGGGATCTTGTCCTTGTTGTCGCTGGGTGTGGGATCTTGTCCTTGTCGTCTCCGGGTGTGGGATTTTGTTCTTGCCGTCTCTGGGTGTGGGATCTTGTTCTTGCCGTCTCTGGGTGTGGTATCTTGTTCTTGTCGTCTCTGGTGTGGGATCTTGTTCTTGTCATCTATGGGTGTGGGATCTTGTCCTTGTTGTCTCTGGGTGTGGGATCTTGTCCTTGTTGTCTCTGGGTGTGGGATCTTGTCCTTGTTGTCTCTGGGTGTGGGATCTTGTCCTTGTTGTCTCTGGGTGTGGGATCTTGTCCTTGTTGTCTCTGTGTGTGGGAGCTTCTTCTTGTTGTCTCTGGGCATGGGATCTTGTTCTTGTTGTCTCTGGGTGTGGGATCTTGTTCTTGTCATCTCTGGGCGTCGGATCTTGTCCTTGTCGTCTCTGGGTGTGGGATCTTGTTCTTGTCGTCTCTGGGTGTGGGATCTTGTTCTTGTTGTCTCTGGGTGTGGGATCTTGTTCCTGTTGTCTCTGGGTGTGGGATCTTGTCCTTGATGTCTCTGGGTGTGGGATCTTGTCCTGGTTGTCTCTGGGTGTGGGATCCTGTCCTTGTTGTCTCTGGGTGTGGGATCTTGTCCTTGTTGTCTCTGGGTGTGGGATCTTGTCCTTGTTGTCTCTGTGTGTGGGAGCTTCTTCTTGTTGTCTCTGGGCATGGGATCTTGT
This sequence comes from Somniosus microcephalus, assembly GCF_052327205.1. Lineage (NCBI taxonomy): Eukaryota > Metazoa > Chordata > Chondrichthyes > Squaliformes > Somniosidae > Somniosus > Somniosus microcephalus. Next base: position 82,623,216 of record NC_141004.1, read on the forward strand.
TCTTGTTGTCTCTGGGTGTGGGATCTTGTTCTTGTCATCTCTGGGCGTCGGATCTTGTCCTTGTCGTCTCTGGGTGTGGGATCTTGTTCTTGTCGTCTCTGGGTGTGGGATCTTGTTCTTGTTGTCTCTGGGTGTGGGATCTTGTTCCTGTTGTCTCTGGGTGTGGGATCTTGTTCTTGTTGTCTCTGGGTGTGGGATCTTGTCCTTGTTGTCTCTGGGTGTGGGATCTTGTCCTGGTTGTCTCTGTGTGTGGGATCTTGTCCTTGTTGTCTCTGGGTGTGGGATCTTGTCCTTGTTGTCTCTGGGTGTGGTGTCTTCTCCTTGTTGTCTCTGGGTGTGGGATCTTGACCTTGCTGGCTCTGGGTGTGGGATCTTCTCCTTGTAGTCTCTGGGTGTGGGATCTTGACCTTTTTGTCTCTGGGTGTGGGATCTTGTCCTTGTTGTCTCTGGGAGTGGGATCTTGTTCTTGTTGTCTCTGAGTGTGGGACCTTGTCCTTGCCATCTCTGGGTGTAGGATCTTGTCCCTGTTGTCTCTGGGTGTGGGATCTTGTCCTTGTTGTCTCTGGGTGTGGGATCTTGTCCTTGTTGTCTCTGGGTGTGGGATCTTGTCCTTGTCGTCTCCGGGTGTGGGATCTTGTTCTTGCCGTCTCTGGGTGTGGGATTTTGTTCTTGCCGTCTCTGGGTGTGGGATCTTGTCCTTGTTGTCTCTGGGTTTGGGATCTTGTCCTTCATGTCTCTGGGTGTGTGATCTTGTCCTTGTTGTCTCTGGGTGTGGGATCTTGTCCTTGTTGTCTCTGGGTGTGGGATCTTGTCCTTGTTGTCTCTGGGTGTGGGATCTTGTCCTTGTTGTCCCTGAGTGTGGGATCTGGTCCTTGCTGTCTCTTGGTGTGGGATCTTGTCCTTGTTGTCTCTGGGTGTGGGACCTTGTCCTTGTTGTTTCTGGGTGTGGGATCTTGTTCTTGTTGTCTCTGGGTGTGGGATCTTGTTCTTGTTGTCTCTGGGTGTGGGAGCTTCTTCTTGTTGTCTCTGGGCATGGGATCTTGTTCTTGTTGTCTCTGGGTGTGGGATCTTGTTCTTGTTGTCTCTGGGTGTGGGATCTTGCCCTTGATGTCTCTGGGTGTGGGATCTTGTCCTGGTTGTCTCTGGGTGTGGGATCTTGTCCTTGTTGTCTCTGGGTGTGGGATCTTGTTCTTGTTGTCTCTGGGTGTGGGATCTTGTCCTTGTTGTCTCTGGGTGTGGTGTCTTGTCCTTGTTGTCTCTGGGTGTGGGATCTTGACCTTGTTGGCTCTGGGTGTGGGACCTTCTCCTTGTAGTCTCTGGGTGTGTGATCTTGTCCTTGTTGTCTCTGGGTGTGGGATCTTGTCCTTGTTGTCTCTGGGAGTGGGATCTTGTCCTTGTTGTCTCTGGGTGTGGGATCTTGTCCTTGTTGTCTCTGGGTGTGGGATCTTGTTCTTGTTGTCTCTGGGTGTGGGATCTTGTCCTTGTTGTCTCTGGGTGTGGGATCTTGTCCTTGATATCTCTGGGTGTGTGATCTTGTCCTTGTTGTCTCTGGGTGTGGGATCTTGTCCTTGTTGTCTCTGGGTGTGGGGTCTTGTCCTTGTTGTCTCTGGGTGTGGGATCTTGTCCTTGTTGTCCCTGGGTGTGGGATCTGGTCCTTGCTGTCTCTTGGTGTGGGATCTTGTCCTTGTTGTCTCTGGGTGTGGGATCTTGTCCTTGTTGTTTCTGGGTGTGGGATCCTGTTCTTGTTGTCTCTGGGTGTGGGATCTTGTTCTTGTTGTCTCTGGGTGTGGGATCTTGTTCTTGTTGTCTCTGGGTGTGGGATCATGTTCTTGTTGTCTCTGGGAGTGGGATCTTGTTCTTATTGTCTCTGGGTGTGGGATCTTGTCCTTGTTGTCTCTGGGTGTGGGATCTTGTCCTTGTTGTCTCTGGGGGGGGGATCTTGTCCTTGTTGTCTCTGGGTGTGGTGTCTTGTCCTTGTTGTCTCTGGGTGTGCGATCTTGACCTTGTTGTCTCTGGGTGTGGGATCTTCTCCTTGTAGTCTCTGGGTGTGGGATCTTGTCCTTGTTGTCTCTTTGTGTGGGATCTGGTCCTTGTCGTCTCTGGGTGTGGGATCTTGTTCTTGCCGTCTCTGGGTGTGGGATCTTGTTCTTGCCGTCTCTGGGTGTGGATTCTTGTCCTTGTTGTCTCTGGGTGTGTGATCTTGTCCTTGATGTCTCTGGGTGTGGGATCTTGTCCTTGTTGTCTCTGGGTGTGGGATCTTGTCCTTGTTGTCTCTGGGTGTGGGATCTTGTCCTTGTTGTCTCTGGGTGTGGGATCTGGTCCTTGCTGTCTCTTGGTGTGGGATCTTGTCCTTGTTGTCTCTGGGTGTGGGATCTTGTCCTTGTTGTTTCTGGGTGTGGGATCTTGTTCTTGTTGTCCCTGGGTGTGGGATCTTGTTCTTGTTGTCTCTGCGTGTGGGATCTTGTTCTTGTTGTCTCTGGGTGTGGGATCATGTTCTTGTTGCCTCTGGGAGTGGGATCTTGTTCTTATTGTCTCTGGGTGTGGGATCTTGTCCTTGTTGTCTCTGTGTGTGGGAGCTTGTTCTTTTTGTCTCTGGGCATGGGATCTTGTTCTTGTTGTCTCTGGGTGTGGGATCTTGTTCTTGTCATCTCTGGGCGTCGGATCTTGTCCTTGTTGCCTCTGGGTGTGGGATCTTGTCCTTGTTGTCTCTGGGTGTGTGACCTTGTCCTTGCCATCTCTGGGTGTGGGATCTTGTCCTTGTTGTCTCTGGGTGTGGGATCTTGTCCTTGTAGTCTCTGGGTGTGGGATCTTGTCCTTGTTGTCTCTGGGTGTGGGATCTTGTCCTTGTCGTCTCTGGGTGTGGGATCTTGTTCTTGCCGTCTCTGGGTGTGGGATCTTGTTCTTGCCGTCTCTGGGTGTGGGATCTTGTCCTTGTTGTCTCTGGGTTTGGGATCTTGTCCTTGATGTCTCTGGGTGTGTGATCTTGTCCTTGTTGTCTCTGGGTGTGGGATCTTGTCCTTGTTGCCTCTGGGTGTGGGTTCTTGTCCTTGTTGTCTCTGGGTTTGGGATCTTGTCCTTGTTGTCCCTGGGTGTGGGATCTGGTCCTTGCTGTCTCTTGGTGTGGGATCTTGTCCTTGTTGTCTCTGGGGGTGGGACCTTGTCCTTGTTGTTTCTGGGTGTGGGATCTTGTTCTTGTTGTCTCTGGGTGTGGGATCTTGTTCTTGTTGTCTCTGGGTGTGGGATCTTGTTCTTGTTGTCTCTGGGTGTGGGATTATGTTCTTGTTGTCTCTGGGAGTGGGATCTTGTTCTTATTGTCTCTGGGTGTGGGATCTTGTCCTTGTTGTCTCTGGGTGTGGGATCTTGTCCTTGTTGTCTCTGGGGGTGGGATCTTGTCCTTGTTGTCTCTGGGTGTGGTGTCTTGTCCTTGTTGTCTCTGGGTGTGGGATCTTGACCTTGTTATCTCTGGGTGTGGGATCTTCTCCTTGTAGTCTCTGGGTGTGGGATCTTGTCCTTTTTGTCTCTGGGTGTGGGATCTTGTCCTTGTTGTCTCTGGAAGTGGGATCTTTTCTTGTTGTCTCTGGGTGTGGGATCTTGTCCTTGTTGTCTCTGGGTGTGGGATCTTGTCCTTGTTGTCTCTGGGTTTGCGATCTTGTCCTTGTTGTCTCTGGGTGTGGGATCTTGCCCTTGTTGTCTCTGGGTGTGGGACCTTGTCCTTGCCATCTCTGGGTGTGGGATCTTGTCCTTGTTGTCGCTGGGTGTGGGATCTTGTCCTTGTTGTCTCTGGGTGTGGGATCTTGTCCTTGTCGCTGGGTGTGGGATCTTGTCCTTGTCGTCTCTGGGTGTGGGATCTTGTTCTTGCCGTCTCTGGGTGTGGGATCTTGTTCTTGCCGTCTCTGGGTGTGGTATCTTGTTCTTGTCGTCTCTGGTGTGGGATCTTGTTCTTGTCGTCTATGGGTGTGGGATCTTGTCCTTGTTGTCTCTGGGTGTGGGACCTTGTCCTTGTTGTCTCTGGGTGTGGGATCTTGTCCTTGTTGTCTCTGGGTGTGGGATCTTGCCCTTGTTGTCTCTGGGTGTGGGATCTTGTCCTTGTTGTCTCTGTGTGTGGGAGCTTCTTCTTGTTGTCTCTGGGCATGGGATCTTGTTCTTGTTGTCTCTGGGTGTGGGATCTTGTTCTGGTCATCTCTGGGCGTCGGATCTTGTCCTTGTTGTCTCTGGGTGTGGGATCTTGTTCTTGCCGTCTCTGGGTGTGGGATCTTGTTCTTCTTGTCTCTGGGTGTGGGATCTTGTTCTTGTTGTCTCTGGGTGTGGGATCTTGTCCTTGATGTCTCTGGGTGTGGGATCTTGTCCTGGTTGTCTCTGGGTGTGGAATCTTGTCCTTGTTGTCTCTGGGTGTGGGATCTTGTTCTTGTTGTCTCTGGGTGTGGGATCTTGTCCTTGTTGTCTCTGGGTGTGGTGTCTTGTCCTTGTTGTCTCTGGGTGTGGGATCTTGACCTTGTTGGCTCTGGGTGTGGGACCTTCTCCTTGTAGTCTCTGGGTGTGTGATCTTGTCCTTGTTGTCTCTGTGTGTGGGATCTTGTCCTTGTTGTCTCTGGGAGTGGGATCTTGTCCTTGTTGTCTCTGGGTGTGGGATCTTGTCCTTGTTGTCTCTGGGTGTGGGATCTTGTTCTTGTTGTCTCTGGGTGTGGGATCTTGTCCTTGTTGTCTCTGGGTGTGGGATCTTGTCCTTGATATCTCTGGGTGCGTGATCTTGTCCTTGTTGTCTCTGGGTGTGGGATCTTGTCCTTGTTGTCTCTGGGTGTGGGATCTTGTCCTTGTTGTCTCTGGGTGTGGGATCTTGTCCTTGTTGTCCCTGGGTGTGGGATCTGGTCCTTGCTGTCTCTTGGTGTGGGATCTTGTCCTTGTTGTCTCTGGGTGTGGGATCTTGTCCTTGTTGTTTCTGGGTGTGGGATCCTGTTCTTGTTGTCTCTGGGTGTGGGATCTTGTTCTTGTTGTCTCTGGGTGTGGGATCTTGTTCTTGTTGTCTCTGGGTGTGGGATCATGTTCTTGTTGTCTCTGGGAGTGGGATCTTGTTCTTATTGCCTCTGGGTGTGGGATCTTGTCCTTGTTGTCTCTGAGTGTGGGATCTTGTCCTTGTTGTCTCTGGGGGTGGGATCTTGTCCTTGTTGTCTCTGGGTGTGGTGTCTTGTCCTTGTTGTCTCTGGGTGTGCGATCTTGACCTTGTTGTCTCTGGGTGTGGGATCTTCTCCTTGTAGTCTCTGGGTGTGGGATCTTGTCCTTGTTGTCTCTTGGTGTGGGATCTTGTCCTTGTCGTCTCTGGGTGTGGGATCTTGTTCTTGTTGTCTCTGGGTGTGGGATCATGTTCTTGTTGCCTCTGGGAGTGGGATCTTGTTCTTATTGTCTCTGGGTGTGGGATCTTGTCCTTGTTGTCTCTGGGTGTGGGATCTTGTCCTTGTTGTCTCTGGGGGTGGGATCTTGTCCTTGTTGTCTCTGGGTGTGGTGTCTTGTCCTTGTTGTCTCTGGGTGTGGGATCTTGTCCTTTTTGTCTCTGGGTGTGGGATCTTGTCATTGTTGTCTCTGGGAGTGGGATCTTTTCTTGTTGACTCTGGGTGTGGGATCTTGTCCTTGTTGTCTCTGAGTGTGGGATGTTGTCCTTGTTGTCTCTGGGTTTGTGATCTTGTCCTTGTTGTCTCTGGGTGTGGGATCTTGTCCTTGTTGTCTCTGGGTGTGGGACCTTGTCCTTGCCATCTCTGGGTGTGGGATCTTGTCTTTGTTGTCTCTGGGTGTGGGATCTTGTCCTTGTTGTCTCTGGGTGTGCGATCTTGTCCTTGTTGTCGCTGGGTGTGGGATCTTGTCCTTGTCGTCTCTGGGTGTGGGATCATGTTCTTGCCGTCTCTGGGTGTGGGATCTTGTTCTTGCCGTCTCTGGGTGTGGTATCTTGTTCTTGTCGTCTCTGGTGTGGGATCTTGTTCTTGTCATCTATGGGTGTGGGATCTTGTCCTTGTTGTCTCTGGGTGTGGGATCTTGTCCTTGTTGTCTCTGGGTGTGGGATCTTGTCCTTGTTGTCTCTGGGTGTGGGATCTTGTCCTTGTTGTCTCTGTGTGTGGGAGCTTCTTCTTGTTGTCTCTGGGCATGGGATCTTGTTCTTGTTGTCTCTGGGTGTGGGATCTTGTTCTTGTCATCTCTGGGCGTCGGATCTTGTCCTTGTCGTCTCTGGGTGTGGGATCTTGTTCTTGCCGTCTCTGGGTGTGGGATCTTGTTCCTGTTGTCTCTGGGTGTGGGATCTTGTCCTTGATGTCTCTGGGTGTGGGATCTTGTCCTTGTTGTCTCTGGGTGTGGGATCCTGTCCCTGTTGTCACTGGGTGTGGGATCTTGTTCTTGTTGTCTCTGGGTGTGGGATCTTGTCCTTGTTGTCTCTGGGTGTGGTGTCTTGTCCTTGTTGTCTCTGGGTGTGGGATCTTGACCTTGTTGGCTCTGGGTGTGGGATCATCTCCTTGTAGTCTCTGGGTGTGTGATCTTGTCCTTGTTGTCTCTGGGTGTGGGATCTTGTCCTTGTTGTCTCTGGGAGTGGGATCTTGTCCTTGTTGTCTCTGGGTGTGGGATCTTGTCCTTGTTGTCTCTGGGTGTGGGATCTTGTTCTTGTTGTCTCTGGGTGTGGGATCTTGTTCTTGTTGTCTCTGGGTGTGGGATCTTGTTCTTGTTGTCTCTGGGTGTGGGATCTTGTTCTTGTTGTCTCTGGGTGTGGGATCTTGTCCTTGTTGTCTCTGGGTGTGGGATCTTGTCCTTGTTGTCTCTGGGTGTGGGATCTTGTTCTTGTTGTCTCTGAGTGTGGGATCTTTTCCTTGTTGTCTCTGGGTGTGGGATCTTGTTCTTGCCGTCTCTGGGTGTGGGATCTTGTCCTTGTTGCCTCTGGGTGTGGAATCTTGTTCTTGTTGTCTCTGGGTGTGGGATCATGTTCTTGTCATCTCTGGGCGTCGGATCTTGTCTTTGTCGTCTCTGGGTGTGGGATCTTGTTCTTGCCATCTCTGGGTGTGGGATCTTGTTCTTGTTGTCTCTGGGTGTGGGATCTTGCTCTTGTTGTCTCTGGGTGTGGGATCTTGTCCTTGATGTCTCTGGGTGTGGGATCTTGTCCTGGTTGTCTCTGGGTGTGGGATCCTGTCCTTGTTGTCTCTGGGTGTGGGATCTTGTTCTTGTTGTCTCTGGGTGTGGGATCTTGTCCTTGTTGTCTCTGGGTGTGGTGTCTTGTCCTTGTTGTCTCTGGGTGTGGGATCTTGTCCTTGTTGTCTCTGGGAGTGAGATCTTGTCCTTGTTGTCTCTGGGTGTGGGATCATGTCCTTGTTGTCTCTGGGTGTGGGATCTTGTTCTTGTTGTCTCTGGGTGTGGGATCTTGTTCTTGTTGTCTCTGGGTGTGGGATCTTGTTCTTGTTGTCTCTGGGTGTGGGATCTTGTTCTTGTTGTCTCTGGGTGTGGGATCTTGTCCTTGTTGTCTCTGGGTGTGGGATCTTGTCCTTGTTGTCTCTGGGTGTGGGATCTTGTTCTTGTTGTCTCTGAGTGTGGGATCTTTTCCTTGTTGTCTCTGGGTGTGGGATCTTGTTCTTGCCGTCTCTGGGTGTGGGATCTTGTCCTTGTTGCCTCTGGGTGTGGAATCTTGTCCTTGTTGTCTCTGGGTGTGGGATCTTGTTATTGTTGTCTCTGGGTGTGGGATCTTGTCCTTGTTGTCTCTGGGAGTGGGATCTTGTCCTTCTTGTCTCTGGGTGTGGAATCTTGTTCTTGTTGTCTCTGGGTGTGGGATCTTGTCCTTGTTGTCTCTGGGTGTGGGATCTTGTCCTTGTTGTCTCTGGGTGTCGGATCTTGTCCTTGTTGTCTCTGGGTCTGGGATCTTGACCTTGTTGGCTCTGGGTGTGGGATCTTCTCCTTGTAGTCTCTGGGTGTGTGATCTTGTCCTTGTTGTCTCTGGGTGTGGGATCTTGTTCTTGTTGTCTCTGGGTGTGGGATCTTGTCCTTGTTTTCTCTGATGTGGGATCTAGTTCTTGTTGTCTCTGGGTGTAGGATCTTGTCCTTGTTGTCTGTGGGAGTGGGATCTTGTCCTTGTTGTCTCTGGGTGTGGGATCTTGTTCTTGTTGTCTCTGGGTGTGGGATCTTGTCCTTGTTGTCTCTGGGTGTGGGATCTTGTCCTTGTTGTTTCTGGGTGTGGGATCTTGTCCTTGTTGTCTCTGGGTGTGGGATCTTGTCCTTGTTGTCTCTGGGTTTGTGATCTTGTCCTTGTTGTCTCTGGGTGTGGGATCTTGTCCTTGTTGTCTCTGGGTGTGGGACCTTATCCTTGCCATCTCTGGGTGTGGGATCTTGTCCTTGTTGTCTCTGGGTGTGGGATCTTGTTCTTGTTATCTCTGGGTGTTGGATCTTGTCCTTGTCTCTGGATGTGGGATCTTGTCCTTGTCGTCCCTGGGTGTGGGATCTTGTTCTTGCCGGCTCTGGGTGTGGGATTTTGTTCTTGCTGTCTCTGGGTGTGGGATCTTGTTCTTGTCGTCTCTGGGTGTGGGATCTTGTTCCTGTCGTCTCTGGGTGTGGGATCTTGTCCTTGTTGTCTCTGGGTGTGGGATCTTGTCCTTGTTGTCTCTGGGTGTGGGATCTTGTCCTTGTTGTCTCTGGGTGTGGGATCTTGTCCTTGTTGTCTCTGGGTGTGGGATCTTGTCCTTGTTGTCTCTGTGTGTGGGAGCTTGTTCTTGTTGTCTCTGGGCATGCGATCTTGTTCTTGTTGTCTCTGGGTGTGGGATCTTGTTCTTGTCATCTCTGGGCGTCGGATCTTGTCCTTGTCGTCTCTGGGTGTGGGATCTTGTTCTTGCCGTCTCTGGGTGCGGGATCTTGTTCTTGTTGTCTCTGTGTGTGGGATCTTGTTCTTGTTGTCTCTGGGTGTGGGATCTTGCCATTGTTGTCTCTGGGTGTGGGATCTTGTCCTGGTTGTCTCTGGGTTTGTGATCTTGTCCTTGTTGTCTCTGGGTGTGGGATCTTGTCCTTGTTGTCTCTGGGTGTGTGACCTTGTCCTTGCCATCTCTGGGTGTGGGATCTTGTCCTTGTTGTCTCTGGGTGTGGGATCTTGTCCTTGTTGTCTCTGGGTGTGGGATCTTGTCCTTGTTGTCTCTGGGTGTGGGATCTTGTCCTTGTCGTCTCTGGGTGTGGGATCTTGTTCTTGCCGTCTCTGGGTGTGGGATCTTGTTCTTGCCATCTCTGGGTGTGGATTCTTGTCCTTGTTGTCTCTGGGTGTGGGATCTTGTCCTTGATGTCTCTGGGTGTGGGATCTTGTCCTTGTTGTCTCTGGGTGTGGGATCTTGTCCTTGTTGTCTCTGGGTGTGGGATCTTGTCCTTGTTGTCTCTGGGTGTGGGATTTGGTCCTTGCTGTCTCTTGGTGTGGGATCTTGTCCTTGTTGTCTCTGGGTGTGGGATCTTGTCCTTGTTGTTTCTGGGTGTGGGATCTTGTTCTTGTTGTCTCTGGGTGTGGGATCTTGTTCTTGTTGTCTCTGGGTGTGGGATCTTGTTCTTGTTGTCTCTGGGTGTGGGATCTTGTTCTTGTTGTCTCTGGGTGTGGGATCTTGTTCTTGTTGTCTCTGGGTGTGGGATCTTGTCCTTGTTGTCTCTGGGTGTGGGATCTTGTCCTTGTTGTCTCTGGGTGTGGGATCTTGTTCTTGTTGTCTCTGAGTGTGGGATCTTTTCCTTGTTGTCTCTGGGTGTGGGATCTTTTTCTTGCCGTCTCTGGGTGTGAGATCTTGTCCTTGTTGCCTCTGGGTGTGGAATCTTGTCCTTGTTGTCTCTGGGTGTGGGATCTTGTTCTTGTCATCTCTGGGCCTCGGATCTTGTCCTTGTCGTCTCTGGGTGTGGGATCTTGTTCTTGCCATCTCTGGGTGTGGGATCTTGTTCTTGTTGTCTCTGGGTGTGGGATCTTGCTCTTGTTGTCTCTGGGTGTGGGATCTCGTCCTTGATGTCTCTGGGTGTGGGATCTTGTCCTGGTTGTCTCTGGGTGTGGGATCCTGTCCTTGTTGTCTCTGGGTGTGGGATCTTGTACTTGTTGTCTCTGGGTGTGGGATCTTGTCCTTGTTGTCTCTGGGTGTGGTGTCTTGTCCTTGTTGTCTCTGGGTGTGGGATCTTGTCCTTGTTGTCTCTGGGAGTGGGATCTTGTCCTTGTTGTCTATGGGTGTGGGATCATGTCCTTGTTGTCTCTGGGTGTGGGATCTTGTTCTTGTTGTCTCTGGGTGTGGGATCTTGTTCTTGTTGTCTCTGGGTGTGGGATCTTGTTCTTGTTGTCTCTGGGTGTGGGATCTTGTTCTTGTTGTCTCTGGGTGTGGGATCTTGTCCTTGTTGTCTCTGGGTGTGGGATCTTGTCCTTGTTGTCTCTGGGTGTGGGATCTTGTTCTTGTTGTCTCTGAGTGTGGGATCTTTTCCTTGTTGTCTCTGGGTGTGGGATCTTGTTCTTGCCGTCTCTGGGTGTGGGATCTTGTCCTTGTTGCCTCTGGGTGTGGAATCTTGTCCTTGTTGTCTCTGGGTGTGGGATCTTGTTCTTGTTGTCTCTGGGTGTGGGATCTTGTCCTTGTTGTCTCTGGGAGTGGGATCTTGTCCTTGTTGTCTCTGGGTGTGGAATCTTGTTCTTGTTGTCTCTGGGTGTGGGATCTTGTCCTTGTTGTCTCTGGGTGTCGGATCTTGTCCTTGTTGTCTCTGGGTCTGGGATCTTGACCTTGTTGGCTCTGGGTGCGGGATCTTCTCCTTGTAGTCTCTGGGTGTGTGATCTTGTCCTTGTTGTCTCTGGGTGTGGGATCTTGTTCTTGTTGTCTCTGGGTGTGGGATCTTGTCCTTGTTGTCTCTGATGTGGGATCTAGTTCTTGTTGTCTCTGGGTGTAGGATCTTGTCCTTGTTGTCTGTGGGAGTGGGATCTTGTCCTTGTTGTCTCTGGGTGTGGGATCTTGTTCTTGTTGTCTCTGGGTGTGGGATCTTGTCCTTGTTGTCTCTGGGTGTGGGATCTTGTCCTTGTTGTTTCTGGGTGTGGGATCTTGTCCTTGTTGTCTCTGGGTGTGGGATCTTGTCCTTGTTGTCTCTGGGTTTGTGATCTTGTCCTTGTTGTCTCTGGGTGTGGGATCTTGTCCTTGTTGTCTCTGGGTGTGGGACCTTATCCTTGCCGTCTCTGGGTGTGGGATCTTGTCCTTGTTGTCTCTGGGTGTGGGATCTTGTTCTTGTTGTCTCTGGGTGTGGGATCTTGTCCTTGTCTCTGGGTGTGGGATCTTGTCCTAGTCGTCCCTGGGTGTGGGATCTTGTTCTTGCCGGCTCTGGGTGTGGGATTTTGTTCTTGCTGTCTCTGGGTGTGGGATCTTGTTCTTGTCGTCTCTGGGTGTGGGATCTTGTTCCTGTCGTCTCTGGGTGTGGGATCTTGTCCTTGTTGTCTCTGGGTGTGGGATCTTGTCCTTGTTGTCTCTGGGTGTGGGATCTTGTCCTTGTTGTCTCTGGGTGTGGGATCTTGTCCTTGTTGTCTCTGGGTCTGGGATCTTGTCCTTGTTGTCTCTGTGTGTGGGAGCTTGTTCTTGTTGTCTCTGGGCATGCGATCTTGTTCTTGTTGTCTCTGGGTGTGGGATCTTGTTCTTGTCATCTCTGGGCGTCGGATCTTGTCCTTGTCGTCTCTGGGTGTGGGATCTTGTTCTTGCCGTCTCTGGGTGTGGGATCTTGTTCTTGTTGTCTCTGTGTGTGGGATCTTGTTCTTGTTGTCTCTGGGTGTGGGATCTTGCCCTTGTTGTCTCTGGGTGTGGGATCTTGTCCTGGTTGTCTCTGGGTTTGTGATCTTGTCCTTGTTGTCTCTGGGTGTGGGATCTTGTCCTTGTTGTCTCTGGGTGTGTGACCTTGTCCTTGCCATCTCTGGGTGTGGGATCTTGTCCTTGTTGTCTCTGGGTGTGGGATCTTGTCCTTGTTGTCTCTGGGTGTGGGATCTTGTCCTTGTTGTCTCTGGGTGTGGGATCTTGTCCTTGTCGTCTCTGGGTGTGGGATCTTGTTCTTGCCGTCTCTGGGTGTGGGATCTTGTTCTTGCCATCTCTGGGTGTGGATTCTTGTCCTTGTTGTCTCTGGGTGTGGGATCTTGTCCTTGATGTCTCTGGGTGTGGGATCTTGTCCTTGTTGTCTCTGGGTGTGGGATCTTGTCCTTGTTGTCTCTGGGTGTGGGATCTTGTCCTTGTTGTCTCTGGGTGTGGGATCTGGTCCTTGCTGTCTCTTGGTGTGGGATCTTGTCCTTGTTGTCTCTGGGTGTGGGATCTTGTCCTTGTTGTTTCTGGGTGTGGGATCTTGTTCTTGTTGTCTCTGGGTGTGGGATCTTGTTCTTGTTGTCTCTGGGTGTGGGATCTTGTTCTTGTTGTCTCTGGGTGTGGGAAAATGTTCTTGTTGCCTCTGGGAGTGGGATCTTGTTCTTATTGTCTCTGGGTGTGGGATCTTGTCCTTGTTGTCTCTGGGTGTGGGACCTTATCCTTGCCATCTCTGGGTGTGGGATCTTGTCCTTGTTGTCTCTGGGTGTGGGATCTTGTCCTTGTTGTTTCTGGGTGTGGGATCTTGTCCTTGTTGTCTCTGGGTGTGGGATCTTGTCCTTGTTGTCTCTGGGTTTGTGATCTTGTCCTTGTTGTCTCTGGGTGTGGGATCTTGTCCTTGTTGTCTCTGGGTGTGGGACCTTATCCTTGCCGTCTCTGGGTGTGGGATCTTGTCCTTGTTGTCTCTGGGTGTGGGATCTTGTTCTTGTTGTCTCTGGGTGTGGGATCTTGTCCTTGTCTCTGGGTGTGGGATCTTGTCCTTGTCGTCCCTGGGTGTGGGATCTTGTTCTTGCCGGCTCTGGGTGTGGGATTTTGTTCTTGCTGTCTCTGGGTGTGGGATCTTGTTCTTGTCGTCTCTGGGTGTGGGATCTTGTTCCTGTCGTCTCTGGGTGTGGGATCTTGTCCTTGTTGTCTCTGGGTGTGGGATCTTGTCCTTGTTGTCTCTGGGTGTGGGATCTTGTCCTTGTTGTCTCTGGGTGTGGGATCTTGTCCTTGTTGTCTCTGGGTGTGGGATCTTGTCCTTGTTGTCTCTGTGTGTGGGAGCTTGTTCTTGTTGTCTCTGGGCATGCGATCTTGTTCTTGTTGTCTCTGGGTGTGGGATCTTGTTCTTGTCATCTCTGGGCGTCGGATCTTGTCCTTGTCGTCTCTGGGTGTGGGATCTTGTTCTTGCCGTCTCTGGGTGTGGGATCTTGTTCTTGTTGTCTCTGTGTGTGGGATCTTGTTCTTGTTGTCTCTGGGTGTGGGATCTTGCCCTTGTTGTCTCTGGGTGTGGGATCTTGTCCTGGTTGTCTCTGGGTTTGTGATCTTGTCCTTGTTGTCTCTGGGTGTGGGATCTTGTCCTTGTTGTCTCTGGGTGTGTGACCTTGTCCTTGCCATCTCTGGGTGTGGGATCTTGTCCTTGTTGTCTCTGGGTGTGGGATCTTGTCCTTGTTGTCTCTGGGTGTGGGATCTTGTCCTTGTTGTCTCTGGGTGTGGGATCTTGTCCTTGTCGTCTCTGGGTGTGGGATCTTGTTCTTGCCGTCTCTGGGTGTGGGATCTTGTTCTTGCCATCTCTGGGTGTGGATTCTTGTCCTTGTTGTCTCTGGGTGTGGGATCTTGTCCTTGATGTCTCTGGGTGTGGGATCTTGTCCTTGTTGTCTCTGGGTGTGGGATCTTGTCCTTGTTGTCTCTGGGTGTGGGATCTTGTCCTTGTTGTCTCTGGGTGTGGGATCTGGTCCTTGCTGTCTCTTGGTGTGGGATCTTGTCCTTGTTGTCTCTGGGTGTGGGATCTTGTCCTTGTTGTTTCTGGGTGTGGGATCTTGTTCTTGTTGTCTCTGGGTGTGGGATCTTGTTCTTGTTGTCTCTGGGTGTGGGATCTTGTTCTTGTTGTCTCTGGGTGTGGGAAAATGTTCTTGTTGCCTCTGGGAGTGGGATCTTGTTCTTATTGTCTCTGGGTGTGGGATCTTGTCCTTGTTGTCTCTGGGTGTGGGACCTTATCCTTGCCATCTCTGGGTGTGGGATCTTGTCCTTGTTGTCTCTGGGTGTGGGATCTTGTCCTTGTTGTCTCTGGGTTTGTGATCTTGTCCTTGATGTCTCTGGGTGTGGCATCTTGTCCTTGTTGTCTCTGGGTGTGGGACCTTCTCCTTGCCATCTCTGGGTGTGGGATCTTGTCCTTGTTGTCTCTGGGTGTGGGATCTTGTCCTTGTTATCTCTGGGTGTGGGATCTTGTCCTTGTCTCTGGGTGTGGGATCTTGTCCTTGTCGTCCCTGGGTGTGGGATCTTGTTCTTGCCGGCTCTGGGTGTGGGATTTTGTTCTTGCTGTCTCTGGGTGTGGGATCTTGTCCTTGTTGTCTCTGGGTGTGGGATCTTGTCCTTGTTGTCTCTGGGTGTGGGATCTTGTTCTTGTCGTCTCTGGGTGTGGGATCTTGTCCTTGTTGTCTCTGGGTGTGGGATCTTGTCCTTGTTGTCTCTGGGTGTGGGATCTTGTCCTTGTTGTCTCTGGGTGTGGGATCTTGTCCTTGTTGTCTCTGGGTGTGGGATCTTGTCCTTGTTGTCTCTGTGTGTGGCAGCTTGTTCTTGTTGTCTCTGGGCATGCGATCTTGTTCTTGTTGTCTCTGGGTGTGGGATCTTGTTCTTGTCATCTCTGGGCGTCGGATCTTGTCCTTGTCGTCTCTGGGTGTGGGATCTTGTTCTTGCCGTCTCTGGGTGCGGGATCTTGTTCTTGTTGTCTCTGTGTGTGGGATCTTGTTCTTGTTGTCTCTGGGTGTGGGATCTTGCCATTGTTGTCTCTGGGTGTGGGATCTTGTCCTGGTTGTCTCTGGGTTTGTGATCTTGTCCTTGTTGTCTCTGGGTGTGGGATCTTGTCCTTGTTGTCTCTGGGTGTGTGACCTTGTCCTTGCCATCTCTGGGTGTGGGATCTTGTCCTTGTTGTCTCTGGGTGTGGGATCTTGTCCTTGTTGTCTCTGGGTGTGGGATCTTGTCCTTGTTGTCTCTGGGTGTGGGATCTTGTCCTTGTCGTCTCTGGGTGTGGGATCTTGTTCTTGCCGTCTCTGGGTGTGGGATCTTGTTCTTGCCATCTCTGGGTGTGGATTCTTGTCCTTGTTGTCTCTGGGTGTGGGATCTTGTCCTTGATGTCTCTGGGTGTGGGATCTTGTCCTTGTTGTCTCTGGGTGTGGGATCTTGTCCTTGTTTTCTCTGGGTGTGGGATCTTGTCCTTGTTGTCTCTGGGTGTGGGATCTGGTCCTTGCTGTCTCTTGGTGTGGGATCTTGTCCTTGTTGTCTCTGGGTGTGGGATCTTGTCCTTGTTGTTTCTGGGTGTGGGATCTTGTTCTTGTTGTCTCTGGGTGTGGGATCTTGTTCTTGTTGTTTCTGGGTGTGGGATCTTGTCCTTGTTGTCTCTGGGTGTGGGATCTTGTCCTTGTTGTCTCTGGGTTTGTGATCTTGTCCTTGTTGTCTCTGGGTGTGGGATCTTGTTCTTGTTGTCTCTGGGTGTGGGATCTTGTCCTTGTTGTTTCTGGGTGTGGGATCTTGTCCTTGTTGTCTCTGGGTGTGGGATCTTGTCCTTGTTGTCTCTGGGTTTGTGATCTTGTCCTTGTTGTCTCTGGGTGTGGGATCTTGTCCTTGTTGTCTCTGGGTGTGGGACCTTATCCTTGCCATCTCTGGGTGTGGGATCTTGTCCTTGTTGTCTCTGGGTGTGGGATCTTGTTCTTGTTATCTCTGGGTGTTGGATCTTGTCCTTGTCTCTGGGTGTGGGATCTTGTCCTTGTCGTCCCTGGGTGTGGGATCTTGTTCTTGCCGGCTCTGGGTGTGGGATTTTGTTCTTGCTGTCTCTGGGTGTGGGATCTTGTTCTTGTCGTCTCTGGGTGTGGGATCTTGTTCCTGTCGTCTCTGGGTGTGGGATCTTGTCCTTGTTGTCTCTGGGTGTGGGATCTTGTCCTTGTTGTCTCTGGGTGTGGGATCTTGTCCTTGTTGTCTCTGGGTGTGGGATCTTGTCCTTGTTGTCTCTGGGTGTGGGATCTTGTCCTTGTTGTCTCTGTGTGTGGGAGCTTGTTCTTGTTGTCTCTGGGCATGCGATCTTGTTCTTGTTGTCTCTGGGTGTGGGATCTTGTTCTTGTCATCTCTGGGCGTCGGATCTTGTCCTTGTCGTCTCTGGGTGTGGGATCTTGTTCTTGCCGTCTCTGGGTGCGGGATCTTGTTCTTGTTGTCACTGTGTGTGGGATCTTGTTCTTGTTGTCTCTGGGTGTGGGATCTTGCCATTGTTGTCTCTGGGTGTGGGATCTTGTCCTGGTTGTCTCTGGGTTTGTGATCTTGCTCTTGTTGTCTCTGGGTGTGGGATCTCGTCCTTGATGTCTCTGGGTGTGGGATCTTGTCCTGGTTGTCTCTGGGTGTGGGATCCTGTCCTTGTTGTCTCTGGGTGTGGGATCTTGTACTTGTTGTCTCTGGGTGTGGGATCTTGTCCTTGTTGTCTCTGGGTGTGGTGTCTTGTCCTTGTTGTCTCTGGGTGTGGGATCTTGTCCTTGTTGTCTCTGGGAGTGGGATCTTGTCCTTGTTGTCTCTGGGTGTGGGATCATGTCCTTGTTGTCTCTGGGTGTGGGATCTTGTTCTTGTTGTCTCTGGGTGTGGGATCTTGTTCTTGTTGTCTCTGGGTGTGGGATCTTGTTCTTGTTGTCTCTGGGTGTGGGATCTTGTTCTTGTTGTCTCTGGGTGTGGGATCTTGTCCTTGTTGTCTCTGGGTGTGGGATCTTGTCCTTGTTGTCTCTGGGTGTGGGATCTTGTTCTTGTTGTCTCTGAGTGTGGGATCTTTTCCTTGTTGTCTCTGGGTGTGGGATCTTGTTCTTGCCGTCTCTGGGTGTGGGATCTTGTCCTTGTTGCCTCTGGGTGTGGAATCTTGTCCTTGTTGTCTCTGGGTGTGGGATCTTGTTCTTGTTGTCTCTGGGTGTGGGATCTTGTCCTTGTTGTCTCTGGGTGTCGGATCTTGTCCTTGTTGTCTCTGGGTCTGGGATCTTGACCTTGTTGGCTCTGGGTGCGGGATCTTCTCCTTGTAGTCTCTGGGTGTGTGATCTTGTCCTTGTTGTCTCTGGGTGTGGGATCTTGTTCTTGTTGTCTCTGGGTGTGGGATCTTGTCCTTGTTGTCTCTGATGTGGGATCTAGTTCTTGTTGTCTCTGGGTGTAGGATCTTGTCCTTGTTGTCTGTGGGAGTGGGATCTTGTCCTTGTTGTCTCTGGGTGTGGGATCTTGTTCTTGTTGTCTCTGGGTGTGGGATCTTGTCCTTGTTGTCTCTGGGTGTGGGATCTTGTCCTTGTTGTTTCTGGGTGTGGGATCTTGTCCTTGTTGTCTCTGGGTGTGGGATCTTGTCCTTGTTGTCTCTGGGTTTGTGATCTTGTCCTTGTTGTCTCTGGGTGTGGGATCTTGTCCTTGTTGTCTCTGGGTGTGGGACCTTATCCTTGCCGTCTCTGGGTGTGGGATCTTGTCCTTGTTGTCTCTGGGTGTGGGATCTTGTTCTTGTTGTCTCTGGGTGTGGGATCTTGTCCTTGTCTCTGGGTGTGGGATCTTGTCCTTGTCGTCCCTGGGTGTGGGATCTTGTTCTTGCCGGCTCTGGGTGTGGGATTTTGTTCTTGCTGTCTCTGGGTGTGGGATCTTGTTCTTGTCGTCTCTGGGTGTGGGATCTTGTTCCTGTCGTCTCTGGGTGTGGGATCTTGTCCTTGTTGTCTCTGGGTGTGGGATCTTGTCCTTGTTGTCTCTGGGTGTGGGATCTTGTCCTTGTTGTCTCTGGGTGTGGGATCTTGTCCTTGTTGTCTCTGGGTCTGGGATCTTGTCCTTGTTGTCTCTGTGTGTGGGAGCTTGTTCTTGTTGTCTCTGGGCATGCGATCTTGTTCTTGTTGTCTCTGGGTGTGGGATCTTGTTCTTGTCATCTCTGGGCGTCGGATCTTGTCCTTGTCGTCTCTGGGTGTGGGATCTTGTTCTTGCCGTCTCTGGGTGTGGGATCTTGTTCTTGTTGTCTCTGTGTGTGGGATCTTGTTCTTGTTGTCTCTGGGTGTGGGATCTTGCCCTTGTTGTCTCTGGGTGTGGGATCTTGTCCTGGTTGTCTCTGGGTTTGTGATCTTGTCCTTGTTGTCTCTGGGTGTGGGATCTTGTCCTTGTTGTCTCTGGGTGTGTGACCTTGTCCTTGCCATCTCTGGGTGTGGGATCTTGTCCTTGTTGTCTCTGGGTGTGGGATCTTGTCCTTGTTGTCTCTGGGTGTGGGATCTTGTCCTTGTTGTCTCTGGGTGTGGGATCTTGTCCTTGTCGTCTCTGGGTGTGGGATCTTGTTCTTGCCGTCTCTGGGTGTGGGATCTTGTTCTTGCCATCTCTGGGTGTGGATTCTTGTCCTTGTTGTCTCTGGGTGTGGGATCTTGTCCTTGATGTCTCTGGGTGTGGGATCTTGTCCTTGTTGTCTCTGGGTGTGGGATCTTGTCCTTGTTGTCTCTGGGTGTGGGATCTTGTCCTTGTTGTCTCTGGGTGTGGGATCTGGTCCTTGCTGTCTCTTGGTGTGGGATCTTGTCCTTGTTGTCTCTGGGTGTGGGATCTTGTCCTTGTTGTTTCTGGGTGTGGGATCTTGTTCTTGTTGTCTCTGGGTGTGGGATCTTGTTCTTGTTGTCTCTGGGTGTGGGATCTTGTTCTTGTTGTCTCTGGGTGTGGGAAAATGTTCTTGTTGCCTCTGGGAGTGGGATCTTGTTCTTATTGTCTCTGGGTGTGGGATCTTGTCCTTGTTGTCTCTGGGTGTGGGACCTTATCCTTGCCATCTCTGGGTGTGGGATCTTGTCCTTGTTGTCTCTGGGTGTGGGATCTTGTCCTTGTTGTTTCTGGGTGTGGGATCTTGTCCTTGTTGTCTCTGGGTGTGGGATCTTGTCCTTGTTGTCTCTGGGTTTGTGATCTTGTCCTTGTTGTCTCTGGGTGTGGGATCTTGTCCTTGTTGTCTCTGGGTGTGGGACCTTATCCTTGCCGTCTCTGGGTGTGGGATCTTGTCCTTGTTGTCTCTGGGTGTGGGATCTTGTTCTTGTTGTCTCTGGGTGTGGGATCTTGTCCTTGTCTCTGGGTGTGGGATCTTGTCCTTGTCGTCCCTGGGTGTGGGATCTTGTTCTTGCTGGCTCTGGGTGTGGGATTTTGTTCTTGCTGTCTCTGGGTGTGGGATCTTGTTCTTGTCGTCTCTGGGTGTGGGATCTTGTTCCTGTCGTCTCTGGGTGTGGGATCTTGTCCTTGTTGTCTCTGGGTGTGGGATCTTGTCCTTGTTGTCTCTGGGTGTGGGATCTTGTCCTTGTTGTCTCTGGGTGTGGGATCTTGTCCTTGTTGTCTCTGGGTGTGGGATCTTGTCCTTGTTGTCTCTGTGTGTGGGAGCTTGTTCTTGTTGTCTCTGGGCATGCGATCTTGTTCTTGTTGTCTCTGGGTGTGGGATCTTGTTCTTGTCATCTCTGGGCGTCGGATCTTGTCCTTGTCGTCTCTGGGTGTGGGATCTTGTTCTTGCCGTCTCTGGGTGTGGGATCTTGTTCTTGTTGTCTCTGTGTGTGGGATCTTGTTCTTGTTGTCTCTGGGTGTGGGATCTTGCCCTTGTTGTCTCTGGGTGTGGGATCTTGTCCTGGTTGTCTCTGGGTTTGTGATCTTGTCCTTGTTGTCTCTGGGTGTGGGATCTTGTCCTTGTTGTCTCTGGGTGTGTGACCTTGTCCTTGCCATCTCTGGGTGTGGGATCTTGTCCTTGTTGTCTCTGGGTGTGGGATCTTGTCCTTGTTGTCTCTGGGTGTGGGATCTTGTCCTTGTTGTCTCTGGGTGTGGGATCTTGTCCTTGTCGTCTCTGGGTGTGGGATCTTGTTCTTGCCGTCTCTGGGTGTGGGATCTTGTTCTTGCCATCTCTGGTTGTGGATTCTTGTCCTTGTTGTCTCTGGGTGTGGGATCTTGTCCTTGATGTCTCTGGGTGTGGGATCTTGTCCTTGTTGTCTCTGGGTGTGGGATCTTGTCCTTGTTGTCTCTGGGTGTGGGATCTTGTCCTTGTTGTCTCTGGGTGTGGGATCTGGTCCTTGCTGTCTCTTGGTGTGGGATCTTGTCCTTGTTGTCTCTGGGTGTGGGATCTTGTCCTTGTTGTTTCTGGGTGTGGGATCTTGTTCTTGTTGTCTCTGGGTGTGGGATCTTGTTCTTGTTGTCTCTGGGTGTGGGATCTTGTTCTTGTTGTCTCTGGGTGTGGGAAAATGTTCTTGTTGCCTCTGGGAGTGGGATCTTGTTCTTATTGTCTCTGGGTGTGGGATCTTGTCCTTGTTGTCTCTGGGTGTGGGACCTTATCCTTGCCATCTCTGGGTGTGGGATCTTGTCCTTGTTGTCTCTGGGTGTGGGATCTTGTCCTTGTTGTCTCTGGGTTTGTGATCTTGTCCTTGATGTCTCTGGGTGTGGCATCTTGTCCTTGTTGTCTCTGGGTGTGGGACCTTCTCCTTGCCATCTCTGGGTGTGTGATCTTGTCCTTGTTGTCTCTGGGTGTGGGATCTTGTCCTTGTTATCTCTGGGTGTGGGATCTTGTCCTTGTCTCTGGGTGTGGGATCTTGTCCTTGTCGTCCCTGGGTGTGGGATCTTGTTCTTGCCGGCTCTGGGTGTGGGATTTTGTTCTTGCTGTCTCTGGGTGTGGGATCTTGTCCTTGTTGTCTCTGGGTGTGGGATCTTGTCCTTGTTGTCTCTGGGTGTGGGATCTTGTTCTTGTCGTCTCTGGGTGTGGGATCTTGTCCTTGTTGTCTCTGGGTGTGGGATCTTGTCCTTGTTGTCTCTGGGTGTGGGATCTTGTCCTTGTTGTCTCTGGGTGTGGGATCTTGTCCTTGTTGTCTCTGGGTGTGGGATCTTGTCCTTGTTGTCTCTGTGTGTGGGAGCTTGTTCTTGTTGTCTCTGGGCATGCGATCTTGTTCTTGTTGTCTCTGGGTGTGGGATCTTGTTCTTGTCATCTCTGGGCGTCGGATCTTGTCCTTGTCGTCTCTGGGTGTGGGATCTTGTTCTTGCCGTCTCTGGGTGCGGGATCTTGTTCTTGTTGTCTCTGTGTGTGGGATCTTGTTCTTGTTGTCTCTGGGTGTGGGATCTTGCCATTGTTGTCTCTGGGTGTGGGATCTTGTCCTGGTTGTCTCTGGGTTTGTGATCTTGTCCTTGTTGTCTCTGGGTGTGGGATCTTGTCCTTGTTGTCTCTGGGTGTGTGACCTTGTCCTTGCCATCTCTGGGTGTGGGATCTTGTCCTTGTTGTCTCTGGGTGTGGGATCTTGTCCTTGTTGTCTCTGGGTGTGGGATCTTGTCCTTGTTGTCTCTGGGTGTGGGATCTTGTCCTTGTCGTCTCTGGGTGTGGGATCTTGTTCTTGCCGTCTCTGGGTGTGGGATCTTGTTCTTGCCATCTCTGGGTGTGGATTCTTGTCCTTGTTGTCTCTGGGTGTGGGATCTTGTCCTTGATGTCTCTGGGTGTGGGATCTTGTCCTTGTTGTCTCTGGGTGTGGGATCTTGTCCTTGTTGTCTCTGGGTGTGGGATCTTGTCCTTGTTGTCTCTGGGTGTGGGATCTGGTCCTTGCTGTCTCTTGGTGTGGGATCTTGTCCTTGTTGTCTCTGGGTGTGGGATCTTGTCCTTGTTGTTTCTGGGTGTGGGATCTTGTTCTTGTTGTCTCTGGGTGTGGGATCTTGTTCTTGTTGTTTCTGGGTGTGGGATCTTGTCCTTGTTGTCTCTGGGTGTGGGATCTTGTCCTTGTTGTCTCTGGGTTTGTGATCTTGTCCTTGTTGTCTCTGGGTGTGGGATCTTGTTCTTGTTGTCTCTGGGTGTGGGATCTTGTCCTTGTTGTTTCTGGGTGTGGGATCTTGTCCTTGTTGTCTCTGGGTGTGGGATCTTGTCCTTGTTGTCTCTGGGTTTGTGATCTTGTCCTTGTTGTCTCTGGGTGTGGGATCTTGTCCTTGTTGTCTCTGGGTGTGGGACCTTATCCTTGCCATCTCTGGGTGTGGGATCTTGTCCTTGTTGTCTCTGGGTGTGGGATCTTGTTCTTGTTATCTCTGGGTGTTGGATCTTGTCCTTGTCTCTGGGTGTGGGATCTTGTCCTTGTCGTCCCTGGGTGTGGGATCTTGTTCTTGCCGGCTCTGGGTGTGGGATTTTGTTCTTGCTGTCTCTGGGTGTGGGATCTTGTTCTTGTCGTCTCTGGGTGTGGGATCTTGTTCCTGTCGTCTCTGGGTGTGGGATCTTGTCCTTGTTGTCTCTGGGTGTGGGATCTTGTCCTTGTTGTCTCTGGGTGTGGGATCTTGTCCTTGTTGTCTCTGGGTGTGGGATCTTGTCCTTGTTGTCTCTGGGTGTGGGATCTTGTCCTTGTTGTCTCTGTGTGTGGGAGCTTGTTCTTGTTGTCTCTGGGCATGCGATCTTGTTCTTGTTGTCTCTGGGTGTGGGATCTTGTTCTTGTCATCTCTGGGCGTCGGATCTTGTCCTTGTCGTCTCTGGGTGTGGGATCTTGTTCTTGCCGTCTCTGGGTGCGGGATCTTGTTCTTGTTGTCTCTGTGTGTGGGATCTTGTTCTTGTTGTCTCTGGGTGTGGGATCTTGCCATTGTTGTCTCTGGGTGTGGGATCTTGTCCTGGTTGTCTCTGGGTTTGTGATCTTGTCCTTGTTGTCTCTGGGTGTGGGATCTTGTCCTTGTTGTCTCTGGGTGTGTGACCTTGTCCTTGCCATCTCTGGGTGTGGGATCTTGTCCTTGTTGTCTCTGGGTGTGGGATCTTGTCCTTGTTGTCTCTGGGTGTGGGATCTTGTCCTTGTTGTCTCTGGGTGTGGGATCTTGTCCTTGTCGTCTCTGGGTGTGGGATCTTGTTCTTGCCATCTCTGGGTGTGGGATCTTGTTCTTGCCATCTCTGGGTGTGGATTCTTGTCCTTGTTGTCTCTGGGTGTGGGATCTTGTCCTTGATGTCTCTGGGTGTGGGATCTTGTCCTTGTTGTCTCTGGGTGTGGGATCTTGTCCTTGTTGTCTCTGGGTGTGGGATCTTGTCCTTGTTGTCTCTGGGTGTGGGATCTGGTCCTTGCTGTCTCTTGGTGTGGGATCTTGTCCTTGTTGTCTCTGGGTGTGGGATCTTGTCCTTGTTGTTTCTGGGTGTGGGATCTTGTTCTTGTTGTCTCTGGGTGTGGGATCTTGTTCTTGTTGTCTCTGGGTGTGGGATCTTGTTCTTGTTGTCTCTGGGTGTGGGATCTTGTTCTTGTTGTCTCTGGGTGTGGGATCTTGTTCTTGTTGTCTCTGGGTGTGGGATCTTGTCCTTGTTGTCTCTGGGTGTGGGATCTTGTCCTTGTTGTCTCTGGGTGTGGGATCTTGTTCTTGTTGTCTCTGAGTGTGGGATCTTTTCCTTGTTATCTCTGGGTGTGGGATCTTGTTCTTGCCGTCTCTGGGTGTGAGATCTTGTCCTTGTTGCCTCTGGGTGTGGAATCTTGTCCTTGTTGTCTCTGGGTGTGGGATCTTGTTCTTGTCATCTCTGGGCCTCGGATCTTGTCCTTGTCGTCTCTGGGTGTGGGATCTTGTTCTTGCCATCTCTGGGTGTGGGATCTTGTTCTTGTTGTCTCTGGGTGTGGGATCTTGCTCTTGTTGTCTCTGGGTGTGGGATCTCGTCCTTGATGTCTCTGGGTGTGGGATCTTGTCCTGGTTGTCTCTGGGTGTGGGATCCTGTCCTTGTTGTCTCTGGGTGTGGGATCTTGTACTTGTTGTCTCTGGGTGTGGGATCTTGTCCTTGTTGTCTCTGGGTGTGGTGTCTTGTCCTTGTTGTCTCTGGGTGTGGGATCTTGTCCTTGTTGTCTCTGGGAGTGGGATCTTGTCCTTGTTGTCTCTGGGTGTGGGATCATGTCCTTGTTGTCTCTGGGTGTGGGATCTTGTTCTTGTTGTCTCTGGGTGTGGGATCTTGTTCTTGTTGTCTCTGGGTGTGGGATCTTGTCCTTGTTGTCTCTGGGTCTGGGATCTTGACCTTGTTGGCTCTGGGTGCGGGATCTTCTCCTTGTAGTCTCTGGGTGTGTGATCTTGTCCTTGTTGTCTCTGGGTGTGGGATCTTGTTCTTGTTGTCTCTGGGTGTGGGATCTTGTCCTTGTTGTCTCTGATGTGGGATCTAGTTCTTGTTGTCTCTGGGTGTAGGATCTTGTCCTTGTTGTCTGTGGGAGTGGGATCTTGTCCTTGTTGTCTCTGGGTGTGGGATCTTGTTCTTGTTGTCTCTGGGTGTGGGATCTTGTCCTTGTTGTCTCTGGGTGTGGGATCTTGTCCTTGTTGTTTCTGGGTGTGGGATCTTGTCCTTGTTGTCTCTGGGTGTGGGATCTTGTCCTTGTTGTCTCTGGGTTTGTGATCTTGTCCTTGTTGTCTCTGGGTGTGGGATCTTGTCCTTGTTGTCTCTGGGTGTGGGACCTTATCCTTGCCGTCTCTGGGTGTGGGATCTTGTCCTTGTTGTCTCTGGGTGTGGGATCTTGTTCTTGTTGTCTCTGGGTGTGGGATCTTGTCCTTGTCTCTGGGTGTGGGATCTTGTCCTTGTCGTCCCTGGGTGTGGGATCTTGTTCTTGCCGGCTCTGGGTGTGGGATTTTGTTCTTGCTGTCTCGGGTGTGGGATCTTGTTCTTGTCGTCTCTGGGTGTGGGATCTTGTTCCTGTCGTCTCTGGGTGTGGGATCTTGTCCTTGTTGTCTCTGGGTGTGGGATCTTGTCCTTGTTGTCTCTGGGTGTGGGATCTTGTCCTTGTTGTCTCTGGGTGTGGGATCTTGTCCTTGTTGTCTCTGGGTCTGGGATCTTGTCCTTGTTGTCTCTGTGTGTGGGAGCTTGTTCTTGTTGTCTCTGGGCATGCGATCTTGTTCTTGTTGTCTCTGGGTGTGGGATCTTGTTCTTGTCATCTCTGGGCGTCGGATCTTGTCCTTGTCGTCTCTGGGTGTGGGATCTTGTTCTTGCCGTCTCTGGGTGTGGGATCTTGTTCTTGTTGTCTCTGTGTGTGGGATCTTGTTCTTGTTGTCTCTGGGTGTGGGATCTTGCCCTTGTTGTCTCTGGGTGTGGGATCTTGTCCTGGTTGTCTCTGGGTTTGTGATCTTGTCCTTGTTGTCTCTGGGTGTGGGATCTTGTCCTTGTTGTCTCTGGGTGTGTGACCTTGTCCTTGCCATCTCTGGGTGTGGGATCTTGTCCTTGTTGTCTCTGGGTGTGGGATCTTGTCCTTGTTGTCTCTGGGTGTGGGATCTTGTCCTTGTTGTCTCTGGGTGTGGGATCTTGTCCTTGTCGTCTCTGGGTGTGGGATCTTGTTCTTGCCGTCTCTGGGTGTGGGATCTTGTTCTTGCCATCTCTGGGTGTGGATTCTTGTCCTTGTTGTCTCTGGGTGTGGGATCTTGTCCTTGATGTCTCTGGGTGTGGGATCTTGTCCTTGTTGTCTCTGGGTGTGGGATCTTGTCCTTGTTGTCTCTGGGTGTGGGATCTTGTCCTTGTTGTCTCTGGGTGTGGGATCTGGTCCTTGCTGTCTCTTGGTGTGGGATCTTGTCCTTGTTGTCTCTGGGTGTGGGATCTTGTCCTTGTTGTTTCTGGGTGTGGGATCTTGTTCTTGTTGTCTCTGGGTGTGGGATCTTGTTCTTGTTGTCTCTGGGTGTGGGATCTTGTTCTTGTTGTCTCTGGGTGTGGGAAAATGTTCTTGTTGCCTCTGGGAGTGGGATCTTGTTCTTATTGTCTCTGGGTGTGGGATCTTGTCCTTGTTGTCTCTGGGTGTGGGACCTTATCCTTGCCATCTCTGGGTGTGGGATCTTGTCCTTGTTGTCTCTGGGTGTGGGATCTTGTCCTTGTTGTTTCTGGGTGTGGGATCTTGTCCTTGTTGTCTCTGGGTGTGGGATCTTGTCCTTGTTGTCTCTGGGTTTGTGATCTTGTCCTTGTTGTCTCTGGGTGTGGGATCTTGTCCTTGTTGTCTCTGGGTGTGGGACCTTATCCTTGCCGTCTCTGGGTGTGGGATCTTGTCCTTGTTGTCTCTGGGTGTGGGATCTTGTTCTTGTTGTCTCTGGGTGTGGGATCTTGTCCTTGTCTCTGGGTGTGGGATCTTGTCCTTGTCGTCCCTGGGTGTGGGATCTTGTTCTTGCCGGCTCTGGGTGTGGGATTTTGTTCTTGCTGTCTCTGGGTGTGGGATCTTGTTCTTGTCGTCTCTGGGTGTGGGATCTTGTTCCTGTCGTCTCTGGGTGTGGGATCTTGTCCTTGTTGTCTCTGGGTGTGGGATCTTGTCCTTGTTGTCTCTGGGTGTGGGATCTTGTCCTTGTTGTCTCTGGGTGTGGGATCTTGTCCTTGTTGTCTCTGGGTGTGGGATCTTGTCCTTGTTGTCTCTGTGTGTGGGAGCTTGTTCTTGTTGTCTCTGGGCATGCGATCTTGTTCTTGTTGTCTCTGGGTGTGGGATCTTGTTCTTGTCATCTCTGGGCGTCGGATCTTGTCCTTGTCGTCTCTGGGTGTGGGATCTTGTTCTTGCCGTCTCTGGGTGTGGGATCTTGTTCTTGTTGTCTCTGTGTGTGGGATCTTGTTCTTGTTGTCTCTGGGTGTGGGATCTTGCCCTTGTTGTCTCTGGGTGTGGGATCTTGTCCTGGTTGTCTCTGGGTTTGTGATCTTGTCCTTGTTGTCTCTGGGTGTGGGATCTTGTCCTTGTTGTCTCTGGGTGTGTGACCTTGTCCTTGCCATCGCTGGGTGTGGGATCTTGTCCTTGTTGTCTCTGGGTGTGGGATCTTGTCCTTGTTGTCTCTGGGTGTGGGATCTTGTCCTTGTTGTCTCTGGGTGTGGGATCTTGTCCTTGTCGTCTCTGGGTGTGGGATCTTGTTCTTGCCGTCTCTGGGTGTGGGATCTTGTTCTTGCCATCTCTGGGTGTGGATTCTTGTCCTTGTTGTCTCTGGGTGTGGGATCTTGTCCTTGATGTCTCTGGGTGTGGGATCTTGTCCTTGTTGTCTCTGGGTGTGGGATCTTGTCCTTGTTGTCTCTGGGTGTGGGATCTTGTCCTTGTTGTCTCTGGGTGTGGGATCTGGTCCTTGCTGTCTCTTGGTGTGGGATCTTGTCCTTGTTGTCTCTGGGTGTGGGATCTTGTCCTTGTTGTTTCTGGGTGTGGGATCTTGTTCTTGTTGTCTCTGGGTGTGGGATCTTGTTCTTGTTGTCTCTGGGTGTGGGATTTTGTTCTTGTTGTCTCTGGGTGTGGGAAAATGTTCTTGTTGCCTCTGGGAGTGGGATCTTGTTCTTATTGTCTCTGGGTGTGGGATCTTGTCCTTGTTGTCTCTGGGTGTGGGACCTTATCCTTGCCATCTCTGGGTGTGGGATCTTGTCCTTGTTGTCTCTGGGTGTGGGATCTTGTCCTTGTTGTCTCTGGGTTTGTGATCTTGTCCTTGATGTCTCTGGGTGTGGCATCTTGTCCTTGTTGTCTCTGGGTGTGGGACCTTCTCCTTGCCATCTCTGGGTGTGGGATCTTGTCCTTGTTGTCTCTGGGTGTGGGATCTTGTCCTTGTTATCTCTGGGTGTGGGATCTTGTCCTTGTCTCTGGGTGTGGGATCTTGTCCTTGTCGTCCCTGGGTGTGGGATCTTGTTCTTGCCGGCTCTGGGTGTGGGATTTTGTTCTTGCTGTCTCTGGGTGTGGGATCTTGTCCTTGTTGTCTCTGGGTGTGGGATCTTGTCCTTGTTGTCTCTGGGTGTGGGATCTTGTTCTTGTTGTCTCTGGGTGTGGGATCTTGTTCTTGTTGTCTCTGGGTGTGGGATCTTGTTCTTGTTGTCTCTGGGTGTGGGATCTTGTTCTTGTTGTCTCTGGGTGTGGGATCTTGTCCTTGTTGTCTCTGGGTGTGGGATCTTGTCCTTGTTGTCTCTGGGTGTGGTATCTTGTTCTGGTTGTCTCTGAGTGTGGGATCTTTTCCTTGTTGTCTCTGGGTGTGGGATCTTGTTCTTGCCGTCTCTGGGTGTGGGATCTTGTCCTTGTTGCCTCTGGGTGTGGAATCTTGTCCTTGTTGTCTCTGGGTGTGGGATCTTGTTCTTGTCATCTCTGGGCGTCGGATCTTGTCCTTGTCGTCTCTGGGTGTGGGATCTTGTTCTTGCCGTCTCTGGGTGTGGGATCTTGTTCTTGTTGTCTCTGGGTGTGGGATCTTGTTCTTGTTGTCTCTGGGTGTGGGATCTTGTCCTTGATGTCTCTGGGTGTGGGATCTTGACCTGGTTGTCTCTGGGTGTGGGATCCTGTCCTTGTTGTCTCTGGGTGTGGGATCTTGTTCTTGTTGTCTCTGGGTGTGGGATCTTGTCCTTGTTGTCTCTGGGTGTGGTGTCTTGTCCTTGTTGTCTCTGGGTGTGGGATCTTGTCCTTGTTGTCTCTGGGTGTGGGATCTTGTCCTTGTTGTCTCTGGGTGTGGGATCTTGTTCTTGTTGTCTCTGAGTGTGGGATCTTTTCCTTGTTGTCTCTGGGTGTGGGATCTTGTTCTTGCCGTCTCTGGGTGTGGCATCTTGTCCTTGTTGCCTCTGGGTGTGGAATCTTGTCCTTGTTGTCTCTGGGTGTGGGATCTTGTTCTTGTTGTCTCTGGGTGTGGGATCTTGTCCTTGTTGTCTCTGGGAGTGGGATCTTGTCCTTGTTGTCTCTGGGTGTGGAATCTTGTTCTTGTTGTCTCTGGGTGTGCGATCTTGTCCTTGTTGTCTCTGGGTGTGGGATCTTGTCCTTGTTGTCTCTGGGTGTCGGATCTTGTCCTTGTTGTCTCTGGGTCTGGGATCTTGACCTTGTTGCCTCTGGGTGTGGGATCTTCTCCTTGTAGTCTCTGGGTGTGTGATCTTGTCCTTGTTGTCTCTGGGTGTGGGATCTTGTTCTTGTTGTCTCTGGGTGTGGGATCTTGTCCTTGTTGTCTCTGATGTGGGATCTAGTTCTTGTTGTCTCTGGGTGTAGGATCTTGTCCTTGTTGTCTGTGGGAGTGGGATCTTGTCCTTGTTGTCTCTGGGTGTGGGATCTTGTTCTTGTTGTCTCTGGGTGTGGGATCTTGTCCTTGTTGTCTCTGGGTGTGGGATCTTGTCCTTGTTGTTTCTGGGTGTGGGATCTTGTCCTTGTTGTCTCTGGGTGTGGGATCTTGTCCTTGTTGTCTCTGGGTTTGTGATCTTGTCCTTGTTGTCTCTGGGTGTGGGATCTTGTCCTTGTTGTCTCTGGGTGTGGGACCTTATCCTTGCCATCTCTGGGTGTGGGATCTTGTCCTTGTTGTCTCTGGGTGTGGGATCTTGTTCTTGTTGTCACTGGGTGTGGGATCTTGTCCTTGTCTCTGGGTGTGGGATCTTGTCCTTGTCGTCCCTGGGTGTGGGATCTTGTTCTTGCCGGCTCTGGGTGTGGGATTTTGTTCTTGCTGTCTCTGGGTGTGGGATCTTGTTCTTGTCGTCTCTCGGTGTGGGATCTTGTTCCTGTCGTCTCTGGGTGTGGGATCTTGTCCTTGTTGTCTCTGGGTGTGGGATCTTGTCCTTATTGTCTCTGGGTGTGGGATCTTGTCCTTGTTGTCTCTGGGTGTGGGATCTTGTCCTTGTTGTCTCTGGGTGTGGGATCTTGTCCTTGTTGTCTCTGTGTGTGGGAGCTTGTTCTTGTTGTCTCTGGGCATGCGATCTTGTTCTTGTTGTCTCTGGGTGTGGGATCTTGTTCTTGTCATCTCTGGGCGTCGGATCTTGTCCTTGTCGTCTCTGGGTGTGGGATCTTGTTCTTGCCGTCTCTGGGTGTGGGATCTTGTTCTTGCTGTCTCTGTGTGTGGGATCTTGTTCTTGTTGTCTCTGGGTGTGGGATCTTGCCCTTGTTGTCTCTGGGTGTGGGATCTTGTCCTGGTTGTCTCTGGGTTTGTGATCTTGTCCTTGTTGTCTCTGGGTGTGGGATCTTGTCCTTGTTCTCTCTGGGTGTGTGACCTTGTCCTTGCCATCTCTGGGTGTGGGATCTTGTCCTTGTTGTCTCTGGGTGTGGGATCTTGTCCTTGTTGTCTCTGGGTGTGGGATCTTGTCCTTGTTGTCTCTGGGTGTGGGATCTTGTCCTTGTCGTCTCTGGGTGTGGGATCTTGTTCTTGCCGTCTCTGTGTGTGGGATCTTGTTCTTGCCATCTCTGGGTGTGGATTCTTGTCCTTGTTGTCTCTGGGTGTGGGATCTTGTCCTTGATGTCTCTGGGTGTGGGATCTTGTCCTTGTTGTCTCTGGGTGTGGGATCTTGTCCTTGTTGTCTCTGGGTGTGGGATCTTGTCCTTGTTGTCTCTAGGTGTGGGATCTGGTCCTTGCTGTCTCTTGGTGTGGGATTTGTCCTTGTTGTCTCTGGGTGTGGGATCTTGTCCTTGTTGTTTCTGGGTGTGGGAGCTTGTTCTTGTTGTCTCTGGGTGTGGGATCTTGTTCTTGTTGTCTCTGGGTGTGGGATCTTGTTCTTGTTGTCTCTGGGTGTGGGAAAATGTTCTTGTTGCCTCTGGGAGTGGGATCTTGTTCTTATTGTCTCTGGGTGTGGGATCTTGTCCTTGTTGTCTCTGGGTGTGGGACCTTATCCTTGCCATCTCTGGGTGTGGGATCTTGTCCTTGTTGTCTCTGGGTGTGGGATCTTGTCCTTGTTGTCTCTGGGTTTGTGATCTTGTCCTTGATGTCTCTGGGTGTGGGATCTTGTCCTTGTTGTCTCTGGGTGTGGGACCTTCTCCTTGCCATCTCTGGGTGTGGGATCTTTCCTTGTTGTCTCTGGGTGTGGGATCTTGTCCTTGTTATCTCTGGGTGTGCGATCTTGTCCTTGTCTCTGGGTGTGGGATCTTGTCCTTGTCGTCCCTGGGTGTGGGATCTTGTTCTTGCCGGCTCTGGGTGTGGGATTTTGTTCTTGCTGTCTCTGGGTGTGGGATCTTGTCCTTGTTGTCTCTGAGAGTGGGATCTTCTCCTTGTTGTCTCTGGGTGTGGGATCTTGTTCTTGTTGTCTCTGGGTGTGGGATCTTGTTCTTGTTGTCTCTGGGTGTGGGATCTTGTTCTTGTTGTCTCTGGGTGTGGGATCTTGTTCTTGTTGTCTCTGGGTGTGGGATCTTGTCCTTGTTGTCTCTGGGTGTGGGATCTTGTCCTTGTTGTCTCTGGGTGTGGTATCTTGTTCTTGTTGTCTCTGAGTGTGGGATCTTTTCCTTGTTGTCTCTGGGTGTGGGATCTTGTTCTTGCCGTCTCTGGGTGTGGGATCTTGTCCTTGTTGCCTCTGGGTGTGGAATCTTGTCCTTGTTGTCTCTGGGTGTGGGTCTTGTTCTTGTCATCTCTGGGCGTCGGATCTTGTCCTTGTCGTCTCTGGGTGTGGGATCTTGTTCTTGCCGTCTCTGGGTGTGGGATCTTGTTCTTGTTGTTTCTGGGTGTGGGATCTTGTTCTTGTTGTCTCTGGGTGTGGGATCTTGTCCTTGATGTCTCTGGGTGTGGCATCTTGTCCTGGTTGTCTCTGGGTGTGGGATCCTGTCCTTGTTGTCTCTGGGTGTGGGATCTTGTTCTTGTTGTCTCTGGGTGTGGGATCTTTTCCTTGTTGTCTCTGGGTGTGGTGTCTTGTCCTTGTTGTCTCTGGGTGTGGGATCTTGTCCTTGTTGTCTCGGGGTGTGGGATCTTGTCCTTGTTGTCTCTGGGTGTGGGATCTTGTTCTTGTTGTCTCTGAGTGTGGGATCTTTTCCTTGTTGTCTCTGGGTGTGGGATCTTGTTCTTGCCGTCTCTGGTTTTGGGATCTTGTCCTTGTTGCCTCTGGGTGTGGACTCTTGTCCTTGTTGTCTCTGGGTGTGGGATCTTGTTCTTGTTGTCTCTGGGTGTGGGATCTTGTCCTTGTTGTCTCTGGGAGTGGGATCTTGTCCTTGTTGTCTCTGGGTG
This sequence comes from Somniosus microcephalus, assembly GCF_052327205.1. Classification (NCBI taxonomy): domain Eukaryota; kingdom Metazoa; phylum Chordata; class Chondrichthyes; order Squaliformes; family Somniosidae; genus Somniosus; species Somniosus microcephalus. Next base: position 82,655,018 of record NC_141004.1, read on the forward strand.
TGGAATCTTGTTCTTGTTGTCTCTGGGTGTGGGATCTTGTCCTTGTTGTCTCTGGGTGTGGGATCTTGTCCTTGTTGTCTCTGGGTGTCGGATCTTGTCCTTGTTGTCTCTGGGTCTGGGATCTTGACCTTGTTGGCTCTGGGTGTGGGATCTTCTCCTTGTAGTCTCTGGGTGTGTGATCTTGTCCTTGTTGTCTCTGGGTGTGGGATCTTGTTCTTGTTGTCTCTGGGTCTGGGATCTTGTCCTTGTTGTCTCTGATGTGGGATCTAGTTCTTGTTGTCTCTGGGTGTAGGATCTTGTCCTTGTTGTCTGTGGGAGTGGGATCTTGTCCTTGTTGTCTCTGGGTGTGGGATCTTGTTCTTTTTGTCTCTGGGTGTGGGATCTTGTCCTTGTTGTCTCTGGGTGTGGGATCTTGTCCTTGTTGTTTCTGGGTGTGGGATCTTGTCCTTGTTGTATCTGGGTGTGGGATCTTGTCCTTGTTGTCTCTGGGTTTGTGATCTTGTCCTTGTTGTCTCTGGGTGTGGGATCTTGTCCTTGTTGTCTCTGGGTGTGGGACCTTATCCTTGCCATCTCTGGGTGTGGGATCTTGTCCTTGTTGTCTCTGGGTGTGGGATGTTGTTCTTGTTGTCTCTGGGTGTGGGATCTTGTCCTTGTCTCTGGGTGTGGGATCTTGTCCTTGTCGTCCCTGGGTGTGGGATCTTGTTCTTGCCGGCTCTGGGTGTGGGATTTTGTTCTTGCTGTCTCTGGGTGTGGGATCTTGTTCTTGTCGTCTCTGGGTGTGGGATCTTGTTCCTGTCGTCTCTGGGTGTGGGATCTTGTCCTTGTTGTCTCTGGGTGTGGGAGCTTGTCCTTGTTGTCTCTGGGTGTGGGATCTTGTCCTTGTTGTCTCTGGGTGTGGGATCTTGTCCTTGTTGTCTCTGGGTGTGGGATCTTGTCCTTGTTGTCTCTGTGTGTGGGAGCTTGTTCTTGTTGTCTCTGGGCATGCGATCTTGTTCTTGTTGTCTCTGGGTGTGGGATCTTGTTCTTGTCATCTCTGGGCTTCGGATCTTGTCCTTGTCGTCTCTGGGTGTGGGATCTTGTTCTTGCCGTCTCTGGGTGTGGGATCTTGTTCTTGTTGTCTCTGGGTGTGGGATCTTGTTCTTGTTGTCTCTGGGTGTGGGATCTTGCCCTTGTTGTCTCTGGGTGTGGGATCTTGTCCTGGTTGTCTCTGGGTTTGTGATCTTGTCCTTGTTGTCTCTGGGTGTGGGATCTTGTCCTTGTTGTCTCTGGGTGTGTGACCTTGTCCTTGCCATCTCTGGGTGTGGGATCTTGTCCTTGTTGTCTCTGGGTGTGGGATCTTGTCCTTGTTGTCTCTGGGTGTGGGATCTTGTCCTTGTCGTCTCTGGGTGTGGGATCTTGTTCTTGCCATCTCTGGGTGTGGGATCTTGTTCTTGCCGTCTCTGGGTGTGGATTCTTGTCCTTGTTGTCTCTGGGTGTGGGATCTTGTCCTTTATGGCTCTGGGTGTGGGATCTTGTCCTTGTTGTCTCTGGGTGTGGGATCTTGTCCTTGTTGTCTCTGGGTGTGGGATCTTGTCCTTGTTGTCTCTGGGTGTGGGATCTGGTCCTTGCTGCCTCTTGGTGTGGGATCTTGTCCTTGTTGTCTCTGGGTGTGGGATCTTGTCCTTGTTGTTTCTGGGTGTGGGATCTTGTTCTTGTTGTCTCTGGGTGTGGGATCTTGTTCTTGTTGTCTCTGGGTGTGGGATCTTGTTCTTGTTGTCTCTGGGTGTGGGATCATGTTCTTGTTGCCTCTGGGAGTGGGATCTTGTTCTTATTGTCTCTGGGTGTGGGATCTTGTCCTTGTTGTCTCTGGGTGTGGGACCTTATCCTTGCCATCTCTGGGTGTGGGATCTTGTCCTTGTTGTCTCTGGGTGTGGGATCTTGTCCTTGTTGTCTCTGGGTTTGTGATCTTGTCCTTGATGTCTCTGGGTGTGGGATCTTGTCCTTGTTGTCTCTGGGTGTGGGACCTTGTCCTTGCCATCTCTGGGTGTGGGATCTTGTCCTTGTTGTCTCTGGGTGTGGGATCTTGTCCTTGTTATCTCTGGGTGTGGGATCTTGTCCTTGTCTCTGGGTGTGGGATCTTGTCCTTGTCGTCCCTGGGTGTGGGATCTTGTTCTTGCCGGCTCTGGGTGTGGGATTTTGTTCTTGCTGTCTCTGGGTGTGGGATCTTGTTCTTGTCGTCTCTGGGTGTGGGATCTTGTTCTTGTCGTCTCTGGGTGTGGGATCTTGTCCTTGTTGTCTCTGGGTGTGGGATCTTGTCCTTGTTGTCTCTGGGTGTGGGATCTTGTCCTTGTTGTCTCTGGGTGTGGGATCTTGTCCTTGTTGTCTCTGGGTGTGGGATCTTGTCCTTGTTGTCTCTGTGTGTGGGAGATTGTTCTTGTTGTCTCTGGGCATGGGATCTTGTTCTTGCTGTCTCTGGGTGTGGGATCTTGTTCTTGTCATCTCTGGGTGTCGGATCTGGTCCTTGTCGTCTCTGGGTGTGGGATCTTGTTCTTGCCGTCTCTGGGTGTGGGCTCTTGTTCTTGTTGTCTCTGGGTGTGGGATCTTGTTCTTGTTGTCTCTGGGTGTGGGATCTTGTCCTTGTTGTCTCTGGGTGTGGGATCTTGTCCTGGTTGTCTCTGGGTGTGGGATCTTGTTCTTGTTGTCTCTGGGTGTGGGATCTTGGTCTTGTTGTCTCTGGGTGTGGGATCTTGTCCTTGTTGTCTCTGGGAGTGGGATCTTGTCCTTGTTGTCTCTGGGTGTGGAATCTTGTTCTTGTTGTCTCTGAGTGTGGGATCTTTTCCTTGTTGTCTCTGGGTGTGGGATCTTGTTCTTGCCGTCTCTGGGTGTGGGATCTTGTCCTTGTTGCCTCTGGGTGTGGAATCTTGTCCTTGTTGTCTCTGGGTGTGGGATCTTGTTCTTGTCATCTCTGGGCGTCGGATCTTGTCCTTGTCGTCTCTGGGTGTGGGATCTTGTTCTTGCCGTCTCTGGGTGTGGGATCTTGTTCTTGTTGTCTCTGGGTGTGGGATCTTGTTCTTGTTGTCTCTGGGTGTGGGATCTTGTCCTTGATGTCTCTGGGTGTGGGATCTTGTCCTGGTTGTCTCTGGGTGTGGGATCCTGTCCTTGTTGTCTCTGGGTGTGGGATCTTGTTCTTGTTGTCTCTGGGTGTGGGATCTTGTCCTTGTTGTCTCTGGGTGTGGGATCTTGTTCTTGTTGTCTCTGAGTGTGGGATCTTTTCCTTGTTGTCTCTGGGTGTGGGATCTTGTTCTTGCCGTCTCTGGGTGTGGGATCTGGTCCTTGTTGCCTCTGGGTGTGGAATCTTGTCCTTGTTGTCTCTGGGTGTGGGATCTTGTTCTTGTTGTCTCTGGGTGTGGGATCTTGTCCTTGTTGTCTCTGGGAGTGGGATCTTGTCCTTGTTGTCTCTGGGTGTGGAATCTTGTTCTTGTTGTCTCTGGGTGTGGGATCTTGTCCTTGTTGTCTCTGGGTGTGGGATCTTGTCCTTGTTGTCTCTGGGTGTCGGATCTTGTCCTTGTTGTCTCTGGGTCTGGGATCTTGACCTTGTTGGCTCTGGGTGTGGGATCTTCTCCTTGTAGTCTCTGGGTGTGTGATCTTGTCCTTGTTGTCTCTGGGTGTGGGATCTTGTTCTTGTTGTCTCTGGGTGTGGGATCTTGTCCTTGTTGTCTCTGATGTGGGATCTAGTTCTTGTTGTCTCTGGGTGTAGGATCTTGTCCTTGTTGTCTGTGGGAGTGGGATCTTGTCCTTGTTGTCTCTGGGTGTGGGATCTTGTTCTTGTTGTCTCTGGGTGTGGGATCTTGTCCTTGTTGTCTCTGGGTGTGGGATCTTGTCCTTGTTGTTTCTGGGTGTGGGATCTTGTCCTTGTTGTCTCTGGGTGTGGGATCTTGTCCTTGTTGTCTCTGGGTTTGTGATCTTGTCCTTGTTGTCTCTGGGTGTGGGATCTTGTCCTTGTTGTCTCTGGGTGTGGGACCTTATCCTTGCCATCTCTGGGTGTGGGATCTTGTCCTTGTTGTCTCTGGGTGTGGGATGTTGTTCTTGTTGTCTCTGGGTGTGGGATCTTGTCCTTGTCTCTGGGTGTGGGATCTTGTCCTTGTCGTCCCTGGGTGTGGGATCTTGTTCTTGCCGGCTCTGGGTGTGGGATTTTGTTCTTGCTGTCTCTGGGTGTGGGATCTTGTTCTTGTCGTCTCTGGGTGTGGGATCTTGTTCCTGTCGTCTCTGGGTGTGGGATCCTGTCCTTGTTGTCTCTGGGTGTGGGATCTTGTCCTTGTTGTCTCTGGGTGTGGGATCTTGTCCTTGTTGTCTCTGGGTGTGGGATCTTGTCCTTGTTGTCTCTGGGTGTGGGATCTTGTCCTTGTTGTCTCTGTGTGTGGGAGCTTGTTCTTGTTGTCTCTGGGCATGCGATCTTGTTCTTGTTGTCTCTGGGTGTGGGATCTTGTTCTTGTCATCTCTGGGCGTCGGATCTTGTTCTTGTTGTCTCTGGGTGTGGGATCTTGTCCTTGTTGTCTCTGGGTGTGGGATCTTGTTCTTGTTGTCTCTGGGTGTGGGATCTTGTCCTTGTTGTCTCTGGGTGTGGGATCTTGTCCTTGTTGTCTCTGGGTGTGTGATCTTGTCCTTGTTGTCTCTGGGTGTGTGATCTTGTCCGTGTTGTCTCTGGGTGTGGGATCTTGTTCTTGCCATCTCTGGGTCTGGGATCTTGGCCTTGTTGCCTCTGGGTGTGGGATCTTGTCCTTGTTGTCTCTGGGTGTGGGATCTTGTTCTTGTTGTCTCTGGGTGTGGGATCTTGTCCTTGTTGTCTCTGGGTGTGGGATCTTGTCCTTGTTGTCTCTGGGTGTGGGATCTTGTCCTTGTTGTCTTTGGGTGTGGGATCTTGTCCTTGTTGTCTCTGGGTGTGGGATCTTGTCCTTGTTGTCTCTGGGTGTGGGATCTTGTCCTTGTTGTCTCTGGGTGTGGGATCATGTCCTTGTTGTCTCTGGGTGTGTGATCTTGTCCTTGTTGTCTCTGTGTGTGGGAGCTTGTTCTTGTTGTCTCTGGGCATAGGATCTTGTTCTTGTTGTCTCTGGATGTGGGATCTTGTTCTTGACATCTCTGGGTGTGGGATCTTGTCCTTGTCATCTCTGGGTGTGGGATCTTGTTCTTGCCTTTCTGGGTGTGGGATCTTGTTCTTGTCGTCTCTGGGTGTGAGATCTTGTTCTTGTTGTCTCTGGGTGTGGGATCCTGCCTTGTTGTCTCTGGGTGTGGGATCTTGTCCTTGTTGTCTCTGGGTGAGGGATCTTGTCCTTGTTGTCTCTGGGTGTGGGATCTTGTCCTTGTTGTCTCTGGGTGTGGGATCTTGTTCTTGTTGTCTCTGGGTGTGGGATCTTGTCCTTGTTGTCTCTGGGTGTGGGATCTTGTCCTTGTTGTCTCCGGGTGTGGGATCTTGACCTTGTTGGCTCTGTGTGTGGGATCTTGTCCTTGTAGTCTCTGTGTGTGGGATCTTGTCCTTTTTGTCTCTGGGTGTGGGATCTTGTTCTTGTTGTCTCTGGGTGTGGGATATTGTCCTTGCTGTCTCTGGGTGTGGAATCTTGTTCTTGCTGTCTCTGGGTGGGGGATCTTGTCCTTGTTGTCTCTGGGTGTGGGATCTTGATCTTGTTGTCTCTGGGTGTGGTATCTTGTCCTTGTTGTCTCTGGGTGTGGGATCTTGTCCTTGTTGTCTCTGGGTGTGGTATCTTGTTCTTGTTGTCTCTGGGTGTGGGATCTTGTCCTTGTTGTCTCTGGGTGTGGGATCTTGTCCTTGTTGTCTCTGGGTGTGTGATCATGTCCTTGATGTCTCTGGGTGTGTGATCTTGTCCTTGTTGTCTCTGGGTGTGGGATCTTGTTCTTGCCATCTCTGGGTGTGGGATCTTGTCTTTGTTGCCTCTGGGTGTGGGATCTTGCCTTGTTGACTCTGGGTGTGGGATCTTGTCCTTGTTGTCTCTGGGTGTGGGATCTTGTCCTTGTTGTCTCTGGGTGTGGGATCTTGTCCTTGTTGTCTCTGGGTGTGGGATCTTGTCCTTGTTGTCTTTGGGTGTGGGATCTTGCCTTGTTGACTCTGGGTGTGGGATCTTGTCCTTGTTGTCTCTGGGTGTGGGATCTTGTCCTTGTTGTCTCTGGGTGTGGGATCATGTCCTTGTTGTCTCTGTGTGTGTGATCTTGTCCTTGTTGTCTCTGTGTGTGGGAGCTTGTTCTTGTTGTCTCTGGGCGTAGGATCTTGTTCTTGTTGTCTCTGGATGTGGGATCTTGTTCCTGACATCTCTGGGTGTGGGATCTTGTCCTTGTCATCTCTGGGTGTGGGATCTTGTTCTTGCCGTCTCTGGGTGTGGGATCTTGTTCTTGTCGTCTCTGGGTGTGGGATCTTGTTCTTGTTGTCTCTGGGTGTGGGATCCTGTCCTTGTTGTCTCTGGGTGTGGGATCCTGTCCTTGCTGTCTCTGGGTGTGGGATCATGTCCTTGTTGTCTCTGGGTGTGGGATCTTGTCCTTGTTGTGTCTGGGTGTGGGATCTTGTTCTTGTTGTCTCTGGTTGTGGGATCTTGTTCTTGCCGTCTCTGGGTGTGGGATCTTGTTGTTGTTGTCTCTGGGTGTGGGATCTTGTCCTTGTTGTCTCTGGGTGTGGGATCTTGTTCTTGTTGCCTCTGGGTGTGGGATCATGTCCTTGTTGTCTCTGGGTGTGGGATCTTGTCCTGGTTGTCTCTGGGTGTGGGATCTTGTCCTTGTTGTCTCTGGGTGTGGGATCTTGTTCTTGTTGTCTCTGGGAGTGGGATCTTGTCCTGGTTGTCTCTGGGCATGGGATCTTGTCCTTGTTGTCTCTGGGTGTGGGATCTTGTTCTTGTTGTCTCTGGGAGTGGGATCTTGTCCTTGTTGTCTCTGGGTGTGGGGTCTTGTCCTTGTTGTCTCTGGGTGTTGAATCTTGACCTTGTTGGCTCTGGGTGTGGGATCTTCTCCTTGTAGTCTCTGGGTGTGGGATCTTGTACTTTTTGTCTCTGGGTGTGGGATCTTGTCCTTGTTGTCTCTGGGAGTGGGATCTTGTTCTTGTTGTCTCTGGGTGTTGGATCTTGTGCTTGTTGTCTCTGGGTGTGGGATCTTGTCCTTGTTGTCTCTGTGAGTGGGATATTGTCCTTGTTGTCTCTGGGTGTGGGATGTTGTCCTTGTTGTCTTTGGGTGTGGGATCTTGTTCTTGTTGTCTCTGTGTGTGGGATCTTGTTCTTGTTGTCTCTGGGTGTGGGATCTTGTTCTTGTTGTCTCTGGGTGTGGGATCTTGTTCTTGTTGTCTCTGAGTGTGGGATCTTGTCCTTGTTGTCTCTGGGTGTGGGATCTTGTCCTTGTTGTCTCTGGGTGTTGGGATCTTGTTCTTGTCTCTGAGTGTGGGATCTTTTCCTTGTTGTCTCTGGGTTTGGGATTTTGTTCTTGCCGTCTCTGGGTGTGGGATCTTGTCCTTGTTGCCTCTGGGTGTGAGATCTTGTCCTTGTTGTCTCTGGGCGTGGGAGCTTGTTCTTGTTGTCTCTGGGTGTGGGATCTTGTCCTTGTTGTCTCTGGGTGTGGGATCTTATCCTTGATGTCTCTGGGTGTGGGACCTTGTCCTTGTGGTCTCTGGGTGTGGGATCTTGTCCTTGATGTCTCTGGGTGTGGGATCTTGTCCTTGTTGTCTCTGGGTGTGGGATCTTGTCCTTGTTGTCTCTGGGAGTGGGATCTTGTTCTTGTTGTCTCTGGGTGTTGGATCTTGTGCTTGTTGTCTCTGGGTGTGGGATCTTGTCCTTGTTGTCTCTGTGAGTGGGATATTGTCCTTGTTGTCTCTGGGTGTGGGATGTTGTCCTTGTTGTCTTTGGGTGTGGGATCTTGTTCTTGTTGTCTCTGTGTGTGGGATCTTGTTCTTGTTGTCTCTGGGTGTGGGATCTTGTTCTTGTTGTCTCTGGGTGTGGGATCTTGTTCTTGTTGTCTCTGAGTGTGGGATCTTGTCCTTGTTGTCTCTGGGTGTGGGATCTTGTCCTTGTTGTCTCTGGGTGTTGGGATCTTGTTCTTGTCTCTGAGTGTGGGATCTTTTCCTTGTTGTCTCTGGGTTTGGGATTTTGTTCTTGCCGTCTCTGGGTGTGGGATCTTGTCCTTGTTGCCTCTGGGTGTGAGATCTTGTCCTTGTTGTCTCTGGGCGTGGGAGCTTGTTCTTGTTGTCTCTGGGTGTGGGATCTTGTCCTTGTTGTCTCTGGGTGTGGGATCTTATCCTTGATGTCTCTGGGTGTGGGACCTTGTCCTTGTGGTCTCTGGGTGTGGGATCTTGTCCTTGATGTCTCTGGGTGTGGGATCTTGTCCTTGTTGTCTCTGGGTGTGGGATCTTGTCCTTGTTGTCTCTGGGTGTGGGATCTTGTCCTTGTTGTCTCTTGGTGTGGGATCTTGTCCTTGATGTCTCTGGGTGTGGGATCTTGTCCTTGTTGTCTCTGGGTGTGGGATCTTGTCCTTGTATTCTCTGGGTGTGGGATCTTGTCCTTGTTGTCTCTGGGTGTGGGATCTTGTCCTTCTTGTCCCTGGGTGTGGGATCTGGTCCTTGTTGTCTCTTGGTGTGATCTTGTCGTTGTTGTCTCTGGGTGTCGGATCTTGTCCTTGTTGTTTCTGGGTGTGGGATCTTGTCCTTGTTGTCTCTGGGTGTGGGATCTTGTTCTTGTTGTCTCTGGGAGTGGGATCTTGTCCTTGTTGTCTCTGGGTGTGTGATCTTTTCCTTTTTGTCTCTGGGTGTGTGATCTTGTCCTTGTTGTCTCTGGGTGTGGGATCTTGTCCTTGTTGTCTCTGTGTGTGGGATCTTGTCCTTGTTGTCTCTGGGTGTGGGATCTTGCTCTTGTTGTCTCTGGGTGTGGGATCTTGTCCTTGTTGTCTCTGGGTGTGGGATCTTGTCCTTGTTGTCTCTGAGTGTGGGATCTTGACCTTGTTGGCTCTCGGTGTGGGATCTTGTCCTTGTAGTCTATGGGTGTGGGTTCTTGTCCTTTTTGTCTCTGGGTGTGGGATCTTGTCCTTGTTGTCTCTGGGAGTGGGATCTTGTTCTTGTTGTCTCTGGGTGTGGGATCTTGTCATTGTTGTCTCTGGGTGTGGGATCTTGTCCTTGTTGTCTCTGGGAGTGGGATCTTGTTCTTGTTGTCTCTGGGTTTGGGATCTTGTTCTTGTTGTCTCTGGGTGTGGGATCTTGTTCTTGTTGTCTCTGGGTGTGGGATCTTGTCCTTGTTGTCTCTCGGTGTGGGATCTTGTTCTTGCTGTCTCTGGGTTGGGGATCTTGTCCTTGTTGTCTCTGGGTGTGGGATCTTGATCTTGTTGTCTCTGGGTGTGGAATCTCGTCCTTGTTGTCTCTGGGTGTGGGATCTTGTCCTTGTTGTGTCTATGTGTGGGATATTGTCCTTGTTGTCTCTGGGTGTGGGATCTTGTCCTTGTCATCTCTGGGTGTGGGCTCTTGTTATTGTCGTCTCTGGGTGTGGGATATTGTTCTTGTCGTCTCTGGGTGTGGGATCTTGTTCTTGTTGTCTCTGGGTGTGGGATCTTGTCCTTGTTGTCTCTGGGTGTGGGATCTTGTTCTTGTTGTCTCTGGGTGTGGGATCTTGTCCTTGTTGTCTCTGGGAGTGGGATCTTGACCTTGTTGTCTCTGGGTGTGGGATCCTGATCTTGTTGTCTCTGGGTGTGGGATCATGTCCTTGTTGTCTCTGGGTGTGGGATCTTGTCCTTGTTGTCTCTGGGTGTGGGATCTTGTCCTTCTTGTCTCTGGGTGTGGGATCTTGTCCTTGTTGTCTCTGGGTTTGGGATCTTTTCCTTGTTGTCTCTGGGTGTGGGATCTTGTCCTTGTTGTCTCTGGGTGTGGGACCTTGTCCTTGCCGTCTCTGGGTGTGGGATCTTGTCCTTGTTGTCTCTGGGTGTGGGATCTTGTCCTTGTTGTCTCTGGGTGTGGGATCTTGTCCTTGTTGTCTCTGGGTGTGGGATCTTGTCCTTGTTGTCTCTGGGTGTGGGATCTTGTCCTTGTCGTCTCTGCGTGTGGGATCTTGTTCTTGCCGTCTCTGGGTGTGGGATCTTGTTCTTGCCGTCTCTGGGTGTGTGATCTTGTTCTTGTTGTCTCTGGGTGTGGGATCTTGTTCTTGTCGTCTCTGGGTGTGAAATCTTGTCCTTGTTGTCTCTGGGTGTGGGATCTTGTTCTTGTTGTCTCTGGGTGTGGGATCTTGTCCTTGTAGTCTCTGGGTGTGGGATCTTGTCCTTGTTGTCTCTGGGTATGGGATCTTGTCCTTGTTGTCTCTGGGTGAGGGATCTTGTCCTTGTTGTCTCTGGGTGTGGGATCTTGTCCTTGTTGTCTCTGGGAGTGGGATCTTGTCCTTGTTGTCTCTGCGTGTGGGATCTTGTCCTTGTTGTCTTTGGGTGTGGGATCTTGCCTTGTTGTCTCTGGGTGTGGGATCTTGTCCTTGTTGTCTCTGGGAGTGGGATCTTGTTCTTGTTGTCTCTGGGTGTGGGATCTTGTCCTTGTTGTCTCTGGGTGTGGGATGTTGTCCTTGTTGTCTCTGGGTGTGGGATCTTGTCCTTGTTGTCTCTGGGTGTGGGATCTTGTCCTTGTTGTCTCTGGGTGTGGGACCTTGTCCCTGTTGTCTCTGGGTGTGGGATCCTGTCCTCGTTGTCTCTGCGTGTGGGATCTTGTCCTTGTTGTCTCTGGGTGTGGGAGTTTGTCCTTGTTGTCTCTGGGTGTGGGATCTTGTCCTTGTTGTCTCTGGGTGTGGGATCTTGTTCTTGTTGTCTCTGGGTGTGGGATCCTGTTCTTGTTGTCTCTGGGTGTGGGCTCTTGTTCTTGTCGTCTCTGGGTGTGGGATCTTGTCCTTGTTGTCTCTGGGTGTGGGATCTTGTTCATGTTGTCTCTGGGTGTGGGATCTTGTTCTTGTTGTCGCTGGGTGTGGGATCTTGTCCTTGTTGTCTCTGGGTGTGGGATCTTGTCCTTGTTGTCTCTTGGTGTGGGATCTTGTCCTTGTTGTCTCAGGGTGTGGGATCTTTTTCTTGTTGTCTCTGAGTGTGGGATCTTGTCGTTGTTGTCTCTGTGTGTGGGATCTTGTCCTTGTCGTCTCTGCGTGTGGGAACTTGTCCTTGTTGTCTCTGGGTGTGGGATCTTGTTCTTGTTGTCTCTGGGTGTGGGATCTTGTCCTTGTTGTCTCTGGGTGTGTGATCTTGTCCTTGTTGTCTCTGGGTGTGGGAACTTGACCTTGTTGTCTCTGGGTGTGGGATCTTGTCCTTGTTGTCTCTGGGTGTGGGATCTTGTCCTTTTTGTCTCTGGGTGTGGGATCTTGTCCTTGTTGCCTCTGGGAGTGGGATCTTGTCCTTGTTGTCTCTGGGTGTGGGATCTTGTCCTTGTTGTCTCTGGGTGTGGGATCTTGTCCTTGTTGTCTATGGGAGTGGGACCTTGTCCTTGTTGTCTCTGGGTGTGGGATCTTGTCCTTGTTGTCTCTGGGTGTGGGATCTTGTTCTTGTTGTCTCTGGGCGTGGGATCTTGTTCTTGTTGTCTCTGGGTGTGGGCTCTTGTTCTTGTCGTCTCTGGGTGTGGGATCTTGTCCTTGTTGTCTCTGGGTGTGGGATCTTGCTCTTGCCGTCTCTGGGTGTGGGATCTTGTTCATGTTGTCTCTGGGTGTGGGATCTTGTTCTTGTTGTCGCTGGGTGTGGGATCTTGTCCTTGTTGTCTCTGGGTGTGGGATCTTGTCCTTGTTGTCTCTTGGTGTGGGATCTTGTCCTTGTTGTCTCTGGGTGTGGGATCTTGTTCTTGTTGTCTCTGGGTGTGGGATCTTGTCGTTGTTGTCTCTGTGTGTGGGATCTTGTCCTTGTCGTCTCTGTGTGTGGGATCTTGTCCTTGTTGTCTCTGGGTGTGGGATCTTGTTCTTGTTGTCTCTGGGTGTGGGATCTTGTCCTTGTTGTCTTTGGGTGTGTGATCTTGTCCTTGTTGTCTCTGGGTGTGGGACCTTGACCTTGTTGTCTCTGGCTGTGGGATCTTGTCCTTGTTGTCTCTGGGTGTGGGATCTTGTCCTTTTTGTCTCTGTGTGTGGGATCTTGTCCTTGTTGCCTCTGGGAGTGGGATCTTGTCCTTGTTGTCTCTGGGTGTGGGATTTGTTCTTGTTGTCTCTGGGAGTGGGATCTTGTCGTTGTTGTCTCTGGGTGTGGGATCTTGTTCTTCTTGTCTCTGGGTGTGGGATCTTGTTCTTGTTGTCTCTGGGTGTGGGATCTTGTCCTTGTTGACTCTGGGAGTGGGATCTTGTCCTTGTTGTCTCTGGGTGTGGGATCTTGTTTTTGTTGTGTCTGGGTGTGGGATCTTGTCCTTGTTGTCTCTGGGTGTGGGATCTTGTCCTTGTTGTCTCTGGGTGTGGGATCTTGTTCTTGTTGTCTCTGGGTGTGGGATCTTGTCCTTGTTGTCTCTGGGTGTGGGATCTTGTTCTTGCCGTCTCTGGGTGTGGGATCTTGTCCTTGTTGTCTCTGGGTGTGGGATCTTGTCCTTGTTGTCTCTGGGTGTGGGATCTTGCCCTTGTTGTCTCAGGGTGTGGGATCTTTTCCTTGTCATCTCTGGGTGTGGGATTTTGTCCTTGTCATCTCTGGGTGTGGGATCTTGTCCTTGTTGACTCTGGGAGTGGGATCTTGTCCTTGTTGTCTCTGGGAGTGGGATCTGGTCCTTGTTGTTTCTGGGTGTGGGATCTTGACCTTGTTGTCTCTGGGTGTGGGATCTTGTTTTTGTTGTCTCTGTGTGTGGGATCTTGTCCTTGTTGTCTCTGGGTGTGGGATCTTGTTCTTGTTGTCTCTGGGTGTTGGATCTTGTTCTTGTCGTCTCTGGGAGTGGGATCTTGTTCTTGTCGTCTCTGGGTGTGGGATCGTGTCCTTGTTGTCTCTGGGTGTGGGATCTTGTTCTTGTTGTCTCTGGGTGTGGGATCTTGTCCTTGTTGACTCTGGGAGTGGGATCTTGTCCTTGTTGTCTCTGGGTGTGGGATCTTGTTTTTGTTGTGTCTGGGTGTGGGATCTTGTCCTTGTTGTCTCTGGGTGTGGGATCTTGTCCTTGTTGTCTCTGGGTGGGGGATCTTGTCCTTGTTGTCTCTGGGTGTGGGATCTTGTCCTTGTTGTCTCTGGGTGTGGGATCTTGTTGTCTCTGGGTGTGGGATCTAGTTCTTGTTGTCTCTGGGTGTGGGAGCTTGTCCTTCTTGTCTATGGGTGTGGGATGTTGTTCTTGTTGGCTCTGGGAGTGGGATCTTCTCCTTGTTGTCTCTGGGTGTGGGATCTTGACCATGTTGTCTCTGGGTGTGATATCTTTTCCTTGTTGTCTCTGGGTGTGGGATCTTGTCCTTGTTGTCTCCGGGTGTGGGATCTTGTCCTTGTTGTCTCTGGGTGTTGGATCTTTTCGGTGTGGGATCTTGTTCTTGTTGTCTCTGTGTGTGGGATCATGTTCTTGTTGTCTCTGGGTGTGGTGTCTTGTCGTTGTTGTCTCTGGGTGTGGGATCTTGTTCTTCTTGTCTCTGTGTGTGGGATCTTGTTCTTGTTGTCTCTGGGTGTGGGATCTTGTCCTTGTTGACTCTGGGAGTGGGATCTTGTCCTTGTTGTCTCTGGGTGTGGGATCTTGTTTTTGTTGTGTCTGGGTGTGGGATCTTGTCCTTGTTGTCTCTGGGTGTGGGATCTTGTCCTTGTTGTCTCTGGGTGTGGGATCTTGTTCTTGTTGTCTCTGGGTGTGGGATCTTGTCCTTGTTGTCTCTGGGTGTGGGATCTTGTTCTTGCCATCTCTGGGTGTGGGATCCTGTCCTTGTTGTCTCTGGGTGTGGGATCTTGTCCTTGTTGTCTCTGGGTGTGGGATCTTGCCCTTGTTGTCTCTGGGTGTGGGATCTTGTCCTTGTTGACTCTGGGAGTGGGATCTTGTCCTTGTTGTCTCTGGGAGTGGGATCTGGTCCTTGTTGTCTCTGGGTGTGGGATCTGGACCTTGTTGTCTCTGGGTGTGGGATCTTGTTCTTGTTGTCTCTGTGTGTGGGATCTTGTCCTTGTTGTCTCTGGGTGTGGGATCTTGTCCTTGTTGTCTCTGGGTGTGGGATCTTGTCCTTGTTGTCTCTGGGTGTGGGATCTTGTTCTTGTTGTCTCTGGGTGTGGGATCTTGTCCTTGTTTTCTATGGGTGTGGGATTTTGTCCTTGTTGTCTCTGGGTGAGGGATCTTGTCCTTGATGTCTCTGGGTGTGGGATCTTGTCCTTTTTGTCTCTGGGAGTGGGATCTTGTTCTTGTCATCTCTGGGAGTGGGATCTTGTTCTTGTCGTCTCTGGGTGTGGGATCTTGTCCTTGTTGTCTCTGGGTGTGGGATCTTGTTCTTGCCGTCTCTGGGTATGGGATCTTGTTCTTGTTGTCTCTGGGAGTGGGATCTTGTCCTTGTTGTCTCTGGGTGTGGGATCCTATCCTTGTTGTCTCTGGGTGTGGGATCTTGTCCTTGTTGTCTCTGGGTGTGGGATCTTGTCCTTGTCGTCTCTGGGTGTGGGATCTTGTCCTTGTTGTCTCTGGGTGTGGGATTTTGTTGTTGTTGTCTCTGGGTGTGGGATCTTGTTCTTGTCGTCTCTGGCAGTGGATTCTTGTTCTTGTCGTCTCTGGGTGTGGGATCTTGTCCTTGTTGTCTCTGGGTGTGGGATCTTGTTCTTGCCATCTCTGGGTGTGGGATTTGTTCTTGTTGTCTCTGGGAGTGGGATCTTGTCCTTGTTGCCTCTGGGTGTGGGATCTTGTTCTTGTTGTCTCGGGTGTGGGATCTTGTCCTTGTTGTCTCTGGGTGTGGGATCTTGTCCTTGTCGTCTCTGGGTGTGGGATCTTGTCCTTGTTCTCTCTGGGTGTGGGATCTTGTTCTTGTTGTCTGTGGGTGTGGGCTCTTGTCCTTGATGTCTCTCGGTGTGGAATCTTGTCCTTGTTGTCTCTAGGTGTGGGATCTTGTCCTTGTTGTCTCTGGGAGTGGGATCTTGTTCTTGTTGTCTCTGGGTGTGGGATCTTGTCCTTGTTGTCTCTGGGTGTGGGATCTTGTTCTTGCCGTCTCTGGGTGTGGGATCTTGTCCTTGTTGTCTCTGCGAGTGGGATCTTGTCCTTGTTGTCTCTGGTGTGGGATCTTGTCCTTGTTGTCTCTGGGTGTGGGATCTTGTCCTTGTTGTCTTTGTGTGTGGGTTCTTGTCCTTGTTGTCTCTGGGTGAGGGATCTTGTACTTGTTGTCTCTGGGTGTGGGATCTTGTCCTTGTTGTCTCTGGGAGTGGGATCTTGTCCTTGTTGTCTCTGGGTGTGGGATCTTGTCCTTGTTGTCTCTGGGTGTGGGATCATGCCTTGTTGTCTCTGGGTGTGGGACCTTGTCTTTGTTGTCTCTGGGAGTGGGATCTTGTTCTTGTCATCTCTGGGTGTGGGATCTTGTCCTTGTTGTCTCTGGGTGTGGGATCTTGTTCTTGCCGTCTCTGGGTGTGGGATCTTGTTCTTGTTGTCTCTGGGAGTGGGATCTTGTCCTTGTTGTTTCAGGGTGTGGGATCCTGTTCTTGATGTCTCTGGGTGTGGGATCTTGTCCTTGTTGTCTCTGGGTGTGGGATCTTGTCCTTGTCATCTCTGGGTGTGGGATCTTGTCCTTGTTGTCTCTGGGTGTGGGATTTTGTTCTTGTTGTCTCTGGGTGTGGGATCTTGTTCTTGTCGTCTCTGGGAGTGGGATCTTGTTCTTGTCGTCTCTGGGTGTGGGATCGTGTCCTTGTTGTCTCTGGGTGTGGGATCTTGTTCTTGTTGTCTCTGGGTGTGGGATCTTGTCCTTGTTGACTCTGGGAGTGGGATCTTGTCCTTGTTGTCTCTGGGTGTGGGATCTTGTTTTTGTTGTGTCTGGGTGTGGGATCTTGTCCTTGTTGTCTCTGGGTGTGGGATCTTGTCCTTGTTGTCTCTGGGTGTGGGATCTTGTTCTTGTAGTCTCTGGGTGTGGGATCTTGTCCTTGTTGTCTCTGGGTGTGGGATCTTGTTCTTGCCGTCTCTGGGTGTGGGATCTTGTCCTTGTTGTCTCTGGGTGTGGGATCTTGTCCTTGTTGTCTCTGGGTGTGGGATCTTGCCCTTGTTGTCTCTGGGTGTGGGATCTTTTCCTTCTCATCTCTGGGTGTGGGATTTTGTCCTTGTCATCTCTGGGTGTGCGATCTTGTCCTTGTTGACTCTGGGAGTGGGATCTTGTCCTTGTTGTCTCTGGGAGTGGGATCTGGTCCTTGTTGTCTCTGGGTGTGGGATCTTGACCTTGTTGTCTCTGGGTGTGGGATCTTGTTCTTGTTGTCTCTGTGTGTGGGATCTTGTCCTTGATGTCTCTGTGTGTGGGATCTTGTCCTTGTTGTCACTGTGTGTGGGATCTTGTCCTTGTTGTCTCCGGGTGTGGGATCTTGTTCTTGTTGTCTCTGGGTGTGGGATCTTGTCCTTGTTGTCTCTGGGTGTGGGATCTTGTCCTTGTTGTCTCTGGGTGAGGGATCTTGTCCTTTTTGTCTCTGGGTGTGGGATCTTGTACTTGTTGTCTCTGGGAGTGGGATCTTGTCCTTGTTGTCTCTGGGTGTGGGATCTTGTCCTTGTTGTCTCTGGGTGTGGGATCTTGTGCTTGTTGTCTCTGGGTGTGGGATCTTGTCCTTTTTGTCTCTGGGAGTGGGATCTTGTTCTTGTCATCTCTGGGAGTGGGATTTTGTTCTTGTCATCTCTGGGTGTGGGATCTTGTCCTTGTTGTCTCTGGTTGTGGGATCTTGTTCTTGCCGTCTCTGGGTATGGGATCTTGTTCTTGTTGTCTCTGGGAGTGGGATCTTGTCCTTGTTGTCTCTGGGTGTGGGATCCTGTCCTTGTTGTCTCTGGGTGTGGGATCTTGTCCTTGTTGTCTCTGGGTGTGGGATCTTGTCCTTGTCGTCTCTGGGTGTGGGATCTTGTCCTTGTTGTCTCTGGGTGTGGGATTTTGTTGTTGTTGTCTCTGTGTTTGGGATCTTGTTCTTGTCGTCTCTGGCAGTGGGATCCTGTTCTTGTCGTCTCTGGGTGTGGGATCTTGTCCTTGTTGTCTCTGGGTGTGGGATCTTGTTCTTGCCATCTCTGGGTGTGGGATTTGTTCTTGTTGTCTCTGGGATTGGGATCTTGTCCTTGTTGCCTCTGGGTGTGGGATCTTGTTCTTGTTGTCTCTGGGTGTGGGATCTTGTCCTTGTTGTCTCTGGGTGTGGGATCTTGTCCTTGTCGTCTCTGGGTGTGGGATCTTGTCCTTGATCTCTCTGGGTGTGGGATCTTGTTCTTGTTGTCTGTGGGTGTGGGCTCTTGTCCTTGATGTCTCTCGGTGTGGAATCTTGTCCTTGTTGTCTCTGGGTGTGGGATCTTGTCCTTGTTGTCTCTGGGAGTGGGATCTTGTTCTTGTTGCCTCTGGGTGTGGGATCTTGTCCTTGTTGTGTCTGGGTGTGGGATCTTGTTCTTGCCGTCTCTGGGTGTGGGATCTTGTCCTTGTTGTCTCTGCGAGTGGGATCTTGTCCTTGTTGTCTCTGGTGTGGGATCTTGTCCTTGTTGTCTCTGGGTGTGGGATCTTGTCCTTGTTGTCTTTGTGTGTGGGTTCTTGTCCTTGTTGTCTCTGGGTGAGGGATCTTGTCCTTGTTGTCTCTGGGTGTGGGATCTTGTCCTTGTTGCCTCTGGGAGTGGGATCTTGTCCTTGTTGTCTCTGGGTGTGGGATCTTGTCCTTGTTGTCTCTGGGTGTGGGATCTTGCCTTGTTGTCTCTGGGTGTGGGACCTTGTCTTTGTTGTCTCTGGGAGTGGGATCTTGTTCTTGTCATCTCTGGGTGTGGGATCTTGTCCTTGTTGTCTCTGGGTGTGGGATCTTGTTCTTGCCGTCTCTGGGTGTGGGATCTTGTTCTTGTTGTCTCTGGGAGTGGGATCTTGTCCTTGTTGTCTCTGGGTGTGGGATTCTGTTCTTGTTGTCTCTGGGTGTGGGATCATGTCCTTGTTGTCTCTGGGTGTGGGATCTTGTCCTTGTCATCTCTGGGTGTGGGATCTTGTCCTTGTTGTCTCTGGGTGTGGGATCTTGTTCTTGTTGTCTCTGGGTGTGGGATCTTGTTCTTGTCGTCTCTGGGAGTGGGATCTTGTTCTTGTCGTCTCTGGGTGTGGGATCGTGTCCTTGTTGTCTCTGGGTGTGGGATCTTGTTCTTGCCCTCTCTGGGTGTGGGATCTTGTTCTTGTTGTCTCTGGGAGTGGGATCTTGTCCTTGTTGTCTCTGGGTGTGGGATCTTGTTCTTGTTGTCTCTGGGTGTGGGATCTTGTCCTTGTTGTCTCTAGGTGTGGGATCTTGTCCTTGTCGTCTCTGGGTGTGGGATCTTGTCCTTGTTGTCTCTGGGTGTGGGATCTTGTCCTTGTTGTTTGCGGTGTGGGATCTTCTCCTTGTTGTCTCTGGGTGTGGGTTCTTGTCATTGTTGTATTTGGGTGAGGGATTTTGTCCTTGTTGTCTCTGAGTGTGGGATCTTGACCTTGTTGTCTCTGGGTGTGGGATCTTGTCCTTGTTGTCTCTGGGTGTGGGATCTTTTTCTTACTCTCTCTGGCTGTGGGATCATGTTCTTGTTGTCTCTGGGTGTGGGATCTTGTCCTTGTTGTCTCTGGGTGTGGGATCTTGTCCTTGTTGTCTCTGGGTGTGGGATCTTGTCCTTGTTGTCTCTGGGTGTGGGATCTTGTCCTTGTTGTCTCTGGGTGTGGGATCTTGTCCTTGTTGTCTCTGTGTGTGGGATCTTGTCCTTGTTGTCTCTGGGTGTGGGATCTTGTCCTTGTTGTCTCTGGGTGTGGGATCTTGTCCTTGTTGTCGCTGGGTGTGGGATCCTGTTCTTGTTGTCTCTGGGTGTGGGATCTTGTCCTTGTTGTCTCTGGGTGTGGGATCTTGTTGTCTCTGGGTGTGGGTTCTTGTTCTTGTTGTCTCTGGGTGTGGGATTTTGTCCTTGTTGTCTCTGGGTGTGGGATCTTGTTCTTGTTGGCTCTGGGAGTGGGATCTTGTCCTTGTTGTCTCTGGGCGTGGGATCTTGACCTTGTTGTATCTGGGTGTGGGATCTTTTCCTTGTTGTCTCTGGTAGTGGGATCTTGTCCTTGTTGTCTCCGGGTGTGGGATCTTGTCCTTGTTGTCTCTGGGTGTGGGATCTTGTCCGGTGTGGGATCTTGTTCTTGTTGTCTCTGTGTGTGGGATCATGTTCTTGTTGTCTCTGGGTGTGCGATCTTGTCGTTGTTGTCTCTGGGTCTGGGATCTTGTTCTTGTTGTCTCTGGGTGTGGGATCTTGTTTTTGTTGTCTCTGGGTGTGGGATCTTGTCCTTGTTGTCTCTGGGTGTGGGATCTTGTCCTTGTTGTCTCTGGGTGTGGGATCTTGTTCTTGTTGTCTCTGGGTGTGGGATCTTGTCCTTGTTGTCTCTGGGTGTGGGATCTTGTTCTTGCCGTCCCTGGGTGTGGGATCTTGTTCTTGTTGTCTCTGGGTGTGGGATCTTGTCCTTGTTGTCTCTGGGTGTGGGATCTTGCCCTTGTTGTCTCTGGGTGTGGGATCTTATCCTTGTCATCTCTGGGTGTGGGTTTTTATCCTTGTCGTCTCTGGGTGTGGGACCTTGTCCTTGTTGATTCTGGGAGTGGGATCTTGTCCTTGATGTCTCTGGGAGTGGGATCTTGTCCTTGTCGTCTCTAGTTGTGGGATCTTGTCCTTGTTGTCTCTGGGAGTGGGATATTGTCCTTGTTGTCTCTGGGAGTGGGATGTTGTCCTTGTTGTCTCTGGGTGTGGGATGTTGTTCTTGTTGTCTCTGGGAGTGGGATCTTGTCCTTGATGTCTCTGGGAGTGGTATCTTGTCCTTGTTGTCTCTGGGTGTGGGACCTTGTCCTTGTTGACTCTGGGAGTGGGATCTTGTCCTTGTTGTCTCTGGGAGTGGGATCTTGTCCTTGTTGTCTCTGGGTGTGGGATCTTGACCTTGCTGTCTCTGGGTGTGGGATCTTGTCCTTGTTGTCTCTGGGTTTGGGATCTTGTTCTTGTTGTCTCTGGGTGTGGGATCTTGTCCTTGTTGTCTCTGGGTGTGGGATCTTGTTCTTCTTGCCTCTGGGTGTAGGATCTTGTTCTTGTTGTCTCTGGGTGTGGGATCTTGTTCTTGTTGTCTCTGGCTGTGGTATCTTGTCCTTATTGTTTCTGGGTGTGGGATTTTGATCTTGCCATCTCTGGGTGTGGGATCTTGTCCTTGTTGTCTCTGGGTGTGGGATCTTGTCCTTGTTGTCTCTGGGTGTGGGATCTTGTCCTTGTTGTCTCTGGGTGTGGGATCTTGTTCTTTTTGTCTCTGGGTGTGGGATCTTGCCCTTGTCGTCTCTGGGTGTGGGATCTTGTCCTTGCCATCTCTGGGAGTGGGATCTTGTTCTTGTTGTCTCTGGGTGTGGGATCTTGTCCTTGTTGTCTCTGGGTGTGGGATCTTGTCCTTGTTGTCTCTGGGTGTGGGACCTTGTCCTTGCTGTCTCTGGGAGTGGGATCTTGTCCTTGTTGTCTCTGGGTGTGGGATCTTGTCCTTGTTGTCTCTGGGTGTGGAATCTTGTTGTTGTTGTCTCTGGGTGTGGGATATTGTTCTTGTTGTCTCTGGGTGTGGGATCTTGTCGTTGCTTTCGCTGGGTTTGGGATCATGTTCTTGTTGTCTCTGCGTGTGGGATCTTGTTCTTGCTTTCTCTGGGTGTGGGATCTTGTTCTTGTTGTCTCTGGGTGTGTGATCTTGTCCTTGTTGTCTCTCGGTGTGGGATCTTGTTCTTGTTGTCTCTTGGTGTGGGATCTTGTCCTTTTTGTCTCTCGGTGTGGGATATTGTTCTTGCCGTCTCTGGGTGTGGGATCTTGTCCTTGTTGTCTCTGGGTGTGGGATCATGTCCTTGTTGTGTCTGGGTGTGGGATCTTGTCCTTGCTGTCTCTGGGTGTGGGATCTTGTCTTTGTTGTCTCTGGGTGTGGGATCTTGTCCTTGTTGTCTCTGGGTGTGGGATTTTGACCTTGTTGTCTCTGGGTGTGGGATCTTGTCCTTGTTGTCTCTGGGTGTGGGGTCTTGTTCTTGTTGTCTCTTGGTGTGGGATCTTGTCGTTGTTGTCTCTGGGTGTGGGATCTTGTTCTTGTTGCCTCTGTGTGTGGGATCTTGTTCTTGTTGTCTCTGGGTGTGGGATCTTGTTCTTGTTGTCTCTGGGTGTGGGATCTTGCCCTTTTTGTCTCTGGGTGTGGGATCTTGTCCCTGTTGTCTCTGGGTGTGGGATCTTGTCCTTGTTGTCTCTGGGTGTGGGATCTTGTTCTTTTTGTCCCTGGGTGTGGGATCTTGTCCTTGTCATCTCTGGGTGTGGGATCCTGTCCTTGCCGTCTCTGTGAGTGGGATCTTGTTCTTTTTGTCTCTGGGTGTGGGATCTTGTCCTTGTCGTCTCTGGGTGTGGGATCTTGTCCTTGTTCTCTCTGGGTGTGGGATCTTGTCCTTGCTGTCTCTGGGTGTGGGATATTGTCCTTGTTGTCTCTGGGTGTGGGATCTTGTCGTTGTTGTCTCTGGGTGTGGGATCTTGTCCTTGTTGTCTCTGGGTGTGGGATCTTGTCCTCGTTGTCTCTGGGTGTGGGATCTTGTTCTTGATGTCACTGGGTGTGGGATCTTGTCGTTGTTGTCTCTGGGTGTGGGATCTTGTTCTTGTCTCTGGGTGTGGGATCTTGTTCTCGTTGTCTCTGGGTGTGGGATCTTGTTCTTGTTGTCTCTGGGTATGGGATCTTGTCCTTGTCATCTCTGGGTGTGGGATCTTGTCCTTGTCGTCTCTGGGTGTGGGATCTTGTCCTTGTCATCCCTGGGTGTGGGATCTTGTCCTTGTTTTCACTGGGTGTGTAATCTTGTCCTTGTTGTCTCTGGGTGTGGGATCTTGTCCTTGTTGTCTCTGGGTGTGGGATCTTGTCCTTGTTGTCTCTGGGTGTGGGATCTTGACCTTGCTATCTCTGGGTGTGGGATCTTGTCCTTGTTGTCTCTGGGTGTGGGATCTTGTTCTTGTCTCTGGGTGTGAGATCTGGTCCTTGTTGTCTCTGGGCGTGGGATCTTGTTCTTCTTCCCTCTGGGTTTGTGATCTTGTTCTTGTTGTCTCTGAGTGTGGGACCTTGTTCTTGTTGTCTCTGGGTGTGGGATCCTGTCCTTATTGTCTCTGGGTGTGGGATCTTTTTCTTGCCATCTCTGGGTGTGGGATCTTGTCCTTGTTGTCTCTGGGTGGGGATATTGTCCTTGTTGTCTCTGGGAGTGGGATCTTGTCCTTGTTGTCTCTGGGTGTGGGATTTTGTTTTTGTTGTCTCTGGGTGTGGGATCTTGTCCTTGTTGTCTCTGGGTGTGGGATCTTGTCTTTGTTGTCTCTGGGTGTGGGATCTTTTTCTTGTTGTCTCTGGGTGTGGGATCTTGTCCTTGTTGTCTCTGGGTGTGGGATCTTGTTCTTGCCGTCTCTGGGTGTGGGATCTTGTCCTTGTTGTCTCTGGTTGTGGGATCTTGTCCTTGTTGTCTCTGGGTGTGGGATCTTGCCCTTGTTGTCTCTGGGTGTGGGATCTTGTCCTTGTCATCTCTGGGTGTGGGATCTTGTCCTTGTTGTCTCTGGGTGTGGGATCTTGTTCTTGCCGTCCCTGGGTGTGGGATCTTGTTCTTGTTGTCTCTGGGTGTGGGATCTTGTCCTTGTTGTCTCTGGGTGTGGGATCTTGCCCTTGTTGTCTCTGGGTGTGGGATCTTATCCTTGTCATCTCTGGGTGTGGGTTTTTATCCTTGTCGTCTCTGGGTGTGGGACCTTGTCCTTGTTGATTCTGGGAGTGGGATCTTGTCCTTGATGTCTCTGGGTGTGGGATCTTGTCCTTGTCGTCTCTAGTTGTGGGATCTTGTCCTTGTTGTCTCTGGGAGTGGGATATTGTCCTTGTTGTCTCTGGGAGTGGGATGTTGTCCTTGTTGTCTCTGGGTGTGGGATGTTGTTCTTGTTGTCTCTGGGAGTGGGATCTTGTCCTTGATGTCTCTGGGAGTGGTATCTTGTCCTTGTTGTCTCTGGGTGTGTGATCTTGTCCTTGTTGTCTCTCGGTGTGGGATCTTGTTCTTGTTGTCTCTTGGTGTGGGATCTTGTCCTTTTGTCTCTCGGTGTGGGATATTGTTCTTGCCGTCTCTGGGTGTGGGATCTTGTCCTTGTTGTCTCTGGGTGTGGGATCATGTCCTTGTTGTGTCTGGGTGTGGGATCTTGTCCTTGCTGTCTCTGGGTGTGGGATCTTGTCTTTGTTGTCTCTGGGTGTGGGATCTTGTCCTTGTTGTCTCTGGGTGTGGGATTTTGACCTTGTTGTCTCTGGGTGTGGGATCTTGTCCTTGTTGTCTCTGGGTGTGGGGTCTTGTTCTTGTTGTCTCTTGGTGTGGGATCTTGTCGTTGTTGTCTCTGGGTGTGGGATCTTGTTCTTGTTGCCTCTGTGTGTGGGATCTTGTTCTTGTTGTCTCTGGGTGTGGGATCTTGTTCTTGTTGTCTCTGGGTGTGGGATCTTGCCCTTTTTGTCTCTGGGTGTGGGATCTTGTCCCTGTTGTCTCTGGGTGTGGGATCTTGTCCTTGTTGTCTCTGGGTGTGGGATCTTGTTCTTTTTGTCTCTGGGTGTGGGATCTTGTCCTTGTCATCTCTGGGTGTGGGATCCTGTCCTTGCCGTCTCTGTGAGTGGGATCTTGTTCTTTTTGTCTCTGGGTGTGGGATCTTGTCCTTGTCGTCTCTGGGTGTGGGATCTTGTCCTTGTTCTCTCTGGGTGTGGGATCTTGTCCTTGCTGTCTCTGGGTGTGGGATATTGTCCTTGTTGTCTCTGGGTGTGGGATCTTGTCGTTGTTGTCTCTGGGTGTGGGATTTTGTCCTTGTTGTCTCTGGGTGTGGGATCTTGTCCTTGTTGTCTCTGGGTGTGGGATCTTGTTCTTGATGTCACTGGGTGTGGGATCTTGTCGTTGTTGTCTCTGGGTGTGGGATCTTGTTCTTGTCTCTGGGTGTGGGATCTTGTTCTTGTTGTCTCTGGGTGTGGGATCTTGTTCTTGTTGTCTCTGGGTATGGGATCTTGTCCTTGTCATCTCTGGGTGTGGGATCTTGTCCTTGTCGTCTCTGGGTGTGGGATCTTGTCCTTGTCATCCCTGGGTGTGGGATCTTGTCCTTGTTTTCACTGGGTGTGTGATCTTGTCCTTGTTGTCTCTGGGTGTGGGATCTTGTCCTTGTTGTCTCTGGGTGTGGGATCTTGTCCTTGTTGTCTCTGGGTGTGGGATCTTGACCTTGCTATACCTGGGTGTGGGATCTTGTCCTTGTTGTCTCTGGGTGTGGGATCTTGTTCTTGTCTCTGGGTGTGAGATCTTGTCCTTGTTGTCTCTGGGTGTGGGATCTTGTTCTTGTTGTCTCTGGGTATGGGATCTTGTTCTTGTTGTCTCTGGGTGTGGGATCTTGTCCTTGTAGTCTCTGGGAGGGGGATCTTGTCCTTGTCGTCTCTGGGTGTGGGATCTTGTCCTTGTCATCTCTGGGTGTGGGATCTTGTCCTTGTCGTATCTGGGTGTGGGATCTTGTCCTTGTCGTCCCTGGGTGTGGGATCTTGTCCTTGTTTTCACTGGGTGTGGGATCTTGCCCTTGTTGTCTCTGGGTGTGGGATCTTGTCCGTGTTGTCTCTGGGTGTGGGATCTTGTCCTTGTTGTCTCTGGGTGTGGGATCTTGACCTTGCTATCTCTGGGTGTGGGATCTTGTCCTTGTTGTCTCTGGGTGTGGGATCTTGTTCTTGTCTCTGGGTGTGAGATATTGTCCTTGTTGTCTCTGGGCGTGGGATCTTGTTCTTCTTCCCTCTGGGTGTGGGATCTTGTTCTTGTTGTCTCTGGGTGTGGGATCTTGTTCTTGTTGTCTCTGGGTGTGGGATCCTGTCCTTATTGTCTCTGGGTGTGGGATCTTGTTCTTGCAATCTCTGGGTGTGGGATCTTGTCCTTGTTGTCTCTGGGTGGGGATATTGTCCTTGTTGTCTCTGGGAGTGGGATCTTGTCCTTGTTGTCTCTGGGTGTGGAATTTTGTTCTTGTTGTCTCTGGGTGTGGGATCCTGTCCTTATTGTCTCTGGGTGTGGGATCTTGTTATTTCCATCTCTGGGTGTGGGATCTTGTCCTTGTTGTCTCTGGGTGGGGATATTGTCCTTGTTGTCTCTGGGAGTGTGGATCTTGTCCTTGTTGTCTCTGGGTGTGGGATTTTGTTTTTGTTGTCTCTGGGTGTGGGATCTTGTCCTTGTTGTCTCTGGGTGTAGGATCTTGTCCTTGTTGTCTCTGGGTGTGGGATATTGTTCTTGTTGTCTCTGGGTGTGGGATCTTGTCCTTGTTGTCTCTGGGTGTGGGATATTGTTCTTGCCGTCTCTGGGTGTGGGATCTTGTCCTTGTTGTCTCTGGGTGTGGGATCTTGTCCTTGTTGTCTCTGGGTGTGGGATCTTGCCCTTGTTGTCTCTGGGTGTGGGATCTTGTCCTTGTCATCTCTGGGTGTTGGATCTTGTCCTTGTTGTCTCTGGGTGTGGGATCTTGTTGTTGCCGTCCCTGGGTGTGGGATCTTGTTCTTGTTGTCTCTGGGTGTGGGATCTTGTCCTTGTTGTCTCTGGGTGTGGGATCTTGCCCTTGTTGTCTCTGGGTGTGGGATCTTATCCTTGTCATCTCAGGGTGTGGGTTTTTATCCTTGTCGTCTCTGGGTGTGGGACCTTGTCCTTGTTGATTCTGGGAGTGGGATCTTGTCCTTGATGTCTCTGGGAGTGGGATCTTGTCCTTTTCGTCTCTAGTTGTGGGATCTTGTCCTTGTTGTCACTGGGAGTGGGATATTGTCCTTGTTGTCTCTGGGAGTGGGATGTTGTCCTTGTTGTCTCTGGGTGTGGGATGTTGTTCTTGTTGTCTCTCGGAGTGGGATCTTGTCCTTGATGTCTCTGGGAGTGGTATCTTGTCCTTGTTGTCTCTGGGTGTGGGACCTTGTCCTTGTTGACTCTGGGAGTGGGATCTCGCCCTTGTTGTCTCTGGGAGTGGGATCTTGTCCTTGTTGTCTCTGGGTTTGGGATCTTGTCCTTGTTGTCTCTGGGTGTGGGATCTTGACCTTGCTGTCTCTGGGTGTGGGATCTTGTCCTTGTTGTCTCTGGGTGTGGGATCTTGTTCTTGTTGTCTCTGGGTGTGGGATCTTGTCCTTGTTGTCTCTGGGTGTGGGATCTTGTTCTTCTTGCCTCTGGGTGTGGGATCTTGTTCTTGTTGTCTCTGGGTGTGGGATCTTGTTCTTGTTGTCTCTGGCTGTGGTATCTTGTCCTTATTGTTTCTGGGTGTGGGATTTTGATTTTGCCATCTCTGGGTGTGGGATCTTGTCCTTGTTGTCTCTGGGTGTGGGATCTTGTCCTTGTTGTCTCTGGGTGTGGGATCTTGTCCTTGTTGTCTCTGGGTGTGGGATCTTGTTCTTTTTGTCTCTAGGTGTGGGATCTTGCCCTTGTCGTCTCCGGGTGTGGGATCTTGTCCTTGCCATCTCGGGGAGTGGGAACTTGTTCTTGTTGTCTCTGGGTGTGGGATCTTGTCCTTGTTGTCTCTGGGTGTGGGATCTTGTCCTTGTTGTCTCTGGGTGTGGGACCTTGTCCTTGCTGTCTCTGGGTGTGGGATCTTGTCCTTGTTGTCTCTGGGTGTGGGATCTTGTCCTTGTTGTCTCTGGGTTTGGAATCTTGTTGTTGTTGTCTCTGGGTGTGGGATCTTGTTCTCGTTGTCTCTGGGTGTGGGATCTTGTCGTTGCTTTCGCTGGGTTTGGGATCATGTTCTTGTTGTCTCTGGGTGTGGGATCTTGTTCTTGCTTTCTCTGGGTGTGGGATCTTGTTCTTGTTGTCTCTGGGTGTGTGATCTTGTCCTTGTTGTCTCTCGGTGTGGGATCTTGTTCTTGTTGTCTCTTGGTGTGGGATCTTGTCCTTTTTGTCTCTGGGTGTGGGATAATGTTCTTGCCGTCTCTGGGTGTGGGATATTGTCCTTGTTGTCTCTGGGTGTGGGATCATGTCCTTCTTGAGTCTGGGTGTGGGATCTTGACTTGCTGTCTCTGGGTGTGGGATCTTGTCTTTGTTGTCTCTGGGTGTGGGATCTTGTCCTTGTTGTCTCTGGGTGTGGGATTTTGACCTTGTTGTCTCTGGGTGTGGGATCTTGTCCTTGTTGTCTCTGGGTGTGGGGCTTGTTCTTGTTGTCTCTTGGTGTGGGATCTTGTCGTTGTTGTCTCTGGGTGTGGGATCTTGTTCTTGTTGCCTCTGTGTGTGGGATCTTGTTCTTGTTGTCTCTGGGTGTGGGATCTTGTTCTTGTTGTCTCTGGGTGTGGGATCTTGCCCTTTTTGTCTCTGGGTGTGGGATCCTGTCCTTGTTGTCTCTGGGTGTGGGATCTTGTCCTTGTTGTCTCTGGGTGTGGGATCTTGTTCTTTTTGTCTCTGGGTGTGGGATCTTGTCCTTGTCGTCTCTGGGTGTGGGATCTTGTTCTTTTTGTCTCTGGGTGTGCGATCTTGTCCTTGCTGTCTCTGGGTGTGGGATATTGTCCTTGTTGTCTCTGGGTGTGGGATCTTGTCGTTGTTGTCTCTGGGTGTGGGATCTTGTCCTTGTTGTCTCTGGGTGTGGGATCATGTCCTTGTTGTCTCTGGGTGTGGGATCTTGTTCTTGATGTCTCTGGGTGTGGGATCTTGTCGTTGTTGTCTCTGGGTGTGGGATCTTGTTCTTGTCTCTGGGTGTGGGATCTTGTTCTTGTTGTCTCTGGGTGTGGGATCTTGTTCTTGTTGTCTCTGGGTATGGGATCTTGTTCTTGTTGTCTCTGGGTGTGGGATCTTGTCCTTGTAGTCTCTGGGAGGGGGATCTTGTCCTTGTCGTCTCTGGGTGTGGGATCTTGTCCTTGTCATCTCTGGGTGTGGGATCTTGTCCTTGTCGTCTCTGGGTGTGGGATCTTGTCCTTGTCGTCCCTGGGTGTGGGATCTTGTCCTTGTTTTCACTGGGTGTGGGATCTTGTCCTTGTTGTCTCTGGGTGTGGGATCTTGTCCTTGTTGTCTCTGGGTGTGGGATCTTGTCCTTGTTGTCTCTGGGTGTGGGATCTTGACCTTGCTATCTCTGGGTGTGGGATCTTGTCCTTGTTGTCTCTGGGTGTGGGATCTTGTTCTTGTCTCTGGGTGTGAGATCTTGTCCTTGTTGTCTCTGGGCGTGGGATCTTGTTCTTCTTCCCTCTGGGTGTGGGATCTTGTTCTTGTTGTCTCTGGGTGTGGGATCTTGTTCTTGTTGTCTCTGGGTGTGGGATCCTGTCCTTCTTGTCTCTGGGTGTGGGATCTTGTTCTTGCCATCTCTGGGTGTGGGATGTTGTCCTTGTTGTCTCTGGGTGGGGATATTGTCCTTGTTGTCTCTGGGAGTGGGATCTTGTCCTTGTTGTCTCTGGGTGTGGGATTCTGTTTTTGTTGTCTCTGGGTGTGGGATCTTGTCCTTGTTATCTCTGGGTGTGGGATCTTGTTCTTGTTGTCTCTGGGTGTGGGATCTTGTCCTTGTTGTCTCTGGGTGTGGGATCTTGTTCTTGTTGTCTCTGGGTGTGGGATCTTGTCCTTGTTGTCTCTGGGTGTGGGATCTTGTTCTTGCCGTCTCTGGGTGTGGGATCTTGTCCTTGTTGTCTCTGGGTGTGGGATCTTGTCCTTGTTGTCTCTGGGTGTGTGTTCTTGCCCTTGTTGTCTCTGGGTGTGGGATCTTGTCCTTGTCATCTCTGGGTGTGGGTTTTTATCCTTGTCGTCTCTGGGTGTGGGATCTTGTCCTTGTTGACTCTGGGAGTGGGATCTTGTCCTTGTTGTCTCTGGGAGTGGGATCTTGTCCTTGTCATCTCTGGGTGTGGGTTTTTATCCTTGTCGTCTCTGGGTGTGGGATCTTGTCCTTGTTGACACTGGGAGTGGGATCTTGTCCTTGTTGTCGCTGGGAGTGGGATCTTGTCCTTGTTGTCTCTGGGTGTGGGACCTTGTCCTTGTTGACTCTGGGAGTGGGATCTTGTCCTTGTTGTCTCTGGGAGTGGGATCTTGTCCTTGTTGTCTCTGGGTGTGGGATCTTGTCCTTGTTGTCTCTGGGTGTGGGATCTTGACCTTGCTGTCTCTGGGTGTGGGATCTTGTCCTTGTTGTCTCTGGGTGTGGGATCTTGTTCTTGTTGTCTCTGGGTGTGGGATTTTGTCCTTGTTGTCTCTGGGTGTGGGATCTTGTTCTTCTTGCCTCTGGGTGTGGGTTCTTGTTCTTGTTGTCTCTGGGTGTCGGATCTTGTTCTTGTTGTCTCTGGGTGTGGGATCTTGTCCTTATTGTCTCTGGGTGTGGGATTTTGTTCTTGCCATCTCTGGGTGTGGGATCTTGTCCTTGTTGTCTCTGGGTGCGAGATCTTGTCCTTGTTGTCTCCGGGTGTGGGATCTTGTCCTTGTTGTCTCTGGGTGTGCGATCTTGTTCTTTTTGTCTCTGGGTGTGGGATCTTGCCCTTGTCGTCTCTGGGTGTGGGATCTTGTCCTTGCCATCTCTGGGAGTGGGATCTTGTACTTGTTGTCTCTGGGTGTGGGATTTGGCCTTGTTGTCTCTGGGTGTGGGATCTTGTCCTTGTTGTCTCTGGGTGTGGGATCTTGTCCTTGCTGTCTCTGGGTGTGGGATCTTGTCCTTGTTGTCTCTCGGTGTGCGATCTTGTTCTTGTTGTCTCTTGGTGTGGGATCTTGTCGTTGTTGTCTCTGGGTGTGGGATCTTGTTGTTGCCGTCTCTGGGTGTGGGATCTTGTCCTTGTTGTCTCTGGGTGTGGGATCATGTCCTTGTTGTGTCTGGGTGTGGTATCTTGTCCTTGTTGTGTCTGGGTGTGAGATGTTGTCCTTGTTGTCTCTGGGTGTGGGATTTTGACCTTGTTGTCTCTGGGTGTGGGATGTTGTCCTTGTTGTCTCTGGGTGTGGGATCTTGTCTTTGTTGTCTCTGGGTGTGGGATGTTGTCCTTGTTGTCTCTGGGTGTGGGATTTTGACCTTGTTGTCTCTGGGTGTGGGATCTTGTCCTTGTTGTCTCTGTGTGTGGATCTTGTTCTTGTTGTCTCTTGGTGTGGGATCTTGTCATTGTTGTCTCTGGGTGTGGGATTTTGTTCTTGTTGCCTTTGTGTGTGGGATCTTGTTCTTGTTGTCTCTGGGTGTGGGATCTTGTTCTTGTTGTCTCTGGGTGTGGGATCTTGCCCTTGTCTCTGGGTGTGGGATCATGTTCTTGCCGTCTCTGGGTGTGGGATCTTGTACTTGTTGTCTCTGGGTGTGGGATCTTGTCCTTGTTGTCTCTGGGCGTGGGATCTTGTCCTTGTTGTCTCTGGGTGTGGGATCTTGTTCTTTTTGTCTCTGGGTGTGGGATCTTGTCCTTGTCGTCTCTGGGTGTGGGATCTTGTCCTTGCCGTCTCTGTGAGTGGGATCTTGTTCTTTTTGTCTCTGGGTGTGGGATTTTGTCCTTGTCGTCTCTGGGTCTGGGATCTTGTCCTTGTTCTCTCTGGGTGTGGGATCTTGTCCTTGCTGTCTCTGGGTGTGGGATCTTGTCCTTGTTGTCTTTGGGTGTGGGATCTTGTCCTTGTTTTCTCTGGGTGCGGGATCTTGTTCTTGCCATCTCTGGGTGTGGGATCTTGTCCTTGTTGTCTCTGGGTGTGGGTTCTTGTCCTTGTTGTCTCTGGGTGTGGGATCTTGTCCTTGTTGTCTCTGGGTGTGGGATCTTGTTCTTTTTGTCTCTGGGTGTGGGATCTTGCCCTTGTCGTCTCTGGGTGTGGGATCTTGTCCTTGCCATCTCTGGGAGAGGGAACTTGTACTTGTTGTCTCTGGGTGTGGGATTTGGCCTTGTTGTCTCGGGGTGTGGGATCTTGTCCTTGTTGTCTCTGGGTGTGGGATCTTGTTCTTGTTGTCTCTTGGTGTGGGATCTTGTCGTTGTTGTCTCTGGGTGTGGGATCTTGTTCTTGCCGTCTCTGGGTGTGGGATCTTGTCCTTGTTGTCTCTGGGTGTGGGATCATGTCCTTGTTGTGTCTGGGTGTGGGATCTTGTCTTTGTTGTCTCTGGGTGTGGGATCTTGTCCTTGTTGTCTCTGGGTGTGGGATCATGTCCTTGCTGTCTCTGGGTGTGGGATCTTGTCTTTGTTGTCTCTGGGTGTGGGATGTTGTCCTTGTTGTCTCTGGGTGTGGGATTTTGATCTTGCCATCTCTGGGTGTGGGATCTTGTCCTTGTTGTCTCTGGGTGTGGGATCTTGTCCTTGTTGTCTCTGGGTGTGGGATCTTGTCCTTGCTATCTCTGGGTGTGCGATCTTGTCCTTGTTGTCTCTGGGTGTGGGATCATGTCCTTGTTGTGTCTGGGTGTGGGATCTTGTCCTTGCTGTCTCTGGGTGTGGGATCTTGTCTTTGTTGTCTCTGGGTGTGGGATCTTGTCCTTGTTGTCTCTGGGTGTGGGATTTTGACCTTGTTGTCTCTGGGTGTGGGATCTTGTCCTTGTTGTCTCTGGGTGTGGGGTCTTGTTCTTGTTGTCTCTTGGTGTGGGATCTTGTCGTTGTTGTCTCTGGGTGTGGGATCTTGTTCTTGTTGCCTCTGTGTGTGGGATCTTGTTCTTGTTGTCTCTGGGTGTGGGATCTTGTTCTTGTTGTCTCTGGGTGTGCGATCTTGTCCTTGTTGTCTCTGGGTGTGGGATCTTGTTCTTTTTGTCTCTGGGTGTGGGATCTTGTCCTTGTCGTCTCTGGGTGTGGGATCCTGTCCTTGCCGTCTCTGTGAGTGGGATCTTGTTCTTTTTGTCTCTGGGTGTGGGATCTTGTCCTTGTCGTCTCTGGGTGTGGGATCTTGTCCTTGTTCTCTCTGGGTGTGGGATCTTGTCCTTGCTGTCTCTGGGTGTGGGATATTGTCCTTGTTGTCTCTGGGTGTGGGATCTTGTCGTTGTTGTCTCTGGGTGTGGGATTTTGTCCTTGTTGTCTCTGGGTGTGGGATCTTGTCCTTGTTGTCTCTGGGTGTGGGATCTTGTTCTCGATGTCTCTGGGAGTGGGATCTTGTCGTTGTTGTCTCTGGGTGTGGGATCTTGTTCTTGTCTCTGGGTGTGGGATCTTGTTCTTGTTGTCTCTGAGTGTGGGATCTTGTTCTTGTTGTCTCTGGGTATGGGATCTTGTTCTTGTTGTCTCTGGGTGTGGGATCTTGTCCTTGTAGTCTCTGGGAGGGGGATCTTGTCCTTGTCGTCTCTGGGTGTGGGATCTTGTCCTTCTCATCTCTGGGTGTGGGATCTTGTCCTTGTCGTCTCTGGGTGTGGGATCTTGTCCTTGTCGTCCCTGGGTGTGGGATCTTGTCCTTGTTTTCACTGGGTGTGGGATCTTGTCCTTGTTGTCTCTGGGTGTGGGATCTTGTCCTTGTTGTCTCTGGGTGTGGGATCTTGTCCTTGTTGTCTCTGGGTGTGGGATCTTGACCTTGCTATCTCTGGGTGTGGGATCTTGTCCTTGTTGTCTCTGGGTGTGGGATCTTTTTCTTGTCTCTGGGTGTGAGATATTGTCCTTGTTGTCTCTGGGCGTGGGATCTTGTTCTTCTTCCCTCTGGGTGTGGGATCTTGTTCTTGTTGTCTCTGGGTGTGGGATCTTGTTCTTGTTGTCTCTGGGTGTGGGATCCTGTCCTTATTGTCTCTGGGTGTGGGATCTTGTTCTTGCCATCTCTGGGTGTGGGATCTTGTCCTTGTTGTCTCTGGGTGGGGATATTGTCCTTGTTGTCTCTGGGAGTGGGATCTTGTCCTTGTTGTCTCTGGGTGTGGGATTTTGTTTTTGTTGTCTCTGGGTGTGCGATCTTGTCCTTGTTGTCTCTGGGTGTAGGATCTTGTCCTTGTTGTCTCTGGGTGTGGGATCTTGTTCTTGTTGTCTCTGGGTGTGGGATCTTGTCCTTGTTGTCTCTGGGTGTGGGATCTTGTTCTTGCCGTCTCTGGGTGTGGGATCTTGTCCTTGTTGTCTCTGGGTGTGGGATCTTGTCCTTGTTGTCTCTGGGTGTGGGATCTTGCCCTTGTTGTCTCTGGGTGTGGGATCTTGTCCTTGTCATCTCTGGGTGTGGGATCTTGTCCTTGTTGTCTCTGGGTGTGGGATCTTGTTCTTGCCGTCCCTGGGTGTGGGATCTTGTTCTTGTTGTCTCTGGGTGTGGGATCTTGTCCTTGTTGTCTCTGGGTGTGGGATCTTGCCCTTGTTGTCTCTGGGTGTGGGATCTTATCCTTGTCATCTCTGGGTGTGGGTTTTTATCCTTGTCGTCTCTGGGTGTGGGACCTTGTCCTTGTTGATTCTGGGAGTGGGATCTTGTCCTTGATGTCTCTGGGAGTGGGATCTTGTCCTTGTCGTCTCTAGTTGTGGGATCTTGTCCTTGTTGTCTCTGGGAGTGGGATATTGTCCTTGTTGTCTCTGGGAGTGGGATGTTGTCCTTGTTGTCTCTGGGTGTGGGATGTTGTTCTTGTTGTCTCTGGGAGTGGGATCTTGTCCTTGATGTCTCTGGGAGTGGTATCTTGTCCTTGTTGTCTCTGGGTGTGGGACCTTGTCCTTGTTGACTCTGGGAGTGGGATCTCGTCCTTGTTGTCTCTGGGAGTGGGATCTTGTCCTTGTTGTCTCTGGGTTTGGGATCTTGTCCTTGTTGTCTCTGGATGTGGGATCTTGACCTTGCTGTCTCTGGGTGTGGGATCTTGTCCTTGTTGTCTCTGGGTGTGGGACCTTGTTCTTGTTGTCTCTGGGTGTGGGATCTTGTCCTTGGTGTCTCTGGGTGTGGGATCTTGTTCTTCTTGCCTCTGGGTGTGGGATCTTGTTCTTGTTGTCTCTGGGTGTGGGATGTTGTTCTTGTTGTCTCTGGCTGTGGTATCTTGTCCTTATTGTTTCTGGGTGTGGGATTTTGATTTTGCCATCTCTGGGTGTGGGATCTTGTCCTTGTTGTCTCTGGGTGTGGGATCTTGTCCTTGTTGTCTCTGGGTGTGGGATCTTGTCCTTGTTGTCTCTGGGTGTGGGATCTTGTTCTTTTTGTCTCTGGGTGTGGGATCTTGCCCTTGTCGTCTCTGGGTGTGGGATCTTGTCCTTGCCATCTCTGGGAGTGGGATCTTGTTCTTGTTGTCTCTGGGTGTGGGATCTTGTCCTTGTTGTCTCTGGGTGTGGGATCTTGTCCTTGTTGTCTCTGGGTGTGGGACATTGTCCTTGCTGTCTCTGGGTGTGGGATCTTGTCCTTGTTGTCTCTGGGTGTGGGATCTTGTCCTTGTTGTCTCTGGGTTTGGAATCTTGTTGTTGTTGTCTCTGGGTGTGGGATCTTGTCCTTGTCGTCTCTGGGTGTGGGATCTTGTCCTTGTTCTCTCTGGGTTTGGGATCTTGTCCTTGCTGTCTCTGGGTGTGGGATATTGTCCTTGTTGTCTCTGGGTGTGGGATCTTGTCGTTGTTGTCTCTGGGTGTGGGATCTTGTCCTTGTTGTCTCTGGGTGTGGGAACTTGTCCTTGTTGTCTCTGGGTGTGGGATCTTGTTCTTGATGTCTCTGGGTGTGGGATATTGTCCTTGTTGTCTCTGGGTGTGGGATCTTGTCCTTGATGTCTCTGTGTGTGGGATCTTGTCCTTGTTGTCACTGTGTGTGGGATCTTGTCCTTGTTGTCTCCGGGTGTGGGATCTTGTTCTTGTTGTCTCTGGGTGTGGGATCTTGTCCTTGTTGTCTCTGGGTGTGGGATCTTGTCCTTGTTGTCTCTGGGTGAGGGATCTTGTCCTTTTTGTCTCTGGGTGTGGGATCTTGTACTTGTTGTCTCTGGGAGTGGGATCTTGTCCTTGTTGTCTCTGGGTGTGGGATCTTGTCCTTGTTGTCTCTGGGTGTGGGATCTTGTGCTTGTTGTCTCTGGGTGTGGGATCTTGTCCTTTTTGTCTCTGGGAGTGGGATCTTGTTCTTGTCATCTCTGGGAGTGGGATTTTGTTCTTGTCATCTCTGGGTGTGGGATCTTGTCCTTGTTGTCTCTGGGTGTGGGATCTTGTTCTTGCCGTCTCTGGGTATGGGATCTTGTTCTTGTTGTCTCTGGGAGTGGGATCTTGTCCTTGTTGTCTCTGGGTGTGGGATCCTGTCCTTGTTGTCTCTGGGTGTGGGATCTTGTCCTTGTTGTCTCTGGGTGTGGGATCTTGTCCTTGTCGTCTCTGGGTGTGGGATCTTGTCCTTGTTGTCTCTGGGTGTGGGATTTTGTTGTTGTTGTCTCTGTGTTTGGGATCTTGTTCTTGTCGTCTCTGGCAGTGGGATCCTGTTCTTGTCGTCTCTGGGTGTGGGATCTTGTCCTTGTTGTCTCTGGGTGTGGGATCTTGTTCTTGCCATCTCTGGGTGTGGGATTTGTTCTTGTTGTCTCTGGGATTGGGATCTTGTCCTTGTTGCCTCTGGGTGTGGGATCTTGTTCTTGTTGTCTCTGGGTGTGGGATCTTGTCCTTGTTGTCTCTGGGTGTGGGATCTTGTCCTTGTCGTCTCTGGGTGTGGGATCTTGTCCTTGATCTCTCTGGGTGTGGGATCTTGTTCTTGTTGTCTGTGGGTGTGGGCTCTAGTCCTTGATGTCTCTCGGTGTGGAATCTTGTCCTTGTTGTCTCTGGGTGTGGGATCTTGTCCTTGTTGTCTCTGGGAGTGGGATCTTGTTCTTGTTGCCTCTGGGTGTGGGATCTTGTCCTTGTTGTGTCTGGGTGTGGGATCTTGTTCTTGCCGTCTCTGGGTGTGGGATCTTGTCCTTGTTGTCTCTGCGAGTGGGATCTTGTCCTTGTTGTCTCTGGTGTGGGATCTTGTCCTTGTTGTCTCTGGGTGTGGGATCTTGTCCTTGTTGTCTTTGTGTGTGGGTTCTTGTCCTTGTTGTCTCTGGGTGAGGGATCTTGTCCTTGTTGTCTCTGGGTGTGGGATCTTGTCCTTGTTGCCTCTGGGAGTGGGATCTTGTCCTTGTTGTCTCTGGGTGTGGGATCTTGTCCTTGTTGTCTCTGGGTGTGGGATCTTGCCTTGTTGTCTCTGGGTGTGGGACCTTGTCTTTGTTGTCTCTGGGAGTGGGATCTTGTTCTTGTCATCTCTGGGTGTGGGATCTTGTCCTTGTTGTCTCTGGGTGTGGGATCTTGTTCTTGCCGTCTCTGGGTGTGGGATCTTGTTCTTGTTGTCTCTGGGAGTGGGATCTTGTCCTTGTTGTCTCTGGGTGTGGGATCCTGTTCTTGTTGTCTCTGGGTGTGGGATCATGTCCTTGTTGTCTCTGGGTGTGGGATCTTGTCCTTGTCATCTCTGGGTGTGGGATCTTGTCCTTGTTGTCTCTGGGTGTGGGATCTTGTTCTTGTTGTCTCTGGGTGTGGGATCTTGTTCTTGTCGTCTCTGGGAGTGGGATCTTGTTCTTGTCGTCTCTGGGTGTGGGATCGTGTCCTTGTTGTCTCTGGGTGTGGGATCTTGTTCTTGCCCTCTCTGGGTGTGGGATCTTGTTCTTGTTGTCTCTGGGAGTGGGATCTTGTCCTTGTTGTCTCTGGGTGTGGGATCTTGTTCTTGTTGTCTCTGGGTGTGGGATCTTGTCCTTGTTGTCTCTAGGTGTGGGATCTTGTCCTTGTCGTCTCTGGGTGTGGGATCTTGTCCTTGTTGTCTCTGGGTGTGGGATCTTGTCCTTGTTGTTTGCGGTGTGGGATCTTCTCCTTGTTGTCTCTGGGTGTGGGTTCTTGTCATTGTTGTATTTGGGTGAGGGATTTTGTCCTTGTTGTCTCTGAGTGTGGGATCTTGTCCTTGTTGTCTCTGGGTGTGGGATCTTGTCCTTGTTGTCTCTGGGTGTGGGATCTTTTTCTTACTCTCTCTGGCTGTGGGATCATGTTCTTGTTGTCTCTGGGTGTGGGATCTTGTCCTTGTTGTCTCTGGGTGTGGGATCTTGTCCTTGTTGTCTCTGGGTGTGGGATCTTGTCCTTGTTGTCTCTGGGTGTGGGATCTTGTCCTTGTTGTCTCTGGGTGTGGGATCTTGTCCTTGTTGTCTCTGTGTGTGGGATCTTGTCCTTGTTGTCTCTGGGTGTGGGATCTTGTCCTTGTTGTCTCTGGGTGTGGGATCTTGTCCTTGTTGTCGCTGGGTGTGGGATCCTGTTCTTGTTGTCTCTGGGTGTGGGATCTTGTCCTTGTTGTCTCTGGGTGTGGGATCTTGTTGTCTCTGGGTGTGGGTTCTTGTTCTTGTTGTCTCTGGGTGTGGGATTTTGTCCTTGTTGTCTCTGGGTGTGGGATCTTGTTCTTGTTGGCTCTGGGAGTGGGATCTTGTCCTTGTTGTCTCTGGGCGTGGGATCTTGACCTTGTTGTATCTGGGTGTGGGATCTTTTCCTTGTTGTCTCTGGTAGTGGGATCTTGTCCTTGTTGTCTCCGGGTGTGGGATCTTGTCCTTGTTGTCTCTGGGTGTGGGATCTTGTCCGGTGTGGGATCTTGTTCTTGTTGTCTCTGTGTGTGGGATCATGTTCTTGTTGTCTCTGGGTGTGCGATCTTGTCGTTGTTGTCTCTGGGTCTGGGATCTTCTCCTTGTTGTCTCTGGGTGTGGGATCTTGTTTTTGTTGTCTCTGGGTGTGGGATCTTGTCCTTGTTGTCTCTGGGTGTGGGATCTTGTCCTTGTTGTCTCTGGGTGTGGGATCTTGTTCTTGTTGTCTCTGGGTGTGGGATCTTGTCCTTGTTGTCTCTGGGTGTGGGATCTTGTTCTTGCCGTCCCTGGGTGTGGGATCTTGTTCTTGTTGTCTCTGGGTGTGGGATCTTGTCCTTGTTGTCTCTGGGTGTGGGATCTTGCCCTTGTTGTCTCTGGGTGTGGGATCTTATCCTTGTCATCTCTGGGTGTGGGTTTTTATCCTTGTCGTCTCTGGGTGTGGGACCTTGTCCTTGTTGATTCTGGGAGTGATATCTTGTCCTTGATGTCTCTGGGAGTGGGATCTTGTCCTTGTCGTCTCTAGTTGTGGGATCTTGTCCTTGTTGTCTCTGGGAGTGGGATATTGTCCTTGTTGTCTCTGGGAGTGGGATGTTGTCCTTGTTGTCTCTGGGTGTGGGATGTTGTTCTTGTTGTCTCTGGGAGTGGGATCTTGTCCTTGATGTCTCTGGGAGTGGTATCTTGTCCTTGTTGTCTCTGGGTGTGGGACCTTGTCCTTGTTGACTCTGGGAGTGGGATCTTGTCCTTGTTGTCTCTGGGAGTGGGATCTTGTCCTTGTTGTCTCTGGGTGTGGGATCTTGACCTTGCTGTCTCTGGGTGTGGGATCTTGTCCTTGTTGTCTCTGGGTTTGGGATCTTGTTCTTGTTGTCTCTGGGTGTGGGATCTTGTCCTTGTTGTCTCTGGGTGTGGGATCTTGTTCTTCTTGCCTCTGGGTGTAGGATCTTGTTCTTGTTGTCTCTGGGTGTGGGATCTTGTTCTTGTTGTCTCTGGCTGTGGTATCTTGTCCTT
The DNA here is from genome assembly GCF_052327205.1 of Somniosus microcephalus. Taxonomy (NCBI): domain Eukaryota; kingdom Metazoa; phylum Chordata; class Chondrichthyes; order Squaliformes; family Somniosidae; genus Somniosus; species Somniosus microcephalus. The sequence goes on from NC_141004.1 coordinate 82,693,386, forward strand.
ATTGTTTCTGGGTGTGGGATTTTGATCTTGCCATCTCTGGGTGTGGGATCTTGTCCTTGTTGTCTCTGGGTGTGGGATCTTGTCCTTGTTGTCTCTGGGTGTGGGATCTTGTCCTTGTTGTCTCTGGGTGTGGGATCTTGTTCTTTTTGTCTCTGGGTGTGGGATCTTGCCCTTGTCGTCTCTGGGTGTGGGATCTTGTCCTTGCCATCTCTGGGAGTGGGATCTTGTTCTTGTTGTCTCTGGGTGTGGGATCTTGTCCTTGTTGTCTCTGGGTGTGGGATCTTGTCCTTGTTGTCTCTGGGTGTGGGACCTTGTCCTTGCTGTCTCTGGGAGTGGGATCTTGTCCTTGTTGTCTCTGGGTGTGGGATCTTGTCCTTGTTGTCTCTGGGTGTGGAATCTTGTTGTTGTTGTCTCTGGGTGTGGGATATTGTTCTTGTTGTCTCTGGGTGTGGGATCTTGTCGTTGCTTTCGCTGGGTTTGGGATCATGTTCTTGTTGTCTCTGCGTGTGGGATCTTGTTCTTGCTTTCTCTGGGTGTGGGATCTTGTTCTTGTTGTCTCTGGGTGTGTGATCTTGTCCTTGTTGTCTCTCGGTGTGGGATCTTGTTCTTGTTGTCTCTTGGTGTGGGATCTTGTCCTTTTTGTCTCTCGGTGTGGGATATTGTTCTTGCCGTCTCTGGGTGTGGGATCTTGTCCTTGTTGTCTCTGGGTGTGGGATCATGTCCTTGTTGTGTCTGGGTGTGGGATCTTGTCCTTGCTGTCTCTGGGTGTGGGATCTTGTCTTTGTTGTCTCTGGGTGTGGGATCTTGTCCTTGTTGTCTCTGGGTGTGGGATTTTGACCTTGTTGTCTCTGGGTGTGGGATCTTGTCCTTGTTGTCTCTGGGTGTGGGGTCTTGTTCTTGTTGTCTCTTGGTGTGGGATCTTGTCGTTGTTGTCTCTGGGTGTGGGATCTTGTTCTTGTTGCCTCTGTGTGTGGGATCTTGTTCTTGTTGTCTCTGGGTGTGGGATCTTGTTCTTGTTGTCTCTGGGTGTGGGATCTTGCCCTTTTTGTCTCTGGGTGTGGGATCTTGTCCCTGTTGTCTCTGGGTGTGGGATCTTGTCCTTGTTGTCTCTGGGTGTGGGATCTTGTTCTTTTTGTCTCTGGGTGTGGGATCTTGTCCTTGTCATCTCTGGGTGTGGGATCCTGTCCTTGCCGTCTCTGTGAGTGGGATCTTGTTCTTTTTGTCTCTGGGTGTGGGATCTTGTCCTTGTCGTCTCTGGGTGTGGGATCTTGTTCTTGTTCTCTCTGGGTGTGGGGTCTTGTCCTTGCTGTCTCTGGGTGTGGGATATTGTCCTTGTTGTCTCTGGGTGTGGGATCTTGTCGTTGTTGTCTCTGGGTGTGGGATCTTGTCCTTGTTGTCTCTGGGTGTGGGATCTTGTCCTTGTTGTCTCTGGGTGTGGGATCTTGTTCTTGATGTCACTGGGTGTGGGATCTTGTCGTTGTTGTCTCTGGGTGTGGGATCTTGTTCTTGTCTCTGGGTGTGGGATCTTGTTCTCGTTGTCTCTGGGTGTGGGATCTTGTTCTTGTTGTCTCTGGGTATGGGATCTTGTCCTTGTCATCTCTGGGTGTGGGATCTTGTCCTTGTCGTCTCTGGGTGTGGGATCTTGTCCTTGTCATCCCTGGGTGTGGGATCTTGTCCTTGTTTTCACTGGGTGTGTGATCTTGTCCTTGTTGTCTCTGGGTGTGGGATCTTGTCCTTGTTGTCTCTGGGTGTGGGATCTTGTCCTTGTTGTCTCTGGGTGTGGGATCTTGACCTTGCTATCTCTGGGTGTGGGATCTTGTCCTTGTTGTCTCTTGGTGTGGGATCTTGTTCTTGTCTCTGGGTGTGAGATCTTGTCCTTGTTGTCTCTGGGCGTGGGATCTTGTTCTTCTTCCCTCTGGGTTTGTGATCTTGTTCTTGTTGTCTCTGAGTGTGGGACCTTGTTCTTGTTGTCTCTGGGTGTGGGATCCTGTCCTTATTGTCTCTGGGTGTGGGATCTTTTTCTTGCCATCTCTGGGTGTGGGATCTTGTCCTTGTTGTCTCTGGGTGGGGATATTGTCCTTGTTGTCTCTGGGAGTGGGATCTTGTCCTTGTTGTCTCTGGGTGTGGGATCTTGTCCTTGTTGTCTCTGGGTGTGGGATCTTGTCTTTGTTGTCTCTGGGTGTGGGATCTTTTTCTTGTTGTCTCTGGGTGTGGGATCTTGTCCTTGTTGTCTCTGGGTGTGGGATCTTGTTCTTGCCGTCTCTGGGTGTGGGATCTTGTCCTTGTTGTCTCTGGTTGTGGGATCTTGTCCTTGTTGTCTCTGGGTGTGGGATCTTGCCCTTGTTGTCTCTGGGTGTGGGATCTTGTCCTTGTCATCTCTGGGTGTGGGATCTTGTCCTTGTTGTCTCTGGGTGTGGGATCTTGTTCTTGCCGTCCCTGGGTGTGGGATCTTGTTCTTGTTGTCTCTGGGTGTGGGATCTTGTCCTTGTTGTCTCTGGGTGTGGGATCTTGCCCTTGTTGTCTCTGGGTGTGGGATCTTATCCTTGTCATCTCTGGGTGTGGGTTTTTATCCTTGTCGTCTCTGGGTGTGGGACCTTGTCCTTGTTGATTCTGGGATTGGGATCTTGTCCTTGATGTCTCTGGGTGTGGGATCTTGTCCTTGTCGTCTCTAGTTGTGGGATCTTGTCCTTGTTGTCTCTGGGAGTGGGATATTGTCCTTGTTGTCTCTGGGAGTGGGATGTTGTCCTTGTTGTCTCTGGGTGTGGGATGTTGTTCTTGTTGTCTCTGGGAGTGGGATCTTGTCCTTGATGTCTCTGGGAGTGGTATCTTGTCCTTGTTGTCTCTGGGTGTGTGATCTTGTCCTTGTTGTCTCTCGGTGTGGGATCTTGTTCTTGTTGTCTCTTGGTGTGGGATCTTGTCCTTTTTGTCTCTCGGTGTGGGATATTGTTCTTGCCGTCTCTGGGTGTGGGATCTTGTCCTTGTTGTCTCTGGGTGTGGGATCATGTCCTTGTTGTGTCTGGGTGTGGGATCTTGTCCTTGCTGTCTCTGGGTGTGGGATCTTGTCTTTGTTGTCTCTGGGTGTGGGATCTTGTCCTTGTTGTCTCTGGGTGTGGGATTTTGACCTTGTTGTCTCTGGGTGTGGGATCTTGTCCTTGTTGTCTCTGGGTGTGGGGTCTTGTTCTTGTTGTCTCTTGGTGTGGGATCTTGTCGTTGTTGTCTCTGGGTGTGGGATCTTGTTCTTGTTGCCTCTGTGTGTGGGATCTTGTTCTTGTTGTCTCTGGGTGTGGGATCTTGTTCTTGTTGTCTCTGGGTGTGGGATCTTGCCCTTTTTGTCTCTGGGTGTGGGATCTTGTCCCTGTTGTCTCTGGGTGTGGGATCTTGTCCTTGTTGTCTCTGGGTGTGGGATCTTGTTCTTTTTGTCTCTGGGTGTGGGATCTTGTCCTTGTCATCTCTGGGTGTGGGATCCTGTCCTTGCCGTCTCTGTGAGTGGGATCTTGTTCTTTTTGTCTCTGTGTGTGGGATCTTGTTCTTGTTGTCTCTGGGTGTGGGATCTTGTCCTTGTTCTCTCTGGGTGTGGGATCTTGTCCTTGCTGTCTCTGGGTGTGGGATATTGTTCTTGTTGTCTCTGGGTGTGGGATCTTGTCGTTGTTGTCTCTGGGTGTGGGATCTTGTCCTTGTTGTCTCTGGGTGTGGGATCTTGTCCTTGTTGTCTCTGGGTGTGGGATCTTGTTCTTGATGTCACTGGGTGTGGGATCTTGTCGTTGTTGTCTCTGGGTGTGGGATCTTGTTCTTGTCTCTGGGTGTGGGATCTTGTTCTTGTTGTCTCTGGGTGTGGGATCTTGTTCTTGTTGTCTCTGGGTATGGGATCTTGTCCTTGTCATCTCTGGGTGTGGGATCTTGTCCTTGTCGTCTCTGGGTGTGGGATCTTGTCCTTGTCATCCCTGGGTGTGGGATCTTGTCCTTGTTTTCACTGGGTGTGTGATCTTGTCCTTGTTGTCTCTGGGTGTGGGATCTTGTCCTTGTTGTCTCTGGGTGTGGGATCTTCTCCTTGTTGTCTCTGGGTGTGGGATCTTGACCTTGCTATATCTGGGTGTGGGATCTTGTCCTTGTTGTCTCTGGGTGTGGGATCTTGTTCTTGTCTCTGGGTGTGAGATCTTGTCCTTGTTGTCTCTGGGCGTGGGATCTTGTTCTTCTTCCCTCTGGGTTTGTGATCTTGTTCTTGTTGTCTCTGAGTGTGGGATCTTGTTCTTGTTGTCTCTGGGTGTGGGATCCTGTCCTTATTGTCTCTGGGTGTGGGATCTTTTTCTTGCCATCTCTGGGTGTGGGATCTTGTCCTTGTTGTCTCTGGGTGGGGATATTGTCCTTGTTGTCTCTGGGAGTGGGATCTTGTCCTTGTTGTCTCTGGGTGTGGGATTTTGTTTTTGTTGTCTCTGGGTGTGGGATCTTGTCCTTGTTGTCTCTGGGTGTGGGATCTTGTCTTTGTTGTCTCTGGGTGTGGGATCTTTTTCTTGTTGTCTCTGGGTGTGGGATCTTGTCCTTGTTGTCTCTGGGTGTGGGATCTTGTTCTTGCCGTCTCTGGGTGTGGGATCTTGTCCTTGTTGTCTCTGGTTGTGGGATCTTGTCCTTGTTGTCTCTGGGTGTGGGATCTTGCCCTTGTTGTCTCTGGGTGTGGGATCTTGTCCTTGTCATCTCTGGGTGTGGGATCTTGTCCTTGTTGTCTCTGGGTGTGGGATCTTGTTCTTTCCGTCCCTGGGTGTGGGATCTTGTTCTTGTTGTCTCTGGGTGTGGGATCTTGTCCTTGTTGTCTCTGGGTGTGGGATCTTGCCCTTGTTGTCTCTGGGTGTGGGATCTTATCCTTGTCATCTCTGGGTGTGGGTTTTTATCCTTGTCGTCTCTGGGTGTGGGACCTTGTCCTTGTTGATTCTGGGAGTGGGATCTTGTCCTTGATGTCTCTGGGAGTGGGATCTTGTCCTTGTCGTCTCTAGTTGTGGGATCTTGTCCTTGTTGTCTCTGGGAGTGGGATATTGTCCTTGATGTCTCTGGGAGTGGGATGTTGTCCTTGTTGTCTCTGGGTGTGGGATGTTGTTCTTGTTGTCTCTGGGAGTGGGATCTTGTCCTTGTTGTCTCTGGGTTTGGGATCTTGTCCTTGTTGTCTCTGGGTGTGGGATCTTGACCTTGCTGTCTCTGGGTGTGGGATCTTGTCCTTGTTGTCTCTGGGTGTGGGATCTTGTCCTTGTTGTCTCTGGGTGTGGGATCTTGTCCTTGCCATCTCTGGGTGTGCGAACTTGTCCTTGTTGTCTCTGGGTGTGGGATCATGTCCTTGTTGTGTCTGGGTGTGGGATCTTGTCCTTGCTGTCTCTGGGTGTGGGATCTTGTCTTTGTTGTCTCTGGGTGTGGGATCTTGTCCTTGTTGTCTCTGGGTGTGGGATTTTGACCTTGGTGTCTCTGGGTGTGGGATCTTGTCCTTGTTGTCTCTGGGTGTGGGGTCTTGTTCTTGTTGTCTCTTGGTGTGGGATCTTGTCGTTGTTGTCTCTGGGTGTGGGATCTTGTTCTTGTTGCCTCTGTGTGTGGGATCTTGTTCTTGTTGTCTCTGGGTGTGGGATCTTGTTCTTGTTGTCTCTGGGTGTGGGATCTTGCCCTTTTTGTCTCTGGGTGTGGGATCTTGTCCTTGTTGTCTCTGGGTGTGGGATCTTGTCCTTGTTGTCTCTGGGCGTGGGATCTTGTTCTTTTTGTCTCTGGGTGTGGGATCTTGTCCTTGTCGTCTCTGGGTGTGGGATCCTGTCCTTGCCGTCTCTGTGAGTGGGATCTTGTTCTTTTTGTCTCTGGGTGTGGGATCTTGTCCTTGTCGTCTCTGGGTGTGGGATCTTGTCCTTGTTCTCTCTGGGTGTGGGATCTTGTCCTTGCTGTCTCTGGGTGTGGGATATTGTCCTTGTTGTCTCTGGGTGTGGGATCTTGTCGTTGTTGTCTCTGGGTGTGTGATTTTGTCCTTGTTGTCTCTGGGTGTGGGATCTTGTCCTTGTTGTCTCTGGGTGTGGGATCTTGTTCTTGATGTCTCTGGGTGTGGGATCTTGTCGTTGTTGTCTCTGGGTGTGGGATCTTGTTCTTGTCTCTGGGTGTGGGATCTTGTTCTTGTCTCTGGGTGTGGGATCTTGTTCTTGTTGTCTCTGAGTGTGGGATCTTGTTCTTGTTGTCTCTGGGTATGGGATCTTGTTCTTGTTGTCTCTGGGTGTGGGATCTTGTCCTTGTAGTCTCTGGGAGGGGAATCTTGTCCTTGTCGTCTCTGGGTGTGGGATCTTGTCCTTGTCATCTCTGGGTGTGGGATCTTGTCCTTGTCGTATCTGGGTGTGGGATCTTGTCCTTGTCGTCCCTGGGTGTGGGATCTTGTCCTTGTTTTCACTGGGTGTGGGATCTTGTCCTTGTTGTCTCTGGGTGTGGGATCTTGTCCGTGTTGTCTCTGGGTGTGGGATCTTGTCCTTGTTGTCTCTGGGTGTGGGATCTTGACCTTGCTATCTCTGGGTGTGGGATCTTGTCCTTGTTGTCTCTGGGTGTGGGATCTTGTTCTTGTCTCTGGGTGTGAGATATTGTCCTTGTTGTCTCTGGGCGTGGGATCTTGTTCTTCTTCCCTCTGGGTGTGGGATCTTGTTCTTGTTGTCTCTGGGTGTGGGATCTTGTTCTTGTTGTCTCTGGGTGTGGGATCCTGTCCTTATTGTCTCTGGGTGTGGGATCTTGTTCTTGCCATCTCTGGGTGTGGGATGTTGTCCTTGTTGTCTCTGGGTGGGGATATTGTCCTTGTTGTCTCTGGGAGTGGGATCTTGTCCTTGTTGTCTCTGGGTGTGGGATTCTGTTTTTGTTGTCTCTGGGTGTGGGATCTTGTCCTTGTTATCTCTGGGTGTGGGATCTTGTCCTTGTTGTCTCTGGGTGTGGGATCTTGTTCTTGTTGTCTCTGGGTGTGGGATCTTGTCCTTGTTGTCTCTGGGTGTGGGATCTTGTTCTTGCCGTCTCTGGGTGTGGGATCTTGTCCTTGTTGTCTCTGGGTGTGGGATCTTGTCCTTGTTGTCTCTGGGTGTGTGTTCTTGCCCTTGTTGTCTCTGGGTGTGGGATCTTGTCCTTGTCATCTCTGGGTGTGGGTTTTTATCCTTGTCGTCTCTGGGTGTGGGATCTTGTCCTTGTTGACTCTGGGAGTGGGATCTTGTCCTTGTTGTCTCTGGGAGTGGGATCTTGTCCTTGTCATCTCTGGGTGTGGGTTTTTATCCTTGTCGTCTCTGGGTGTGGGATCTTGTCCTTGTTGACACTGGGAGTGGGATCTTGTCCTTGTTGTCGCTGGGAGTGGGATCTTGTCCTTGTTGTCTCTGGGTGTGGGACCTTGTCCTTGTTGACTCTGGGAGTGGGATCTTGTCCTTGTTGTCTCTGGGAGTGGGATCTTGTCCTTGTTGTCTCTGGGTGTGGGATCTTGTCCTTGTTGTCTCTGGGTGTGAGATCTTGACCTTGCTGTCTCTGGGTGTGGGATCTTGTCCTTGTTGTCTCTGGGTGTGGGATCTTGTTCTTGTTGTCTCTGGGTGTGGGATTTTGTCCTTGTTGTCTCTGGGTGTGGGATCTTGTTCTTCTTGCCTCTGGGTGTGGGTTCTTGTTCTTGTTGTCTCTGGGTGTCGGATCTTGTTCTTGTTGTCTCTGGGTGTGGGATCTTGTCCTTATTGTCTCTGGGTGTGGGATTTTGTTCTTGCCATCTCTGGGTGTGGGATCTTGTCCTTGTTGTCTCTGGGTGCGAGATCTTGTCCTTGTTGTCTCCAGGTGTGGGATCTTGTCCTTGTTGTCTCTGGGTGTGGGATCTTGTTCTTTTTGTCTCTGGGTGTGGGATCTTGCCCTTGTCGTCTCTGGGTGTGGGATCTTGTCCTTGCCATCTCTGGGAGTGGGATCTTGTACTTGTTGTCTCTGGGTGTGGGATTTGGCCTTGTTGTCTCTGGGTGTGGGATCTTGTCCTTGTTGTCTCTGGGTGTGGGATCTTGTCCTTGCTGTCTCTGGGTGTGGGATCTTGTCCTTGTTGTCTCTCGGTGTGCGATCTTGTTCTTGTTGTCTCTTGGTGTGGGATCTTGTCGTTGTTGTCTCTGGGTGTGGGATCTTGTTGTTGCCGTCTCTGGGTGTGGGATCTTGTCCTTGTTGTCTCTGGGTGTGGGATCATGTCCTTGTTGTGTCTGGGTGTGGGATCTTGTCCTTGTTGTGTCTGGGTGTGAGATGTTGTCCTTGTTGTCTCTGGGTGTGGGATTTTGACCTTGTTGTCTCTGGGTGTGGGATGTTGTCCTTGTTGTCTCTGGGTGTGGGATCTTGTCTTTGTTGTCTCTGGGTGTGGGATGTTGTCCTTGTTGTCTCTGGGTGTGGGATTTTGACCTTGTTGTCTCTGGGTGTGGGATCTTGTCCTTGTTGTCTCTGTGTGTGGATCTTGTTCTTGTTGTCTCTTGGTGTGGGATCTTGTCATTGTTGTCTCTGGGTGTGGGATTTTGTTCTTGTTGCCTTTGTGTGTGGGATCTTGTTCTTGTTGTCTCTGGGTGTGGGATCTTGTTCTTGTTGTCTCTGGGTGTGGGATCTTGCCCTTGTCTCTGGGTGTGGGATCATGTTCTTGCCGTCTCTGGGTGTGGGATCTTGTACTTGTTGTCTCTGGGTGTGGGATCTTGTCCTTGTTGTCTCTGGGCGTGGGATCTTGTCCTTGTTGTCTCTGGGTGGGGGATCTTGTTCTTTTTGTCTCTGGGTGTGGGATCTTGTCCTTGTCGTCTCTGGGTGTGGGATCTTGTCCTTGCCGTCTCTGTGAGTGGGATCTTGTTCTTTTTGTCTCTGGGTGTGGGATTTTGTCCTTGTCGTCTCTGGGTCTGGGATCTTGTCCTTGTTCTCTCTGGGTGTGGGATCTTGTCCTTGCTGTCTCTGGGTGTGGGATCTTGTCCTTGTTGTCTTTGGGTGTGGGATCTTGTCCTTGTTTTCTCTGGGTGCGGGATCTTGTTCTTGCCATCTCTGGGTGTGGGATCTTGTCCTTGTTGTCTCTGGGTGTGGGTTCTTGTCCTTGTTGTCTCTGGGTGTGGGATCTTGTCCTTGTTGTCTCTGGGTGTGGGATCTTGTTCTTTTTGTCTCTGGGTGTGGGATCTTGCCCTTGTCGTCTCTGGGTGTGGGATCTTGTCCTTGCCATCTCTGGGAGAGGGAACTTGTACTTGTTGTCTCTGGGTGTGGGATTTGGCCTTGTTGTCTCGGGGTGTGGGATCTTGTCCTTGTTGTCTCTGGGTGTGGGATCTTGTTCTTGTTGTCTCTTGGTGTGGGATCTTGTCGTTGTTGTCTCTGGGTGTGGGATCTTGTTCTTGCCGTCTCTGGGTGTGGGATCTTGTCCTTGTTGTCTCTGGGTGTGGGATCATGTCCTTGTTGTGTCTGGGTGTGGGATCTTGTCTTTGTTGTCTCTGGGTGTGGGATCTTGTCCTTGTTGTCTCTGGGTGTGGGATCATGTCCTTGCTGTCTCTGGGTGTGGGATCTTGTCTTTGTTGTCTCTGGGTGTGGGATGTTGTCCTTGTTGTCTCTGGGTGTGCGATTTTGATCTTGCCATCTCTGGGTGTGGGATCTTGTCCTTGTTGTCTCTGGGTGTGGGATCTTGTCCTTGTTGTCTCTGGGTGTGGGATCTTGTCCTTGCTATCTCTGGGTGTGCGATCTTGTCCTTGTTGTCTCTGGGTGTGGGATCTTGTCCTTGTTCTCTCTGGGTGTGGGATCTTGTCCTTGCTGTCTCTGGGTGTGGGATATTGTCCTTGTTGTCTCTGGGTGTGGGATCTTGTCGTTGTTGTCTCTGGGTGTGTGATTTTGTCCTTGTTGTCTCTGGGTGTGGGATCTTGTCCTTGTTGTCTCTGGGTGTGGGATCTTGTTCTTGATGTCTCTGGGTGTGGGATCTTGTCGTTGTTGTCTCTGGGTGTGGGATCTTGTTCTTGTCTCTGGGTGTGGGATCTTGTTCTTGTTGTCTCTGAGTGTGGGATCTTGTTCTTGTTGTCTCTGGGTATGGGATCTTGTTCTTGTTGTCTCTGGGTGTGGGATCTTGTCCTTGTAGTCTCTGGGAGGGGGATCTTGTCCTTGTCGTCTCTGGGTGTGGGATCTTGTCCTTGTCATCTCTGGGTGTGGGATCTTGTCCTTGTCGTATCTGGGTGTGGGATCTTGTCCTTGTCGTCCCTGGGTGTGGGATCTTGTCCTTGTTTTCACTGGGTGTGGGATCTTGTCCTTGTTGTCTCTGGGTGTGGGATCTTGTCCGTGTTGTCTCTGGGTGTGGGATCTTGTCCTTGTTGTCTCTGGGTGTGGGATCTTGACCTTGCTATCTCTGGGTGTGGGATCTTGTCCTTGTTGTCTCTGAGTGTGGGATCTTGTTCTTGTCTCTGGGTGTGAGATATTGTCCTTGTTGTCTCTGGGCGTGGGATCTTGTTCTTCTTCCCTCTGGGTGTGGGATCTTGTTCTTGTTGTCTCTGGGTGTGGGATCTTGTTCTTGTTGTCTCTGGGTGTGGGATCCTGTCCTTATTGTCTCTGGGTGTGGGATCTTGTTCTTGCCATCTCTGGGTGTGGGATGTTGTCCTTGTTGTCTCTGGGTGGGGATATTGTCCTTGTTGTCTCTGGGAGTGGGATCTTGTCCTTGTTGTCTCTGGGTGTGGGATTCTGTTTTTGTTGTCTCTGGGTGTGGGATCTTGTCCTTGTTATCTCTGGGTGTGGGATCTTGTCCTTGTTGTCTCTGGGTGTGGGATCTTGTTCTTGTTGTCTCTGGGTGTGGGATCTTGTCCTTGTTGTCTCTGGGTGTGGGATCTTGTTCTTGCCGTCTCTGGGTGTGGGATCTTGTCCTTGTTGTCTCTGGGTGTGGGATCTTGTCCTTGTTGTCTCTGGGTGTGTGTTCTTGCCCTTGTTGTCTCTGGGTGTGGGATCTTGTCCTTGTCATCTCTGGGTGTGGGTTTTTATCCTTGTCGTCTCTGGGTGTGGGATCTTGTCCTTGTTGACTCTGGGAGTGGGATCTTGTCCTTGTTGTCTCTGGGAGTGGGATCTTGTCCTTGTCATCTCTGGGTGTGGGTTTTTATCCTTGTCGTCTCTGGGTGTGGGATCTTGTCCTTGTTGACACTGGGAGTGGGATCTTGTCCTTGTTGTCGCTGGGAGTGGGATCTTGTCCTTGTTGTCTCTGGGTGTGGGACCTTGTCCTTGTTGACTCTGGGAGTGGGATCTTGTCCTTGTTGTCTCTGGGAGTGGGATCTTGTCCTTGTTGTCTCTGGGTGTGGGATCTTGTCCTTGTTGTCTCTGGGTGTGAGATCTTGACCTTGCTGTCTCTGGGTGTGGGATCTTGTCCTTGTTGTCTCTGGGTGTGGGATCTTGTTCTTGTTGTCTCTGGGTGTGGGATTTTGTCCTTGTTGTCTCTGGGTGTGGGATCTTGTTCTTCTTGCCTCTGGGTGTGGGTTCTTGTTCTTGTTGTCTCTGGGTGTCGGATCTTGTTCTTGTTGTCTCTGGGTGTGGGATCTTGTCCTTATTGTCTCTGGGTGTGGGATTTTGTTCTTGCCATCTCTGGGTGTGGGATCTTGTCCTTGTTGTCTCTGGGTGCGAGATCTTGTCCTTGTTGTCTCCGGGTGTGGGATCTTGTCCTTGTTGTCTCTGGGTGTGGGATCTTGTTCTTTTTGTCTCTGGGTGTGGGATCTTGCCCTTGTCGTCTCTGGGTGTGGGATCTTGTCCTTGCCATCTCTGGGAGTGGGATCTTGTACTTGTTGTCTCTGGGTGTGGGATTTGGCCTTGTTGTCTCTGGGTGTGGGATCTTGTCCTTGTTGTCTCTGGGTGTGGGATCTTGTCCTTGCTGTCTCTGGGTGTGGGATCTTGTCCTTGTTGTCTCTCGGTGTGCGATCTTGTTCTTGTTGTCTCTTGGTGTGGGATCTTGTCGTTGTTGTCTCTGGGTGTGGGATCTTGTTGTTGCCGTCTCTGGGTGTGGGATCTTGTCCTTGTTGTCTCTGGGTGTGGGATCATGTCCTTGTTGTGTCTGGGTGTGGGATCTTGTCCTTGTTGTGTCTGGGTGTGAGATGTTGTCCTTGTTGTCTCTGGGTGTGGGATTTTGACCTTGTTGGCTCTGGGTGTGGGATGTTGTCCTTGTTGTCTCTGGGTGTGGGATCTTGTCTTTGTTGTCTCTGGGTGTGGGATGTTGTCCTTGTTGTCTCTGGGTGTGGGATTTTGACCTTGTTGTCTCTGGGTGTGGGATCTTGTCCTTGTTGTCTCTGTGTGTGGATCTTGTTCTTGTTGTCTCTTGGTGTGGGATCTTGTCATTGTTGTCTCTGGGTGTGGGATTTTGTTCTTGTTGCCTTTGTGTGTGGGATCTTGTTCTTGTTGTCTCTGGGTGTGGGATCTTGTTCTTGTTGTCTCTGGGTGTGGGATCTTGCCCTTGTCTCTGGGTGTGGGATCATGTTCTTGCCGTCTCTGGGTGTGGGATCTTGTACTTGTTGTCTCTGGGTGTGGGATCTTGTCCTTGTTGTCTCTGGGCGTGGGATCTTGTCCTTGTTGTCTCTGGGTGTGGGATCTTGTTCTTTTTGTCTCTGGGTGTGGGATCTTGTCCTTGTCGTCTCTGGGTGTGGGATCTTGTCCTTGCCGTCTCTGTGAGTGGGATCTTGTTCTTTTTGTCTCTGGGTGTGGGATTTTGTCCTTGTCGTCTCTGGGTCTGGGATCTTGTCCTTGTTCTCTCTGGGTGTGGGATCTTGTCCTTGCTGTCTCTGGGTGTGGTATCTTGTCCTTGTTGTCTTTGGGTGTGGGATCTTGTCCTTGTTTTCTCTGGGTGCGGGATCTTGTTCTTGCCATCTCTGGGTGTGGGATCTTGTCCTTGTTGTCTCTGGGTGTGGGTTCTTGTCCTTGTTGTCTCTGGGTGTGGGATCTTGTCCTTGTTGTCTCTGGGTGTGGGATCTTGTTCTTTTTGTCTCTGGGTGTGGGATCTTGCCCTTGTCGTCTCTGGGTGTGGGATCTTGTCCTTGCCATCTCTGGGAGAGGGAACTTGTACTTGTTGTCTCTGGGTGTGGGATTTGGCCTTGTTGTCTCGGGGTGTGGGATCTTGTCCTTGTTGTCTCTGGGTGTGGGATCTTGTTCTTGTTGTCTCTTGGTGTGGGATCTTGTCGTTGTTGTCTCTGGGTGTGGGATCTTGTTCTTGCCGTCTCTGGGTGTGGGATCTTGTCCTTGTTGTCTCTGGGTGTGGGATCATGTCCTTGTTGTGTCTGGGTGTGGGATCTTGTCTTTGTTGTCTCTGGGTGTGGGATCTTGTCCTTGTTGTCTCTGGGTGTGGGATCATGTCCTTGCTGTCTCTGGGTGTGGGATCTTGTCTTTGTTGTCTCTGGGTGTGGGTTGTTGTCCTTGTTGTCTCTGGGTGTGGGATTTTGATCTTGCCACCTCTGGGTGTGGGATCTTGTCCTTGTTGTCTCTGGGTGTGGGATCTTGTCCTTGTTGTCTCTGGGTGTGGGATCTTGTCCTTGCTATCTCTGGGTGTGCGATCTTGTCCTTGTTGTCTCTGGGTGTGGGATCATGTCCTTGTTGTGTCTGGGTGTGGGATCTTGTCCTTGCTGTCTCTGGGTGTGGGATCTTGTCTTTGTTGTCTCTGGGTGTGGGATCTTGTCCTTGTTGTCTCTGGGTGTGGGATTTTGACCTTGTTGTCTCTGGGTGTGGGATCTTGTCCTTGTTGTCTCTGGGTGTGGGGTCTTGTTCTTGTTGTCTCTTGGTGTGGGATCTTGTCGTTGTTGTCTCTGGGTGTGGGATCTTGTTCTTGTTGCCTCTGTGTGTGGGATCTTGTCCTTGTTGTCTCTGGGTGTGGGATCTTGTTCTTTTTGTCTCTGGGTGTGGGATCTTGTCCTTGTCGTCTCTGGGTGTGGGATCCTGTCCTTGCCGTCTCTGTGAGTGGGATCTTGTTCTTTTTGTCTCTGGGTGTGGGATCTTGTCCTTGTCGTCTCTGGGTGTGGGATCTTGTCCTTGTTCTCTCTGGGTGTGGGATCTTGTCCTTGCTGTCTCTGGGTGTGGGATATTGTCCTTGTTGTCTCTGGGTGTGGGATCTTGTCGTTGTTGTCTCTGGGTGTGGGATTTTGTCCTTGTTGTCTCTGGGTGTGGGATCTTGTCCTTGTTGTCTCTGGGTGTGGGATCTTGTTCTTGATGTCTCTGGGTGTGGGATCTTGTCGTTGTTGTCTCTGGGTGTGGGATCTTGTTCTTGTCTCTGGGTGTGGGATCTTGTTCTTGTTGTCTCTGAGTGTGGGATCTTGTTCTTGTTGTCTCTGGGTATGGGATCTTGTTCTTGTTGTCTCTGGGTGTGGGATCTTGTCCTTGTAGTCTCTGGGAGGGGGATCTTGTCCTTGTCGTCTCTGGGTGTGGGATCTTGTCCTTCTCATCTCTGGGTGTGGGATCTTGTCCTTGTCGTCTCTGGGTGTGGGATCTTGTCCTTGTCGTCCCTGGGTGTGGGATCTTGTCCTTGTTTTCACTGGGTGTGGGATCTTGTCCTTGTTGTCTCTGGGTGTGGGATCTTGTCCTTGTTGTCTCTGGGTGTGGGATCTTGTCCTTGTTGTCTCTGGGTGTGGGATCTTGACCTTGCTATCTCTGGGTGTGGGATCTTGTCCTTGTTGTCTCTGGGTGTGGGATCTTTTTCTTGTCTCTGGGTGTGAGATATTGTCCTTGTTGTCTCTGGGCGTGGGATCTTGTTCTTCTTCCCTCTGGGTGTGGGATCTTGTTCTTGTTGTCTCTGGGTGTGGGATCTTGTTCTTGTTGTCTCTGGGTGTGGGATCCTGTCCTTATTGTCTCTGGGTGTGGGATCTTGTTCTTGCCATCTCTGGGTGTGGGATCTTGTCCTTGTTGTCTCTGGGTGGGGATATTGTCCTTGTTGTCTCTGGGAGTGGGATCTTGTCCTTGTTGTCTCTGGGTGTGGGATTTTGTTTTTGTTGTCTCTGGGTGTGCGATCTTGTCCTTGTTGTCTCTGGGTGTAGGATCTTGTCCTTGTTGTCTCTGGGTGTGGGATCTTGTTCTTGTTGTCTCTGGGTGTGGGATCTTGTCCTTGTTGTCTCTGGGTGTGGGATCTTGTTCTTGCCGTCTCTGGGTGTGGGATCTTGTCCTTGTTGTCTCTGGGTGTGGGATCTTGTCCTTGTTGTCTCTGGGTGTGGGATCTTGCCCTTGTTGTCTCTGGGTGTGGGATCTTGTCCTTGTCATCTCTGGGTGTGGGATCTTGTCCTTGTTGTCTCTGGGTGTGGGATCTTGTTCTTGCCGTCCCTGGGTGTGGGATCTTGTTCTTGTTGTCTCTGGGTGTGGGATCTTGTCCTTGTTGTCTCTGGGTGTGGGATCTTGCCCTTGTTGTCTCTGGGTGTGGGATCTTATCCTTGTCATCTCTGGGTGTGGGTTTTTATCCTTGTCGTCTCTGGGTGTGGGACCTTGTCCTTGTTGATTCTGGGAGTGGGATCTTGTCCTTGATGTCTCTGGGAGTGGGATCTTGTCCTTGTCGTCTCTAGTTGTGGGATCTTGTCCTTGTTGTCTCTGGGAGTGGGATATTGTCCTTGTTGTCTCTGGGAGTGGGATGTTGTCCTCGTTGTCTCTGGGTGTGGGATGTTGTTCTTGTTGTCTCTGGGAGTGGGATCTTGTCCTTGATGTCTCTGGGAGTGGTATCTTGTCCTTGTTGTCTCTGGGTGTGGGACCTTGTCCTTGTTGACTCTGGGAGTGGGATCTCGTCCTTGTTGTCTCTGGGAGTGGGATCTTGTCCTTGTTGTCTCTGGGTTTGGGATCTTGTCCTTGTTGTCTCTGGATGTGGGATCTTGACCTTGCTGTCTCTGGGTGTGGGATCTTGTCCTTGTTGTCTCTGGGTGTGGGACCTTGTTCTTGTTGTCTCTGGGTGTGGGATCTTGTCCTTGGTGTCTCTGGGTGTGGGATCTTGTTCTTCTTGCCTCTGGGTGTGGGATCTTGTTCTTGTTGTCTCTGGGTGTGGGATGTTGTTCTTGTTGTCTCTGGCTGTGGTATCTTGTCCTTATTGTTTCTGGGTGTGGGATTTTGATTTTGCCATCTCTGGGTGTGGGATCTTGTCCTTGTTGTCTCTGGGTGTGGGATCTTGTCCTTGTTGTCTCTGGGTGTGGGATCTTGTCCTTGTTGTCTCTGGGTGTGGGATCTTGTTCTTTTTGTCTCTGGGTGTGGGATCTTGCCCTTGTCGTCTCTGGGTGTGGGATCTTGTCCTTGCCATCTCTGGGAGTGGGATCTTGTTCTTGTTGTCTCTGGGTGTGGGATCTTGTCCTTGTTGTCTCTGGGTGTGGGATCTTGTCCTTGTTGTCTCTGGGTGTGGGACATTGTCCTTGCTGTCTCTGGGTGTGGGATCTTGTCCTTGTTGTCTCTGGGTGTGGGATCTTGTCCTTGTTGTCTCTGGGTTTGGAATCTTGTTGTTGTTGTCTCTGGGTGTGGGATCTTGTCCTTGTCGTCTCTGGGTGTGGGATCTTGTCCTTGTTCTCTCTGGGTTTGGGATCTTGTCCTTGCTGTCTCTGGGTGTGGGATATTGTCCTTGTTGTCTCTGGGTGTGGGATCTTGTCGTTGTTGTCTCTGGGTGTGGGATCTTGTCCTTGTTGTCTCTGGGTGTGGGAACTTGTCCTTGTTGTCTCTGGGTGTGGGATCTTGTTCTTGATGTCTCTGGGTGTGGGATATTGTCGTTGTTGTCTCTGGGTGTGGGATCTTGTTCTTGTCTCTGGGTGTGGGATCTTGTTCTTGTTGTCTCTGGGTGTGGGATCTTGCTCTTGTTGTCTCTGGGTATGGGATCTTGTTCTTGTTGTCTCTGGGTGTGGGATCTTGTCGTTGTAGTCTCTGGGAGGGGGATCTTGTCCTTGTCGTCTCTGGGTGTGGGATCTTGTCCTTGTCATCTCTGGGTGTGGGATCTTGTCCTTGTCGTCTCTGGGTGTGGGATCTTGTCCTTGTCTTCCCTGGGTGTGGGATCTTGTCCTTGTTTTCACTGGGTGTGGGATCTTGTCCTTGTTGTCTCTGGGTGTGGGATCTTGTCCTTGTTGTCTCTGGGTGTGGGATCTTGTCCTTGTTGTCTCTGGGTGTGGGATCTTGTTCTTTTTGTCTCTGGGTGTGGGATCTTGCCCTTGTCGTCTCTGGGTGTGGGATCTTGTCCTTGCCATCTCTGGGAGAGGGAACTTGTACTTGTTGTCTCTGGGTGTGGGATTTGGCCTTGTTGTCTCGGGGTGTGGGATCTTGTCCTTGTTGTCTCTGGGTGTGGGATCTTGTTCTTGTTGTCTCTTGGTGTGGGATCTTGTCGTTGTTGTCTCTGGGTGTGGGATCTTGTTCTTGCCGTCTCTGGGTGTGGGATCTTGTCCTTGTTGTCTCTGGGTGTGGGATCATGTCCTTGTTGTGTCTGGGTGTGGGATCTTGTCTTTGTTGTCTCTGGGTGTGGGATCTTGTCCTTGTTGTCTCTGGGTGTGGGATCATGTCCTTGCTGTCTCTGGGTGTGGGATCTTGTCTTTGTTGTCTCTGGGTGTGGGTTGTTGTCCTTGTTGTCTCTGGGTGTGGGATTTTGATCTTGCCACCTCTGGGTGTGGGATCTTGTCCTTGTTGTCTCTGGGTGTGGGATCTTGTCCTTGTTGTCTCTGGGTGTGGGATCTTGTCCTTGCTATCTCTGGGTGTGCGATCTTGTCCTTGTTGTCTCTGGGTGTGGGATCATGTCCTTGTTGTGTCTGGGTGTGGGATCTTGTCCTTGCTGTCTCTGGGTGTGGGATCTTGTCTTTGTTGTCTCTGGGTGTGGGATCTTGTCCTTGTTGTCTCTGGGTGTGGGATTTTGACCTTGTTGTCTCTGGGTGTGGGATCTTGTCCTTGTTGTCTCTGGGTGTGGGGTCTTGTTCTTGTTGTCTCTTGGTGTGGGATCTTGTCGTTGTTGTCTCTGGGTGTGGGATCTTGTTCTTGTTGCCTCTGTGTGTGGGATCTTGTTCTTGTTGTCTCTGGGTGTGGGATCTTGTTCTTGTTGTCTCTGGGTGTGGGATCTTGTCCTTGTTGTCTCTGGGTGTGGGATCTTGTTCTTTTTGTCTCTGGGTGTGGGATCTTGTCCTTGTCGTCTCTGGGTGTGGGATCCTGTCCTTGCCGTCTCTGTGAGTGGGATCTTGTTCTTTTTGTCTCTGGGTGTGGGATCTTGTCCTTGTCGTCTCTGGGTGTGGGATCTTGTCCTTGTTCTCTCTGGGTGTGGGATCTTGTCCTTGCTGTCTCTGGGTGTGGGATATTGTCCTTGTTGTCTCTGGGTGTGGGATCTTGTCGTTGTTGTCTCTGGGTGTGGGATTTTGTCCTTGTTGTCTCTGGGTGTGGGATCTTGTCCTTGTTGTCTCTGGGTGTGGGATCTTGTTCTTGATGTCTCTGGGTGTGGGATCTTGTCGTTGTTGTCTCTGGGTGTGGGATCTTGTTCTTGTCTCTGGGTGTGGGATCTTGTTCTTGTTGTCTCTGAGTGTGGGATCTTGTTCTTGTTGTCTCTGGGTATGGGATCTTGTTCTTGTTGTCTCTGGGTGTGGGATCTTGTCCTTGTAGTCTCTGGGAGGGGGATCTTGTCCTTGTCGTCTCTGGGTGTGGGATCTTGTCCTTCTCATCTCTGGGTGTGGGATCTTGTCCTTGTCGTCTCTGGGTGTGGGATCTTGTCCTTGTCGTCCCTGGGTGTGGGATCTTGTCCTTGTTTTCACTGGGTGTGGGATCTTGTCCTTGTTGTCTCTGGGTGTGGGATCTTGTCCTTGTTGTCTCTGGGTGTGGGATCTTGTCCTTGTTGTCTCTGGGTGTGGGATCTTGACCTTGCTATCTCTGGGTGTGGGATCTTGTCCTTGTTGTCTCTGGGTGTGGGATCTTTTTCTTGTCTCTGGGTGTGAGATATTGTCCTTGTTGTCTCTGGGCGTGGGATCTTGTTCTTCTTCCCTCTGGGTGTGGGATCTTGTTCTTGTTGTCTCTGGGTGTGGGATCTTGTTCTTGTTGTCTCTGGGTGTGGGATCCTGTCCTTATTGTCTCTGGGTGTGGGATCTTGTTCTTGCCATCTCTGGGTGTGGGATCTTGTCCTTGTTGTCTCTGGGTGGGGATATTGTCCTTGTTGTCTCTGGGAGTGGGATCTTGTCCTTGTTGTCTCTGGGTGTGGGATTTTGTTTTTGTTGTCTCTGGGTGTGCGATCTTGTCCTTGTTGTCTCTGGGTGTAGGATCTTGTCCTTGTTGTCTCTGGGTGTGGGATCTTGTTCTTGTTGTCTCTGGGTGTGGGATCTTGTCCTTGTTGTCTCTGGGTGTGGGATCTTGTTCTTGCCGTCTCTGGGTGTGGGATCTTGTCCTTGTTGTCTCTGGGTGTGGGATCTTGTCCTTGTTGTCTCTGGGTGTGGGATCTTGCCCTTGTTGTCTCTGGGTGTGGGATCTTGTCCTTGTCATCTCTGGGTGTGGGATCTTGTCCTTGTTGTCTCTGGGTGTGGGATCTTGTTCTTGCCGTCCCTGGGTGTGGGATCTTGTTCTTGTTGTCTCTGGGTGTGGGATCTTGTCCTTGTTGTCTCTGGGTGTGGGATCTTGCCCTTGTTGTCTCTGGGTGTGGGATCTTATCCTTGTCATCTCTGGGTGTGGGTTTTTATCCTTGTCGTCTCTGGGTGTGGGACCTTGTCCTTGTTGATTCTGGGAGTGGGATCTTGTCCTTGATGTCTCTGGGAGTGGGATCTTGTCCTTGTCGTCTCTAGTTGTGGGATCTTGTCCTTGTTGTCTCTGGGAGTGGGATATTGTCCTTGTTGTCTCTGGGAGTGGGATGTTGTCCTCGTTGTCTCTGGGTGTGGGATGTTGTTCTTGTTGTCTCTGGGAGTGGGATCTTGTCCTTGATGTCTCTGGGAGTGGTATCTTGTCCTTGTTGTCTCTGGGTGTGGGACCTTGTCCTTGTTGACTCTGGGAGTGGGATCTCGTCCTTGTTGTCTCTGGGAGTGGGATCTTGTCCTTGTTGTCTCTGGGTTTGGGATCTTGTCCTTGTTGTCTCTGGATGTGGGATCTTGACCTTGCTGTCTCTGGGTGTGGGATCTTGTCCTTGTTGTCTCTGGGTGTGGGACCTTGTTCTTGTTGTCTCTGGGTGTGGGATCTTGTCCTTGGTGTCTCTGGGTGTGGGATCTTGTTCTTCTTGCCTCTGGGTGTGGGATCTTGTTCTTGTTGTCTCTGGGTGTGGGATGTTGTTCTTGTTGTCTCTGGCTGTGGTATCTTGTCCTTATTGTTTCTGGGTGTGGGATTTTGATTTTGCCATCTCTGGGTGTGGGATCTTGTCCTTGTTGTCTCTGGGTGTGGGATCTTGTCCTTGTTGTCTCTGGGTGTGGGATCTTGTCCTTGTTGTCTCTGGGTGTGGGATCTTGTTCTTTTTGTCTCTGGGTGTGGGATCTTGCCCTTGTCGTCTCTGGGTGTGGGATCTTGTCCTTGCCATCTCTGGGAGTGGGATCTTGTTCTTGTTGTCTCTGGGTGTGGGATCTTGTCCTTGTTGTCTCTGGGTGTGGGATCTTGTCCTTGTTGTCTCTGGGTGTGGGACATTGTCCTTGCTGTCTCTGGGTGTGGGATCTTGTCCTTGTTGTCTCTGGGTGTGGGATCTTGTCCTTGTTGTCTCTGGGTTTGGAATCTTGTTGTTGTTGTCTCTGGGTGTGGGATCTTGTCCTTGTCGTCTCTGGGTGTGGGATCTTGTCCTTGTTCTCTCTGGGTTTGGGATCTTGTCCTTGCTGTCTCTGGGTGTGGGATATTGTCCTTGTTGTCTCTGGGTGTGGGATCTTGTCGTTGTTGTCTCTGGGTGTGGGATCTTGTCCTTGTTGTCTCTGGGTGTGGGAACTTGTCCTTGTTGTCTCTGGGTGTGGGATCTTGTTCTTGATGTCTCTGGGTGTGGGATATTGTCGTTGTTGTCTCTGGGTGTGGGATCTTGTTCTTGTCTCTGGGTGTGGGATCTTGTTCTTGTTGTCTCTGGGTGTGGGATCTTGCTCTTGTTGTCTCTGGGTATGGGATCTTGTTCTTGTTGTCTCTGGGTGTGGGATCTTGTCGTTGTAGTCTCTGGGAGGGGGATCTTGTCCTTGTCGTCTCTGGGTGTGGGATCTTGTCCTTGTCATCTCTGGGTGTGGGATCTTGTCCTTGTCGTCTCTGGGTGTGGGATCTTGTCCTTGTCGTCCCTGGGTGTGGGATCTTGTCCTTGTTTTCACTGGGTGTGGGATCTTGTCCTTGTTGTCTCTGGGTGTGGGATCTTGTCCTTGTTGTCTCTGGGTGTGGGATCTTATCCTTGTTGTCTCTGGGTGTGGGATCTTGACCTTGCTATCTCTGGGTGTGGGATCTTGTCCTTGTTGTCTCTGGGTGTGGGTTCTTGTTCTTGTCTCTGGGTGTGAGATCTTGTCCTTGTTGTCTCTGGGCGTGGGATCTTGTTCTTCTTCCCTCTGGGTGTGGGATCTTGTTCTTGTTGTCTCTGGGTGTGGGATCTTGTTCTTGTTGTCTCTGGGTGTGGGATCCTGTCCTTATTGTCTCTGGGTGTGGGATCTTGCTCTTGCCATCTCTGGGTGTGGGATCTTGTCCTTGTTGTCTCTGGGTGGGGATATTGTCCTTGTTGTCTCTGGGAGTGGGATCTTGTCCTTGTTGTCTCTGGGTGTGGGATTTTGTTTTTGTTGTCTCTGGGTGTGGGATCTTGTCCTTGTTATCTCTGGGTGTGGGATCTTGTCCTTGTTGTCTCTGGGTGTGGGATCTTGTTCTTGCCGTCTCTGGGTGTGGGATCTTGTCCTTGTTGTCTCTGGGTGTGGGATCTTGTCCTTGTTGTCTCTGGGTGTGTGTTCTTGCCCTTGTTGTCTCTGGGTGTGGGATCTTGTCCTTGTCATCTCTGGGTGTGGGTTTTTATCCTTGTCGTCTCTGGGTGTGGGATCTTGTCCTTGTTGACTCTGGGAGTGGGATCTTGTTCTTCTTGCCTCTGGGTGTGGGTTCTTGTTCTTGTTGTCTCTGGGTGTCGGATCTTGTTCTTGTTGTCTCTGGGTGTGGGATCTTGTCCTTATTGTCTCTGGGTGTGGGATTTTGTTCTTGCCATCTCTGGGTGTGGGATCTTGTCCTTGTTGTCTCTGGGTGCGAGATCTTGTCCTTGTTGTCTCTGGGTGTGGGATCTTGTCCTTGTTGTCTCTGGGTGTGGGATCTTGTTCTTTTTGTCTCTGGGTGTGGGATCTTGCCCTTGTCGTCTCTGGGTGTGGGATCTTGTCCTTGCCATCTCTGGGAGTGGGATCTTGTACTTGTTGTCTCTGGGTGTGGGATTTGGCCTTGTTGTCTCTGGGTGTGGGATCTTGTCCTTGTTGTCTCTGCGTGTGGGATCTTGTCCTTGCTGTCTCTGGGTGTGGGATCTTGTCCTTGTTGTCTCTCGGTGTGGGATCTTGTTCTTGTTGTCTCTTGGTGTGGGATCTTGTCGTTGTTGTCTCTGGGTGTGGGATCTTGTTCTTGCCGTCTCTGGGTGTGGGATCTTGTCCTTGTTGTCTCTGGGTGTGTGATCATGTCCTTGTTGTGTCTGGGTGTGGGATCTTGTCCTTGTTGTGTCTGGGTGTGAGATGTTGTCCTTGTTGTCTCTGGGTGTGGGATTTTGACCTTGTTGTCTCTGGGTGTGGGATGTTGTCCTTGTTGTCTCTGGGTGTGGGATCTTGTCTTTGTTGTCTCTGGGTGTGTGATGTTGTCCTTGTTGTCTCTGGGTGTGGGATTTTGACCTTGTTGTCTCTGGGTGTGGGATCTTGTCCTTGTTGTCTCTGTGTGTGGATCTTGTTCTTGTTGTCTCTTGGTGTGGGATCTTGTCATTGTTGTCTCTGGGTGTGGGATTTTGTTCTTGTTGCCTTTGTGTGTGGGATCTTGTTCTTGTTGTCTCTGGGTGTGGGATCTTGTTCTTGTTGTCTCTGGGTGTGGGATCTTGCCCTTGTCTCTGGGTGTGGGATCATGTTCTTGCCGTCTCTGGGTGTGGGATCTTGTACTTGTTGTCTCTGGGTGTGGGATCTTGTCCTTGTTGTCTCTGGGCGTGGGATCTTGTCCTTGTTGTCTCTGGGTGTGGGATCTTGTTCTTTTTGTCTCTGGGTGTGGGATCTTGTCCTTGTCGTCTCTGGGTGTGGGATCTTGTCCTTGCCGTCTCTGTGAGTGGGATCTTGTTCTTTTTGTCTCTGGGTGTGGGATCTTGTCCTTGTCGTCTCTGGGTGTGGGATCTTGTCCTTGTTCTCTCTGGGTGTGGGATCTTGTCCTTGCTGTCTCTGGGTGTGGGATTTTGTCCTTGTTGTCTTTGGGTGTGGGATCTTGTCCTTGTTGTCTCTGGGTGCGGGCTCTTGTTCTTGCCATCTCTGGGTGTGGGATCTTGTCCTTGTTGTCTCTGGGTGTGGGTTCTTGTCCTTGTTGTCTCTAGGTGTGGGATCTTGTCCTTGTTGTCTCTGGGTTTGGGATCTTGTTCTTTTTGTCTCTGGGTGTGGGATCTTGCCCTTGTCGTCTCTGGGTGTGGGATCTTGTCCTTGCCATCTCTGGGAGTGGGATCTTGTACTTGTTGTCTCTGGGTGTGGGATTTGGCCTTGTTGTCTCGGGGTGTGGGATCTTGTCCTTGTTGTCTCTGGGTGTGGGATCTTGTTCTTGTTGTCTCTTGGTGTGGGATCTTGTCGTTGTTGTCTCTGGGTGTGGGATCTTGTTCTTGCCGTCTCTGGGTGTGGGATCTTGTCCTTGTTGTCTCTGGGTGTGGGATCATGTCCTTGTTGTGTCTGGGTGTGGGATCTTGTCCTTGCTGTCTCTGGGTGTGGGATCTTGTCTTTGTTGTCTCTGGGTGTGGGATGTTGTCCTTGTTGTCTCTGGGTGTGGGATTTTGACCTTGTTGTCTCTGGGTGTGGGATCTTGTCCTTGTTGTCTCTGGGTGTGGGGTCTTGTTCTTGTTGTCTCTTGGTGTGGGATCTTGTCATTGTTGTCTCTGGGTGTGGGATTTTGTTCTTGTTGCCTCTGTGTGTGGGATCTTGTTCTTGTTGTCTCTGGGTGTGGGATCTTGTTCTTGTTGTCTCTGGGTGTGGGATCTTGCCCTTGTCTCTGGGTGTGGGATCTTGTTCTTGCCGTCTCTGGGTGTGGGATCTTGTACTTGTTGTCTCTGGGTGTGGGATCTTGTCCTTGTTGTCTCTGGGTGTGGGATCTTGTCCTTGTTGTCTCTGGGTGTGGGATCTTGTTCTTTTTGTCTCTGGGTGTGGGATCTTGCCCTTGTCTCTGGGTGTGGGATCTTGTTCTTGCCGTCTCTGGGTGTGGGATCTTGTACTTGTTGTCTCTGGGTGTGGGATC
Organism: Somniosus microcephalus; assembly: GCF_052327205.1. Classification (NCBI taxonomy): domain Eukaryota; kingdom Metazoa; phylum Chordata; class Chondrichthyes; order Squaliformes; family Somniosidae; genus Somniosus; species Somniosus microcephalus. The sequence continues at coordinate 82,717,629 of NC_141004.1, forward strand.
TTGTCCTTGTTGTCTCTGGGTGTGGGATCTTGTCCTTGTTGTCTCTGGGTGTAGGATCTTGTTCTTTTTGTCTCTGGGTGTGGGATCTTGTCCTTGTCGTCTCTGGGTGTGGGATCTTGTCCTTGCCGTCTCTGTGAGTGGGATCTTGTTCCTTTTGTCTCTGTGTGTGGGATCTTGTTCTTGTTGTCTCTGGGTGTGGGATCTTGTTCTTGTTGTCTCTGGGTGTGGGATCTTGCCCTTGTCTCTGGGTGTGGGATCTTGTTCTTGCCGTCTCTGGGTGTGGGATCTTGTACTTGTTGTCTCTGGGTGTGGGATCTTGTCCTTGTTGTCTCTGGGTGTGGGATCTTGTCCTTGTTGTCTCTGGGTGTGGGATCTTGTTCTTTTTGTCTCTGGGTGTGGGATCTTGTCCTTGTCGTCTCTGGGTGTGGGATCTTGTCCTTGCCGTCTCTGTGAGTGGGATCTTGTTCCTTTTGTCTCTGGGTGTGGGATCTTGTCCTTGTCGTCTCTGGGTGTGGGATCTTGTCCTTGTTCTCTCTGGGTGTGGGATCTTGTCCTTGCTGTCTCTGGGTGTGGGATATTGTCCTTGTTGTCTTTGGGTGTGGGATCTTGTCCTTGTTGTCTCTGGGTGCGGGACCTTGTCCTTGTTGTCTCTGGGTGTGGGATCTTGTCCTTGTTGTCTCTGGGTGTGGGATCTTGTTCTTGATGTCTCTGGGTGTGGGATCTTGTCGTTGTTGTCTCTGGGTGTGGGATCTTGTTCTTGTTGTCTCTGGGTGTGGGATCTTGTTCTTGTTGTCTCTGGGTGTGGGATCTTCTTCTTGTTGTCTCTGGGTATGGGATCTTGTTCTTGTTGTCTCTGGGTGTAGGATCTTGTCCTTGTAGTCTCTGGGAGGGGGATCTTGTCCTTGTTGTCTCTGGGTGTGGGATCTTGTCCTTGTATTCTCTGGGTGTGGGATCTTGTCCTTGTCGTCTCTGGGTGTGGGATCTTGTCCTTGTCGCCCCTGGGTGTGGGATCTTGTCCTTGTTGTCACTGGGTGTGGGATCTTGTCCTTGTTGTCTCTGGATGTGGGATCTTGTCCTTGTTGTCTCTGGGTGTGGGATCTTGACCTTGATATCTCTGGGTGTGGGATCTTGTCCTTGTTGTCTCTGGGTGTGGGATCTGGTTCTTGTCTCTGGGTGTGGGATCATGTCCTTGTTGTCTCTGGGTGCGGGATCTTGTTCTTCTTCCCTCTGGGTGTGGGATCCTTTCTTGTTGTCTCTGGGTGTGGGATCTTGTTCTTGTTGTCTCTGGGTGTGGGATCCTGTCCTTATTGTCTCTGGGTGTGGGATCTTGTTCTTGCCATCTCTGGGTGTGGGATCTTGTCCTTGTTGTCTCTGGGTGGGGATATTGTCCTTGTTGTCTCTGGGAGTGGGATCTTGTCCTTGTTGTCTCTGGGTGTGGGATCTTGTCCTTGTTGTCTCTGAGAGTGGGATCTTGTCCTTGTTGTCTCTGGGTGTGGGACCTTGTCCTTGTTGACTCTGGGAGTGGGATCTTGTCCTTGTTGTCTCTGGGAGTGGGATCTTGTCCTTGTTGTCTCTGGGTGTGGGATCTTGTCCTTGTTGTCTCTGGGTGTGGGATCTTGACCTTGCTGTCTCTGGGTGTGGGATCTTGTCCTTGTTGTCTTTGGGTGTGGGATCTTGTTCTTGTTGTCTCTGGGTGTGGGATCTTGTCCTTGTTGTCTCTGGGTGTGGGATCTTGTTCTTCTTGCCTCTGGGTGTGGGTTCTTGTTCTTGTTGTCTCTGGGTGTCGGATCTTGTTCTTGTTGTCTCTGGGTGTGGGATCTTGTCCTTATTGTCTCTGGGTGTGGGATTTTGTTCTTGCCATCTCTGGGTGTGGGATCTTGTCCTTGTTGTCTCTGGGTGCGAGATCTTGTCCTTGTTGTCTCTGGGTGTGGGATCTTGTCCTTGTTGTCTCTGGGTGTGGGATCTTGTTCTTTTTGTCTCTGGGTGTGGGATCTTGCCCTTGTCGTCTCTGGGTGTGGGATCTTGTCCTTGCCATCTCTGGGAGTGGGATCTTGTACTTGTTGTCTCTGGGTGTGGGATTTGGCCTTGTTGTCTCTGGGTGTGGGATCTTGTCCTTGTTGTCTCTGGGTGTGGGATCTTGTCCTTGCTGTCTCTGGGTGTGGGATCTTGTCCTTGTTGTCTCTCGGTGTGGGATCTTGTCCTTGTTGTCTCTGGGTGTGGGATCATGTCCTTGTTGTGTCTGGGTGTGGGATCTTGTCCTTGTTGTGTCTGGGTGTGAGATGTTGTCCTTGTTGTCTCTGGGTGTGAGATTTTGACCTTGTTGTCTCTGGGTGTGGGATGTTGTCCTTGTTGTCTCTGGGTGTGGGATCTTGTCTTTGTTGTCTCTGGGTGTGGGATGTTGTCCTTGTTGTCTCTGGGTGTGGGATTTTGACCTTGTTGTCTCTGGGTGTGGGATCTTGTCCTTGTTGTCTCTGTGTGTGGATCTTGTTCTTGTTGTCTCTTGGTGTGGGATCTTGTCATTGTTGTCTCTGGGTGTGGGATTTTGTTCTTGTTGCCTTTGTGTGTGGGATCTTGTTCTTGTTGTCTCTGGGTGTGGGATCTTGTTCTTGTTGTCTCTGGATGTGGGATCTTGCCCTTGTCTCTGGGTGTGGGATCATGTTCTTGCCTTCTCTGGGAGTGGGATCTTGTAATTGTTGTCTCTGGGTGTGGGATCTTGTCCTTGTTGTCTCTGGGCGTGGGATCTTGTCCTTGTTGTCTCTGGGTGTGGGATCTTGTTCTTTTTGTCTCTGGGTGTGGGATCTTGTCCTTGTCGTCTCTGGGTGTGGGATCTTGTCCTTGCCGTCTCTGTGAGTGGGATCTTGTCCTTTTTGTCTCTGGGTGTGGGATCTTGTCCTTGTCGTCTCTGGGTGTGGGATCTTGTCCTTGTTCTCTCTGGGTGTGGGATCTTGTCCTTGCTGTCTCTGGGTGTGGGATCTTGTCCTTGTTGTCTTTGGGTGTGGGATCTTGTCCTTGTTGTCTCTGGGTGTGTGATTTTGTCCTTGTTGTCTCTGGGTGTGGGATCTTGTCCTTGTTGTCTCTGGGTGTGGGTTCTTGTCCTTGTTGTCTCTGGGTGTGGGATCTTGTCCTTGTTGTGTCTGGGTGTGGGATCTTGTTCTTTTTGTCTCTGGGTGTGGGATCTTGCCCTTGTCGTCTCTGGGTGTGGGATCTTGTCCTTGCCATCTCTGGGAGTGGGATCTTGTACTTGTTGTCTCTGGGTGTGGGATTTGGCCTTGTTGTCTCGGGGTGTGGGATCTTGTCCTTGTTGTCTCTGGGTGTGGGATCTTGTTCTTGTTGTCTCTTGGTGTGGGATCTTGTCGTTGTTGTCTCTGGGTGTGGGATCTTGTTCTTGCCGTCTCTGGGTGTGGGATCTTGTCCTTGTTGTCTCTGGGTGTGGGATCATGTCCTTGTTGTGTCTGGGTGTGGGATCTTGTCCTTGCTGTCTCTGGGTGTGGGATCTTGTCTTTGTTGTCTCTGGGTGTGGGATGTTGTCCTTGTTGTCTCTGGGTGTGGGATTTTGACCTTGTTGTCTCTGGGTGTGGGATCTTGTCCTTGTTGTCTCTGGGTGTGGGGTCTTGTTCTTGATGTCTCTTGGTGTGGGATCTTGTCATTGTTGTCTCTGGGTGTGGGATTTTGTTCTTGTTGCCTCTGTGTGTGGGATCTTGTTCTTGTTGTCTCTGGGTGTGGGATCTTGTTCTTGTTGTCTCTGCGTGTGGGATCTTGTCCTTGTTGTCTCTGGGTGTGGGATCTTGTTCTTGCCGTCTCTGGGTGTGGGATCTTGTACTTGTTGTCTCTGGGTGTGGGATCTTGTCCTTGTTGTCTCTGGGTGTGGGATCTTGTCCTTGTTGTCTCTGGGTGTGGGATCTTGTTCTTTTTGTCTCTGGGTGTGGGATCTTGTCCTTGTCGTCTCTAGGTGTGGGATCTTGTCCTTGCCGTCTCTGTGAGTGGGATCTTGTTCCTTTTTTCTCTGGGTGTGGGATCTTGTCCTTGTCGTCTCTGGGTGTGGGATCTTGTCCTTGTTCTCTCTGGATGTGGGATCTTGTCCTTGCTGTCTCTGGGTGTGGGATCTTGTCCTTGTTGTCTTTGGGTGTGGGATCTTGTCCTTGTTGTCTCTGGGTGCGGGATCTTGTCCTTGTTGTCTCTGGGTGTGGGATCTTGTCCTTGCTGTCTCTGGGTGTGGGATCTTGTTCTTGATGTCTCTGGGTGTGGGATCTTGTCGTTGTCGTCTCTGGGTGTGGGATCTTGTCCTTGTTCTCTCTGGGTGTGGGATCTTGTCCTTGCTGTCTCTGGGTGTGGGATCTTGTCCTTGTTGTCTTTGGGTGTGGGATCTTGTCCTTGTTGTCTCTGGGTGCGGGATCTTGTTCTTGCCATCTCTGGGTGTGGGATCTTGTCCTTGTTGTCTCTGGGTGTGGGTTCTTGTCCTTGTTGTCTCTGGGTGTGGGATCTTGTCCTTGTTGTCTCTGGGTGTGGGATCTTGTTCTTTTTGTCTCTGGGTGTGGGATCTTGCCCTTGTCGTCTCTGGGTGTGTGATCTTGTCCTTGCCATCTCTGGGAGTGGGATCTTGTACTTGTTGTCTCTGGGTGTGGGATTTGGCCTTGTTGTCTCGGGGTGTGGGATCTTGTCCTTGTTGTCTCTGGGTGTGGGATCTTGTTCTTGTTGTCTCTTGGTGTGGGATCTTGTCGTTGTTGTCTCTGGGTGTGGGATCTTGTTCTTGCCGTCTCTGGGTGTGGGATCTTGTCCTTGTTGTCTCTGGGTGTGGGATCATGTCCTTGTTGTGTCTGGGTGTGGGATCTTGTCCTTGCTGTCTCTGGGTGTGGGATCTTGTCTTTGTTGTCTCTGGGTGTGGGATGTTGTCCTTGTTGTCTCTGGGTGTGGGATTTTGACCTTGTTGTCTCTGGGTGTGGGATCTTGTCCTTGTTGTCTCTGGGTGTGGGGTCTTGTTCTTGTTGTCTCTTGGTGTGGGATCTTGTCATTGTTGTCTCTGGGTGTGGGATTTTGTTCTTGTTGCCTCTGTGTGTGGGATCTTGTTCTTGTTGTCTCTGGGTGTGGGATCTTGTTCTTGTTGTCTCTGGGTGTGGGATCTTGTCCTTGTTGTCTCTGGTGTGGGATCTTGTTCTTGCCGTCTCTGGGTGTGGGATCTTGTACTTGTTGTCTCTGGGTGTGGGATCTTGTCCTTGTTGTCTCTGGGTGTGGGATCTTGTCCTTGTTGTCTCTGGGTGTGGGATCTTGTTCTTTTTGTCTCTGGGTGTGGGATCTTGTCCTTGTCGTCTCTGGGTGTGGGATCTTGTCCTTGCCGTCTCTGTGAGTGGGATCTTGTTCCTTTTTTCTCTGGGTGTGGGATCTTGTCCTTGTCGTCTCTGGGTGTGGGATCTTGTCCTTGTTCTCTCTGGGTGTGGGATCTTGTCCTTGCTGTCTCTGGGTGTGGGATCCTGTCCTTGTTGTCTTTGGGTGTGGGATCTTGTCCTTGTTGTCTCTGGGTGCGGGATCTTGTCCTTGTTGTCTCTGGGTGTGGGATCTTGTCCTTGTTGTCTCTGGGTGTGGGATCTTGTTCTTGATGTCTCTGGGTGTGGGATCTTGTCGTTGTTGTCTCTGGGTGTGGGATCTTGTTCTTGTTGTCTCTGGGTGTGGGATCTTGTTCTTGTTGTCTCTGGGTGTGGGATCTTCTTCTTGTTGTCTCTGGGTATGGGATCTTGTTCTTGTTGTCTCTGGGTGTAGGATCTTGTCCTTGTAGTCTCTGGGAGGGGGATCTTGTCCTTGTTGTCTCTGGGTGTGGGATCTTGTCCTTATATTCTCTGGGTGTGGGATCTTGTCCTTGTCGTCTCTGGATGTGGGATCTTGTCCTTGTCGCCCCTGGGTGTGGGATCTTGTCCTTGTTGTCACTGGGTGTGGGATCTTGTCCTTGTTGTCTCTGGATGTGAAATCTTGTCCTTGTTGTCTCTGGGTGTGGGATCTTGTCCTTGTTGTCTCTGGGTGTGGGATCTTGACCTTGCTATCTCTGGGTGTGGGATCTTGTCCTTGTTGTCTCTGGGTGTGGGATCTTGTTCTTGTCTCTGGGTGTGGGATCTTGTCCTTGTTGTCTCTGGGTGCGGGATCTTGTTCTTCTTCCCTCTGGGTGTGGGATCCTTTCTTGTTGTCTCTGGGTGTGGGATCTTGTTCTTGTTGTCTCTGGGTGTGGGATCCTGTCCTTATTGTCTCTGGGTGTGGGATCTTGTTCTTGCCATCTCTGGGTGTGGGATCTTGTCCTTGTTGTCTCTGGGTGTGGGATCTTGTCCTTGTGGTCTCTGGGAGTGGGATCTTGTCCTTGTTGTCTCTGGGTGTGGGATCTTGTTTTTGTTGTCTCTGGGTGTGGGATCTTGTCCTTGTTGTCTCTGGGTGTGGGATCTTGTCCTTGTTGTCTCTGGGTGTGGGATCTTGTTATTTTTGTCTCTGGGTGTGGGATCTTGCCCTTGTCGTCTCTGGGTGTGGGATCTTGTCCTTGCCATCTCTGGGAGTGGGATCTTGTACTTGTTGTCTCTGGGTGTGGGATTTGGCCTTGTTGTCTCTTGGTGTGGGATCTTGTCCTTGTTGTCTCTGGGTGTGGGATCTTGTCCTTGCTGTCTCTGGGTGTGGTATCTTGTCCTTGTTGTCTCTCGGTGTGGGATCTTGTTCTTGTTGTCTCTTGGTGTGGGATCTTGTCGTTGTTGTCTCTGGGTGTGGGATCTTGTTCTTGCCGTCTCTGGGTGTGGGATCTTGTCCTTGTTGTCTCTGGGTGTGGGATCATGTCCTTGTTGTGTCTGGGTGTGGGATCTTGTCCTTGCTGTCTCTGGGTGTGGGATCTTGTCTTTGTTGTCTCTGGGTGTGGGATGTTGTCCTTGTTGTCTCTGGGTGTGGGATTTTGACCTTGTTGTCTCTGGGTGTGGGATCTTGTCCTTGTTGTCTCTGGGTGTGGGGTCTTGTTCTTGTTGTCTCTTGGTGTGGGATCTTGTCATTGTTGTCTCTGAGTGTGGGATTTTGTTCTTGTTGCCTCTGTGTGTGGGATCTTGTTCTTGTTGTCTCTGGGTGTGGGATCTTGTTCTTGTTGTCTCTGGGTGTGGGATCTTGCCCTTGTCTCTGGGTGTGGGATCTTGTTCTTGCCGTCTCTGGGTGTGGGATCTTGTACTTGTTGTCTCTGGGTGTGGGATCTTGTCCTTGTTGTCTCTGGGTGTGGGATCTTGTCCTTGTTGTCTCTGGGTGTGGGATCTTGTTCTTTTTGTCTCTGGGTGTGGGATCTTGTCCTTGTCGTCTCTGGGTGTGGGATCTTGTCCTTGCCGTCTCTGTGAGTGGGATCTTGTTCTTTTTGTCTCTGGGTGTGGGATCTTGTCCTTGTTGTCTCTGGGTGTGGGATCTTGTTCTTTTTGTCTCTGGATGTGGGATCTTGCCCTTGTCGCCCCTGGGTGTGGGATCTTGTCCTTGTTGTCACTGGGTGTGGGATCTTGTCCTTGTTGTCTCTGGATGTGGGATCTTGTCCTTGTTGTCTCTGGGTGTGGGATCTTGTCCTTGTTGTCTCTGGGTGTGGGATCTTGACCTTGCTATTTTTGGTGTGGGATCTTGTCCTTGTTGTCTCTGGGTGTGGGATCTTGTTCTTGTCTCTGGGTGTGGGATCTTGTCCTTGTCGTCTCTGGGTGTGGGATCTTGTCCTTGCCGTCTCTGTGAGTGGGATCTTGTTCTTTTTGTCTCTGGGTGTGGGATCTTGTCCTTGTTGTCTCTGGGTGTGGGATCTTGTTCTTTTTGTCTCTGGATGTGGGATCTTGCCCTTGTCGCCCCTGGGTGTGGGATCTTGTCCTTGTTGTCACTGGGTGTGGGATCTTGTCCTTGTTGTCTCTGGATGTGGGATCTTGTCCTTGTTGTCTCTGGGTGTGGGATCTTGTCCTTGTTGTCTCTGGGTGTGGGATCTTGACCTTGCTATTTTTGGTGTGGGATCTTGTCCTTGTTGTCTCTGGGTGTGGGATCTTGTTCTTGTCTCTGGGTGTGGGATCTTGTCCTTGTTGTCTCTGGGTGCGGGATCATGTTCTTCTTCCCTCTGGGTGTGGGATCCTTTCTTGTTGTCTCTGGGTGTGGGATCTTGTTCTTGTTGTCTCTTGGTGTGGGATCCTGTCCTTGTTGTCTCTGGGTGTGGGATCTTGTTCTTGCCATCTCTGGGTGTGGGATCTTGTCCTTGTTGTCTCTGGGTGTGGGATCTTGTCCTTGTGGTCTCTGGGTGTGGGATCTTGTTCTTGTTGTCTCTTGGTGTGGGATCCTGTCCTTGTTGTCTCTGGGTGTGGGATCTTGTTCTTGCCATCTCTGGGTGTGGGATCTTGTTTTTGTTGTCTCTGGGTGTGGGATCTTGTCCTTGTTGTCTCTGGGTGTGGGATCTTGTCCTTGTTGTCTCTGGGTGTGGGATCTTGTTCTTGTTGTCTCTGGGTGTGGGATCTTGTCCTTGTTGTGTCTGGGTGTGGGATCTTGTTCTTGCCGTCTCTGGGTGTAGGATCTTGTCCTTGTTGTCTCTGGGTGTGGGATCTTGTCCTTGTTGTCTCTGGGTGTGGGATCTTGCACTTGCTGTCTCTGGGTGTGTGATCTTGTCCTTGGCATCTCTGGGTGTGGGTTTTTATCCTTGACGTCTCTGAGTGTGGGATCTTGTCCTTGTTGACTCTGGGAGTGGGATCTTGTCCTTGTTGTCTCTGGGAGTGGGATCTTGTCCTTGTCGTCTCTGGTTGTGGGATCTTGTCCTTGTTGTCTCTGGGAGTGGGATCTTGTCCTTGTTGTCTCTGGGAGTGGGATCTTGTCCTTGTTGTCTCTTGGTGCGGGATGTTGTTCTTGTTGTCTCTGGGAGTGGGATCTTGTCCTTGATGTCTCTGGGAGTGGGATCTTGACCTTGTTGTCTCTGGGTGTGGGACCTTGTCCTTGTTGACTCTGGGAGTGGGATCTTGTCCTTGTTGTCTCTGGGAGTGGGATCTTGTCCTTGTTGTCTCTGGGTGTGGGATCCTGTCCTTGTTGTCTCTGGGTGTGGGATCTTGACCTTGCTGTCTCTGGGTGTGGAATCCTGTCCTTGTTTTCTCTGGGTGTGGGATCTTGTTCTTGTTGTCTCTGGGTGTGGGATCTTGTCCTTGTTGTCTCTGTGTGTGGGATCTTGTTCTTCTTGCCTCTGGGTTTGGGATCTTGTTCTTGTTGTCTCTGGGTGTGGGATCTTGTTCTTGTTGTCTCTGGGTGTGGGATCTTGACCTTATTGTCTCTGGGTGTGGGATTTTGTTCTTGCCATCTCTGGGTGTGGGATCTTGTCCTTGTTGTCTCTGGGTGTGGGATCTTGTCCTTGTTGTCTCTGGGTGTGGGATCTTGTCCTTGTTGTCTCTGGGTGTGGGATCTTGTTCTTTTTGTCTCTGGGTGTGGGATCTTGCCCTTGTCGTCTCTGGGTGTGGGATCTTGTCCTTGCCATCTCTGGGAGTGGGATCTTGTTCTTGTTGTCTCTGGGTGTGGGATCCTGTCCTTGTTGTCTCTGGGTGTGGGATCTTGTCCTTGTTGTCTCTGGGTGTGGGATCTTGTCCTTGCTGTCTCTGGGTGTGGGATCTTGTCCTTGTTGTCTCTCGGTGTGGGATCTTGTTCTTGTTGTCTCTTGGTGTGGGATCTTGTCGTTGTTGTCTCTGGGTGTGGGATCATGTTCTTGCCGTCTCTGGGTGTGGGATCTTGTCCTTCTTGTCTCTGGGTGTGGGATCATGTCCTTGTTGTGTCTGGGTGTGGGATCTTGTCTTTGCTGTCTCTGGGTGTCGGATCTTGTCTTTGTTGTCTCTGGGTGTGGGATGTTGCCCTTGTTGTCTCTGGGTGTGGGATTTTGACCTTGTTGTCTCTGGGTGTGGGATCTTGTCCTTGTTGTCTCTGGGTGTGGGGTCTTGTTCTTGTTGTTTCTTGGTGTGGGATCTTGTCATTGTTGTCTCTGGGTGTGGGATCTTGTTCTTGTTGCCTCTGTGTGTGGGATCTTGTTCTTGTTGTCTCTGGGTGTGGGATCTTGTTCTTGTTGTCTCTGGGTGTGGGATCTCGTCCTTGTTGTCTCTGGGTGTGGGATCTTGTCCTTGTTGTCTCTGGGTGTGGGATCTTGTTCTTTTTGTCTCTGGGTGTGGGATTTTGTCCTTGTCGTCTCTGGGTGTGGGATCTTGTCCTTGCCGTCTCTGTGAGTGGGATCTTGTTCTTTTTGTCTCTGGGCGTGGGATCTTGTCCTTGTCGTCTCTGGGTGTGGGACCTTGTCCTTGTTCTCTCTGGGTGTGGGATCTTGTCCTTGCTGTCTCTGGGTGTGGGATCTTGTCCTTGTTGTCTCTGGGTGCGGGATCTTGTCCTTGTTGTCTCTGGGTGTGGGATCTTGTCCTTGTTGTCTCTAGGTGTGGGATCTTGTTCTTGATGTCTCTGGGTGTGGGATCTTGTCGTTGTTGTCTCTGGGTGTGGGATCGTGTTCTTGCTGTCTCTGGGTGTGGGATCTTGTTCTTGTTGTCTCTGGGTGTGGGATCTTCTTCTTGTTGTCTCTGGGTATGGGATCTTGTTCTTGTTGTCTCTGGGTGTGGGATCTTGTCCTTGTAGTCTCTGGGAGGGGGATCTTGTCCTTGTTGTCTCTGGGTGTGGGATCTTCTCCTTGTCATCTCTGGGTGTGGGAACTTGTCCTTGTCGTCTCTGGGTGTGGGATCTTGTCCTTGTCGTCCCTGGGTGTGGGATCTTGTCCTTGTTGTCACTGGGTGTGGGATCTTGTCCTTGTTGTCTCTGGGTGTGGGATCTTGTCCTTGTTGTCTCTGGGTGTGGGATCTTGTCCTTGTTGTCTCTGGGTGTGGGATCTTGACCTTGCTATCTCTGGGTGTGGGATCTTGTCCTTGTTGTCTCTGGGTGTGGGATCTTGTTCTTGTCTCTGGGTGTGGGATCTGGTCCTTGTTGTCTCTGGGTGTGGGATCTTGTTCTTCTTCCCTCTGGGTGTGGGATCCTTTCTTGTTGTCTCTGGGTGTGGGATCTTGTTCTTGTTGTCTCTGGGTGTGGGATCCTGTCCGTATTGTCTCTGGGTGTGGGATCTTGTTCTTGCCATCTCTGGGTGTGGGATCTTGTCCTTGTTTTCTCTGGGTGTGGGATCTTGTCCTTGTTGTCTCTGGGAGTGGGATCTTGTCCTTGTTGTCTCTGGGTGTGGGATGTTGTGTTTGTTGTCTCTGGGTGTGGGATCTTGTCCTTGTTGTCTCTGGGTGTGGGATCTTGTCCTTGTTGTCTCTGGGTGTGGGATCTTGTTCTTGTTGTCTCTGGGTGTGGGATCTTGTCCTTGTTGTCTCTGGGTGTGGGATCTTGTTCTTGCCGTCTCTGGGTCTGGGATCTTGTCCTTGTTGTCTCTGGGTGTGGGATCTTGTCCTTGTTGTCTCTGGGTGTGGGATCTTGCCCTTGTTGTCTCTGGGTGTGGGATCTTGTCCTTGTCATCTCTGGGTGTGGGTTTTTATCCTTGACGTCTCTAAGTGTGGGATCTTGTCCTTGTTGACTCTGGGAGTGGGATCTTGTCCGTGTTGTCTCTGGGAGTGGGATCTTGTCCTTGTCGTCTCTGGTTGTGGGATCTTGTCCTTGTTGTCTCTGGGAGTGGGATCTTGTCCTTGTTGTCTCTGGGAGTGGGATCTTGTCCTTGTTGTCTCTTGGTGTGGGATGTTGTTCTTGTTGTCTCTGGGAGTGGGATCTTGTCCTTGATGTCTCTGGGAGTGGGATCTTGTCCTTGTTGTCTTTGGGCGTGGGACCTTGTCCTTGTTGACTCTGTGAGTGGGATCTTGTCCTTGTTGTCTCTGGGAGTGGGATCTTGTCCTTGTTGACTCTGGGTGTGGGATCTTGTCCTTGTTGTCTCTGGGTGTGGGATCTTGACCTTGCTGTCTCTGGGTGTGGGATCTTGTCCTTGTTGTCCCTGGGTGTGGGATCTTGTTCTTGTTGTCTCTCGGTGTGGGATCTTGTCCTTGTTGTTTCTGGGTGTGGGATCTTGTTCTTCTTGCCTCTGGGTGTGGGATCTTGTTCTTGTTGTCTCTGGGTGTGGGATCTTGTTCTTGTTGTCTCTGGGTGTGGGATCTTGTCCTTATTGTCTCTGGGTGTGGGATCTTGTTCTTGCCGTCTCTGGGTGTGGGATCTTGTCCTTGTTGTCTCTGGGTGTGGGATCATGTCCTTGTTGTGCCTGGGTGTGGGATCTTGTCCTTGCTGTCTCTGGGTGTGGGATCTTGTCCTTGTTGTCCCTGGGTGTGGGATCTTGTTCTTGTTGTCTCTCGGTGTGGGATCTTGTCCTTGTTGTTTCTGGGTGTGGGATCTTGTTCTTCTTGCCTCTGGGTGTGGGATCTTGTTCTTGTTGTCTCTGGGTGTGGGATCTTGTTCTTGTTGTCTCTGGGTGTGGGATCTTGTCCTTATTGTCTCTGGGTGTGGGATCTTGTTCTTGCCGTCTCTGGGTGTGGGATCTTGTCCTTGTTGTCTCTGGGTGTGGGATCATGTCCTTGTTGTGCCTGGGTGTGGGATCTTGTCCTTGCTGTCTCTGGGTGTGGGATATTGTCTTTGTTGTCTCTGGGTGTGGGATCTTCTCTTTGGTGTCTCTGGGTGTGGGGTCTTGTTCTTGTTGTCTCTTGGTGTGGGATCTTGTCGTTGTTGTCTCTGGGTGTGGGATCTTGTTCTTGTTGCCTCTGTGTGTGGGATCTTGTTCTTGTTGTCTCTAGGTGTGGGATCTTGTACTTGTTGTCTCTGTGTGTGGGATCTTGCCCTTGTCTCTCGGTGTGGGATCTTGTTCTTGCCGTCTCTGGGTGTGGGATCTTGTCCTTGTTGCCTCTGGGTGTGGGATCTTGTGCTTGTTGTCTCTGGGTGTGGGATCTTGTCCTTGTTGTCTCTGGGTGTGGGATCTTGTTCTTTTTGTCTCTGGGTGTGGGATCTTGTCCTTGTCGTCTCTGGGTGTGGGATCTTGTCCTTGCCGTCTCTGTGAGTGGGATCTTGTTCTTTTTGTCTCTGGGTGTGGGATCTTGTCCTTGTCGTCTCTGGGTTTGGGATCTTTCCTTGTTCTCTCTGGGTGTGGGATCTTATCCTTGCTGTCTCTGGGTGTGGGATATTGTTCTTGTTGTCTCTGGGTGTGGGATCTTGTCCTTGTTGTCTCTGGGTGTGGGATCTTGTCCTTGTTGTCTCTGGGTGTGGGATCCTCTCCTTGTTGTCTCTGGGTGTGGGATCTTGTTCTTGATGTCTCTGGGTGTGGGATCGTGTCGTTGTTGTCTCTGGGTGTGGGATCTTGTTCTTGTTGTCTCTGGGTGTGGGATCTTGTTCTTGTTGTCTCTGGGTGTGGGATCTTGTTCTTGTTGTCTCTGGGTATGGGATCTTGTTCCTGTTGTCTCTGTGTGTGGGATCTTGTCCTTGTAGTCTCTGGGAGGGGTATCTTGTCCTTGTTGTCTCTGGGAGTGGGATCTTGTCCTTGTCATCTCTGGGTGTGGGATCTTGTCCTTGTCGTCTCTGGGTGTGGGACCTTGTCCTTGTCGTCCCTGGGTGTGGGATCTTGTCCTTGTTGTCACTGGGTGTGGGATCTTGTCCTTGTTGTCTCTGGGTGTGGGATCTTGTCCTTGTTGTCTTTGGGTGTGGGATCTTGTCCTTGTTGTCTCTGGGTGTGGGATCTTGCCCTTGTTGTCTCTGGGTGTGGGATCTTGTCCTTGACATCTCTGGGTGCGGGTTTTTATCCTTGACGTCTCTGAATGTGGGATCTTGTCCTTGTTGACTCTGGGAGTGGGATCTTGTCCTTGTTGTCTCTGGGAGTGGGATCTTGTCCTTGTCGTCTCTGGTTGTGGGATCTTGTCCTTGTTGTCTCTGGGAGTGGGATCTTGTCCTTGTTGTCTCTGGGAGTGGGATCTTGTCCTTGTTGTCTCTTGGTGTGGGATGTTGTTCTTGTTGTCTCTGGGAGTGGGATCTTGTCCTTGATGTCTCTGGAAGTGGGATCTTGTCCTTGTTGTCTTTGGGAGTGGGACCTTGTCCTTGTTGACTCTGGGAGTGGGATCTTGTCCTTGTTGTCTCTGGGAGTGGGATCTTGTCCTTGTTGTCGCTGTGTGTGGGATCTTGTCCTTGTTGTCTCTGGGTGTGGGATCTTGTCCTTGTTGTCTCTGTGTGTGGGATCTTGACCTTGCTGTCTCTGGGTGTGGGATCTTGTCCTTGTTGTCCCTGGGTGTGGGATCTTGTTCTTGTTGTCTCTGTGTGTGGGATCTTGTCCTTGTTGTCTCTGGGTGTGGGATCTTGTTCTTCTTGCCTCTGGGTGTGGGATCTTGTTCTTGTTGTCTCTGGGTGTGGGATCTTGTTCTTGTTGTCTCTGGGTTTGGGATCTTGTCCTTATTGTCTCTGGGTGTGGGATTTTGTTCTTGCCATCTCTGGGTGTGGGATCTTGTCCTTGTTGTCTCTGGGTGTGGGATCTTGTCCTTGTTGTCTCTGGGTGTGGGATCTTGTCCTTGTTGTCTCTGGGTGTGGGATCTTGTTATTTTTGTCTCTGGGTGTGGGATCTAGCCCCTGTCGTCTCTGTGTGTGGGATCTTGTCCTTGCCATCTCTGGGAGTGGGATCTTGTTCTTGTTGTCTCTGAGTGTGGTATCTTGTCCTTGTTGTCTCTGGGTGTGGGATCTTGTCCTTGTTGCCTCTGGGTGTGGGATCTTGTCCTTGTTGTCTCTGGGTGTGGGATCTTGTCCTTGTTGTCTCTCGGTGTGGGATCATGTTCTTTTTGTCTCTTGGTGTGGGATCTTGTCCTTGTTGTCTCTGGGTGTGGGATCTTGTTCTTGCCGTCTCTGGGTGTGGGATCTTGTCCTTGTTGTCTCTGGGTGTGGGATCATGTCCTTGTTGTGCCTGGGTGTGGGATCTTGTCCTTGCTGTCTCTGGGTGTGGGATCTTGTCTTTGTTGTCTCTGGGTGTGGGATCTTGTCCTTGGTGTCTCTGGGTGTGGGGTCTTGTTCTTGTTGTCTCTTGGTGTGGGATCTTGTCGTTGTTGTCTCTGGATGTGGGATCTTGTTCTTGTTGCCTCTGTGTGTGGGATCTTGTTCTTGTTGTCTCTGGGTGTGGGATTTTGTTCTTGTTGTCTCTGTGTGTGGGATCTTGCCCTTGTCTCTGGGTGTGGGATCTTGTTCTTGCCGCCTCTGGGTGTGGGATCTTTTCCTTGTTGTCTCTGGGTGTGGGATCTTGTGCTTGTTGTCTCTGGGTGTGGGATCTTGTCCTTGTTGTCTCTGGGTGAGGGATCTTGTTCTTTTTGTCTCTGGGTGTGGGATCTTGTCCTTGTCGTCTCTGGGTGTGGGATCTTGTCCTTGCCGTCTCTGTGAGTGGGATCTTGTTCTTTTTGTCTCTGGGTGTGGGATCTTGTCCTTGTCGTCTCTGGGTTTGGGTTCTTGTCCTTGTTCTCTCTGGGTGTGGGATCTTGTCCTTGCTGTCTCTGGGTGTGGGATATTGTCCTTGTTGTCTCTGGGTGTGGGATCTTGTCCTTGTTGTCTCTGGGTGTGGGATCTTGTCCTTGCTTTCTCTGGGTGTGGGATCCTCTCCTTGTTGTCTCTGGGTGTGGGATCTTGTTCTTGATGTCTCTGGGTGTGGGATCTTGTCGTTGTTGTCTCTGGGTGTGGGATCTTGTTCTTGTTGTCTCTGGGTGTGGGATCTTGCCCTTGTTGTCTCTGGGTGTGGGATCTTGTCCTTGTCATCTCTGGGTGTGGGTTTTTATCCTTGACGTCTTTGAGTGTGGGATCTTGTCCTTGTTGACTCTGGGAGTGGGATCTTGTCCGTGTTGTCTCTGGGAGTGGGATCTTGTCCTTGTCGTCTCTGGTTGTGGGATCTTGTCCTTGTTGTCTCTGGGAGTGGGATCTTGTCCTTGTTGTCTCTGGGAGTGGGATCTTGTCCTTGTTGTCTCTTGGTGTGGGATGTTGTTCTTGTTGTCTCTGGGAGTGGGATCTTGTCCTTGATGTCTCTGGGAGTGGGATCTTGTCCTTGTTGTCTTTGGGTGTGGGACCTTGTCCT